>NC_133392.1:117052666-117672457 GCF_047511655.1 Castor canadensis
AACACCTTCATAGGTAAGCGAAGATTTAATGAGATAAGGAATACAAAATGCTTGGCCGAAATCATAAGTGCCTTTCTACTTTTTATCATTTCTCCCTTCGATTTCATGCCCATCTCAAGAAGAGACATACAGTCATGAGGTTTCTTAGAATTTTGAAGTCTATGGGCTGTGATCATTCTTCATGGAGAATTGAGGACTTACCTTGGATTTTTGTGGGGCTGGTTTCTGTTCATTCCTCCAGGGACCTTCTCTGCCTTTCTCCACCCTTCTTCCTTGGCTCTATAAGGCTGGCCTGTATGGACTGCCCCAGACCAATCATCTGTTCATGTGTTCTTGGGCCTCTTGAATCCTTGCTTGCTTATTGGAATTGGCCATGCTAAGTCCCTGCAGGAGGAAAGAAGGTTGAAATCTGTGGATTTGATCCCCTTTTTGGCTTCCTCCCCACTGGGTTGCTGAAGTCTGATGTTCCTTTTAAGGCAGCTCTGTCTATAGGATTCTCTCCTGGTCCTGGTGCCCCTTCTTCTCATCACCTCAGGCCTGGGAGAGGTAACAGTCTGTTGTTCTGTCTCTGGGACACACTACACTGTCCTTTGGGGTTTCTCTTCAACACAGCCCATCTTTGTGTAGGTAATCTCTTTATTAAGTCTTCTGGATTAATCTCAATGTGCATTTTTCATCTTTTCTGCTGGGATGTCAAAGGCTGAGCTGAATTTAATTAGGTGAGGAAGTGTGGCATTGGATGGTCAGGTGTGCTCCAGCTCTATAATCAACTCAGTGGCTATAGCATGTATTTCTTGTGAGGATGAGGAAATAAGTTGTGTATTTGGAGAGCTGTCCTGGATTGGAAGTGAAGGTCAGGCTAACGTAATGCATTAGATCTCATCATAGCAAGAAATAATTTTTTGGTAGTTGTTTTCTGATTCATTTTGACAAGTGCATATTGCATAATCAATAGATATATAGTATAGGAAATAAATATTGGAAATTTCTTTCTTTTCATTCCAAAGAATTACATGCAAATGAAATAGAGGGAAGGGAAGGCAAACAATATGTAATGAATACCTTCTCTACTACCAGGCAATTTGCATGTTTTACCTTATTTATTTTATTCTGCACCCATTATGGATAAGATACCAATTTCCCAGCTTTACAGAGGTAGAAATTGAGGCTTATACTTGAAGATGCTTGCCAAAGATCATATCTCAGGGAGTTGGTGGAGCTGCATTTCAAAATCCTAAGGCAAGTCTGTGGAACTGCAATTCTTGTGTTTTTTCTCTTTACCAGCAAAGTGATGACCATTAATGCATGTAAGATCTCAGGTGACAGGTATAGGGAAGAGTACTGGAGTGTAAGCATGAGGCCTTTTGTTACAGGCCCTCTGGTAGGGAGTGTATGGCATTGTAAAGCCATGGCAAGCAAGAAGACAGGGAGGAATTATTCCAAAGTCTAGGAACGGCCATGAGACATGGCCTCATGGATCTGGGTTGTAGTTTCCTAACAGGAAGGATCCTAGATACCTTCTGTTGTCTAGATTTTCATGTTTCTCCCATTGCACAGGACTTGGTTTACGCCACCATTGGTACCCTCAGTTTATCATTCTACTAAAATGATTGCTGTCCTCATTATTTGCTTTTTCAGTACCTAATGGATTCTGCTGCTCTTCACTTCTACTAATTCACAACTTGAGCTAGATCATTCCCTTACTGCCTCATTGCTCCTCCCTGTGCATATTTTCAATTTTGGTCCCATTACTAGAGTCAGAGTCTGTACCAACATGTCGAAACTTCAGAAAAAGCATCTCTCTCTCCTCGCTTTCAGAATTGTGGATTGAACTTGGGGCCTTGTACTTGCTAGGCAAATGCTCTACCACTTGAGCCATACCCCCAACCCTTTTGCTTTTCTTTTGGTTTTCAGATAGGGTCTCATGCTTTTGTCCAGACCAGTTTCAGACAGTAATCTTCTTACCTCGGCCTCCTAAGTAGCCTGGATTATCGACATGAACCCCCATGTCTGGCTCATTATTGAGTGACCACATCTCACTAATTTTTGCACAAGCTGGCCTTGCACCACCATCCTCCTATCTCTGCCTCCCTAGTGCCTGGAATTACAGTTTATGCCACCACATCTGACTCTTTACAACTTCTTATACATCCAATTTGATTAGCGCTTCCTGCCAAGCTGATCTGTGGCTTCTGGTGAGACAGTATTTTGTTCTTGGGTAAGAAATCTACCCCAAGCCCAGGGAATTTGTCTAGAGCAAAGGGCAGCATAATAAGTAGGGTAGCAACACATGAGTCTTTTGCCACGTAACTTATCATAGTCTCAAGTTCTAGGGGTTAGGCCCTAAAACTTGATTGTCATTCCACATGCAAAATACCTCACCCCATTCCAAGGTCTCTATGGTCTCAACAGTCCAAAATCTCACATCTCATCTAAACCTTGATTTCACAAGTCCATATTTTCATTATCTAATTCATCTACATCATGTTCCAGCAATTAGGGCATGAATCCTTTGGGTGAGGGGCACTCTTCACTTACCACTATGTGATAAATATTTTATGTAATAGCTTATATCGTCTACTTCAATAGCCTTCCATGGTGTGTATTCTGAGTCATTGCATTTTGCAGTGACCACATGGAGGTTTAGGGGAGTTAAGTAACATGCCCACCCCTACCTGACCAGTGAGTAGGGTCATGGTTGTCCTGAGGCTCATGTGAGTTCTCTTAACCATTATTCCTATGTTTTCTAAACTCTGCTACCTTTTAGAATAACCTGGAGAGCTTTTAAACATCCCAATGCCTAGGATGCACCTCTGACCAGTTAATTGAGATTCCTAGGGGTAGACAGCAGCTCCTTCATGGATTCCCACTTGCAGCAGAATTCGAAGCTGCTGTGTATACTGCATTCCTGAGAAATAGATTGCTGGGTACAAGGGAGGCTGCAGGTCAGTGGCCAGAGGAGGCTTCCCTGCAGAGAGGAGTTTGAGATGAGGTGCACTGATTTTTGCCAGCTGAAACAGAAGGCTTTTCATGGGGAGCAAACAGCTTTCCATATTGCCGATTTGCTCGGGATTTGCCAAGAGTGAATTTTTATGATTCTGTGAAATGGTTCAAATAAATACATTCACAAATCAGGAAACAAGAAAAACAAGACATCCTTTGTCAGAGCATCCATCCTCATTTAGGGGTTCAGGAAAACATGTCCCCACAGTTATAGTTGTTGTGTGTGCTTTTTGTTGGGGAGATAATCGTGGAAATTGGGTTGCTTTCCCATCAAGTGCAGATCCTTTTGTGAAGAAAATTTGAGCCATCCATGTATCCCATTTTACAGTAATTGAGATTTGCACTGGCAAATCATTAGTGAAGCAAAGGAAGATGATGGCGCTTTTCTTTAGAAAGGGAAGGGTGGGACAAATCTGTTGCCTGAGAGGAGAGAGAAAGCTCGGATGTTGCGATGGGAGAAAGCACACCCCTTTCTCTCTGTTCTTGATGGGAGAAGTGGCATCTGTTCGTGGTGTCCCAGAATGGGCAACAGGTAGGACTCTTGCAGGAGGAATAGCTTGATGGTCATCACTGTGATCTGGACAGTATTGGGATGAGTCCCCAATGCCAGGGGACATCTGTTGCATGTTCCACTCAGCTTGCTTCTTACAGGCATTGACTTCTTTGCTCTCTTTCCCATTGTCAACTTTGAAGTTAATGAAATGCAGCTTGTGGAAGGGAGAGTAAATAATGGCCATATATATTTTAAGTAAATCGCAGGTGAAGCTGCCAAATGTGGCATTTGTTTATTTAAAATCTCTTTTCCTGGGAGAGCCTCATTGAATGCTGTCTTTTCTCTCTGCAAGGCCCCAGGGAAAAGCAATAGTTCTGTGTTACTCGCACACATTAGGGAGTAACTCAATATGATAGCAGAGGCCAAGGTTCAGTTATGAAGAGCAAATAAACATAGTACGCTCTCCATCTGTGCATCCAGTGTGGCATGTGGTTGAAGTGAGGAATGGCATTGAGGAGAAAAAGGCCCATGAAGGAAGTTCCCCTTTAGGATTGGTGTGCTGGGATGCTGAGGTCAGACCTTGCCCTGGGTGGTCAAAGCACTGCTTTTTATCTGTCTCTACACCTGGCACATCTCCTGAGCCAGCTTTGCACCTAGTGGTGCCAAGGAAATGAATGTTGGACTGATTTGATTGACAGAAGCATTCTGAAGGAGATGGGAATGTTGGGTTTTACCTTTTTCTGAAGATTCATTTATTTAGACCCTATATAGAAAGGAAAATTGAAAGCCATAAGCCTTTAAACTGAGTAATTCCATTAATGCAGCAGTGCCACCCCCCTAATCCTAGTATCATTGGCCCCCAGGCCCTGGGTTAGCACTGTCTTGAAAGGACCTGAACTGTGCCAGTTGCCTTGCTATGGTGTGGGCCAGCAGTCACCCTACTCACACCAATGAATAACTTCTGCACCTGTGTATTATTTTTATATGTAAATTTACATACATGTATGTCCTAGTCTGTCTTCCATTGATGTAACTGAACACATGAGACTAGGTGGTATATAAAGATAGAGGTTTACTTTGGCTTGTGGTTCTGTAGGAAGGGAAGCCCAAGACTATGGTGGCCCATCTCAGCTCCTGGTAAGGGGCTTGTGCTGTGTAAGTGAAAGGGTGAGTGAATGTATGCAGGAAAGACAAAACAGGAAGAGTGGCTTTTATTTTTAACAACCATTGTCTCTGTAACTAACCCTGCCCCACAAGAGAGAGAACTCACTCCACTTGCAATTTCCCAAGAAGCCTCTTAAACCTAAACCCCTCTTAAAAGTTCCACTACTTCTCAACACTGTTACTTGGGGTTCTTTGATCATTTGTTTGTTTTGTTTTTCGGGGGGGAGAGAACTGAGGTTTGAACTCAGGGCTTCATTCATGTTAGGCAGGTACTCTACCTCTTGAGCCACTCTTCAAGCCTTGGTTATTTTTTTGAGATAGGGTCTCATTTTTTGCCTAGGCTGGCTTGGACTGTAATCCTCCTATTTATGTTTTCCCTTGTAGCTGGGATGATAGGTATGTGCCACCATACCCAGCTTTTTCTGTTGAGAAAGGATCTTATGAACTTTTATGCCCAGGCTGGCCTCCTGAGTACCTAGCATTATAGACATGATCCACCACAACCAGCTCAACACTCTTACTTTGGGGACAAAATTTCAACATGACTTTTGGAGAGACATTCACATCTACACCATAACAATTTGTCACAGTTATTATGCATAATAAAGTAATAAATCATTTCTTTTTTAGGTAGTGATTATAGGTAGATTGTCTTGGGCTGTTCCTGGGTTGTGTGCCCCCTGGTTTGAAGATGGCAGGGCCTGTTGGAATCTTTTGGAGCTCCTGGCAGGCAGGGCCTGAAGGCCCCCTAACATCTGGCCTCTGTCTCCTTGTTCTCTTCCCATGTTCTCTTTGCCTCTCATGCCATAAGTAACAGCTTTGCTTCTTAATATGACACATTTATTAGGCTTCAGAACTCAGCTTAAGGTCTCCTCTCCTAAGTCTTTCTTTTGTTTCCCTATTATTAATACTACCTATTCCACCCCAGCATTTGGCCCCAGGTTGAGGTAGGTCCCGATTTTCTGTGTCCTTGAAGAATACTGTGATTTCTGTCCTGCCAACTTTTATCACATACAGTCCTGGCTGACCAAGTTTGCTTCTTTAACAACCATTTGATCTCCTTGAGGTTGAGACTATGATGTATTCACCTCTTTCTGAGCATCTAGAGTAGTAGTGGATACCAAAGATCAGGTGGTTAGTAGTTACCTTGTCAATATTTGCTTCCATATTTCAGTACTTGCTGTCTACTACACCATGTGCCAGGCTGGCAGAATCAGAGGTAGATGGGCAGTAGTTTAAGATGGGGTAGTTTAAGGTCTAGCTAGAAACACAGACACACAGCTTGTTAAAGGATAGGGGACAAGTATGATAAAGGGAAGAAGGAGAGGTAAAGGGGGAACATGAGCTGAACACAGGATTTAGCAGGTGTGACATTTCATACAACCTTGTTCATTTTGGCATCTGATAAACCCAGTGAGATAGAAGGTTTGCTGTTCTACAGATGAAGAAATTGAGGCTCAGAGTGGCTATATAGCCTTAGTACCTGAAGTTACATAGGCAGTCAGTGATGGAGTCAGGCAGGATTCCAACCTAGTCCCTGTCAGCCAAGTTTTTTTAGATTCTGCCACCTACTGATAGGTTTTTGTAAATTCAGAAGTTGAGGATCTCATAATGGAATTATTTTAGGTTTATATACTTGGTTTTTTTTTTCTTCTTATCCCCTAAGAGTTTACGTAATGAATTTTCATGATGCTATAAATACTTAATGAAACTACATGATCCATTAGTTAAATGAAATGTTCGTAAGTATGCAATGTTGCTGTCACATAAATTCCTTTAATATTGCTAAAACCTGGTTCTGAGTTTTGTTAGCTTTGAGTTTGATTAAAGAGACACATTTTGCTTCCACCATCATTGCCTTGCTGAAAGTTTATGGATGCCTGAATGAAGTACCTGCCTTCAGTGACAGAATATTTTATTTTTCCAAAAATATTTTCACAGAACTTTCATTTCTCCCAATTCATTTAAATCCATGAGATTAACCCCATTGCTATTCCATTTTATAGATGAATAAGCTGAAACTGAATGGATAGTTCAATTCTAGATTTTATCTCAGGAAAGTCAGAACATCAGTGCTATACAGCAAAATCTCATTTTTCAATACAGTTTAAGAACTGGGAAAGATGTCTTGTTTATAAACAATTTAAAATGGGCTTAGGACACATTACATTGACCTTATTCAAGACCATTCTTGCTAGTATTGTGAGCTCAAGGTCAGTTTTATCCTCACTGCTTATGTTGAGGAACATTGAACATTCCCTGTTGGAATTTTATATAGCCATTGTTTTTGTTAACATCCATGCTACTACACAATGTTGATTTCATAAAGGTTCACAAGCATCTTTCATTCTTTACCTCTGACACAAAAGAAAAAAATATATTTACTCTGGATATTGAGTTGGTGAAACTTAAAATTGATCATATTTTCCTCTTTGCTTTTGCCTCTAGGAAACTCATAGCCAGGTTGATAGCTTATCTTCTGCCAGGATACAGATTTTCTTGTCTCCTATATACCTGCCTTTGCCATCATTTCCAATTCTTTATTCCTTTGTATTACAGCTTCCTTATTTATTTATTTTATCCTGTTATAAAGATTGGCTTTATCTAAGACTTTCTGTAAGTTACCCAATATTCTTTCCCCCCATAATGTGAGCTAAACACAACCATAAATGTGACATAATGAAGATGAGTTCTCAGACCAAGAAATGTCTTCTTGCTGTGATCTTTCTCCCCTTTCTTGGCAGGGTTGTGGTGAGAGAGTCTTGATTGGTTCTACACTGAGGTTGTAGAAGTATTGAGTCCTTCCTTCATAGTTTAAAGCAGGGCTTCATTCAATCAGTGTATTATTTTTCTTAAATCATTGGGTCAAAGCAGATGAGAGTTATGTAATCACTATGAGGATAGTGTTCTTTCATTAGTAGAGAAAGAGGTAGAGTAACATCTCTGAGCATCATTCTGCTGAAAGTCCCTATGGCTTCTTGCACCTATCATGTCCTCAGCAACTTTTAAGAAGTGCAACCATTGGGTTCCAGCCAAACCTCACCATTTCCTATTTTCTTGTCCTTGCAAAGGACAAATGTGGAGAATAGAGGAATGAATGTGGACCCTTTCCAAACTGGCAATGTTAGATTAAATAGCCCTTGATATATATTTTAAAAATAAGCAAATATACTTGATTAACATTCCCGAAGGTGACATGCCAGGAGGTTGAGAGGAAGATAATCTGTGAAAGACCCATTTTGGCTGAGTTAATAATGGAGCTTGCAGTGGCCCATGGATAAGGGCATAGGAAGTCTGAGTGGGTAGAGTGGGCAGGAGAGGAAGTTCAGAGCTGTTCAGGAAGTTCAAAGCACAAAGAAAGGTACCTGCCCCAAGCAACCTTGGTCCACACACTTCTGCCCTTGTCTGGCAGTCTAGACGGATACAGGGTGAAGTTGAAAACTGTAACAAGAACTAACAACTAGAGACTAATTTTAAACTCAGGTAGCCTTCAGAAAAAGAAAACATACCATCCATGGAACAGGAATGAGTCTGTACTTTGAAGAAGTAGTGTTTTATTACATTGTTGAAGAATACAGCCTTCTTGCCTTCCCATTGTAAAATGCATAATCTGATTAGATTACTGGCCAGAATGCTACATAATACTGCATGGTGATGTGTCCATCTGCCATCTTTGTTGATGTTAATTTTGATAACCTAATTGAGGTGTTGTCCAATTTCTCCACTGCATAATTACAAATCTTTCCCTTGAAACTGATAAACAATAAGTGGAAAGACACTTTAAGACTTGCAAATGGCCTCGTTTTCATCAAAAATTTTCCCTGGATTTAGCATCTGTTGGCAATTATTGCCTGGTGGCTGCAAAATGTTGATTTTATAACCACAGCCCTCTGTTGGTCCTTACCAGTCAGCATCTGCTCTGCACAAGACTGCCTTCTCTTCTCTCCCCCATTTGTTTGCCTGACTATTACCAATATGGATTCATGGACTTCTATTTTTTTCACTGGTTTCTCCTACTCAATTATATTGCTGTTTAAATTGTTCCCTTCAAGTTACCTTTGTGTCCTTATGTCATCATTCACCCATCATTTTTGTTTGTTTGTTTGTTTTGAATAACAAAATATTTCTGGCTTGTCTTGTCCTTCTCTGCTCCAGCTCTGAAACACCCCTTCTCCTAGAAACCCTTGTGTCTTTTAGTAAAGAATAGACTCCACACTTCATGTAGTGGGCATCTCATTGTTACTGGTTTGTCCTTCTTCTTTTAGTGGACAGAGGTATGCAATATTTGCACATACATACACACATATACATTCATACTCAAATGCACATATATTTTATAAATCATAAGTTTGCCCTGAAATCTCTAACTTCCAATCTATCCCCAGAGCATTCTTTCCTGCCTTCCTCTTTCCTTGATTTAACATCTCTTCTCCCATAGTGAGAACCTTGGCTCCCACAAAACATCAGTGCAGTGCATTTACTCTTTTGCTCAATCTTAGAATGTGTCTAACATAATTTCAGAATGCTCTAACTATGATATCACAAAAAACAAACAAGTATTTAAAAGGTGTTCAGGATTTATCTGTTACTCTTCTTGTCCAGAGCCTGCCCAAGACTCAGTGTAGCCCAATGCTGTGCTCATAAGTTGCCTGGTCAGCCTTTGATCCCGTAACCTTTCTGTAAGTGGGCTTATGATGTTGGATTAATTGGCTTCAGTGTGCTTCCGTTTAGGCTCTACCCCCTTCTCAACTCTGTTAATTTCATTTTTCAGGTATAAAGAACATTCATATCCTTCCAAATATGGAGATTATGAAAAAAGCAATACTCTGAGAAGTATCATCCTTTGCCATATCCCTTCTGGCTGTCACCCAGTCACTACACCACATCACATCACCCTGGGTAGAAAAATAGCTCCATTATTTTCTGGCTTGCTTGTCCTGTTTCTTTTTGTAAGGATAAGCAGATTCATTTCTTGTCCTCTTCTTTCTTATACAAAAGTTAGCATGCCTTAGATTGAGCGAGGCTTTTCAAGTACCATTCTTGCTTATTTCCCAAATCGCTCATAGTCAGTGGGGCTGTTCCCATTTCAATGATGAAGAGACTCAGGCTCTTTGCCTGTACTGTTACCGACCTTTATGCATGGTTGGTAAATGGGCTGTTTTATGTGCTTTATAATTTGGATACACTAGAGCAAGATGCCCCACATCACAAAACATGCAGATAATGGAGTGCAGTTTTTAATGCATGTAGTTGATGTCATAGGAAGTGGCAACTGTGATCCTGGGCAGACTGTCTCCTCCTCTGGCTTTCAGGGCTGCATTGCCCTTTTAGCCTGGAATTTGCATTGTCTTTAGGGCATCATATAAAGGCCTATATCAAACTGGGAGGGGTTTTATATTTTTTAGTTGAGGTGAAATTCACATAACATAAAATTAACCATTTTAAAGTATTTTTATTATGTTTATTATAGATGATGTTCTACAACCATAATTTTTATCTAGACTCCAAAGTATTTTCATCACCCCTGAAGGAGACCTTCCACGTATTAAGTAGAAAGTCACTCTTTCTCTCCTATCCCAACCCCCAACAACCACTGATCTGCCTCTGTGGATTTATCTATCTGGTATAGTTCATATAAATGGGCAGCCTTTGTTGTCTAACTTCTTTCACTTAGATTGATGGTTTCAAGGCTCATTCACATTGTAGCATGTATCAGTACTAGATTCTTTTTCACAGCTGAATAATATTCCATGACATAGAAAGACTACATTTTTCCTATTTGTTCAACCATGGATGAGCATCTGGGGGAGTAGAGTGAAGCTGGGGTGAAGAGTGACTTGTGCTTTGCCCTATTCTGTGCCGTTTTTAGCCATGTGACCTTGGGTAAGCTCCTAAACTGGCTCATTGTCCAAGTTTCTTTTGCAAAATGAAGGTACTTATAATATCTAACTCTTTAAGTGTTTTAAAGGAATGAATCACAAATGTATGAAAAGCTTATAATGTAGTACCTGGTAAATAGTGGGTCCTTAATAATTTCCAGCCATTTTACTATAGGATTGTATGAGGAGAGAGGTAGTGGGTGACAGAGAGTACAAATTCATGTTATTGTGTGTGTGTTTAGCATGTGTTTTCTCTGTTATAGCTGCTAAAACCTTTGTGCCTTTTCTTAAAGGCATATCTATTTTCTCTGCTTTGTGGTTTGGTGTTTTTTGCCCCCCACCCTATCACTGAACATGGAGTTTTACATTTTAGAAGCAGTTCACTAGACAGAATGTCTGTAGTGAAATGTTACATAATTCACATTTAGATTTGAAGAGCTCATTATGAAAACCCTGACACACTTCAGGAATATTAAATTACTGAAGATTGTATGGAGCAAAGAAATTATCGAAGCATTTCAAAATTCTAGACGAGCCTGAATTCAACTGATAGGGTTTCACAGCTTTTACTGGGGAAAGTGATTTGAATTGTCACATGGTTTCTGGCCCTGGAGGACTTTAATCTCCTTAATTACAAAGAAATGAATTTCCTAAATAATTTGGAGTTACTTCACAGCATTTGCTCAACCTCTGGCTCTTGGAAAATTAAAGGGGCTGATGGAGGCCCATGCCGTGTACATCCTCTGTACCACGGCTTCCTTATTTAAGAAGTTTTTATTAAGAATGATACTGGTGTTTCCTTTCATTATGGATAAGGGGATGTACTCCAGAAATTCAAAAGTAATGCTTATAGCACTCGAACACGTCACATTTTGTCCAATAAGTGATTCAAAAATACCCACGGAGTATATTATATTTTGCTGTATTGTAGTTTTTAAAGTTAAGTGGGTTAAAATGGCCCAAATTCAATCCATTTTTACATATTGGCTTTTTAAGAATCCTTGAAATTGTGTAAACCCAAATATCTTAGCTCGTTTTTGTATTTTTAAGTTAAGTACCTATTGTGCACAGGACCGGCATGATGGAATATTGTAGATTCTACTACCACTTCCTTCAATTCGTCCTCAGAAAGCAGACTTAACCCATCTCAGTTTCCTCCTCTGTAAAGTCAAATATGCACATGTGGTCCCTACAAGCCATGTGGCCTGTACCAAGTAACACAGGGAACCATGTGCCTCGTATTTATTAAGCACTTACCAGGAGGCGTGCCATGCAGTCTTCCAATCACAGTGCATATGTGATCCCTATTAATTTGCACAACTTCATGGATTTGACAATATTAGCCCATTGTAGAGATGAAGAAACAAGAGTGGATAAATAACTTCCTCAATATTACATGACTGGTCAGCAACTGAAACTATGAATTTGGTCAAAAATCAAACCATAACATAATTAATTAGGAAGAGATTCCATTTTAATAGAAGGATTGGGAAATGTTTCTTCCTGAACTATTTCTCAGAACAGAACCTTGAGGGTTTGGTACAATATCAAGGCAGACCTGAGAAGACAGATTTGATAGAAAGACAGCAGCACAAGAGAGAAATGCGAAGATGGTAAGGTGATAACCTCTGTACTAACTAATTGATTTGGTTGTTGATTTCAAGCCTCCTTGTCTTTATACACTTTCTGCCTAAAACCAGTCACTCACTCACTCATTCTATGTGTGTTTATTTAGAACCTGTTGATTCTTTCCCTTGTCCATTTGGCAGAAGTTCCTGCTCAGTAGAGCTTATCCTCTGAGCAGCTCTGTTTATTTTTCCAAGCAAAGATGAGTAAGTGCTCCTTTGCCCCCTCAGTATGCCTGGCATTTATGAGTGCTTTACTTCTGGTCATGTACATGAGTTGCTGTCCATTGTGTGTCTGATAACTCTGTTCTAGTGTACTTCTGTGAGTACAGACACCAGGTTCTGATGATGTTTTCTTGGCCAGCATGATTATACAGTAAATGTCTGTTGACACAGAGCCAGTATCTCTACAGAACCTAGTGTCGCCTCTAATAAATATATGTTTCAATAAAGTGATGAACATTCTTAATAAAACTATGTCTATATGTGACCAAGTTTTGTGAGTCTGTCATCTCCCATGTGATGTTGCCTTTGGGAAGAAGTTGGAAAGGGGTGCTAATGGTATAGTACAAGTCGATGACACAAGCACAATGGGAAGAGAAGTTCTTGTTTTCTGTGTGTGGTTTCATGGACTCCATTCTACAGAGATCATTTTCTGTTTTCCTTAGTTGTAGTCTTAGATCT
Organism: Castor canadensis; assembly: GCF_047511655.1. Classification (NCBI taxonomy): domain Eukaryota; kingdom Metazoa; phylum Chordata; class Mammalia; order Rodentia; family Castoridae; genus Castor; species Castor canadensis. The sequence goes on from NC_133392.1 coordinate 117,065,515, forward strand.
TATAGCTCAAGTACTTTCATCTAGGGTCATTATCCTAACTTCAAAAAAAAATACTTAGCTTCTCCTAAAAATATCTAAATCAAGTATCTTTAGAGAAAGTAGAAATTTCCTTATATTAAACTTTACTATAACTTTATGTGGCTTTTATATTAGACCTTCTAGGTAAGCCATCTTTAATTTTCATGATTAAGAGGTTTAGATCATTATTCTTTTTGAGCTGAAAGTGGCATTCAAGGTCACAACTCTCAGATCAAGCCGTTCTTATTTTGCTAAGAATTGGCTGCACAATTTTAAGATCCATTTCCCCATTTTACCATATTTTTCTTAATATTCTTTAAAAGTAGATAACCAACGAAATATTTATTTTTAGCAAGACTCGGGTATATCTATCAGATTAATAGTGACTAGAAAAGATGATTGACAAAGGGAATAACTTGTTTCATTTAAATGAGGTTGAATGAGGTAGTACATGTGTAGCAGTAACTGAGAGCATAGTAAATACTAGTTGTAATTTATGTGGCTATATTATCATAATTATCATGAGTCTCCTCCTAGCAGTGTCTGAACTTAGTACCTAGTATTGTGCAATACATATTTATGAGAGAATGAACAAATGCCATGTGTGTCTGCCCACTCCTTTTCTTTCCTTTCTCTCCCTCACATTTAATGCTTGTCTGCTCTTATAGCTGGGGGAAAAGTTGACATAAAAATTGGCTTGCTGGGAAGTTTCTTGGCCCCATTTGTCACCTTACCCTTGGTGCCCAATTGCATGTCAACTCATGTCCCCTCTGATGCTTGCCAGTGAGGGACAGACCACAAGTCACTCTCCTATGATCTGCCTTAGCTGCTCAGGCTCTGATCAAGCTTGGCTGATGGATGGTTGCCCTGTCATTGGAAATGTCTCCATGGGGCTGGTCAGAAAATATGTCTTTGCAATATTTTCTGGGTGGCATCTAGTGCTTGACAATAAGGGACATGGGAAACAAAAGAGTAGGGTTGTGTCCCTCTTGAAAATCCAGAGTTTAAAAATCTCTTTTGAATTCCCTAGTTTGATAAAGAGTTTTGCAGAGAAGCAGCCCATTCCCTTTGCTGTACAAACCTCACCAGTGCCTTCATGAAATCATATGAGCACTTTGTACATGAAGAACAAGATTATTTTATTGCTTTTGTGTGTTCCCTAGTTCATTTCTTCCCCACAATTTCTGCTTAACTTTAATAGGATGATGGTTCTGAATGTTCTCTTGCCTTGATTTGCAGCACTCCAAAAGAGTGAATGACATGTGCAGTGCGAGGCGTCTTTTCTGAAGGGAGGAATCTTTCTCTTGGAGAGGATCCTCAATGCACCTGGCCGAGGCCCAGGACCTGTGTGAAGTGGACTAAGGATTAAGTAGGATGTCAACTGAGACAGAACTTCAAGTAGCTGTGAAAACCAGCGCCAAGAAAGACTCCAGAAAGAAAGGTAGGACTGAATTTGCTCCCTTCTTCATGGGAGCTTTTCTGTACAATAGTGAAGTTTTTTTAATCTCTGGAATGATATAGAGAAGGAACTCCATGCATATATTTTTAAAATATTTTTTGTACTCATATTAATGACTGTTATCTTCAAAAACTGTTGTCATAATTTACAAAGCCCTTCCCTCCAGCCACTTCTCCCCCTGACCCTCCCACCCCCACAGCCCCCAATCTTGTTCCCCTCCATGCATTCTACCTATTATTGCACTATCCTTTGCATATTCTAGTGGTTCTCAAACTCCGGGTTCACCGGAGTCTCCTGCAGGCTTTACTAGATCAGATTGTTGACTCCTGATTCAATTTCTAATTCAGTACTTCTGGTGAGTCCGAGACTGCATTTGTTACAAGTTTCCAAGTGATCTGATTCTTCTGGTCCACAGAGAACCAGTGGACAATTGCCAGACAACCTGCTCACACTCCTCCCTTTTCTGACACTGATTCCCTGCTCATTCTCCAAGTTGAGTTTCATGGAACCTTTTGGGAGAGGCTCTCCTCACTCTCTACTTGACTTACTTGCTTTTGTTTAATTTTGCTTTAGTAGCATTCTGATAGAATCTCTCTTTATTAAGAATGCCCTGTGTTTTTGTGGGTTCACTATACTCTCAATTCCTATATATATTAAAGCTAATTCTGTCACTTTTCATGTTTTGGGGAGAACTTGGTCCCTTGGCTTTATAACCATGCTTTCAGTGAGTTTGTCTTTGTTATAATTAGAAGAAAGGTACTTCCGGTCATGTGTGTGTTGGTTGCATGGTGAATGGAAATGAAAAGGGCTCTCTTTGAGTCTTGAGATCTGTCCCTGTGGATTTACAAATTGGGGTTCCCTTTGCCACTCTATTGTAGGCAGTGATTTGTTGAAGGCATCACTGTTCCTGCCCAGTCATGTTTTGTGATGGCATATGTCTGGTAATCTATATGAAACAAGGGACATAAATGTAATACATATGCAGCTCTTGCACTGCCAAAACAGAAGTTAAAGGAAGGACTATAAATTTGGGTTTAGATGTTTATTGAAACACAAATATTTTGGAGACAGTCTATTCTATTCCTTAAAATTTAATGTAACCTTATTTTTTATGCACCATGGTCTAAGAATAGAAGGAAAATAAGTGGGTGAGAGAACAGGTTTTGGGAGAGTTGCTGTATGGAGAAAGATTGTGAATTCAAATGGTTTTGAATTAAAATGCTTTTCAAGTAGAAACTGACAAGTTCTATTTTTGCCTCAAATTTAACCTTCCCAGTAAACTTTTACTCTTGAATGCTTAGTGCATATTTTTTTCATTCATAATTTTAATACACAAAGCAGGATGCATCCTGAAGAAAGGTTTCAGGTTTTCAGGATGCTGGTTTAGTTCAGGATTTGAGATGGGAGCATGAAGGTGACACTTTTAGGTCCTCCTCACTTTCATGCTCTAAGAATCTTTAAAATTAGCATTAAAATGTATCTGAGTAATGTCTGTTAGTGAGTGGCTAATCACCGTGGAGTCTAAACAGGTAGACCCAAATTCAAAATTTCTGACTGTACTACTACTTCTCAATGTGACCTTAGGGAAATTCAGTGATCTGAGCCTCATTTTCCTCTCCTATAAAATGAGGATATGATATAAGACTCAATGATTCTCTATGAGGATTAATTGTAATAAGCCAAATAAGCAAGGAATGGTGGTACATGCACTGTGATCCTAGCACTCAGAAAACTGAAGCAGAAGGATCATGAGTTCATGGTCAGCCTGGGCTATAACAGTAAAAATAAAGAAGGCAAACAAAATACTTTAAAATATGTAGTATCACATTTTGCATATCTTAAATACTCAACAAAGGTTAACTGTATTCCTCTTCTTTTTTTTTCTTCCTTTTCCTCTTCTCCTTCTGCTTTCCCCCTTACTTCCCTGTCATCTTTCTCTATTTTTCTCTTCTCTCCTCTTTAATTCATTCCCTGTTATCCACCATGTCTTAATTAGCTTGAACTGCGATAACAAAATACCATAGACAGCATAGCTTAAACAACAGAAGTTTATTTCCTACAGATCTGGATGCGAGAGGTCTAAGAACAAGATCCAACCATCCCATTCGTGGTGAAAGCTCTCCTCTTGGATTGTAGATAGCCACCTTCTCACTGTGTCCTTGCATAGAAGAAGAAAAGAGTAAAATCTCTCTCTTTTCTTCATATTTGACCCCTTTCCCTATAATGAATGCCCTGTTATCATAATCTCAACTAACTCTAATTATTTCCAGTGGCTTCATTTCCAAATACCATCACACTGGGGCTTAGAGGTTCAATATGTTTTTGTGCTATTGAGAATTAAATTCAGGGCCTCGAGCTTGTTAGGCAAATGCTCTATCACTTGTGCCATGCCCCCCGCCCAGTCCTTTTGCTTTTGTTTGTTTTTCAGATAGGGTTTCACACTGCCTTTGCCCATGTTGGCCTGGAATGACCATCCTCCAGCCTCTTCCTCCTGACCAGCTGGGACCATAGGCATAAACCAAACCCAGCTTGTTTGCAAAAGAGTCTCACTAACTTTTTGCTGGGTTGCCCTTGAACTAGGATCCTCTTGTCTCTACTTTCCAAGTAACTGGGATTATAGATATGTACCACCACACCTGGGCTCAACCTATGAATTTAGGTAGGGCATGAATGCTCAGTGTATAGCACACATTGTTTCCTCCTCTTCCTCCTCCTCCTCCTTTTTCTTCCTCATCATCACAATTTTTTCCTCTTATTTTATAGTCAGGGGGCTCTTCCAAAGTGTATTACTTATTTGTTTCAGAGCAATATTTTATAATTGGTTGTAATTATATGATCATGATAAACACTCTTTATTCTAGATATATTTGTCTGGACCAAGGAACCTGGAAGCACATATATACATTAAAGTAGAAAGGGAATGTGCAGTAATAGCCCTCATTCATTGCTTGTTCTTCAGTTTTGAGTATGAAATGACAAGTATTCTGTTCAACATAAATGTTGGTAACTTTGGCAAAATGCATTAAAAACTTTAAATGGAATAGATACTTCATATATTGATCTTGAATCTTCAATATAATAATATTGTTGAGCAAGAGTTCAACTAATACTTCCTTCGACTCCTTTTGGATTTCCTATGGAGGCAACATATAACCCGCAAATAGTTTCTGTCTTTGTTCCAGTCTTTATAAACTTAATGCTTTTTCCCCCTATCTTATATTGGTGGGTCGGTCAGTACAATATTTAATCATAGTAGATATCCTTAGGATACCATAGTAGGTATCCTTATCATGTTGCTGAATTATTTGAAATGCTTCTAAATCACACTTAAGTGTGATATTTAAGTTTTACTAAAGGTTCTTACCCTTTATATGTATTATTTTCTAAGAAGGTTTTTTGCACATTGATTTCAGCATTTTTTTCTATATTGGTTGCAATTATTATAAATATTTTTCCTTTATAAATTTTTCTTGTGGTGGAATTTACTGGTAGATTTTCTAGCCTATGATTCTGGGGGCAACCTTACTTGGTCACACTGTATTATTTTTAGGATTTGATTGATTAGGTGAAGAACTATTTGGGTTTTTCCTTAACTTACCTTCATCAGCAGGATTGTCATACAACTTTTTTTTCCTTGAGAAACCGTATGTCTTCTATTACTTTAAATTATATCCTCAAATACTGGTAATTTTAGGAAGGAAACACTGACTAATATTTAGGCTTCTTTTGGGAAAAAACATTATCACTTCCAAAACACAGTATATGAGAAAAAACAAAGCAATCGTGTGTTATCCTATGAACCATAAACAACTACCATTAACATTCTAAGTTTTTCCTTTTGGATGAACTTTCTAGAATAATATGTTATTGAGATCATACTAGTCATACAATTTTACATTCTACTTTGTAATTTGACATTATATCATAAATACATTTCCAAAATTTTACATGATATTATAGAATAGAGAGATTCCTGCCCCCTTGGCAAGATTTAGAAGGTTCCTGAGGGAGATATTTCATTTGTTAAAAAGGAATGCCTGGCAACATGAACCTTCTACTATAGGAAAGAGTGGTATAGAGAAAGTTGAGAGGCTTCTTAAAGTTTCTCACAAGCCTGTCACCCTGTTCCTTTAACTCAGACTGTTGAAAGCAAGCCAGACACTTTGATACACAAGTCACATAGGGGCATATTTCATCACAGAATGGGTTTCTAGACAGGCCATGTATGAAACGTAACTAGAGTATTCACAATTCAAATATGAGATGAAAGTGGTGAAAAATAAAGTTGTTTTCTTCATTTCATTTTTATTGGATTGTGTCACTACACATACAGCTTGTCAAGTGGTGCCTATTCCAAGAATGGAATTTGATGAAGGGCCAGAGGAAGTGAATGTATATTTTCAGGTTCGTTACCTGCTGTCAAAGGGGGAGAGTCAGTTGACACAATTCTTGTTATTTGTAATCCCAGTATTAGGGCACCCGGCTAGGCTAGGTGGAGGAATGGGTCCCCATGGTGAGCAGACACAGATATTTCTCAGGGCAGTGCCTGGGGTTTCTCAGTCAGCACCATCTGGTAGCTTAGTGTAGTGGAAAAAATACTAGCTTTGGAGCCAGGAAGACCTGTTTTTTAATTCTAACTATCCTCCCTATCAACTAGGCAACCAAAAATAGGCTATTCAGCCTCTTGGAACCTGGTTTCACTTATATTTAACTGTGTGTGTGTGTGTGTGTGTGTGTGTGTGTGTGTGTGCATGCAAGGACACACCAGCATATTATTAGAAGATTGAGGGATCTATCTTGTGGTCTGTGCTATGGTAGTGGCTTAGTAGCAGTAGTTTTTCTGTCTTTTTGAGATCACAGTTGAGCATTTTCCCTTATTTTCTAGAAATACCTAGAGATGAACACGTTCCATACATTTGTGTTAGAGCTATACTAAAGAACCAGAAGCTTACAATAGCAACAACATGGAGCTATCTTATTATTTCCCTTCCAGGTGGAGTTTGGCTCCAAGAATCCAGGCCCTAATGGTGATCGTGTGGCAGGTATCGTGTTTTAGGACACAAATAAAGATAGAAGGTGCCTTTTTCTCCAGAGGTATGTAGGGTTTACAGTGAGAAAAAGGAACTGTAGTATCTTGAAACGTATTCTTCTTTTCCAAGAATAACTAAGAAGATGAATTGGAACTGCAAAGAGAAATGGGCTATGAGGTAAAACTACAGACATTTATGAATAGCCATTATTTGAACTTCCTGCCTCCTAGCCATTTTAGATGAATTGTCACTAATAAGCCAAAGTCTTATACTGTCTCATTGAATACATTAAAAAAAAACCAAACATCCAGAGAGATCAAAGGACTTGGTCCAGGTCACCTGGCTTTTTTGCAGGCTCACGGTGCATGAGGTCTGTCTAGTGCTAAGTCTGTGCTGTCTTCCCTGAATGCTTTCTGTGAGATTTTCCTATGACTCAATTCTGAGAGGTGGAGAGATGTGAGAGGTTAAAGGGGCTACACTCTTTTGGGGGAGAGGTGTGATTGGTCATCTCATATAGATTTATGGTACCATTCTAGCTTGGCAGGGATTTTGATCTTAGTGAGCTAATTGATTTCTACAGACTTCATGATTTGCAGGCTTTAAAAATTAAAAATCAAGGATTTCATTATAAGAAAACATAAATTTCCCTGAGGTTGGTCAGTAAAGCTCTTGGATATGGAGTTTGGAGGGAGGAGTAATGATTTGGACCGAGAAGTCCATTTCTTTATAGTGAGACTGCCTGTCAGAACATATGATGTGCAGTAGGAAGGAGATATTTGTGTTCTCTGTTATCTCTGGTCTTGAATTTGTTGTAGGATGCCACATTTGGTGTGTTTATTCCCTTAAGACAAACTCATTCAAACAGATTTCTTTGTTGCCCTTAGTTCGAGGCTTCATTCTCTCTTTACAAAAATGCAGGGTTTCATCAAACTCTCCTTCACCTCTCCTTTCTTCCTGGAACTTATCCTATAATTCCAGTAGCATATCCCATTGAACAGCATACTGCATCCTTTGACATGGTCTTGTCTTCTTTTCCATCCCTCTTCCTCTCCTACCCTGAGCCACATTGAGCTCTAGGTCCCTGCTGCTTCTTCTGCTTGGATCATCTCTCTCACTCAAGATGGTCACTCCTGGTCACCCGTCAATACTCAGTAATCATTTTGTTGGGTCATCATCCTTGACATTTTGAGCCTCCTGACATCCTCAGTTAACTAATCACTGATGATCAGTCCATGTGACCTTCTACATATCTTTTCAATCCACTCATGTGAGGTTTTCCATATTACCCATCTCCAAGCTACTTGTGGGCACTGCTCACTAATGTGGAAGTTTGATCATGTCACACCCTGCTTAAATCCTCCAGAGACGGGCACCTACTCCCTCAGGATAGAGTCAACTTATGTTGGCTTTGAAGAGGCCTGCCTGTTCCTTCTCTTCCCAGGCACGTGTCTCCCTGTTCTTCATAATTGTACTCTGCTCAGTGGATCAAATGAATTATTTCATTCCCCTGGTCTTAGCATGTTGTTTTCACATTTGGGATTTTGCTCCTGCCATTTATTCCCCCAGGAACATGTTTTTCCTTATTCTTTTCACAACTAATTCCACAGAACTTAGTTTCCAGTTAGATATTACTTTCTCCAGAAATGTTTGTTTACCCATTGCAACCCACCCACACAATTCTGTGTACTCTTAAAGCACCTCATATCAATCATATTATTTTAAATATATTTTACTTCCATTTCCACTGAGTAAGCTGGGAGATCTGTGAGAACATGGACTGTTTGCTTTGTTAGCCACTTTCTTTCTACCACTTAGCACTACTGTTGAAAGATGTAGGTTTGCAACAATATTTGCTGAATCTGTAAGTGAGTGAATGAATGAACTCATGGAAGAGCTCATCCAAGTTCCCTGTATTCAGGAGGGGTTCCAATAGCACCCTGTATCTACTCAAATCATCACACTTACCAAATTTCTCCTATACTTTTGATTATTTATTTGTTTCTGCCATTAACTGGGAGTTCCTAGCATACTACTTGACACATGGTACTCAGTAAATGTTTATTGAATAAATTATCATAAAGTATGCAGGAGAATGATTTGCACAAGGGGAAAGAAAATTGAAAACAACCACCACCAAAACCCCACAAACATCTCCCCTAAAAGCTGCCTCTTGAGATCCTTATTACGTGGCATTCAGAATTCCTGCCATTCAGTGAGCTACTTCTCTTGTTGTGATGTGTGTCTAATCATGTCTGGTGCCATAATTTAGCATGATGTGGGCCATATTGGTAGTAAGAGCTATAAGATTTGCCATATTAGTTCATCCCACTGCTTCATTAAGTTCAGTGTGCTGCCTTTGGCAGTGACTGGGCCTGAATTTTGATGTTTGGAAGAACAAAGCCCTTCACATTAGCCCTTTAAGACCTTGGTATCACTATGAGTCATGTTAAGTGTGTGTTCCTCAGAGTTGGAGAGTCTTGTCTTTGCAGATAATTGGTAAAGGACTGAAAACATGGGGTTTTTATTATCTCTCTGAGTTTGCTGAGCAGACAATGTACCCAAGAATACTGGGATTGCAGCAGACTCTCCTGTTGCAACACCCCTTCCAGGATGGTCAGAGTACAGCAGCTGCAAGACTGAGTGTGTCTGCAGTCCATCAAGAGAACACGCCTAGGCCAAAGGTTTGTGGGGAAATGGAGCTAAAAGAGAAACTGGGGAGCTAATGCTGGTTACCTGCCCGTGTGTCCATGTTTTCTCCGTTTAAGCTTCCAAACAACCTTTAGACAAGTATTTCCATCCTATGTGAGAGGAAACTGAGGCTCAAAGAAAAGTATAGCTTATCTGAGGTCACACAACTTCTAACTACAGGAGCTCATTTTTACCTTGATGTGTCAGACCCTAGAGCCTGTCCACATGCTTAGCGCTGGTCTAAACTTCTTCCTTGTGATTGGTGTCTTTTTACTATATGCCACATGGTACTTGCATTGGGAGCCACCTTCCTACAGACTTCAATAGTAGCATGTTTAGACTGAGGTGGCCTCAGCCAGGGAAGGGAATGGTGGCAGAATCCACTAGGTATTTCGAAAGACATAGGAACACCAGCACTGTTTCTGTCTGCAGCCAGTGGAAGGTAACCACACACAGACTGCACATGATGGACAAAGAAACAACTTCCTACTAAGAAGAATGCCAGGTCACCTGTGTTTTCCAGATATGAAAATGTAAAGAGTAGATGAACTTGAAGGATTTTGATGGTGCATAAATTGAAGTGTATAATATGTCAAAGGAAAGCATCATTTCTAGACTATAATTTGGAACAAGTACTCTATAAGTACAGACCAGGAAATTTTGCAAATTCCCCAAATCTATGAATATTATCAGCCTTGGTCACCTCCCATTGCACTTCCCCATGCCAGCAATAACAAGGATGCTGGTAGTGAGTTAGCTGATATCTGTGCATAAGTAGAAAACATCAGGCAATCTACTCAAATATTTGCATGGGTTTTTTATTTAGAGCGACCCTTTTAAAGTAGCTTGTTTTTCCCAATCTCAAGTTTACCGATGGACATTGGAGAGGCGAGACAAAGTCAATGCCACAGGCCAGAACCTAACCCCTGAGCAGTTCTGCAGTTCTCATTCCCTCATGAATGCAGTAAATGTTCCACGTGCCCTACACACATTGGCACATTCTGACCCATCCAGCTGCATGGCCCTCCCAGAGCATGTGTGAGTTTGCCTCAGCTCTCTTCTGAACCTGGAAGAAAAAAGAAGCAAGAGGTTGCCCCTTTTCTGCCTGCTAAGGTCCTCGGTCCTCTGAGACACAGCTTGTAGGGGAGATCCATGAAGCTCTTTAGTGTTCCTCTCCCCCCATGGAATTAAGCCTCCTTCTCCTATGATGCGAGCATACTGCTTTCAACCCGGGTAATGCTCTTAGTTTTTCCTTCCATCAGTGAGGATTACACTGACCCACCTTTCTTCCCTGATAGGTTGGTGGTAAGCTAACTTCAGATGACAAGGACTATGTCTTCTGAGTCATTATATCCCCTCAGAACTGGGAGAAAAAGAATTAGAATTACCAGTGGGGAAATGGGACATGACATTAATTATGGGACTACTAAATGCCAGACAGAGAGTACAGTAAGTTTTAAAAGTTGCATAAGAGAACTGTATGTTTGATAACACTCAATTTTGCAGAAAAAGAAACATATTCAGCTAGGTTAAGAATATGTTAATCTGGCCAGGAGTTTTGGTTCACATCTATAATTCCAGCTACTAGGAAGGCAGAGAGAGGAGGACTGTAGTTTGAGCTTAGCCCAGACAAAAAGTCAGTGAGACCCTGTGTCAAAAACATGCCTGGAGTGGTTGTACACATCTGTAATCTCAGCTACTCAGGAAGCCTAAAGTTAGGAGGATTGTGGTCTGAGTCTGGCTTAGACAAAAGTGTAAGACCCTTTCTGAAAAACAAATGCTAAAAAAAAAAGGCTGTGGATGTGACCTAAGTGCAAGGTCCTGATTTCAAACCCCAGTTTTGCAAAAAACTCCAGTACTGCAAAAAAAAAAAAATGTTTACTGTGTAAAAAGAAAAGCAGGAATTTTAAAATCAAGCTTAATAATCCAACTCACAGAATATTTGATCACAGCATGCTGGTTTCCAAAAGCAATTATCAAGTAAACCTCAGCAAAAGCTCGGTTTCTAAGGGCCTGGTTCCTGTTGCCACATTTTTGTCATAACTTAGTTAGGTTTATAAATTGGGATCACATTTACTTCCCTCAAGTTTGGGGCCATCATCACTTGAGCATTTCACCTCTCCTGCCTGTTGATACTGCTCTAGGGAGAACTTGATTCCCAATTGTTAAATGAGAGGCAAGAAAAGCCATGCAGGAACTCACATTGGAAGATGATGAATAGCAGACCTGAATCTTATCATGTATTTCAGGATGATGTACGGGACTGTGGGAAACTGCCTTTGACAAATGTGCCCGGGAAGGGGAATTATCTCCAACAATGAAAAATGTTCTTATTATGTGATCCTAAAAAGGATCAGGACCTCTATCATTGGGAAAATGATCATCCCTGTATCCCTTATTAACAGCAGTACGCAAGTGTGTGTTAAAGACGTTGACGTTGTACTGAGGCGGTGATGGATGACCACGAGTGTTGAAGTCAGGTTGGACTTAAGAGAGGTAGCTTGATGCTTGATATGTGCAACTCACTGAGGCCTCTTTCAGCCCTTGCTGCACAAGGTTCTGCAAGACTTGTTTTGCAATTCCAATGTTTTTGGTGAGGTCAAGCCTATGATTAAATAATAGGAGGTATACGCTATAAGCTTGTAAGAAATAAAACTATTTGTATAAGAAAAAGAAGACTAATGTGCCAGATATGTTAAATGTTTATTTTCACCTTTCATAGGCACAGGTAGAAACTTTAAGAATCATAGAGATTAAGAACACCTACCCATAGCTAGAAACTAGAGTTAGCACTTGAACCTGAGATGTGCTATGTCAGTCTATGCTTTGTTGACCATAGTAGCTTGTAATGAATAGGTTTATGGTAGGGTTCAGATAAAGGAAGATTAAATATGTGAGTGTGTATGCAAAGTGCCTATTGTAGCTTTTAACATCCAGAGATGCTGGTCAGGTCAACAGTGATCAACATGTTCACTTCAGTAAGGGCTGCATGATGATTAAAGGTCTTTAAGCTCCTTCTTTCTTTCCCTCCTTTTTTCCTTTTTTTAATTCTCTCTCTCTCTCTCCCTCTCCCCCTCTCCTCCCCCTCCCCCTTCCTTTCCCTCTCTTCCCCCTCTCCCTCTCCTCTCCCTCTTCTTCTCTCCCTCTTCCTCTCTTCCTCTCTCTCTCCTCTCTTCTCCTCTCCTCTCTCCTACTGGAGCTCGCTGAGCAAGCATTCTACCACTTGAGCCATGCCATCAGCCCTTTTTTGCTTTTAGTTATTTTTCAGATACGGTCTCTTACTTTGCCCAAGGCTGACCTTGGACTGCAATCTTCCCACCTATATCTCCTGCTTAGCTGGGATTATAGATATGCACCTTCATGATGGTTTATGAGTCTTGCTATCTATTTGCCCACATGGCCTCAAACCACAGTCTTCATGATGTATGTCTCTTGAGTAGCTGGGATTACAGGGTCTGGGATCCTTGTTTTTTTGCACTTTTCTTTAAAGCATTTCCTAAAACCAGGCAGAGTAGTAGGTACAGAAGAAAACTGTGGGTAAGTCCTATACTCAAGGGACTAAAATATCTAATATAAAAAACAACTAAGAAAGAATTATAATTCATTTCAGTAAGTTGAAATCACTTAGCAGTCCAAGGACTTCTGAGAAGTTATGAGGTTTAAATAAAGATCCTTGGGGTTCTGATTTATATTTCAGAGTTCAAAATTTGTAACTATTTCATAGTCATCTATTACTGTAGACATTGTCTACCTATTGAATTGACATTCATACTTGTTAAAAAAAACCCTTCCTGGTCCTCCAGTGACAGAAAGGCCAGCAGATCAGACAGTTTTTGAATAAGAACTTGCTCCCCCTCTTTTGGAGTAGCAGCTCCTTCAAGCAACAAGTGTATTTTATTCATTTCTTATTGTGCATAGGACCTAGTACATAGTATCTGCTCATTAAGCATTTGTTGAACATTGGAAAAGCCTACGTTATCTAGGTAAATTCTTTGGCCTTTGGCCTACATTTCCTAGAATCAGTAATTTATATTCCATTAGATTTTCTTTGATGTTTTGAAATAATGATTTCTGTGGTTTCTTCTCCTGCTCTCAAAGTTAAAGATTGCAAATAGATTTTGTGTAATTTGCCAATGCCGGTCAATTTTAACAGTTGCTCTAAGTACTGTGGGAGAATTCTGCAGTCATGGCCTGGCCTTCAGAGAGCACAGTTAACACCTAAGTCTGTTTTCTTTCAATGGCTCTTTATATGAGCATGAATATGTGTATACCCCCATGCAAACAAGCAGCCCAAATCTAGTGAGTATTTACCTCTGCATGACTTTTTCACTAACCTCACAGTTCAAATGTAAAATTATATCATAACATTTTGCAGTTATCACTTTTAAAAATGCTAAGCAATCTGATCTCCTTTAGCTTTTCTCACAAAACCTCCCTCCTTACAGAATGGTCCCTGTTGTCATTTTTCACTGGTCCATTTGAAGTTTGCCTCATCTTTCTTAAGGGGTGGCAGACTGAATTCTTTTTAGCAGTTGTGGTTCCTTTCTCTTTTCATCCTACAGCCAGTGCATTGTTTCTCTTTATTTTGTGGCCAGGGGAAGGTGTTAACTTGTCTTCATGCAGCAGGAAGACACCGAGCCTTTGGGGTGAGCTTCTCTTTATGGGAACTGCCACTGTCATAAGACACTGGTGTGAAGATTTGCCAGTGAATCCCTGTGAACTCACGTGCTTTCTGCAGCTCACATCTTTTACCCTCAGCTTATCAACTTTAATATGTTGTCCTGGTGCCTTGATTTTTTTGGTTCATCTGTTTTAATGTGATGAAATGTAAAAGCTGAGCTTAGTTTTGTCCCCTTACAATGATTTTAGGGGGGTTCAGCTCATAATCTACCTTCATCTCTTAAGGAATTCATCTCGAATTTTAAACAGCCAAAGATACATTTTCCTGCTATCTATCATCAAGTGATTAGTGCAACTATTTAGTTCTGGTTGTCTTTCCTATTCTTGGTAGATTTATTTTCTCTTCTTAGAATTCTCCTGCCGCCCTCTCTATCTGGGAGACTGGAGATGTCATTTAAACACTGCTTATTAGGATTCCATTATTTGTCTCTCATATACAGTCAGCTAAATCAAAAAGTCAGACAGTGTTTTTAAATGCAAATTTAAATGACAATTTATAGACCAGGTCTACTGGAAATTTTCTGTCCTTGGCAGCCATGATTGCTTGTGGGTATGGAGTTTTATATTCTCTCTCTCTCTTCTCTCTCCCTCTCTCTCTCTCTCCCTTTCTCTCTCAATATCTTTCTCTCTTTTTTTCCCCTTTTCCCCTGTGAAGACAGCACACACATATCCATCAGAAAAATCAGAACTACTTCCAATCAAACAAAAAATTCAATAAAGATCTTGAATGGAAATGCAGACAAATAGCTCATCCCAATGCTTACTTAGATATCACTCCTCATCCTCCTCCTTACCCTCCCTTGCCTCTTAAAGAAGAAACTTGCATTAGGAACTTTATTTTTAAGTGTTTAAAGCCATGGTTTAGATTCAGAGCAAATGAACTCACCAGGGGCCTGATACTTTTGTCTTGGTTAATCTGGATGAAAACCAGTAATAATACTCAACAATATTGTGATGGTTGATTATTTATTGAATATCTACCATGCACTGAACCCTATTCCATGTGCTTTTCTGGTGGCGGAGGGGGGACTGTTACTCATTTGAAGTAATTGTGTTGTTTTCTGAAAGAGGAAACTGAAATGCATGGGTGGTGATTTGATCAGGGCTGAAGGCAAAGGAAGATGGAACTCCCAACTTCAGGCTTAGAATGCTGTCCACTACACCAGCCCTGTTATTTCCAGGAAGAATTTGGGGTCTGTTTGGTATCTCTGTTTTATAAGAATGACAAGTCAAAAAGTCTTCTCACTATGCCTTGCTGAGTTTTAATTTTTAACAGATTGGGTTGGAAGAGGTGACTTTAAACCTTGAAATCATCTTCATTTATCGGTCCATTTTCTCTGGGATCAGAATAGATTGGCAAAGCTTTATGATCTTCCATTTCAAAGCTGAAGGATTATCTATCCTGATGGGTGAAATCATCTCTGAAATCCTTCTGAAGCCGCTGCAGAAGTTGTACATTTCAGAAAATGCCTGTGGTACCCAGGAACTTCAGTGGTGAAAATTAATAGGATAAAGTTTGCATCTGGAAAACCCATATTTAAAGGATAGTCCCACTGCATCCATTGTATCACATTTTCCCATTTATAACAGGAGCTTGAAGATCTTCTTTTTTTTTTCATCTCTACTCACCAGGCTCCAAAGTCAATTATAGAGGGAGAAGTCAAGAGCTGGTGAGATTCCAGTTGAACATAGGAGAGGAGGAAATGGGCTGGTGAGATTTTCTTAGGCCATTGGGGTAAAAATGAAAAGGGAGCCATCAGAAACATGTGGGGTTTCCTGCAAGGAATGGGGAGGGGTGGGGGAGGAAGTGGGGAATGAGGGAGGAGAAGGAGGGAGAGTAGCATCTTATATTGTCCAGGAGTCTTGAGCCAAAGTCATTCATGACAGGAGTCCACTGTTTCCCAGGGAAGGGCTGCCTGAGGATCCTGCCTTGCCCCATTCATGGTGGGGGGAACATAGGGACCATGGTCCTGGGATAGGTGTTAATATCAAGTGCAAACTAGCAAGTAAGATTTCTGTCTTTATGCCACCCTATATACACAGGCAAAGGTGGGCAAATGTCAGTCAAAATATGGTGCCAATGGAAGTTGGGGGCCCAGATTTCCTGGGCAGTTGGTCTTAGAACATTTTAACCTTTCATAGTCTGCAAAAGTTGATAAAGGAGGGACAGAAAGCAGTTACTGGGTTGACAGCCCAAGAAAGAACCCTTGGTGGCATTCTTGCACTTCTGTCCTTTTCACAGACAAAAGGAGAGTCCCCATTCTGCTGCCACATGTGCGAGTCACCTTCTGGTTACCAGCATGCATAAGATCTTGCTAAATAAATTCTGCCCACTGTCACAGCCACCAGAGAGCCATGTATTCTGAGATTGTGTTACTGTCTTGAGGATTGTAAGTCATAATTCTCCCATTTATTTATTAAGCTGTATGGCTTTGGGCAAGCTGGTGTATTCAACTGTTAGGGATGTAACACAGTAGTTATTACTGTCTACTCTTTGAGTGACTTGGGACAAAGTCCATAGAGCACTGACACAAAGACTCCATAAGAATTACTACCAAAAATATCCAGCCTTTATGCCACTTCTTCCAGGAAGCATCCTGTACATGCCAGCCAAAGAGAGGCAGGTCCCCGGGGTCCCTGGATTCTGGGCCCTGACCTGTAATACAGTGTGCTGCACTTTCACTCCTTCTTCTGTCTTCTACACAGACCTGGGGGCAGCTGCCTTTTACCAACTCAGCCTGTCACTCAATGCCTGCCACAAAGTGGGTGCTCGGTCCATGTTTACAGAACTGAGTGTCATCAAGACAAATAATTGCACTATGCAATGACAAGTACTTCCTGGTGGCAACATAATACCAAACCAACAACCAGTTGTCTCCCTCACCATCAAAGCATGGTAAACATTAGCAAGCACAGAGCAGAGCTGCCCTAGTGGCTGTTTGTGTACAGTCATGCTCTGTGTCTCCCATCTCAAATGTCTTCATGTTTTGGATCTCCGAGAGCCTGCAGTAGTAACCACATAATAACCATTGGCTCCACATGCGTTAATGCCAATTAGCCTGGGAAAGATGAATACTTTGGGGACTTTAATGAGTCAACACCTGTTCACTAAGCATTTTGGCCACATCTTTTGTGCTGCTAAAGCCAACATCATGACGTCATGTAACCTTTCTGGGGAATGGCTTACAGAGCCGCTTTTGCTTTAGCTTTTTCCAACTTCCAGTTAAGCTGGGGTAACTGACCTAAATATTTTTGAGTGGAACTCTTTGGAAGCCTGAGTTTGCATCATACCAACACTCCCTCCCTGGCTCACATCATATCTCCACTCCATCTCCACCCCAGATTCTGCCTGGTGCAGCTGATGTGCTGAGTCCTGGAGACAGCCCAGGAGTGATATTCCAGTTGGCCTAATTTGAATCCTCATCTGTGCATGCAAGTGCAGGATGCTGGGGCCAGCATGGGCCTGGCACTAGCAGGTGCTCAGTGATTGTTGGTGAAGGGGTCTCACCAGTACATTGCAATGTCACAGGGGAGTGCCCACTCCATGAGGACATGCTAGTGTTCAGTGCCTACATCAATGCCTATATCAATGCCTGGCATCTAGTAAGTGACCAATATTTATTTATATAGCAAGTGTTCAAGATGAATGAACGAATGAGGAACAGTATTTCAAACTGTTCTAGTGGGCAAAAGACCTGAACTGGGGTCTTGCTTCTGCCACTTGTGAACATGATGAGAGGATATGGGCTATCCATGGCTCTCAGGCCCTGTCCTTCCTCCATGCTTTGGGAAAACACTGCCTCTCATGGTTTTAGACTCAGCTATGGACACTAAGCATAGTGCTTGAAACACAGTAAATACTTAACAAATAGCTATCCTAGTAAATTTGATCATTCATAGAAAAAATAAATTGCCTAATACTCACCTCTTAGTTTCTTCATTGAAAAAGTGAAAATACTCTGTCTGCTTGCAGGGTCCTTATGAGAACAACACAGCATGGTACATAGAGTGTTTGAATGTTTGACATGGGCTGAAGGCTCAATAAATAGTGGATGATGTCATCTCTGTAAGAAGACTTTAGGACTCAGACAATGGCTTCCTATCTCCCAGAGTGCTGTGCAGGATGGAGCATGTGGCAGAAGGTGGCATGGTCAGAAAAACAGTGCTTGAATTTTTCTTTGCCTTTCACCCTAAAAGAATTCAGGCTTTTCAAAGGGACCTTTGGCTAGATTGTTCTTTTCAGCAGATTGACTTTTATAATTCTGACCAAACTCCAAGCCTCCTTTACCCCTTTCAAACCCCTTAATCCTTTGATCTTGTCTCACTCACAAGAAATGATTGTCTGCTACCTCTCGCCACCCGTGATTTAGAGAGGATTACCAGGGACTAACCTTCCTCTCCCTGGCCAGCCTGCCACTCCCTAACGTGAGCCCCTCCTAGTCTCCAGACAATACCCTTGGAAAGGAAAGAGCCAAGCAAGGTAGCTGGAGTGGAGCAAGGAACACGTCAGGTGAGAGGGTGAAGGGAATATTCCGGAAGGAGTGGAGGACTGGGTGAATCTGGGTATCCTGTATTATTAAGCTAAAGAAAACCCATCTGTGGGTTCCAGGTGAGCAGAAGTCACCCTGGACATAACTAAGTAGGGCCCTGAGGGACAAAGCACCCCATACACGCCATCCTTACCCTCCTAACAACTCTACCAGTGGCCCAGGCAGGGGAGATAGTTCCATCCATTGCTCTTACTAAACAGAAGCACGGAGTGTATGTGCCTTGCTTGGGATCACAAGATGAGCAAATGCAACTCTGATTCTAGCCCCCAAGTGCTTCTGATAGGGTAGCACTTCTGACAGCAAGGGCGAAGACTAAGAATTAGGACAGGTCTGAAACACTGGTTCCTTGCATGTTTCCTTTCAGATTCACTCTTTACCTGTAATGCAGGACACTCCATATATCCCACAGAATCAACACCTACAAACTCTACTTACATTTGCTCTCCTGAAGGTGGGCTCGGGGCTCCTCTCAATGAGTGAGAGGCCCCCGTGCGGGACTAGAGGAGGTTGGGGCAGAAGGAGAAGCTGGTCTCTTCCTTCTTCTTGGGGCCATGGCTCTGACAGAAGTTAGGTCACCCCTGAGTTACAGTTCCCACTTGATCGCTTTTCTCTTGGTGGCTACACCCTGCAGAATAATCCTAGCAAACTCCAGCCTCACAGTGGCCCCATCTTCAGGTGGAGCTCTGGTCCATATACCACCTCCTTTTATTGGTTTAATCCCAAGCTGGTAGCCACTTTCTGCTCCCTCTAATCCCAGGATAACTTCCTTTCCCATGGCTTTTCAGCTTCTCCAGTACCATTGTGAGGGGTCCCTACGATAGTTTCCTTATTTGAAGAGCTGGCAAGTGTCCTTTGTCTGTCTGGCCTTAGACAGATCTGCTGTATTTAAAACCTCACCCCACAATATTTGAAAAGTAGAACTTTGAACAGCCTGCTTAGCCTGCAGTCTCTTTAGTCATCCTTGAAATCAAAATTTAGAATTGGAGATTCACCTTGTATGGATCCTAACAGAGAGCCGGGCACATAGCATATGTTAATGACTGACAATTCTGGTGTTATTTTAGGTCGTTTAGGAAGATAGTAATGAACCTCTCAAGGAAGGAACCTAATCTTTGTAATTTTCAACTCCCAGCTGGATGTCACAAACTTAAAGTAAATAATTTTAATAAATAAAACGATACCTTGATAAAATGGTTTACATAAGTTGAGTGATCCTGCCGATTTTATTCCAAGGTTCCTAAGGGAGAATTCAAGAAGAGTTAAATAAATTTCCTTTTGCCAGTGCATCACTACTTCCCACAGTAGAAGTCCCTTTGAATGTTAATGACCATGAAGTTAACAAATAGGAAATGCCACAGAAATCTTTTGAAGGTGCCAATGCAGGGGAGGATTTTGTGTCTATGTTCTCTGCCATTGTTTCTTCCTCTTCCCCATGGTTGTTCAAAGCCAAGTCCTTCACCATCTCAGTGATCTTTGCTCACCCCAGGTGCAGACAGTCTGTTCCCTGCACTACAACTCTTGGCAAAACAGCCAGATGCACCTTACTTTGGGGTAGGGAATTGTAAGGTTTCTTTAGTCACACTTGCTAAAAGTGCAAATCCTCTGATGGGTTTGTCGAACACGGAGAAATCCCTACATGTAAATATTTATGGATTAGGAATCAAATATTAAATATTTACTTCAGCTTCTTGGAATTATAGATGATTTAATAAACCCTATGGGGAGTTGGAATGTCTGTGGTTAAAACCGACTCTTATTTAATTGTCTCCTAACCCCCACTCACTCCCACACAACTTGAGATGCCCATGGAGAAGACAGAGCTCAGCTTTTAAGTTGATCTGCTTCCTTTCCCTAACTCTCCCTTCTGTGTTATACATGTGCTTTGGAGTGGGTCCCAATTCAGTCCTGGAAGACTAAAAGTTGCAAACTTCAATGTTGTTCACAACTCCACCATGTAACGTATCCTCTTGGAACATTTGTCAAAAAAATCACAGGTATCCCAGATCCAGAGGTAGGATCTGGGTATCTATAAGTGTCAGAGCTTGCACTGCAGTGTTGCAGGGGTCTCCCTATGTACAGTACCCTTGCAAGGAATCATAATACCACAGAAAACATAAAATCTTCAGAATCAGATGGCCTGGATCTGAATCTCATCATTGCTGATGAAGAGCTTTGAATGTTAGAGAAAACTCTTAATTTCTCAAGACTGCTACAACAAATTACCACAAACGTGGTTGCTCAAAACAACAGAAATTTACTTTCTCACAGGTCAGAACCCTGGAAGTCCAAATCAAGGTATGGGCAGAGTTCTGCCTATGGAAGCTCAAGGGGACAGTCTTTCACTTGTTTCTCCAAGCCTCTGGTGCTGGCTTCTAGCATTCCTAGGCTTGTGGCCTCATCTCTTTCTGCTCTGTCTTCACATAGTCTTTTCCTTTGTATGTCTCTTATAAGGATGCTTTCATTGGCTTTAGGGCCTTCCAGAATAATCTAGGATGATCTTCTCATCTCAAGATCCTTAATTGCATCTCTGAAGATCTTTTATTCAAATATGGTCACATATTTAGGATCCATGGGTTGTGACATGACAGTATCTTTGGGGAACTACCACGAGCTTACTAAAGTGCTTAAAGGCCTAATATTGCCTGTCACTGATGTCAGTTTGTATCTCTCAGCACCCAGGCCACAGTTTAGTTAGACCAAGTCTACTTTGTGGAATTGTAGTGAATAATGAACATCAGATGAATGTACCTGTGCATCTGTGACAGGGTAAACATTCATTGAACAGTGACTTTGTACATAGTACTCATCATTTATTTGACCATATATCCATCCATTCACCATTCATTTAAGCAGCAATTTGTTGAGTATCTGTCTTCCAGAGGCAAGTCCCTTAGCCAAACCTTTAGGATATAAAATATAAGTCACTGTTTCACGAGACAAAAACTGAAGATGACAGGCAATGAAATCACTATATCCCAGTGTGATATGTCCCTTAATGGGGGCATTCTTTTAGGAATTAGAGGCATGATAAATGTACCTCCATGCTTAGAGAAGGTTTCATAGGAAATTGGCTTTGGAACTCAATCATGAAAGCTGATGAGGTATTTGTTAAACAAAGGGAACATGTACACAACCCACCTGAGAAGCTCTGTGTATTGAGACATGAGGATTCATAGTGTTTTGGAGGAATGGTGGGAAATTCAGGATGTTGGAGCCCAGGGTTCTGGGAGGGAAGAAGTAGATCTTATTCAGTGCTCACAGAGGGAAAATTTTATTGATCTATCTTACTGGGGATGAGAGAGAAATTAATTTGTTCAGCATCACATACCTGGTCAGCCAACGACTTGTGCCCAGTTTTCTGCTTCTGTTCTGATAGCAGTATACAAGTACCACTCAGTGCCTTTCTTCCATTGTTTCCAAATGCCTCTTTGCTCATTTTTATTCCCTCTGTATTGGGAGATCCTTGATTCCTTGATTCCCTGCCTTGTGCCTAGCATGTGACCCAGGCTGCCATATGCCTGGCACCCAACAGCCTTTGTTAAATGAGTTTCCTGCAGCAGAAATTGTGGAATCAAGCGGGAGAGGTAGATGAAATTCTTTCTGAAGTCCTCTCTGACCTTGTCCTTCTAGATTGAGTTTGATTCCAGGTGATGGTGAGATTTTCTTTTGGGGTCAAAATACATAAATACCACCTGGGACCTATTGTTACTGATTTCTCCCAGGGTAGGAGTGTATTTCTGCTCATAGCCTGCTTACCGGCTGTCACATGATTTTTTATTAGTTTACATGTATAGATCCATTTATGTTTGCTGTCCACACGAGTGCTGCTTTTTCAATAATTCATAGAAACATTGCACAAAATTAATCTACAATGAGATCTCAAACTTGACTAAAGCCAGCCCCCTCTCCCAGGAATGTCTATGTTACCAATAGTATCCTTTGGAGTTCTTTTTAGTGTTTCCTGAATTCCAAATTCTCCTTTAAGAAGAGCCAGATTGAGGAAATCATTAATCTCTGACAGTTGTGTAGATATAATTAAAGATATATGAATATAAAAATACCTGCTATCTCAAATTACTTCCTAAAAGAACAGGGAGGGGAAGAGAGAGTTCTGTTTAAAATGTCAGATACAGACACATTAAGCTAGGTACTCAAATCATTGTATGTCTGTCACTCATGAAAACTGACAATTAGGTCCATAAATAGATTTTACAGGCTTCCACACAAGAACGCACATCCTGCACAAATCAGGCGCATGAAAATGAGAGCCATGACGGCAGTGACTGACTCACAGGAAGGAGGAAGGGATGGGCAGGCAGTGAATGAGTTACTTGTAGCACATCCATGGCACCTGGGGTTCCAGCAAGGGGCCCACTGGTATCCTAGAAGGGCGTGGCTTCTCACTCAGCTCTACCACTTACCACCTATGCCAACTCTGGAGTCTCCTCATCTCTCTAGTCGGTTTCCCCATTTACAAAATGAAATTAATGGCACCAGGCTTTGTCAATCATACTTCTAAGTGTTGTCTAGAGAGCAAATGAACTTATAGTAAAACTCCTTGGAAACTGAGAGTGACAACATAGGTAAGCAGTTGATTTTTTGTTACTAGGATCACTAATATTGTTATTGTCAGCTGAGATATTTATATATGCATCAAGAATATCAAGTGGATGACCAGAAAAATGCTAAAACCAAGGTCTCAGTGAGTCAAAGAAAAATTCCAGAGAGTAAAACTGAGCTTTACTCCACCTTTGCTGGCAGGGAATTCAGCCAAAGGGAGTGAGAGCCCTGGAGAGCAGAGGATGAGCTGGAGATGACCTTGGATCTTCTCTGGGCTTCATAATCTGGGTCCTTACTCTGTAAGGATTCAACCTTGTCTAAAGCACATGACATCTCTGATCCTTAATTTCCTCCTCCACAAAATGGGGCAGATGATTCTATAATTGACTTCTCTGCAGGACTGATGGAAGCACAGAAAAAATCAGGAATAAGCCTGTGAAAGTTGTAACACTACTGTGAAATTCATGATTGAAAATATGATCATGATTAGATTGGAAAGGAGTAAAAGGCAGGCCAGATAGCTGTCCTTCATCCTATCATTCATTCATCTCATTCAGTAATCCTAGTTTAATTTGCTTATTTCTTATGCTTCCTGCTGAGGGTCTGTCTCCTATGATAGAATATAAGTTCAACAAAGGCAGGACATTTTTTTGTGTGTTTTGTTTATTGAAGTAGCCCAAATGCCTAGAGGAATTCTAAGTGCCAGAATTCTTCTAGACAGTTGAGACATTTTAATAAACAAAACAAAACAATAAATATTTAGCAAATCATCTATTATATTTTAGGCACTATTCTGAGATAAAAAGATGGAATGAGGTACAGAAAAGAAAAAGGCAATTTTCTTCAAAGCATTTACAGTTTGTTTGGAAAGGCTAGAGGGTAGATATCACCAGGTTGAATCTAATACAAAATGCTAACTAAGTACAACACAATATACACAGAAAGTGTGCATACGTATATGCATATAAGAATTGGGGACATAAAAGAAGGTCTATTCCCAGGCCAGGACTTGAGTTTATGAGCACTTGGGAAGCCTGGATTCCTGATATCTATAACTTGTCTCTATGGTGTAGGGTAAAGTACTGGTTTGAATGAGAACCACCTGAGCTTAAATCCGGACTCTACCATGAAACAGCTATGACCTTGAATAGGTCATCTAGTCACTTCAGAGTCTCAGTTTCTTCTTTTAGAAACCATTGTTAAGATTTAGGGAGATAACAAATATAATGAAAATTACTGGAAGAAAACTAGCTCTTAGTGAATGGCATCCAGCCCACCTGCCATTCTTTTGAGTTTCTCCCCAACCTTGAAAGATTTGCAGCTTTTCCTGCTACTTTGGCTTTGAGACAGTTTTTCTCTCAGTTGTTTATTGACTTAAGCTGTGTCTTGTACTACTGCCATATTACTCCTACCACTGCCACTGCCATTGCACCTAATATTGCTGTAAGGATCAGCTACTGTTAAGGAGCCCTGACTAAGTTCAGGTGTTTCATGAGACATTTATATGTATGATTTAATTCTTTAAGGCCAATTAGTGAAAAGTGGTGTTTTCTGTACAGATGCTGAAACTTTGGCTCAAAGGGGTTAACAAACTCAACTAAGTCATGCTGATCATAAAAGACACACTTAAGACACTAGTCAGACAGTCACAGTCCATGAGTTCCTCAGGGAAGAGGATTTCCATGAGCACATTCTTACTCCTGGAGCACATGTGGAGCTCATGGGTCTTTCTGCCCTGCCGGACCGACCACACTTGGCTCAAGTCAGCTGTGTTCTGTAATGCCTGGGAAGTGGCCATCACTTGGTACTTTGGGGGTACATGATCCATTTCTCCAGGATCAGAGAGCACTCCCGGGGGACTCTTCCCTTTAGAATCTAGTTGGGAGTAGAGATGGGAGAAGTGCATGCCCCATGACAGTCACCTAGAGGAGAGCTCAAATGGATCACATCTCACATTATGGGTTCAGTACCTTTCAAAGGGGAAGTCTTGCCCCAACTGAGAGAATGGATGCAAAGAGTCTCTTACACATGCAAGTGAATTTCCAATAAGGAGCTATGAGTAAAAGCTGAAAGGATGTATGACCAAAACCACTGACTACTTTAAAAGGAAGGAAAAATTCCTTTAGGGTCTTGCCAACTAATTAACATTGCAGCCCTGCTGGTGGCTGTACTACAGATTTGGACAAAGCTGTGGGGTTGGTGATCCATCTTCATCCTTGTGAGTGACTCCAGGGAAGGCATCAGAGGCAATGGCCCAGGACTTAGTCCCTGATGTTCCAGCTCACAGTATGAATCATGACATTTAGGTCGACAGGAGCATTCCAAGACAAGCCAACCTCCCCTTTGATTGTTTTGCCTTGTAAATTGCATGTGATGTGACTCCAGTCAAGCATGTTCATTTGTGGCTTCTGGCACATAAAGCTACATGGCTTTGAGTAAGTCACTTCATCTGTCTGAGGCTCAGATTCCTTATTAGTGCTATGGGAATACCAGTGCACAGTGACAAAAGCATTTACAACTTTTAATAGATCTGATGGTCTACATGTTGAATAGCTTTGCCAGCTCATGTTAGGTGTATCTTTCCTGCCCTCTGACTTGCATTCCTCAATTCCATTTTTCCCCCTCTTGACTGGCTGCAAATCCTCCCCTTCCTCTCAAAATTTCTTCCTCATACAACCAATAAACTCTGGGCAAATGAATCTGAGTAGTACAGGTACTGGCCAGAAGAATGAGTGAAAGAATGGATGCATGTCTATCAGTGTCCCTGTCTGCATACATAATATCAACAATAACTTTTCTTTACCACACCTAATTTGGTAAAGTATTTTGAATACTCATTTAATATTATTTAGTCCTTTTTACAAGTAAGGAAGTTGACAGTTACTTAGGTAAAGTGACTTATCCAAGGTCGCTATTGGTTGGTGGCATGTCTGACACTTCATTCAGTAGTCAGAAGGTGCCTTGAGTCCTTCCTATGTGCAGGTACTGAGCAAGTGATGCTTTTGTTATTTTCTCCCCTCTTTATAGCTTCCCAGGGGGAAGTAGGCCTGATTCTTGCTGAGACTAACACATAAATGGACGATTCTAGCTGCTTGGGATACACCAAAATAGACAAGATCACTAAATAGGCACGATCACTACTTCTACGGGGCCTACACTCAGCTGGCATGAACAGAGGGAGCTGAGATAAACACCTCATTTGTTATCTAAGTAAATTATGGAGACTCTGCTATAGGGACTGTGAGGGTAGGGCTGGACTGAAAGTGCAGAAACCTCTGGGAAGACTCAGTAGCCACTAGTGTCTCTCATTATGAAACAAAAGCCATTAGTCATTGGGTGGATAGGGTTACTGTACAGATTTACTTGAGAAAATATCTCAGATCCCAAAGAGGTTCATTTCAAGGTTTGAGGAATTAGATACAGACTGAATGTGTTTCTTGCAGAGCTGGGGGTGGTAGTGGCACTGCTGTAAGTGTTATTTTACCATGCATATGAACAAATTGGGAAGGTAGGAGTATAATCACAAACATAACTAACTGTTATTGAATGATTGCTATGGACTAGGCACTGCTCCAAGCCTCCAATATGTAGTAACTCATTTACTTCACATAACGAATCAATGTGATAGCTATTATCATTAAAGGGAGGAAGAAACTAAGTCACAGAGAGGTTAGTAACTTGCCCAACATCACTCAGCAAAGATGGCAGAGACCAAGGCTGATTATTTCCAAAGTAAGCCTTTTAACCATGCTTCCATGGTATGGGAGAAGACACCTCCCTCTGACTAAAAGACTTGTCTTAGTGTGGTTCTTTAGAACTTCCCCAGTCCTGCAGACATGGTGTGCTGAGGATCGATGGATGTTGAAATCACCCTGAATGTGAGGCAACCCTTCCTTGTCACCTGCCAACTTCTCTGTACCTCAGTTTCCTTGTCTGTAAAACACGGTGGAAATTGGGTTAGAGCAGCATTTGAAGGCCCTTTCCTATACCATGCAGCCTCTGTGAGGATCTGTAAGGTTCATCCTGTTTCACTAATTGGTAACAGTCAGTTGATTTCTCAGTGGCTTAGGTCCCAGGCTTTAATTCAAACTACTTGAGTTTGAGTTGAGACTCTATGTTTTATTAGAAATGCTAGGAGCTTAAATAAGTAACTAGAGTTGGGCAAATGCAGCTTCAGTTTCATCAAGGGCCAAAAAGGTGTGCCAAGAAATCTCCCCCCACAGGGTGGTTAAAGAGCAAGTGAGGAAACGGGTGCAGAATGCTTGCTGTACTTCCTGGCACACAGCAAGCCCCAGTCCATGGTGGCTCTGCCCACCTGTAGCATTACATGCACTCTGGATCACCGACACTGAAGCTCACTCACCTTGGAGGCAGCAGGGCTGTGCTGTCCTCTTCTCTCAGGTCTAAGCACCTGCACAAGCCTTGGTACACTGTAGGCCTCAGTGCACATTTGCAGGGTGGACAAATGAAAGGTTTTCAGGCCAAGTCTCTCCCCATCTGAAGAGCAGCTTGGTGAGGCTGATGCTGGGAAGAACAGTTTGTGTGCAGGGTTCACTGATGCCTACATCGTGAAGTTCCAGAAGTCTTCTGAGGATGATTAAAGCCTTGAAGAAAATAGCAAATGAGAAGAGCTAGACATTGATGTAAAACAACAACACAATAAAAAAAAACCTGATTATGTGGAAAGCTGTGAAGACTCTGATAGCGCACTTGAAGTCTTCCTCTCTTTTACTCATTTGATATGTGATAGGCAGGGTAGCAGAAGCCCAGGAAGCAGCAGCAGCAGGATCCCGAGGGAAGGAGTCCTCTAAAACCCAGTTAGTTCCCTCTTTATTCCTTGTTGTGCCCAGTTTTATCATGACCCATGCAAAGTCTACATTATGGCCCTCACCCTGGGTGACATCTACTCTGTGTGCCTTGTAGTCTCTCACTGTTGCTGTACCTGTTTACCAGAAACCAGACTCTCCCTACACTGCATCCTGTGAGCATTGGCAAGTGCTGTTTGCTTAGCCTGGTGTTCTTCTCTCTCTCTCAAGGTCAGCCCTGCTTGCTTGTAGACATAATTCAGCTACTTCTCTCTCTGGAATAACTGCTATTATTACTCTTGAGCTGGGGAACTCTCCTCCCTCTAACATCTTCTGCTTCCTTCCCTGTAGGGCTTGCCTCATTGTTTGATTCACTTCCCTGCTGCTAGGCCTCTCTTCTAAGTCCTCTAAGGACAGTACTGCTGCGTGTGTGGTCTGTGTTTTCTCTTCCCAGTTTGCGCTTGCTAGAGTAAGTTGGCTGTGATCATTGAACCCAAAGAGGTCCAACAGGGGCCTGGATGCAGAGGAGGCCCTGTGCAGCCAAGGCAGAATGTTGACAACTGGGAGTTTTGATGTTTCTAGTTCGCAGCAGCTCGCTGTGTAACACTATCCAGATGGCAATGAGCTATGCAGTGTCTTTCTCCAAGTTGCTTAATCAAACCTGTCTCATTAATACTCACAAAAATCTTCCAAGGAAAAGAGAAAGTAGAAATGAGACATCAAAGGTACTGAGCCTGTACATTCAGGGTTGACATGATTAACTCCCAGGCTGTTGGGGACATGGGTACAGAGCTCACTCCCCTTGCCAAGCCTGCATCTCCCATTCTTTCCTCAACATCACTCTTCCATGTTGCCCCCCCACCCTACCTCCCACTTCCCATTCCCATCTATTTATGACTGTGTCACATCCAGGTTCACAGATGATTTTAGAAGTGGAGAGTGAGCAAATCCTGTCAAACAATTTAACCAGATTCAAAAGGATTTGGATCATTTGCGTAATTGGGCTAGCAGATGGTAAATGTAGTTCAAAGTACAAAAATGTAGAATAATTACAAGGGGAGAAAGCAACACAGTTTATGGAGGAGGAGAGTGATTTGGGAGAAAAGTGCATGGAAATCATCCTGTCTCTGACTTAGAAGAGAAGGACAAACAGCCCCGCTCTGGTTAGCAGGGGCAGAGCATAGTCTGAGCAGCCCAGGATGCCCTGATGATTTCTGGTGGGAATAAAGGAGAGAAGACCTGTCTGTGTTTGGGATGTTTAGGATGGAAAGGTCCTGGGGAGGATGGTGATTGGTCAAGCAGAAAAGCGGTCATGGTTACTTGGAAGGTGGGCATTATTGGCATCTTTTCACCCATATGACCCTTGGTGAGACTCTTTTCCCCTGAGCCTCAGCTCCTATAATAGGAGTATACTAATGACTATTTCCCTGCTGCTTTGAAGAATTTTTTTTTAAATTCACTCTTATAAATATTAATTTTATATTTACCTATTGTGGTTTGGAAATGAAATGTCCCCTGAAGGTCCATGTGTTGAAGCCTTGGTCCCCAATGTGGTGTTTAGAGGTGGGGCATCAGGGAAGTGATCGAATCATGTGGGTGGTGAACTAATCAATGGATTAATCCACTGATTAATTCATAATTGAATGGATGATGGGGACATGGTAGAAACTGTGGAAGGTGGGCCTGACTGGAGGAAGTGAGTGTCTGGGGGTATGCTTTTGAAAGGTAAATCTTGTCCTAGGCCTCTTCTCTCTAGTTCCTGTTGATCATGAGGTCAGCAGCTTTCCTCCCCATGTCCTTCCACCATGATGTTTCTGCTTTGCCACAGGCATAAAAGCAATGGAGCCAGTCAGTGGCCTGAAACGATGAGCCAAAATAAATCCTTCCTCCCTTAAGTTGTTTTGTCAGGTATTCTGTCCCAGTGATGAAAAGCCAACTAACAATGCCAAAAATGAAAAAGAAAATCAGTGGTTTCTATGAATGGAAATTGGAATGAGTTGTTTGCTTATATGGTAGGCTGAAAAGTGGACACTCCCCCTAAATATTCATGTTCTAATTCCCACAAGCTGTATTACTGAATATGACACTTTGTATATGTATTTAAAGTAAGGATCTTGAGACAGGGAAATTATTCTAGATGATTTGGGTAGACCCTAAGTGCAACCACAAGTATCCTTTCTAAGGAGGAAGTTGAGCTGAGTGCCAGTGGCTCGTGGCTATAATCTCAGATACTTGGTAAGCAGAGATCTGAAGGTTTGGATTTGGAAGCCAGCTTGGGCACAAGGTTCATGAGACCCCACCTCAACTAATGGCTGGGCATGGAGGCATGCACCTGTCATCCCTGCTAGGAGGGAACTGTAGATAGGATTGTGGTCCAGGCCACCCTGGGTATGAATGTAAGACCCTATCCCCAAAATTACTAAAGCAAAAAAGAGGCTGGAGGTTTTGCTTAGGTGGTAGAACACCTTTCTAGTAAGCAGTAGGCCCTGAATTCAATCCCCCATATCACCACACATACACACACACACACACACACAATAAAAGAAGAGGGAGTTAAAGAGGAAGAAGGAGGAAAAGGAGAAGGAGAAAGAAAAAGAAGTCTGAGGAAAATTTGAGGTAGAAGAAGTTACGTAATGGGATCGCAGGCAGAGAGGCAGAGATTGGAGTGATGTAGCCACCAACCAAAGAACATCTGCAGCCACCAAAAGTGAAGAAACAAGGGTTGGACTGTCTCCTAGAATCTCCAGAGCCCTGCTGACACCTTGATTTCTGTCCAGTTAACATGATTTCAGACGTCTGGCCTCACAAATATTGTAAGAATGAAGTCATGTTGTTTGAAGCCACCACATTTGGGGAAATTTTTTACAGCAATATAGGAAATGAATATTAGTAGAATGGGAACCTGATTTGTATGCAAAAGTCCTGGATTAAGTCCAGGCATGGATACTCACTTCCATAGAACCTAGCTTGACCTTGGTTTCTTCATCTTTAAAATGGGATAATAACACATTTTCATATGAATTACTGGGAGGATGTAAAAGTATTTATGCATGTACCTTATCCACCGTAATGTATAGTGGAGAAAAACCTGCTAGGTGCAGTTTTAAGTTTTTAAATCACTCAGTATGCAGTCAGCATTCAGAATTTCAGAGCCCCTGACAGAACACATTGTGGGTGCTAGAGGTGGCAGTCCAGCATTATGGAGGCCCCTAGGAGTGAAGAAGACATTGGACAGTTTGTTGGAAGCAGGACTCTACCAGATAGGGGCCCAAGCCCAGACCTCATCCAAAAGGAGGTTTGGGTTCTAGAAAGGCATCCATTAGAGCCCAGGAGTGTCTGAGAGATGGGAATATTACCAATTTAGGAAAACACTGTTTGGACAGGGGAGTCATCCTTGGAACACATGACCCCAAGTCTCATTGTGAGAACATGGCTGGGCCTATATCCCAGGTCTTTAAGACAAACTTCAATGGCAATCCCTAAGATTTTGCAGCTCACGATATTGTATCTGCTCAGTCAGAACAGTGCCAAGAACTGAGATGGGTCCAGTTTAGGACTGTGGTGGTTGCCAGACTGATGGCTGTTACTGACTCTGGAAAAATGGAGTCACCTGGCCAGGGAAGTTTTAGCAGTTCTCAGAGTCCAAGGAGCATCTAGAGAAGGGCAAGGTTTGTCCCATGTCAGGGAAAAATCTTAGTCAAGTGGGAAAGAAGAATACAGATCTGGCGACCTCTTTGAAGGGGTGAAGTCTGATGAACAAGGTATGCTGGTACAGGAAAGTGAGAGGAAAGATTAGAATCTGAAAAGAGCAGCAATGTCTGGGAAACCAGGTGCTGGGTGCCAGATGTGTGAGAGCAAGCAGTTCTGGGCCAAGGGCCTTGGAAACCCTGTGCCTGTGAGTGTGGCACTGGTCACAGCACAAGGAAGGTTCCATTGGGAATATATGGACCATAATGACCAGGTATGGAACAACTTGCTTAGGGATATGGCATGTGAGAGGCTGAGTTGGCCCTAGAAATTTTGCCCTTTGCCATACCTTTTTTTTTTTTTTTTTTTTTGATGGAACTGAAGTTTGAACTCAGGGTTTTATATTTGAAAATCAGGTGGTGATTCTCCTGATCTCAGCCTCTTAAGTAGCTAGGATTATAGGCATGAGCTACCAGCTCCCAACCTTTTGCCAGATCTTTAAACTGAGCAAATATGATCTTTCTGTGGGTCTCAAAGACACTTTGGTCTTGAATTCAGATTATTTTCCAGATCTTACCTCTATTCTAATTAGCACCGACAGCTGAACAACTTTTGTGATCTCTGATTACACCTCAAGTTTTTGAGCATAATTTAAGGAAAGAATGTGCAAGGAAAAAGGACTCACGAACAAAAAGTAATTAAACATAATAAGTCTTTGGAGATTAGCCATTAATTTGGATGTAAAATGCAAAATTGCCTTTAAAGTAATAAGGGATAATATCAAGCAATTGTAATATCCAGCTTGGGAAGGAGCATGCTGATAAGGATGCACTGGGCAGGATAATACATGTGGCAGTTCCCTGACTTTTGTGGAATTAATGATGGTCTCACTTCACTGCTGATTTAAGATACACATTTCATAAGGAGCACAGAATTGTACCTAAAGAGCTGAGTAGCAGCCCTTTGAACATGGTCATTTTATGACATCTCAGGTGTAATGCTTAATCAGTAGATATTTACAACTGCTATTTCAGTGCCTTCAAGTGGCAGGTCAACAGGACCATCAGAAATATTCTTGAGAAGCGCTTGTGAATATATTAGGCCAACATTCTCACAGTTGGTAGACTCTGAAGAGACTAGAATACTCTCTTATGGAAAAGACTTGCTTTGTGGTTTTGTTTTGTGTTTTTTTTCAACAATACCGAAGAGTTGTACTTTAGTTGTCAGGCTAGAGGTAATGTGTTGTTTGGGTTTCACAGAAGATAAATAAAGTACAGTTGTTCCTTGGTATCCTCATGAGATTGGTTCCAGGATCCCCTGTGGATACCAAACTGTGAGGATGCTTTATATAAAACAGTGTAGTATTGCACATAACCCACACACATCCTCAAATGTTTTCCATCATCGATAAAAACTTATACAATGTAAATGCTAGTTAAATAATTTTTATATGGTTTCATTTAGGAGATAATGATTAGACAATAGTCTGTATATGGCCTTTGTAGAGGCACTTTTTTTCTGACTATTTCAGAAAAATCTGAATATTTCAATGTGACATATTTCAATATCTCAGATTGACTCTGTAGATATAGATCCCATAGACACAGAAGGCTGACTGTACATAATAAGGTGAGTTAGAGCAACATCATAGCCAGGTTTTACTCAAACTTTATAAACTCAAGAGATTATTGTGACAGAGCCTGCTTCTGGTATATTGGGGTTTTTTTTCTTTCTTTTTTTTTTTTTTTTTTGGAGAAACAGTGGTTGTCCAGCTTTCCACTTGACTGTTTGCATACAGGAAACCATCCATTCATTTATTCATTCATGTTATTTCACTTATCCACTCAAGGGATGTTTGTTGATAATTTTCCAGGCACTGTTTTAAATGTTGAGGATTCAATAGTTTAAAAAGTCTCTTTTTTGTATTATGGGCATAACAGTATTGTATGATGTGTGTGTGTGTGTGTTTGTATAGATAGATGGATAGGTAGACATATAGATAAATGGGTGAATAGATAAATGGATGGATGGACAGATAGAAGATAGAAGACAGAAGATAGAAGATAGATAGATAGATAGATAGATAGATAGATAGATAGGACTTGGTGAGGTACTTATGATGTAAGTGGAAAAGCAGTCTGTGTTTGTGTGTGTGTGTGTGTGTGTGTGTTTGAAGATGAAAAATTAATTTACTGGAGCAAAATACTCCAAATATTAAATGTTTCTGTCTCTGATTTTACAGATCAAGTGCATATTTTGTTTTCATTCTTGTATTTATATGTTTTAAGTTTTCCATGATAAAATCCATAGCTGAGCAAGAAAGAACATGAAATAAGTAATCAAAATAGTTATTGGTTACATAGCTTATGAGCATGGATGAGTCCACTCATTTTTAGGTATTTACCCATTCTACATAGAAAAGTTTGTGTAAAGCAATGATTTATTTTGATTTGTTTTATTATTCTGAATTTCCCCTCATTTTAAAGCCAAAAAGTCCACTGTTTGTGTGTGTGTGTGCTACTTCTAGCAAGAGCAATGATTTCTGACATGATTAAAGGATTTCACGCTAGTGAAGAATTATTTAAAAAGAGCTGCTTTGGATAATTGATTATTTTGTGTGTGTTACCCTAATGATGCTGTCTGAAGGATGAAATATCTTTTCTCTATTTTCCAAAGCAGCTTTCAGTAACCCCAAGTGACACTAGGGTTTCCTCACTGGCCTTAATTACTAGATGCAGAGCCCTGTTCCAGGCCTGGAGTGCCTTGCACACTGAGAGAGCTCAGTTGATGAGCTGGTCTGTGAACACACACTGAGGTAGTCATGGAATTTGGAAACCATTAGAAAGCTAGGCGATTTCATTATTCATTCACTTGAAATAATCCCGGGACTGCTTTCAGTGACATGGTTCCTTCAGCAAATAAAGATAAGCCAAATCCCTGGGCACTCAAAGAAGGGGCAGATTCTCTAAATTAATTCCAGGCTCAAATAATTCAGCAGTATTTGTAATATTCTGTGCATAAATTGGCAATTTGCTAGAGAGATCAAGAAATGATAAAGGCTTTCATTCCCCTCCCCCTCCTCATATTAACAACTGCTGAGGCAGCTATTGGGATAAAAGAAATGTTTTATCCTTAATAAATGTCCTACCAGGTAATGCACTGATTAAGGGTGTCCAAACAGGGCACCCTTCCCCCTACAAAGCAATTATTTTTCATCAGAGAGACTAAAATATATGGGAGAGAGGTTGGCTATAATATGCTTTCCAACACAGGAAAGTTTCACATAAGAAACAAATACATTAACAATGTCAAGAAATACAGAAGTAAGAGTGCTAATGTACAGCATTTCCGTTTGCAATGTAAAGAATGTTTTCATTGTTTTGTTTCATGGTGGGTTTGAAAGAGTGTTTGCCCGTTCCTTATGACACCAGATTCTGGTGATTCCTAATTCCAACCTTCCTCATCTCTGGAATCGCTTTCCTCTTCCCCATGCCCACTGCCTTTTGTGTAATCTGGGCTTTTGTTGGGAGGGTGGGTTTGTCATGTCCCTCTCCATGTGCACTTTGAGCCAACTAGAACCCAGACACAGGAGCTAACTAGAGATACAAATAAAGATCCCCTAGTTGTTGGCATAACTGGGCTGGGGCATGTGGCTTAGATTCCTCACAGCCTGCAGTCAGAGACCTACTTGAGTTAAAGTGAGGGCAGCGGTGATAAGACCCCCAGATGGTAAGTTACAGAGCAAGGATGTACTATTCCCATCAACACAACACATAGATAGGGAAAGGTTAGCCTGTTTGGGCCTCCATTGGTGTGCTAGGTCCCCCAGGCAGATTCGGAAGGGAAGAGCCTAAGTGGGCAGAGTGCCACTCCTCATTGCTGATCCCAGGCTTACAGATTAAGTAACTCGCTCCTCATATGGCCCCAGCAGTAGGGTCACAGGAAAGCATGGATGCCACCTTCCTATTAATTAAGAGGGTGAAAATCTCCATTGTCCCAGCCACTGGCCTTTTTCTCCCATCTCATTCCATCTGTTCTGTTCATCCGCCTGGCCTTGGCTGTCTGCCGTCATCTGTCTAAAACATAAAACTGGCCCTGCCTTCCTCCTGCTCTGTAGTCCTCCATCCAGGTGAGTATGGTTTTAGTTCCTTCCTGCCCTGCCTGGGTGTACCCTCCAGTTACACCCAGTGGCTGATAGGATGTGGGGAAGGTTGGGAGGTGGTACAATAGCTTAAACTCAAGACTTTGTGCTTTCTAGCAAGGCACTCTACCTCTTGAGCCAGGCCTCCAGCCCCTATTTTGATTTTTAGGTCATTTTTTCAAAGAGAGTCTCACAATTTTTGCCTAAGCCAGCCTCAAACCACAATCCTCCCACATAGCTGCGAATACGGAGGTGAACAAGTACTATGCCCAGCTTGTTTGTTGAAATGGGATCTTGCTAACTTTGTGCTCTGTCTGGCCTCAAACCTCTGTCCTCCCAACTTCTGGCCCTTGAGTATTGTCAGGGACTTAAACACAGCCTGTTCTCTCCCATCCCTGAAACTTTGCCTGTAGCCCAAACCCCCATTCACCTGGTTGAGTGACCTTTTCTCAGTGGAAAAATCATCTCTATTTATTTTATATCCAGTGGATTTTTATTTCAGCATGTTTTCATCATTCTCTGTCTCTCCCTCTAAATACCTGAGCTCTCACATTTAGCATATAGTAGGTACTTATTGTTTGTTGGATGCATACATGAGTTCAACCTTATATTAAATCTACCCAAAAGGAACAAACTGATTTTTGGGGGAGTTTACATTTTCAAGAGAATAATATTTCTTAATGTAATTCTTTGCTAATTTAAAGATTGCCTTAAAATACTCACAAGGATTTTTTTGTTATTATCGATGTTATCAAATAGAATAAGACCCCTCCCCTGCCTCATTTAGCATCCTTCAAGAGAAGATGTGCTTAGATTCAGAGACTGGTTTTACCTTAACTGAAGTTATATTCCCATTTGCTATAGAATTAACTAGGAGAATATGGGCTATGGGCCAGGTTTGCACTGATAATTAATCAGCAATGGATGAAAGGGTTTTTTTTTAAGTATAAGGAAAGGTCAAATGAATATATCTTTACATTGGAGATGAATGGAATTTCCACCTATTATTAAATCTATGCTTTTAAGTTATAAAGAACTCTTCTTTGAAGTCTTTGATGCCCTAATATTAGGATAACAATGACTGTGATTTATCCTTAAGGACTTACAGGAAAAAGGCAGACAGCTGGAGGTGTGTTTCTCTTTCATCCTGGCGCTGACTCTATTAATCAGTTCCAGGCCTGTGGTCTAGGAGGTTTCTGTAAAGCCTGTGCTCTGGAGGGGCTGGAGGGTGGTGGTAACATCTCAACGTCAGTTCTCCTGTGCCATTCCAAATTCTCTGACCACATAGAAAGTCCAGAGGTTTCTGTTGACAAAATTACTGTCTCCAAAGAAAAATGACAACTTCTCCCAGAAGGTTTTATTTGGAAGGAAAGGATTTCAAAGACCAGCAAGCAAAACAAACAACAAACAAATAATCCTGGCTGTGCTTTCTATTTTGTAAGTATGTTAAGAGAAGATTTTTAAGTATATTTTTAACTTTTTTCTTTCTATTGAAACATAGCTGATAAAAGTCCTGAAATGAGAGAATCAAGGGGACAACAGTTACTCGCACTTGTCTAAGGATGACTCTCTTTGTCTCCTCAAGAGTGTATTTAAGCTTCTTACTGGCCACCTCAGTGTACTTGAGGTGATTGGTTGTATAAAATGCTAAATCTTTAAAAACTTCTTACAAAATTACAAAGCTCGAGCAGGCCAGACAGTTTTAAAAGGCTGGTTTCTAGAAGAGCTGTCTGGTATAAGATGAAGCTGTGTGTATCCCTACAAAATACTCTGTAAGGCTCAGCATTTCAGTAAGTTCTAAGGACACTCATGATGAAAAGCATTATCAAGGTAATAAAGTGACTGAGTTTTCAGAAATGGCCTTGGAGGGTGGCAACTCCAAAGCCACTTTTTTTCTTCTTGCAACAAGAACTTTCACTTCAAGAAATTATTTCATACTTACACAAACAGTTGACTATTTAAACTAGCTTATTCAAGGATGATCAATCACATGGTAAGATATAGCAACTTTTTGGGTGGCCTGCAGTGACATCTGAGCAACTAGATATCCCAAAGTCTTCGTTAACAATAATATAAGATTTTTTTTTCTACAAATTCAGTGATAGAACATTTTGTTCTTCCAACGGATTTGTGCTATTCCTCACTCTGCATGCATTAGCATATGTACACACACACACACTCACACACACAGCATCACCACAATACACCTCTCTACTCTGGAGTATGAGGAATTCAGAAAGAAGCAAGTCTAAATCCTGCTTCTGAAAAATGCTATCAGGATGGTGTTACTCAACTTACTTCAACTCTATTTTCATCTGTAAAATGAGAAAAAGAGAATCCCCCCTTAAGGGACTGCATGAAAATATGCATATGAAGGATTTGGTTATTTATCAAGGTAAAAAACAATAAGTATACTTTACCAAAATAATGAATTAGTGAAGAGCTATTAGAGATGAGTGGATCTTAGCTGTAATCATGGGCAGGTAGAAATTATGAAAAGCAGTGAAGTTTAACTAGAGTGTGGGAAAATAGAAAATCTTGTAGAGATTTTTCTGGAGTTACCTTGTTTTAAATAAACTTCACTGAAATCTAGTTTTTTGTCCTGGGAACATCTCTAAAAGAATCTTCTTAGTCTGTCCTTAGAGATTTTATGTGATGGGAGGAGAAAGATAAATATTAAATATTGTAGTTTTAATACATTTGCTGTTCTTTTCTTAGATTGTGACTTTCTTACATAGGTACTACCTTACATTTTCATATTCCTCAGTAGTTATAGCCTGAATATATAAAAAGACATCAAAACATTAATGACACAGATAACTACATTATCATACATACACAGATTGGTGTATTGTTTCCTGCCACCTGAGGTGAGACATTAATATTTGGCTGAATACACAACTCCTGCAAACCACATTGTCCGTGACGATGAATTTTATTTACCTGCAAAAGGACACTGAGGTAGTATCAGCTCTATGACTGACAAGTTCTGTGCTCGTGGACAAGTACTTTTGTTTCTTTGGCCTTTGGTTTCCCCCTCGTGGACAAGTACTTTTGTTTCTTTGGCCTTTGGTTTCCCCCTCTGTAGTTGACATCAGTATAGCAGAAGTGTGCAGAAATGTTTGTGCCAGGGCTTGCCTTTCCAAATCATTGGTTGAGAGGGTAGATAGACCAGTATCTTTGAAATTATAATGTGAGAAATGCAAAGACAAAGACAAATGCCAAAGAAAATTAATGTGAGGAACATAGAGTAGGGTGTGTTTTAATCTGACAAATAGATGATCACAAGAACATAATAGAAGGGGAAATGTCTTGGCAGTAGTTTGTAAGGAGATAGTTGTCAGGCATACAAAGCTCTGGCTGGGTGAAGATAGTAGAAGAAAGCACTAGGACAGTCTAGGGAGAGGGATGGTTTATATAAAGGCAGAAAAAGGCACAGTGTGTTCCAATCAAATTAGAAGGAGGACTATTAGGTTCAGAGACTATTATGCTTATGAGTGTGGAGCCATTGTTTTATTCACAGCTCCAGTCCTAGAATAAGACCTGGGATGTGATACCAATAAACAAATGGATGATGGAATAAATAAATTGGCATGATGCAGAATGTGTTTTTCTCTATATATCCAAGTGCACCATCAAAATACAGTTACTATGTTATTTTGAGTATTTATCTTATTTCTCCAACTAGATTATAAGTTCCTCACCAGCAAAAAGCACTTGGAAGCCTTCAGTAGACACTTGAAAATTGAATAATCAATCTGAGCCCAAAGCATTGTTGGAAATCCTTATAGATAGTCTGGCTTGGCATTGCCCACATCTAAGGATCATGAACTTAATATGCCTCTCTTGTTTGAGGGACAGCAAAAACCAGGTGGGTTAATTCTGATAATTATCTGGGGACATATGAGAGTGAAGCCAACACAGTTACTGAAAGGGACTCAACTGGGTCTCATGAGAAGGAGGAAAAATGTTAGAGAAAGATTCATTGGGTATTAAATAACATCCTATCTACTATAATGAGGGCCTGAGCAAATGCAGATCCCTGTGGTTAAAGAAAATCACAGTTCCTACACAACCAACACAATTGTGGGCGTAGGGGACCTTCCTGGTTCATTATTCTGAGGAATAGCATTATCAGGGAATTGCAAAGATTTGTGCTTCAAAATCAATATGTGCTGAGAATTACACGGCAGGAAAGCCAGGAACTATAATACTTTGAACACTGTTTTTATAGTCAATTTTGAAAAAGTCCATGAATTCAAATTCAAGGACACATTTTTTAAGCACTGGCACTTGTGAGCTGATATAGTCATATGCTTATTCATTTCTTTCTTTTAGAAGCATTTAATGATTATATGCTACTTGTTAAGCACTGTTCTAATTCTATGGCAGATTCAATGCTATGGATTCTGCCTTAAAGGAGTATGCACTGTCTGAGTTAGGGCAATTCTAGCTACGCTTAACAAAAATGGATAATCATTCAAACAAATTGGAGTTAATTTCTTGCTCATATAACAGTACTGGGTAGGTGAACTAGTTGGTGGGCATCTTGTTTCCTGACAGCCATTCAGCAGCAAAGGATGAAGGAGCTCTGACATTTTCTACAAATAGAATCCATCGTCTCTATTGAGCCAACTAGAAGGAGCAAGGGACATAGAAGAGCATCAATGGGTGATCTTTAGTTCATCTGTTACATGGGGTACAACCATTCATAAGACTTCACTTAATAGCAAGGAAGGCTGGGAGATGTAGTCTAGCTGGGCACTTCAGAGGAAAAGCTCTGTATCTAAGCATTTAGGGAATACCCTGCAGTCCCAGCCATAGCAATCTGCCATAGACAACAAGCAAGATTCAAAATTCATGGCAATATAAGAGAAAGGAGCTGTGTGCAACTGTGTGGCTACTATATGATAGACCACTTGCTTCATACATTCACATAAATTACAGCATTTTTTCCCTGCAAATAATTATTATCCCCATTTTACAAAAGAAGACATGGAGACTTGGAGACTTTTTGGTCACTTTTGATGAGGCATATTTGAAGCCACTGTTGGAAAGCAAAGGGAAGGACTGATACAGTCCCCACTTCTGATTTGCAAGATAATTAACATTGTTCTCACTGGTCAAGAGTAATAGTGGAACAGACTCCATCCTCTGCCTCTCCAGGCCAAGTTCTCTACTTCTGGTCTGAAGCCGAAGATAATCAGCCCATGGTCTTCTTTGTGTGATATGTGACTCCCCAATATATGTTTAATGCCATATTTAGCTGCAAATCATTTATTTGTCATCTGTCTTCTCTTCATTAGTTCCTTTATTTGTTCCTTTGTTCATTTATCCTGTTATCAAATATGTCTAATATTTATTGTGCCTGTTGAACGTGCCTAGCCCTGTATCAAGGGTTTGGAGTACAGTGACAAAAAGTATGGTACTTTGCCTTTGAAAAACTCACTGTTCAGTTAATAAATCAGACATGAAAAAAGTTAAAGGTAATATCAAGATTGTAGCATAAGGTTTTTAAAAAGATGTGGGACAGAAGATGTAACTGGACTAAGATGGGAGAGCCAACTCTGCCAGATAAAAATCCAAGAGAGAAAGGACAA
The DNA here is from genome assembly GCF_047511655.1 of Castor canadensis. Taxonomy (NCBI): domain Eukaryota; kingdom Metazoa; phylum Chordata; class Mammalia; order Rodentia; family Castoridae; genus Castor; species Castor canadensis. The sequence continues at coordinate 117,106,733 of NC_133392.1, forward strand.
AAAGAAGCATGCTAAAGAAGCAGCAGGTAGAATATTCCAGATAAAATAAATAGCACAAATAAAGGGAATGAGGAATAGGAATGTGGAGATTGTTCAAGAATTATAACAACACTATAAGGCTAAGTGGATGAAGCCTGTGAGGAATAACATGAGATGTAGGTGAATGGTTCTCAATGTTTAAGAAAGTCATGACCATTCAATATGTCTCTATGGTAACTAGGACTTTTGTGTACTTACTAGGTCTGTCTACACACTTGGAGAAACAACAACCAACACTGCCAAGACTGCTATGTCATCTCTCTCTCTCTCTCTCTCTCTCGTCTCATACACACACACAGGCCCCACTATTGGGGGGTTGCTGGATGCTGGAATCTGGTTAGTTTAGTCAGGAGATGAAAAAAGAAACAGAGTTAGAGGCAAAGTGTTGGGAAAAGCTACAGTTGAATAGGTTCGTGCTCGTGTGAGAGGGGTGTGCCATTAGCCACTAATCCTCCCTAGATTTTTTTCAAGAATATCCTAGCTATGTTTTTCATTCACAGTGTTTTAAGGAACAACTCATATATACCAAGTAAGGTAGCCCTTAAGAGTGATTAAAATAAAAATAGTAGTAATAAACATGTAAGCATTGATCCATCATGGCTGATCAATCATACCTTTTCCACTTAGCCTGGTGGATAATTCATGCTCACAAGCAAGGTGGCTCACACATTACCTTGAGTAAATCGTTCAGAGGGAGCCTCTAAGCACCTGCTATAGGACCCTTCAGCAGCTGCCAACAGCCAATTTCAAGTCAATCCAGCACGTGCTTACTGAGTATCTACTAAGTACACAAATTGTGCTGGCAGAATAATAATGATCAAATGATTCTGGTCTAAAATTACCCTCCTTGAAATTTTTCCAGTTGGTTTATTATATTTAGAATTATGGCTCTGGGAAATGACTAGAGATGTCTAAAAGCATATTCTATTTAAATGTGTTCTGAAACACTCAGAAAGGATTGCAGTTCTTTTATAAGTGAAAAGCACTTTTTGAACTTGCTTGAAGAATGGTCAGTAGATTGTGAATTTTCGTATTTTCTGGTAAACATTAGAATTATTAATACCAAGTGGTAAAAAAATGTCAAAAGAGTTGGGGAAAAATGTCAATTAGGGAGAAGAGCACCTACAATTTGTAAAGCCACCCTTTGTGGAAGGGGCTCTGGAGAAGTTGTTGCTACTGTTGGGCATGTCTTTGTTTATTCCATTCTGTTTCTACTTTTGCTTTGAGAGGTGAAAATAAGGAAATCAGATCAATAGGTTCTGATTTAGCACATGTTCTGAGCACCACTTATAGAAATGCAGGTGCCATGATGTCTGTCACTCCCCATCAACACCCCCAAAGGAAGAGGCAGTGACACTTTTCCCTTCAGAGAAGTCTTTTTGTCTCCTGTCCTCTTTGCCCAAGGAAAGCCCTTTACGACCCCTGAGCCCAGAGTTAGAAGTTTAAAGGCAGAAAAAAAGGACTGGCAAATGCTTTTGTCATCAAGATGCCCCAAATCCCCAAAAGGAAAAATCTGTAAAGATGCTTTTAACTCAGAAAAAGTTCAAAGTACAATGAAGTTTGCTACTCTGCTAGGACCTTGGAGTTGGCTTATAAAATAGACTATGACTTTATCAATTTCAACCATAAGTCAACCTATAAATATTAACTTGTGATCTCCTTTCATGTATGTAACCGTGAAAGAGATAAACTATCGCCCTTAAACCTAAAGTCATGTGGTTGTTATAACTCATGCAGACTCTTCATAAGATGTTCTGAGACTTAATATAATGCTGACAAATATAAGAATAGGGGGAATAATTGTGAGTGCAGGCATTAATAAGTAGTACCCATTGAAGGAATGGAAATCTGGGCTTTCCTTCATCTGCTTTTGTATGCCAGGAGATTCATGTGGTAGAGTGTAGTAGCAGAAGGCATATGCAATGAAGCCCAGGAGGTCAGAGGCATAGAAGACCCAAGCATCCCTTCCATGAAGGAATGTAGTCAAGAGTTCATGATAAAGGAAATAAGTCCAGACCCCAAGTCCAGACCCAGAAGAAGAGCTTAACTGAATTTCAATGGGTGACATTCTCATTCCAAACCAGGAACCATGTGCGCCTGCCAGCCAAGATGGAAGTAAAGCCATACACACTGGCCAAACACACATAAGAATACCAACTCAAGTATTCTCTCCTCTAAACCCAGCAGATATTGGCCTTATGACAACACTACCAGTTCCCAGCACCTACTTGCTAGTAAGGCTGATGATCTATTTTCTGCTCTGTTTGGAAGGCTTTAGACTTGACAGAATGGAAGTTCATCCTAAGATCATGTCTCAGTGACAGAGGGAAGAGTCAGGCTAGCAAAGGTCACAACAGCATATAGCTGTGCCTTTTCACTTCTTTATCTCTAATCTGTCGTCTTTCCCCAATTACACTGAACCCTTTTGGCTATTGGCACAGCAGAGATTAGAACTGTATTGACTGAGAGTTGACAAGAAAAAAAAAGTCCAGTTTGGCTCAATAATTCAATACACATTTGTTGGGCATTTAATCTACGCCAGGTACCTTGCTAAATGCTAGAGATACTGTGATGAACAAGATAGTCTCTGATAGATTTCTGCATCCTACCCCTAGTTTTCTTTCTTAGGATATTGTCCATCCTGGTGAATGCATCCACAGTGCAGATACATACATATGTAACTGCTGTTGGTTATTGGTTATTTTGTATAACCAGGTATATAGAGCTAGAAATATCCTACCAGGGAGAGCAAGAAGGGGAAAGGACTGCATTTAAGTGGTGTCCCTCTCAGAACAAGAGTAAATCGTAGAGGGCAGGGTGATGTAATTAACCAAGGATCGACAGTAAGTGTTCCTGTGGCTTAATCACATAAGTTAAGTCTGCAATAGTAAGCTCAATTAAATGGTAAAAATTTTAATTTCCGTGGTGTATATTCATCCTTAATTTTCCAAGCCCTGCTTCCCTGGCTTATTCTAGCCCATGTTCGTCATTCTTCTCTTTCATTCATTAAACTGTAGAAATGGCAAACCCTAGTAATGTAGACAGTGTTGCATAGTGAAAATAAGAGTGGACATGCAATCAAGAGACTAGAGTTTAAGTTTAGATGTCTGTGATTTTCTGTGACTTTGGTGGAGTTAGCATTTTCTGAGCCTCGGTTATCCTCATGTAAAATGTGAGGACAATCAGCCTGGCATTTTAGGATTGGTGTTTCCAGTAAGATGATGTATGAAAAGTGCTCCAGACTCCAGCTATTTTTCCAGACATTTTGCTCAGTGTATTGCTGTTGTAAATGACAGATGAATGTATGCAGGAAAGCCATTATTTACTGGATCTGCTTTGTTCAATTCTAGTTTGCCTTTTTAAGTGTATTGTTTTCTTAAATTTTAATATGGGTTTTTAAATGTCTTCTTTCCCTAATCAAATTTCCAACTCCTCAGGGAAGTGCCTTTTTCTTGTCTTCTTCCTTTTCTGCTGCCCAAGGCTTATCTTGGAAGTAGGGCATTTAGGAAATGCTCAGTAAATACTAATGTATTTTTCCTCCTTACTTTCCTATCACCAGTTAAGAAATATTTGTCATCACCACGTATGAAGGCATTCCTTCAAAGCATCATGTGTTTGGAGGGGTACACTGTGCCCCAGAAAAATGAAATTTAAAAAATGAGTGACAGTTCAGTACCAAATTGTCAGGGTCAAGAGATAAGTTAAGTTCTTCAAGAATAAAGGCTCTTTCCTTTTTCATCTGTAAATTCCTGGTAAAGGGACTGGTTTGCACTAGGGGCTCCTTAAAATTTGCCGGTTGGATGGATGAATAATTAATTAGTTAACTGACCTGATGGATAATAGAAGTCTTTGACAATTGGAAGGCAGAGAATTCGTTAGTGGAGTGAAATGTTTTGATATTTTTTCTTAAGGGGAAACTAATTAATTGCTATGGGCTCTTTCAAGGTGAAATAATCTTTGGGGTAAATAAAAAGCAAGGGGAGGCAGTTCTGTAGGCAGAGAATATAGAACAGACCAACTCTAAAGGAAGACCTTCAGTGTTGATCAGCTGGTGAAGAGAGGTTGGGCTGACACAGAGCATGAAGAGTGAAAGTCCACTACAGTTCTGAGGCTTACAGATTGGACCATGGTCCCCACTGCCCAAGTCATTATTTAATATCCCTGTGATCATGTCTTGTTTGCCTGTCTCCTCTCCAGGCACTGGTGATAGTAAACAATAGAGACATCTTCCTGGCTTTTAAGAAGCTTGCAGGCTATTGAAAAGAGGAGCACCAAACAGTAAAATAAAATGATAACAGGATTATTGCACAAAATAATAAGTGCTGGCAAGAAAATTAGATAGTGATATGACAAAGAGTGACTAATAGGGATGAGTCAGGGCTTTAGATGGGGAGACACGATAGGCATTTTGGGGGAGGTGACATAGGAGTGGAGACTTGAATAACAAGGGGAATGACACATGAAGATCTGGCTGAAAGTCTATCTGGCCCAAAAGACTGGCTGATGTCAGAGGGTCCCAGGGCAAGCTTGGAGGACTTGAACCTTTGAAAGAACATGTGCCCTAGACTTTGGTGAAAGACCATAGTTTCCAAATAAAAACCAGAGCCACAGAGCCAAAGAACTTTTCTTTTGTGATTAATAATAATATTTATAAGCAAAAGTCTTATTAAGTCATAAAAATTAATTTTCAGTATCTCAGCTATATACATATTAGGGACTCACCTTTATAACTAAGAAGACTATTGTGAGATGCCTGTGTTGTTCTTTCTTTCTTTCTTACTCCCTGCCTAGGACTCTAGGAAGATTTCTTGTACATGATCACTGTTTAGTTCTATTCTTCCTCTCACTGTTACTGATGGTAACAGTGGGTTGATGACTATAGATTTTTGCTGTCTCCTATGCTTTCTGGCTCTCCCTTCTAGGCTGTTGGTGTAGACAAAATGATGGTGGTGTACAGAGGCCCTGGGGAAGGGACTGGTTAGGACATAATCTGAGGTCCCTGTTAGGATGCAGGTAGGCAGGATTTCTGGAGGAGGCAATGATGCTCAGAACTCTGTCCAGGAGAGAATATAGGTGGGGTGGCCTCATTCATCAAGCTCCTGCTTTGTCATAAGACTTTATGGACTTTGTCCCTAAAAATCTGACAGAAGAGGGCAGGAGGATGAATCCTCATTAGATGAACAGATGTCATCATCTAGGAATAGAGGTTGTTGTGGTCTCCATGCCTGTACCAGGGAGCTGGGTTGATGACTATAGATTTTTGCTGTCTCCTATGCTTTCTGGCTCTCCCTTCTAGGCTGTTGGTGTAGACAGAATGCTTAGTCTAATAAACTCAGAAACTGATCCTGGAGCCTCAAGCTACATTCCTTTAAGCCATGGTTCTCAAATCAGAATCACCTAGAGGGCTTGCTGAGACTGAGCCAAGACAGAGCCCTGACCCACTCCAGCATTCTATTCAGGAGGTCAGGCATGGGCAGAGACTCTGCGTTCTTCACTCCTTCCACATAGTTCTGTTGCTGTGAGCCCAGGGACCACACTCTGAGAACCACTGCTCCAAGCTGTGGCCTTGTCTTTTGGCCTTAAAATACATATCCTTCCCTCCAAACCCCCTTTGGTTTCTAACAACCACAGGGCCAAGACCAAACTCCTCTGCTTGGCAATTAACAACCTATCCTGCCCCAACTCTGTCAGGACTGGGCTTCTTGTATTTGTGTCCCAGTACAATATTCCTCTTTCCCACCCACTCTGAGCTACCGGAATGCCCTTCTATGTGTCAACAGTTCATCACCACTATGTCTTTTCTCATACTTCTTCTCAATTAATATGCTTATGTCCAAATCTGATTGTTCTTCAAGATCTAAGAAGAATCTATCTTTATGCCATCATTTCAGATAAATTTGGTGTTCAAATATAGCTACACCTCTTAGAAGCCTTGTGTCTTTGAACAACTTTGATATTTTTCTGAGCCTTTACTTCTTCTTCTGTACAATGGGAATGATTTGAAACTTACAAAGCAGTTGTGTTGCTTGAATCAAGCCCACCAGTGCATGAGCTAATGTTTCACAAAAGATGAGGTGTTATTACACTCTAGTTGTGTGTGTGTGTGTGTGTGTGTGTGTGTGTGTTTGACAGTACTGGGGATTGAACTCAGTACCTTGCACTTGTTAGACAAACACTCTACCACTTGTTCCATAATATAGCCCCTTCCTCTTTAATTTGTTTTTCAGGTAGGGTTCTCCTTTTACTCTGGCTGGCCTCAGACCACCATCCTCCTCCCTCTACTCCCAAGTAGCTGGGATTACAGGAGTGGAACACCATTCCTGGTCTCTTTTTGAGATAGGGCCTTGATAACTTTTGCCCAGGCTGTCCTTGAATAGCAGTCCTCCTATTCCTACTTCCCAAGGAGCTACAGACACATGTAGTCACTCCTGGCTTGGGTTATTATGTCTTTGCTTAAAGTTTTCTTTCTTTCTTTCCTTATCTTTTTCCTTTTCCTTTTCTTTTTCTTTTTGGTGCTGAGGCTCTAATCCTTGATCTCTCTACCACTGAGTTGTGACCCCAGCCTCAGTGTTATTTCTTATAATCAAGGATTTTAGAAAAAATTGTATTACTAATGTCTTTGCTTAAGTAGTTATCAAGAGAAAATGGGAACATTCTATGAAAGAAAGAAAATCTGTCTACTTGCATGCACAGAGCCCTAATACAGAAAAGAAATAAATAGATTCTTCTGGATGAAGGATAAAGGTTGCAGGGGTCATTTATTTTCCTATCTGACTTAGCTCCAGGCTGTTAAAAAAAAATCTAAGCAGTGGTTTGTGTTTAAGTGTTTCCCTAAGAAAAGATAGATTGTCTCCCCATGGGAAAGGTTGCCTCCTTCTGTACCTGTCAAAGAATCTTCTTGCCAGGTCCCATGCTTCGCACTCTGAGTAACTCAGATAGAAGAGACATTCTCCCTGCCCTCAAAGAATTCAAATCCACTGAGTGACAGTCAATAAAAAGTGTCATGAATGCTTGTCAAAGGAAGGATCGTTCACATTCCTATAGACTGACTGATAAGCAGGTGAAAGGATAAAATGGAGACAGAAGCTTATGAGAAAACCCAGCTCTGTGTCCTGCAATGCAGTACACCATTCATGTGTTACTGAAATTAAAATTGAATCATTGTCCTCACATATTTCAAGTGCTCAAAAACTACCTGTGACTAGTGGCTACCACATTAGACAGCAGGGAATATTCCCATAATGAGAGTGTGTCCTACAGAGCCACCCTGTGTTTCTAGCTCCTGTACACTTTCTAGTAAATCATCAGGGCCTGGCAGGACTAATGACGTCAGTGTCCTACTAGCTCTCTCCCTCTTTAGTTCGATGCCCTCTGCCCTGGAATCAGAGTGATAGGTTCTACTCTCAAATATCAAGACTTCTCATTCCAGATGAGCAATCAATCAGTTATTGTCTTCCTATACCCTTGAGGAAAAAAAGACACACCTAAGTGGCATACAAGGTCACTCATGACTTGCTTCTGTTGTATTATTCCTGTTCCTTGTCCCATGTGTAGTGCTACTGTATTGAATTCACCAGTTTTCTGTCATACCCGGAAGTTTCACTCTTCTTGCTCTTTGCCTAGAATACATTCCCTGCCCCTACCCCCTCCCTCCTGTCCAGTCTCTGTGTTTGTCCTTTTAGGCCCTGATGGAAAGTCTATACTGGTTGGCCCCTACCTCCCCTGTGTTCTGTGACTCTCCTGTAGCATAGGCCTTGCTCTGATAATCTATTTACATGTCTCCTTCTACTTGACTGTGAGCTCCTTAGGATAGGAATTTGACTTGCATACCTTTGAATCCCCTGCCCCTAGTAAAGGAGAATGTTGGAAGTTATAAGTAGAATGAATGGCTAGGACAGGAGTAAGTTAGTTGATGTGCAAATTTAGAAATTAAGGAATGAACAAACCAGTCTCCTTAAGCCAAATGAGGATTAGAAGGCCTTGTTTGGATCCCCAGTCCTCTTACACCTTCCTCTTCCTACTATAAAACCCTGAATGAACACTCCTTGTCTAAAACCAAATACCTTTGAACTTAAGTGTTAACCTAGTCATCAGGGGCCACACCCCCTGGCATGAGTCAATCATTCTAAGAATAATATAGTTCAGGAGATAAGGAGACAAACTGGCTTCTATCTAGACAGATGTTGCTAATAGGCTCTGTGTGTACTCCTAATGAAGTGGGCTATAAATTCTGAGCTCTGTACTCTGTGGCAAGGTGGGACATTTGCATTGTGATGAATCTACATTATTCTGCTAGTTTAGTGTTAAGGGGATTAAACGCAAGCCATTAAATTGTGCTTACTGTGGTGGATGCAAAGATGTGATTTAAGCATGAACAGGGAGCTTGCTTGTTGAAAGTTTCTAGTTGGAAGTCACAGGGCCAGGAACTAATTCAGAGCAGGGCTGTGACTCTGTAACTCAAGGGACCTCAAGTAAATTTCTTGATCCTTAAGTTTCTTGACCTTCAGGTCATTTAATCCGCATCTTAATCCATAATATGGAAATGTTGTCATTACTACAAAATAATGTTCCCTGTTTCAGATCTAAGGATCATATTTTGAACAACTCCTATGTGTCAGACATTATACTGGTCAGTCTCATAGGTGTGGCTTTCTTAAATCTTCCCATATATCTGAACTAGGTAAGAATATCCTCCATTTTACTTATGAGAGAGACCCAAGACATAGAGGAACTTGCCTAGAAGCATGAAGAGAATAAATAGCAGAAAAGGAGTCAGCCCAACATTACACTACAGCTCTGAGACTGTTCTCACTCATTTTGTTGAGTATCACTGTGGACTAGCCAAGGTTTTGAAACTGGCCCCCAAAAGGTATCATATTCTTATTTCTGAAATCTGTGATTATGATGACATGTCACTGCAGTTTACTTTAAAATAGAGCAATTATCCAGTAGGCTTCCTCCAACTGCAGGAGTCCTTAAAATCAGAAAGATTTCTTCCATGACAGAAGAGGAAGTTAGAGAGAGTCAAGACACAAGGTTGACTCAACCTGCCATTTCTGACTTGAACATGGAGAGGCCACTTTAGAAGAACTCTGGGTGATCCCCAAGAGCAACAGGTGACCCCCCCAGATGACAGCTCAAAGTGGGGGCTGTAGTCCTACAACCAAAAATTCTGCCCACAACCTAAATGAACTTGGGTGTGATGCTTCCTGTCTAGATAAGAGCCCAGCCTAGCCCACACTTAATGAAGCCCTTTGCATAGAGCACAGTTGAGCCTGCCTGAACCTCTGACCTGCAGAGTGTGCAATAGTAAATAAGTGTTACATTAATGGCTAAGTATGCAGTGACTTGTTATATCCAATAGGAAACTAATACAAATCCTTTAGTTGGCAGTAGCTAATAACACCAATCTGATAGGGTTATTTTATTAAATAAATGCAAAAAGATACTATAAAGCACTTGTGTACAACTGACTCTTAGAAGCACCTAAATTACTTCTTATTTTTATCACCATGCTCATTTGATTAATAGAGAAGGTAAGGCTCCAAAAGGTTAAATAACAGGTCTAAAGCCATAGAGCCAGTGAGAGTCAAAGAGAAAATTCTTATGAAGAGCTGCTTTTTCTAAAGAACGCTGCTCTTTGTCCACACATTGGTGATTCTTAATCATAAATGCCTATTGGGATTACCTGGGGAACCTGTGAAAATAGGAATTCTTGTGTCCTAATCAGTCATTATGATTCAAGGTTTGGGGTGGTATCTGGTAAGCATATTTTAAAGCTTCATGTATCCTTTAAATGTACACACCTAGAGGGTCACTACACTAGACTTTGAAGTCCTTGATTCAGGGGTATTTTTAAAAATGCTTCTATCTAGAATAGATCCTAGGACCTATCTTGTAGATACTCTGTTGAATAAAGCAATCAATACACAATAACATCCATTTTATAGTTAGCTCTGTTTTTAATATCCTTCTGATGTATTTCCTTTACTATTTCTATTTCAGCCCATGACTTTGGGGTGGTTGGTGGTGAACACACTTCCTTGCCTTTCTCCTAAATCATCCTACATCTCTGTATGACAGCTCTCAGAGCCTCTGAACCAACTCCACAGCCCCCTGCCTCCCTACTCATCTCCACAGAGACAGTTCCTTTCTTTTCTTAGTTTGTGAGGGAATGGTACCATTCACCTGACAGCAGCGTGCTTAAAATAAGTTTGTTAAGAATAGCAGCAGAAACTTGGAGCTGTGTTCCAGAGATGAGCAGATCCTTCACGAGTGGGTAGAGCTCTTGGAGAATGGCAGATAAAAAGAAGGCTATGGAAGAAGCATGAGAACTCAGAGTGGGATCCCAACCTGGGATGTTGGCACTTGGTTTTTCTTTTTAGCCTTAAGAGTGGGTGTCAGTGTCTTTCTGTTTTTCCTACTCAGATTTATTTTTAAAGTGGTTTCCCTTTCTCAAGACAGCCCATGCAATTCTACTAGTAAAATATCATGCAATGAGAACCTTCAAGGAAAAAAATATTAAAACTTAAAAAAAATTTAAAAGAAAACCTTCAAGGAGAAAAAGGAAAGCAACGAAATTCCTCAGAAGGATGGCTGCCTGCTGGATGTTGTACTGGGCATGACCATGCTAATGACAGTCCCATTCTAAAACATTGATATGGCTCCTGCTGTCTTTACAAAGAAATTACACCATACTGTCAAGTTATTTTCCCTTGCTTCTGCGGACTAGCTGACAATGAAACTGAGAACTAAAAATCTCCATTCTCTGAATGCCAAACCTTCTGAAATGTCCCTGCTTTCATGGTGCCTAATAAATGTCAGCTGACATGTTGCTCTTCAGATGGGTGCCATCTGGTACATTGGAAAGTGCTTCTGATTGAAAGATGGGAGGGAAACTGGATCTGTGACATCTGGGTCTCAGTTTCCTCCATAAAACGGGAGAATATGTACAGATCATCCCTATGGTCCATTTAGTCAGTTAGAGGTCAACTGTATATCAAGAAGGTAAACAACTGTCCGTCTTGTTCATCCTTGTATCCCCATTGACTAGCACAATGTCCGGCAGGTAGCAGCTGCTCAAGGAGTATTTGTTGAATAAATGACTGACAGAATAAATGAGTATGTGAATGTCTGTGAAGCAACTGAAGAAATTGTAGCTTTGTATTATTGTCTCCTTTTTTGTCAAAGGATGTTTATTTCTTTGACTTAAAAAGAGGTATTGGTAAATCACACTCTTGCATCAAAAACACTTAGTAACCAGTATTATAAATTCCTCTAAATATAGAAAACAAATTATGCACATAATTTTTCAGGTAAAAGAGGGAGACAGAAATTGACAACTTATTACCAATTAAATAGCAATACATATATATATATAAAACACACATATATATACATAAGTACATGTACATTTGTGTGTGTACACGTACATATACTTCAGAGCAGAGAGCATCACTAGCCCTAACCTGTCAGAATACCACACTTCCACTATTTTTTGGAGTAATAAGTCAAATGAAACACATTCAGTTTGTATGTTTGAACAATACACATGTGTTTGGCACACTGAAATACAAGTGTCTCTGTGCATTAGAAGAGCTTGAAACTATGATTTGAATATGAGGACACTCTCCTGGGTATTTTCCTTAAAGTGTGTAGTTCATGTCTGTATATAAAACGCCATGAACTCTACAATATGAAGAATTTGGTCAAATTTGTAAAAGGAGCACACAGACTAGTAACACAGGAGAGTTGCACATTTCTTTCACCCAAGTAAGTCCTGTGTGCTTTTAGTTATCTTTCAGAAAGATTCTTGCTTTGGCTTGGGGCTGCCTTTAGACCATGATCTCTCTCTTCATGCCTCCCACATAACTGGAATTATGTGGGAGACCATGCTTGGCTTGTTTGTTGAGATGGGATATCTCACTAACTTCTGCCCAGGCAGTCCTTGAACCTCAATCCATCCATTTCCTGCCTCCTAGATAGCTGGGATTACAGGCATATCCCACCAGCCTGGTACATAATGCACTTATTAATAAGTATGTTAGCCAAGTGCTGGTCGCTCACTCCTGTAATCCTGTGTACTTGAGAGGCAGAGATCAGGAGGATTGCATTTAGAAGCCAGCCCAGGCAAATGCTTCGTGAAACCCTACCTTTAAAAAAAACCATCACAAAAATTGGGGTCTGCTGGAGTGGCTTAAAGTGTAGTGACTGAGTTCACACCCCAGTAAAGCAAAAATAAAAAGTATGTTTACAAGTAGGTAACATTACCTTCACATACATAAGTGGTTCACAAAGCGTATTCTTTGATATGATTCTCACAAACATCCTGTGAGGTATACTTTCTGTCTTCTGAAGATGGAGAAGTTGAAGCTCAGAGAGTGGAAGTGACTTGTCCAGGATTGAAGAATAGCACATTGTAACCAGTGTAGTTCAGGTCTTCTGAATCTAAATGTCCAGTGTCTTTCCTTCAACTACACTGCTCCCGAAATTATGGCAGCATAATTAATCATATCAGGCTGAGTGTGATGATCTGAACTCCTAGCTGAAGATATCATTGTCCTTTATGACCACTTTGACAAAGTTTGTAAAAAAGAAAAAAGTAGCTAGTATTTTTGAAAAGCCTTTTGGCTGTGTAAGCTGCAGGAGTGACATGAGTTTTGTATTCTTAGGCCGCTCAGACGTCTGGACACTCAGTTTCCTTATGGATTTTGTATGTTATATAAAAATCTTGCCAGTCTCTAAATCGTATGTCCTGAAGGTCTTAGGTGACAGTGGCTACTGAGAGGTGCTGGGAGAGTACAGAATCCAGGGGCTTACCCTGTGCCTCAGGTTTAGTCTGCCAAGAGCTGTAATCTGGGGACATCATCTTAGGTTGAATGAAGAGACAGCAAGACCTAGGCAGTTGGAGAGGAGCAAGTGAGCCAGCAACTCAGGCAGAAGTATATAGAGACACCAGGTTTGCTTGACCTCTGGTACTAGAACTGAGGAAAGAAAAACAGAGTTGCTTCACCTTTGGGTTCCTACATGAAGTTTTCATGCTAAAAAGGCCTATTTGTCTACCCTTTTATCAAATATAGTCCATGCTACTAAGTGGGGGATACAGATTAGTGAAGAGAATAGGGTTTTAGAATCAGAGCAACATGAATTTGAAGGCTGGGACGTGAGTTCACTGTACTATACCTGTGTAGGATGGCTCATCTTTGAGTCTTGGTTTCTCCATTGTTCATATACAGCTGATGACAGTACCTACTTTGTGGTGTTGTGAGGACTGGATCAGGTGATGGGGGTCTGTGCACCTAGCTCCATATCTGGCATACAGTAGGAATTCAGTAATCACTTGTATTTATCAGGCACCCAGAGTTTGATAAACATTGTGCTTGACATAGGGGATGCAGGCATGAAAGAGATTAGGGAACTCCCACTGAGGGGAAGAAGCAGATATGGAGCAGACAGAAAAAACATTAACTGACCACACAAGTCATTTTATCCATATTAGAAATACAAATGCATGAGCTATCAGTGTCCAGAGAAGGAAACGCCCAACCCAGTGTTTGGAGAGTCAGAGAAACCATTTCTTGTACTCCAGCTCAAATATTTTGAAAGTGCCTAAGCTGAGACAAATTTGGGAAAAGAAAACAAACTCTTATTTTGTGTATTGCATGGGCCTTCCTTTATAAAATTTTTGTTACTCATTTATTCACATGTGCATACATTGTTTGGGTCATTTCTTCCCCCTGTCCCCTGCCCCTCCCTCACCCTTCATAAAATTTTTAGTTCTGCATTAGAGTAACAGGAATCAGGAATTCCTAGTTGGTCATCTATTGAAAACAGCAATGAGGTTTTCCTGTGTGTCGCCTATGTATGTAAAATGATGATAATAACAGCTAATATTCATAGCAATTAATTAAAATTAACATTAGCATCCCTAATGTCAAATCCGTCATGCTTCAGCATTTGAAGCTTTTTGACTGCTGACGTGATGCCACAAGTAGAAAATGCCACACTTGAGCTCATCTACTGGGTGCTGGTCATAACACAGGTGCACTAAAAATAAGGAATAGCAGTAGCTTCCAGCTGTGCTTGTAAGGTCTACAAAAATATAATGAATGTGTGTGTATACTTCGGTCCCCTCCCCTAAGGTAATACATTACGTACATGTGAACATTTCAAAATCCAAAAATGTTCAAAATCAGAAACACTTCTGGGTCCCAAGCATTTTGGATAAGGGATACTCAACCTGCATTACAATTAATTACTTTACCTTTAATATGTGAAAAGTCTTTTTCTAAGCATTTTCACTCATCAGCTCATCTAATCTTGCCCAGATTCTCATGACATCAGTGTTTTGATTTTACCCATTTTACAATGAGGAAACTGGAACTTAGAGAGGTGAAGTAACTCTAAAAGCCACCAGCTAATCACTGGCAGCACTGTGACTTGAACGCCAGCTTATCTGGCTTTCAGGCTTATGTTCTACTACAATAACGTTATGCTACCTCCAAAAATCTCTTTATTTAGAGATGAGAAATAGCACGATTGAGTTTGTTAGCAACAAACCCAAAATAGAGAAGTAGAACTGAGGTTGGTTCATTTTACATTGTCACTTAATTTTAATAATCCTATTTCCTTATCAGGATGACATTCTTTGGAAGATCTGTTGAGCACACTTGATATCTTTGTTGTCATTTAATTTAACATCATTAACAGCTGTTTTATTTTTTCTGAAGGAGTGGTAGTCGTAATCTGTAGGAAAAATTTACTTTTTTTAAAAACACATCTCCAATGTGAAAACAAAAGAAATGGTTAAAGCATCTCAGAGTAGTAGCTTACACAATTCAGAGTAGTTGTTAGCTTGCATAAAAAGATAATATAGACTCTATCAGAGTGAGAGTTAAAGAGCTCAATTTTAGGTTGCTGAAGAAATCATCTGTAATCACAAAGAAGATTACTGGGGTGTTCATTGAGTTCAGAACCAAAATATAGAAGGCTATGCAATAGCCAGATTTTTTCATGTGTTAGGAAGGGAAAATGTATGCTTCAGTAAACAAGTCTTGATTGCAAAGACCAAATAAGGAAGATGGGAACTGTGCATAACTCACACCACAGCCAGTTCTTGTAATTTCCCTACTGATGATTGTGGGGATGGATTTGGGGACCCTCATTTCAAACAGAGGCCAAATGAATGACTGTTCTTTGATACAAGTGACCCCACATAGAAAAAAAGGCAAATCCAACTCCTCTAACAGTGACAGAAATACAGTGTGTTTCCTTTTGCTTGAAAGCAGAAACATAATTTTGGGAAGGGACAAATGGCTGTAGAGTTCTACAGATGGCCTCAAAAACTTTGAAAATCTTCACTTGCAACCTGATAAACCCACTTTGATGTTTTACTGTGGTCTTTGTAATTAGGAATATTTTAAGAATACAAACAATTATAGAGAATAATAAGCATCAGTATACCCACTACCAAGTGTTGGCAAAGCTTAAAACATTGTCCTATTTGCTTTAGGGTTTACCCTTTATAATTAAAAGAAGGGACTAGGAGTGTAGCTCAGTGGCAGAGTGCTTGCCTAGCATGAGTGATGCCCTGGATTTGACCCTCACACCACACAAATACACATGCACAGAGCAAGGCTTAAAATATTTTAGAGTCCCTTCATAAAGTCCTGTGCGGCAGTCCTCCTTAAACCCATTCCACCCTTACTTAAATGGGAACTAGTATTTTGAGTTTGATGGCCAACTTTTCATAGAGGCTTTTGAAAACTAGGTTCACACTGAACATGGACATGTTTCTACTATTTTTCTCAACGTTTATGGGATTTGTTTATGTTGTGATAAAGTAGTTCTAATTACTCATTTTAGCGGCTACATAGTAGTCTGTTAAATGTATATAGCAAAATTAGTCACCCAGCCTTCTGATGATGGAATTTATGCAGATTATAATATTGTAGTTATTACAAAAAAAGCTTTAATAAATATCCTTTTATCTACTGTTTGTGTGATAGGATCTTGCTAGGTGAATATTTAGGAACAGATTGCTGGAGCTTACTGTACAGGCATCTTCAGTTTTACTAGATACTGCCCAATTATATTTTATCATACGCTCTCCAATTCATATACCCACCAGCAGGATATGGCATTTCCTGCACTCCATATAAAAGGCAATAATTGGAACATTTAGCATTTCCAGACTTCGTAGTTTTTACAAATCTGAGGGGTCTAGAATGATTCCTCATTTTGTTTTAATTTCATTTTTCCCAACTACATCTGAGGTTAGATTATTTTCAGGTTTATTGGCCATTCAGGTTTTCTCTTCTAAGTTTCATGTTCATACCCTTCATCTTATTTTTATATTGAGTGATTTTCCTTTGTCATATTAATAGATAGTTCTTTGTGTATTCTTTATATAAATCTTTGTGCACCATTGTAAATATTGTTTTTCTGCACACGAAACAATGTATTTATTCAGTATAATACACATCCAAATTATAACATGTGTGGGTGTGTTTGTGGGTATAGCTTGATAGATTGTAAAATGCAGATAGCTAGGCTGGTGGAGTGGCTCAAGTGGTAAGAATGCCATGCCTGCAAGCATGAAGCCCTAAGTTCAAACCCAGTGCTGCCAAAAAATAAATAAAAAAAAAAATAAAATGCAGATGACTAAGAATAATGAAGACTACTTTGCAGAGAACAAAGTTGTAGATATTATACTCCTGGATATTAAGGCACATGTGCTATGCAGTAGGCACTGTTATAGGGTACTTGAATCTGTTGATACAGTGCAATATTAGGATATGGTGAAAGGGGGAAGGTTCTCTTTAATGCTTCAGGAACAAGAATGCTACATCTGTTTCAGGTTACATGGCAGGCCATAACTAACACTTCAAATGGGGCCACTTACCACAAAATACAATGTTTACTACTACTGTCACCCCTCCATTATTCTGCTTCAGCACAACTGGCCTCTGATACTTCCTTGCATCTGAGGAAGATCATCCCTGCCTCTGCTTCTTTACCTGAGTTATTCTCTGTTGCCCACATCTCTTTACTAGCTTTCTTACTCTTTAGATCTTATTGCCAGTTGTCACTATTTATTGTATTTTATTATGTATCTCATTCATTAGACTATAAGTCCTGTGCTGACAGGCTGAACCCCCAGGTCTATAATAATGCCCGGAATATGGTGGATTCTCAAGCAGTGTTTGTCAAATGAATGAATGAATGTTCTGTAATGTCCTTTAAATATCTTATCCTTATGTAATGTTATTTCAGTTACACTGAGGCTTAGGGTATAAATATTTATTGTATAAAGCCTGAACTTGTGTCTTGGAAATATAGATTTTTCTGACCCTAGAGTCAGTCCTTCTCATAGCATCACACTGTTGAGATTGAAGAAGCCTAGTGGCAGTAAGAAGGACTGCCCACTGGTGGATCACAACTGGAGTGTCAACCACATGAGACTGGAGGTTTTCATTGAGGAGCCCTGTGTTGCTGGTTTGCAAGGCTGCCATCCAAGAATCCAGTGAAGACACTTCTGGTTTCTCTCTACTTGGCTATTGTGGCTCTTCCATTATACCCCAGGTCTTCTTACAGCATCTACCTGCCTTTTCCAACTGTGTGCCATGGCAGCAGGTCCTGGGCTGGGGTAGGCTTCCAGCCACTCTGCTTACAAAGAGGCAGAAGCTGTTGTAGACAGTATCCACTTTCTTAATGACATGTGTAACTCTTCAGAGGCTACAGACCAGAGATAAGGCTCTTTCTCATCCCTGGTAGCTTGAAGGGGAGGGGACAGACATGGAATGACCGTGACTCGCTGTCCATTTATAAGCCAGCAAAGCAGGTTTCCTACTTCTAGGAAAGGGCTTGGGCTGCATGGCTCTTCCAGATACTGTTGTGAACCAAATCATTGCCATTGTCACACAAAGAACCTCTTCTATAACCACCTAAGGTTTGAAATCTCTATTTTTATCTATCTTTCATCTCTTTTAAAAATAACATGGATTCATTGGGTGGACTCTGAATGTGCTTTTGGAAGCCTTTGTTTATTTCCCTCAGCCTTCCTGCTTTTGCTTCTATAACAAATGACCACACCTCTGAATAGTGTTTGTGGTTGTTCTCTGATACACAGAAGAGATGCTTCAGTGGCAGAGGAGGATATGTGAGGAATACTGCATATGCCATCTGTCAGAGATGCTCTCCTGCAGAAAGGACAGACATCAGCTTGCTAGAGGGAACTCTGCAGGGCTCCATGGGGAAACCGGGCAAGGTGCCTTGATACTTGTGAAACACCTGTGTCCAGATTCAGTGTCTTATAGGTCATTGCTATAACAAGCATGAATAATTGCAAATTATTGATTTCCTAAAGGGAACAGACAGATTGGATATGGGCCTATTCCTATAATAACTCCATGACCCTTGATTTCTTCATTTCTTATGTAGAATAAAAAGGTAATTGGGTTACAGCTGGTGGGCAGTGCATTGAGTATGGTTGTGTTTATGGATATGAGGACAGGTTGCATATGTGAATGCTTTTTCTCCTGTGAATCTGACAAGATGTACAAGCCTGGATTGTAGTGGATGAAGCTCATTCTCCTTAACATTGCATAAAACTCCACAGCTTGGCCACGCTTTCTAGATGTAGTGATTGACAGTGCTTTCCTCACATACAGCAGCCCAGGCACACGGATCACTCAACTGGCACCTACCCAGTAGTGACTATGTCACCCAGCACTCTTTCTGTCCTTTGACCTGCTCAGTTAGAGGATGTAGCTCAGGTGAGCCTTCCCTGACAGTTGTCTTAGGACCACCACCTCATGTCCACTGTTTCCATGTCCCTTTGTCACCTTATAGGACTTTCATGTTGTCCACCACATTGAAGCTCTTTATGATGGAACCAGAATTTTCTATCTTCAGTGACAGATATTCATTCATATATTTGGAAGGAGGAGGGAAGAGATAGAGGGAGGAAAAAATAAACAAAAAGGAAGAAGCAGAGGCAGACAGGCTAAGGAGTCACAGGTCTTTTCTTACATCTTTACCCTTTGTTTCTTCTGCTGGGGGCAGGGGAAGGAAATAACAATAACAACAATATCTTCACTGAATTGTTATAAGGATCTAATAAGAAATTATTTATAAGGGGCCTAACAGTGCCTGGCCCTTGAAAAGCAATAAATAAATGCTACTTCCTTGCCTGTTTCTCATAAGTGATCTCCTAAAAGGAAGTCCAGTGAAAGGAACTATGAAAAATAATCTATGAAACCAAACAAAAAAAATGAAGTATGACCTCTGCCCACTTTAGGGAAGAAAATTTCTTTAAATATGCAGCAGAGGGTGAAGTTGCAGCTAGAAGATCACGTCTTGGGCAGTTTGTGACAGGAAATGTAAAGACACATAGGTATATTTTTCGTTTTTCTGAGACATTTCACCACATACGATGTTTCTATTTCTCAAAGCCAGGATGCGGCAGGTGGGACTGTAGGAAGGACAGACTGAGTGTTCTTGTGCTGTCATCCTCAAAGGTCTCAGCTCACGCTTACCAGGAGAGAAGGATGTGGGGATCATGATTTCTATAAGTCATGTATCCAAACCCTACCTGTGCTGGGAAGTTTGATTTCAGACTATGATTGTTTTGTGACAATGTCATTAGATTTGAGTGAAAGAAGTGTCCCTCCTATTACTGACTGGGTAACCTTGAACATGTCATATACCTGCTCTAAGCCTCAGTTTCTCTGGCTGTCCAGTGGATATTCTAGTACCATGTGCTCTCGGAGGGCTGTGAAAAGGCTCCCATGTGACAATGTATTCACAGATTGTGAAATCTGTGTGTTGTGCCAATGTTAATCCTGGTTGTGGTCACTACCATTCAGGTCTCCTCTTTAGGCCTCACCCTACCCAGCTCTCCTGAGAGTTTTTGTCATAGATCACAGGATGAAATGATGAGCTGAGTATCATCTGGTTTATAGCTTGGAGCACACATTGCACAGGTGCCACTCCTCTTGTGTCCTTGGGAAGATAGTCCCAAGAAGTCCCATACCTTTCAAGAAGTATCTCGCCAACTGAGAGCAGCCCACAGAAACCCATTAGAGGACTTTTGAAACTTCAGAGACCTTGTCACATATAGCTCCAACTTTCCAGTGCTGCCAGGGCCTGAAAAACAGAGGTATTAAGTGAGAGCAAGAACGGTTCAATGTGGAACACTGATTCCTTAGCAGTTATGTGCAAACAACCATAGGCCCTGTGAGATCTTCTTTCAAGAGACATGTAGTATGAAGTCCTAGTCAGATATTACTGTGTAACAAATTACCATGAACTTTCTGATCAAAATAACACACACTTACTATCTCATGGTTTCCATGGGCCAGAGTCTGAGCATAGCTTAGTAGGCTCCTCTGCTCAGGGTCTCTCAGTGCTACAATGCTTTTTTGGATTCTGGGCCATATTCCTTTCTGGAGTTTGGTTTCCTCTTCCAAGCTCATGTGGTTATTAGAAGAATTTAGTTTTTTCGTGTCTGGCTCCTTGTTGACTCCCACTCAGGGGTTGAGCTCAGCTACTAGAGGTCCCCAGAGTCCTTTACAACAGAGTCCCCTCACAGACTCTTCCAAGCCCAGCAGAATAATCTGTTACTCAAGTCTGTTCAGATGGAGCCTTATATATGTTGTGTAATCCTGGGAGTGACCACCTCATCGGTTTTGCCATATTCTGTTAATTAGAAGCATGGTATGGATTCTGCCAACGCTCCAGTGGGAAGCGAATAAAGACGTGACTCAATGGGGTCACTTTAGGGTAGGTCTGCAACATATGATGTGGGAGAAGGAATCCAAATGAACACATCCTAAAGCACCAATATGCCTGACTTGAACTACTGTAACTTGAAGTGAGAGTAAGAAGAGTAATTTTGAGTATTCTCTTAAAGCTATATAGATTGAATCGAGGCTATCTTTCATTCTGATACAATACTTCTCTTTTTTAGTGTTGAAATGCCTTTCTTCTTTTAAAAGAAGTGACAGTAATAGTACCTGATATTTTTTGAAAATATTTTTGATGAATAAAATATGAAAGCAGCAGCCCTGTAAAGGTTCTGAGAGTATTTTTGTTGTGAAATTTCACTAATTTGTGAAAGTTCAGAACTCTAGAGCTGCTAGAGTTTTGAACTCATAGCTCTGAATTACCACCCACTTTAGAGACACAGACTTCTTTATATTGATAAAAATAGAAAAAAGGAAAATTTAACATGATTTACTGGCCAAGAATGTTTTGTCAGCTACTCTCCACAGCACCCTGTATTAATAGCAGGCTGGAACAGGATGCTGTGATCTGGCTGGGTGAACCCCTGCTCACACCCCTGTGGCACCCACAGAGAGATTAGCACCCTTTGTTTTGCTAGAACAGCTTTGTCAAAACAGCTTCCTCTCTTCTGCCACGGAGTTCACACCCAATGCTCTGCAGGACAGTTAGGCCGTTTACTATTCACTGAGAACACAGCAGATGGTAGAATGCTAAGATGCAGGCTATGGGGCACACACTTTGGAAAGGAAAGATACTTCCATCCAGGAGGTCAAGGAAAGGAGATTATGTATAAAAGGTACAGACTGATTGAGCTGGACTTTAAACAATAGGCAGACTTTCAGGAGGCACAGGTATTGAAGATACTGTGAGCGGATAAAGGCTTTTAATACAGAGGGCACAAAAACCAAGGAATGCTCTTCCCCTCCTCTGTGCCTTTGTACATGCTGTGTCTTCTGCTTTCAGCACCTTCCCCAGCCTGTCCCATGGTAGATGCCATAACTGACTTTCAGGACAAGCTCAGACAGCAATTCAAGTCATCCTCCTCTGGGGCTAGGGGCATGGCTCAAGTGATAGAGGACTGGCCTAACATAGTCAAGGCCCTGGGTTCAATACCCAGTACATAAAAACAAATAAATAAATACACTTTAAAAGTCCTTCTCTGTATCACTACTTTGTGGTACTTGTCATGTTTCTGTAACTAAGATTCCTGCTTGTTAGACTGTGAGCGAGCAGCTATTATTACCGTTTTTATCTCCATTGCACAGTGATGTCTGACACCTGTATCTATATTTCAATAAATGCTTGACAAGTAACTCCCTGCAACTGGACTGCATGAGGAGGCATAAGTGGATATTGGGGGATTGCTAGCATAATCGGATTTAAGGAGAGCTTCAATGAAAATTCAATAATTTATTCTTTAGAATGGGGGATCATTATTTGTCCCTGATAAAGACAATGACATCATTAGAACTGTGACCTAGTAAAAATAATTTTATTAGTGAAGTAAAAAAATGGCTGCCAGCTTGTGCATTCTGTGGCATATGGTCCCTAAACCCCACTAGAGGGTTTGCCAAGTATCCCCTGCAATCTTTCTGTCACTGGGCTCCTTACTTCTCTGGACAGTTTTGTGTGAAAACCAGGCATGTGTTGGGTACTGTACTTCTTTTTTTCCCCAGAATGTTTATTTGGGTTCCTTTCTCTTCTGCATTCCTACAATTGAAGATTATGGTGCCATAAATAGAATGTTAGCTCAATGTCACTTTTGATCCAATAGGAACATGGTATTAAGGCCTGCACACTCCTGCCAAGGTTATGCCCAGCTTATTCTTGAAGGCTGACTTCACACAGGTCCTATGAGACTGGCCAGGCAATGTGAGCATAAATCAGACCTTATATGGTATAGAACATAAGAACATGTTTTTTAACTTAACTGTCCTGTCTTTAAGGAGCTTTAAGAAAATGATTAAGGTATTGGCCATTTAAGAATTGTTAGAGAAATAACAGATGTTTCTGGAGGAAGCTAGGAGAGAAGGTTGCTATTCTTAGACATCTGCCAGTATTTGGGATCTGTAGCAGCCTGAGAAGGCCAGTTTTACAGACCATGGAGCATACCAAAGCCACTAAAATGTAGGGCTCACCAGCTGATAGAAGGGGCATCTCATCATAATACGAAGACATGAAGACCCTGGCTGGCCTAATAAATACCTATTGAGTAAATGAGTGAAATTTGCATAGCCTGAATTTCTGCTGAAGTCTCCGAGGAGCAAATCAGAAGAGGCACTGTTTTTATTTGTTTGTTTCGGCAGTGTTGAGGATCAAATCCTTACACATGCTAGAGAAGCACTCTATCAGCTTTTGATTTTTTGAGACAGAATCTTGCTATGCAGCTGAAGCTAGCCTTGTATATAGCCAGACTGGCCCTGAACTCATGATCCTCTTGCCTCAGCTTCCTGAAAGCTACAGGCATATATTACCATGCCTGGCTTGAGGCACTGGTTTTAGCATGAAGAGAACCCAAATAAAAATTCCAGTCCTGCTAAATGTCAAGTATTTTGGGTGTCTGAGCAATTTCCAAACCTTTCTCATTCCTCATTCTCTTTTCTGTGAAAATAGGGATAGTAAAATCTTGGAAGAAGGTATGTATGAATGTACTTTGTTAGCTATGTGGCATATTAAGAATGTGATTGTAAACATATGATAAGCGTGCATTTTGTTATGGATATTTTTGAATATGCTTTTTCTCCCAAATTAAATTGGAAATTCTTTAAGGACAGGGACCTTGCCTGCCTGGATCCATGGTTACAATCTTATCAAGAACCAAAACTGCAATGTGTTATCTGAAAAGAGCAAGTTTTAGCATAGGGAAACTAAAGATAAAATTTGAAAATGATCCCACCCTAGGAATTCTAGGGTATGCCTATAACTCCCCCTGAACCTTCTAGGCCATAATCTTAGAGTTGGTAGAAATAGATTCATACATGATTAAATGAAGCAGTCACTCTTTTTGGTCACCTGCAGTGCCCTAGGCACCGTGCCAGAGGTCTTACATTCATTTAATACTTTCAGCAATTCCATTGAAAGAAAACATTCCCTCTGTCTTGAGGTCTTTAGGTATGAAATCTGAAAGGATCAGAGAAGGCAACTAACCTTTCCTAGGCCACATAGCTGGCAAACTGAAGAATAAATCTTAAGTCCATACACTTCATCTTTAAAGATAATCATTTATCCTGCAATAACTTAAATGTTCACACCACACCCATTCAATTCACAGTACTTAGCTCCTTCCAGTTTTCCTGTGCCCATCTGACTCATCTGGTCCTCTAGTCACTTGGACTTGCTCTTCACGTTCCTAGAGGGTCTCCATGCAGCTTTTGTGAATAGGGTGCCTCCTATCATTTTCACACACTGCAGCCACTCTGCTTTTAATGTTGTCCAAAAAGGGATTTTCTGAAATATAGTGAGTTCCACAGCTCCAGGCTGAGTTTGTGTGGAAGAAAGAGCAAGTGGGTAAGAAACCCAGTGCCTGAGGCATCACTGGGGAGGGGTAGGCAGAGGCAGAAGGCCATTTTTTACTTCCACTGATCACTGTGTTTCCATTAGAAGTGGGATGACCTTCTCAGAAAGGTTACAGAATTGTTATTAGAGATCGTCAGAGCTGACTAGACACTGGATTAATGGGGATTTGGTAGATTTCTATAAAGAGTGCTTGAACGCAAAATTCATAGGCCAACACAAAGACATTTTTTTCAAATCTCAAAGACTGTGTGCTCAGAAAGTGTCTGCTTTCTGGAAGCTCATCACAGCCATAACCGACGGTACAGAATGCTCTGGTAGAGCCACCAAGGCAAAGCCTGGCATTCTTGGGTGGCACTATTGTTTCCTCTTCTCCCATGTTCTGAATACAATCTTAAATCATAGAAACAGTTGGTTTGTTCTAGCAAGTCGCCATGGGGGAACAAATGTTTCTTTTATTAAGTGCCTACTTGTAGATTTTTCCCTGATTGCCTTACCCTCCATCTGATTTGGAAAACATTGCTTTTTTCCTGAATTTCTCACATTGAGCTACTGTTATGCATTCATTCTAGCTTCAGGAGCTGCAAGATCACAGCTCAGGGTCAAGGCCCACAGCACCCATTCCTGAGGGTAACTGGCCTCTCACAGGGTGGATCTGAGCTGGGTAAGAGCTTTTTGTTAGGTCCCAAATGCCAGTGATACTCAGGTGGTCATTTAGTTCATTTTCTACCAATCTAGAATCCTACATTTCTTTTGGTGCTAGACTGTAATAAATCTCCAAGCAATTGTCACTGGGTTTTATTTCTTTTTGTTTTTGAAATCTGAAACAGAAATCATCCCATCTCTATTTTGGGTGGAGTAGAACAAGAAAAATGTCAAGTTTCTTTGCTTTGGGTCAGGATTTAACACAACTCATTGTGAAAAAAAAATAATGGCTTAGTTACTGTAGTGTGACAGACAAGGTCTGTCCTCTCTGAAGTCATTTATGATTCACCTCCAATAATAATGTAGTTCTGCTGCAGTTTCAATGTAGCATCTCCAAATTTTGGGGATGCTGATGTGGGAGCATAAAGGATGGGACCCTTAAGAGGATTAAATCATGAGGGCTCTTCCCTTATTGGTGGGATTAAGGCTGTTATAAAAGAGACTTCACACAGCCTGTGGCTACCTTGTCCTCCCACTTTGGCCTTGTGAAGATACAGCAGAAAGGCCCTCACCAAACCAGATCCCACCTATACTGGTGTCTTGAACTTGGGCTTCCAACACCTGAACTGTGAGAAATAGATTTCTAGTTTTTTAAATTACCCAGACCAAGTAGCAGCAGCACAAAGGGACGAAGAGAAATACTTTTTTCTTAGTGACCCCATTATTCTTGGTAGATCCCTCTGGTTTGCAATGACCTTTTTATACATCTGTTTGCCCTACTTCATTGTAACCACTGAGGGCAAAGACACTGAGACTCATCTCTAAGACCCTGACATCTAGCACAGGACATGCCAAGAACACATTTGATGAATGATGGAAATTTACAGAGAAGGAAGACCAAAGAGAGAAGGGGTAGAGGGTGGGGGGGGGACAGAGAGTACAGGAGAGGCAAACAGAGAAGCAAAAGAAAGTGGAAATGCTGAAATATTCAAAGCGTCCCTGGGTTAGTAGAGGTTACCTGCTTGTAAGGAATGCAAACCAAGCTTTCTTGTGCAGTCCTAATACCTGCCTCTTCCTCCATAATTTTTTAACCAAGAAGGGGAAAATAGGCAGAGATAGAAAAAGGAAGGCTTGATTAACATGGTAGGCTTCCTTCAGGTCCTAGGTGGAGCCTACATTTTGTATGACTAGAGAGCAAGGTGAATTGTAGGGAAAATGTTTTCTGTCTCCTTCTTTTGGATAGACTCAAGGTTAGAAGTCAGGACCCCAAGCACCCTGACTCCTAGCTCTAATCTACACTGTCCAGTATGATGGCCAGTAGCCACATGTGGCTATTGAACACTGGATCTGTGGCTGGATAAAATTGAGTTGTCCTATATGTATAAAATACACACAAGACTCCCTTGCCTTAGTACAAAAAAAGGTTATAAAATATCTCATTAATTCCTTATATTGATTATATGTTGAAATGATATTTTAGATATATTATGTTAGTAAATATGCTAGTAAAATTCCATCTTATTCCTGTTAACCTTTCAAATGTAACTCCTGAAACATTTGAAATTATGTCTGTAGCTCACATAGTTTCTTTTGGACAGAATGCTCTAGGTCATCCATTTGGAGCCCCTGGGAGCATAGTTCTTTCCAGACACAGACTCATCTCCCACCCACTGCCTGTCTTATCCTGGCCTATGGCAACCCCCTACCCAGCCCCTTTTAGCTCTTCTTCACTGTCAAATCCTCAGTGTTGCCTTTTCTGGGCCCTACAGCTCAGTGCAGGATGGCAGAAGTGATCTGAGATTGGGGTCATATCCAGGTCTGAATCCAAACTCTGCCCCTCCGTAGCCCCTTAAGCTCAGGAAGGTTAGTGCACCTTTTCAAATGCTGGAATACTCTTGCTTAAAAGAGGAGTAATCCCTGTGTCAAAAGACATCAAGTTAAATTAAATAAATTTGTTCATATGAGCGTGATTTGTAAATAATAAAATGATACACGTATGTAGTATTTATTATCTACAATTCTGTTTTAGTTTTTATGTCAGTCATTGTGATGACTTAAACCCTGAATCTAACCACCTGATCTTGGACTATTTGATGCTGCTTACTGGATATCTGGTCATTTTAAATAAGGAAAAGTGCTAGGCATCCCTCCATGCTGCAATTTTATGGCAGGATGCAGAATGCTGCCATAAATTTGTGAGGCAGCCCAACTATGCTGAATCAAACTCACTCTTCACATTATACCATGTGTGCAATCTCTGGCTGGGTCTTTGTAGATGACTTATTGTCCGGTCATGGTCACAGTGAAAAACAAAGTTGCTAGACACATATGCCATAAAATCTTAAACTTGTGGAGTTCTTTGGAATTTAGTTTTACATGTAATGTATGTGATTCAATATTTCCATAACACTTAGATATAAGTACTTCTATAACCCTACTTTGCAATTGACTAAATGGTGTCACCCAATGGTTAAGTGATGTCTCTTGTAAGGGGGAAGCAGGGATTTGATGTGACTCTTCTCTCTCTCCAGCCGCATACTTTTCCCTGTATATCATGTTACACCTCTGATCTAATGAGAGGAGAGAAAACTTCTTGTGTTAACTAGTGCAGTTCCCAGCACAGCCTCTGTGTGGAGGTGCCCTCTCACTTGTCCCAGGTCCCACAAGAGCTCAACAGTTTAGTGTCTGAGAGGCCATAACTGTTTCCTCCAAAAGCTCACTCACTGAAGAGCCTAAACCAACCCTGAGTGTTTTCATTGACTTTTCTGATCTTCCAACTCAAGTTAAAAGCATCATTTTGCTTCACTGTCAGTCAATTTCACTTTTGTGAGAATTTTAAAGATGTATAAGCCCCTAAGGTGACAGTCCCAGCCTGATGCTGTCATGCTGAGCTGTGTCATATTGAATTCTGTCACTGAAGAGAAACAAAACGAAATGCACCCAGGTGTAAAATTCCAGGCCTTGTTCATGCTCATCAATACCAGATTAGAATGGCAGAGTCTAATATTATGAAATTGATATGATGAAGATTGATGTTTTAACTGTAAGGGGCTGGTAGTAAAATGTGTCATTTGTATATTCATGCATTCCAATACATGCGAAGATGTGCACAGTGAAAACTGTTTCATTGGCCCCATTTTTATTTTTTAACATTTTCTATTGGTATTAGACATGGTTCCCATTACAATATATGTATTCTCTCTTTTTACTTGTGTGTGTGTGTGTGTGTGTGTATCATTGGATCCACATGGCTTTTTTCATCAGACTTACTGATAGGCCTATTGCTTTGAAATGAATTATTATCTGTGTGTGTGTTGAAGTATATTCTTCTAGCATTTCTTGAAATGCACATTATTTCCAAGATAGCAAGTTGACGAATGTGACCTCTGGTACATCCCAATGAGACTCAGCAGTGTAGGAGACACAGTGCTTTTACAACATTTACTAAGAACTCACTATCCTACAATCTCTGTGTTCCCCCAACAAGTGGGATGTGTGAGTGCCTGCTGACTTTACCAACTATGACATAGGCTGAAATATTTTATTTATTGTTTTTGAGTTTTATTATTCATTATTCACAATGGTTTATTTTTAAGAATTTTATTACAGGAGAATTTTAAGTGACTATCCTTATCTCATGGTCTCTCATGTATGGTTTTGGTTATGTTGTAAAATTATACAACTGGCCAAGTACCAGTGGCTCATGCTTGTAATCCTAGCTATTCAGAAGGCAGAGGTCAGGAGGATTGCAATTCAAAGCCAGCCCAGGCAAATAGTTTAAAAGACCCTGTCTCAAAAATACCTACACAAAAAAGGGCTGGTAGAGTGGCTCAAGGTGTAAGCCCTGAATTCAAGCCCGGTATTGCAAAGACAAAAATTATACAGCTGATATCCTCTAAAATATTAATGAAAATTTTATACCCTTAAATCACCTAATAATGATGACTATAGCAACACAATACTTATTAATATTAATGCTAGTGTTAATGAGAGTAAGTTTCCTAGGTCAAGGTTTTAAACACTGTTTGAGACATTTTTTTCTACCTTCCCTTTTAGACTTTATAATAATCCTGGAAGTTAAACATTATTATCTCAATTTTATTAATGAGGAAACAAGGCTTAAAGAGGTGAAGTCATTTGGCTAAGGTCACACAGTATGTAAGAAGCTAAAGTGAGATTTCAATTTAGGTCTCTTTAGTCCAAGCTGTGAGGCTTTTTTATAATCATACAAATGCCTTTTCCTATAAAATTTCATTGTGTTTCTATTACGGAAGATCAGGTGGATTGTGAGGATGACTGGAGTGTGTGTGAGAGAGTAGAAAACAGAGGATGCAAAGATGAGGGACATTCACAAACCACTGAATTAAGCAATCATAAGAGGACACTAGTGCTGTGAAGTAGGCATTACGCATGTTGGTTTCTCCCACTTTGCAGTTGCTGGTTATCCAATAACAGTAGATAGAGTTCAAGAGGGATTAAGGTCAAATAAAGCAGCAAAATGTTAGCTGTCAGATCTGTTCAGCTCAGTGACGGGAGATGTGAGTGATAGTACAGAGTGGTCTTCTGAGCTCAAAAAATAAAGGTGTAGAGTAGAATCGAAGCTGGCCGCCAGGCATCCATCTTTCCTTGTGATTAGACAAAGGGCATTATGACAGCAACAGCACGCTCTGCAGTGGAGGGCCAGTTTTCTGTGCAAGCTTTTACTTCTGTTTGTAACACAAAGTACAAACTTCCCCCAATTGGTTTAGCTTTCTTTGTAGCAGAGGGAGAGCATGTTTTTAAGTGGAAAAAGCAATGTGTTTAAAGCATATGGTTCCGGCTTGCCACATTTTTCTGTAAACATAGTAGTGTTGAGTAAATGGTATAGAATTAGTAAAAACCCAAGCCGCAGACACTGAGGGCAGTAATGCTATTTCTTTGCTGAATCACCATCACTCATGGCCCCCTTAATGCCTATCTATCCCTCAGTTCATTTTTTATTCCCTGGTTACTTACAAAATTTCTTGTTCTTTTCAGTAAGCCACCATCAGACAATCCTTCTGTGCCAGGCCCTGACCAAGTGCTGTGCACTAAAAGGGGGATCAGAAAAGGCTGGGCCAGCTGGAGTTCATCTTCTCAAAGAGGGCCTGGCATTTGGATTGTATCTCCAGCAACACCTTGTGACTCAGTATATTTGTCCTCAAAACCTACAGTGGACTCAGAATTCTTCAAGACTTGGCCTGAACACATCCTCTTTTCTCCTTAAGGTTTATGTTTGACAATGTTGTGTAAGTAAAGACAACTTTGAAGTCAAACAATCCGAGATTTGAATCCCAGTCTCACCACATGCCTAAGCTTCATTCATTTCTCTAGGCCTCAGTTTCTACAAAATGGGCATGGGAATTAATAAATAGGAATATCATGAAAACTAGAAAAAAAATGCAATACAAATGTTATTTTCCACAGTACCTGGTCCTTAACACGCAAGTAAAAATGGGCTTGTTATTTTAAAAATGCAGTGGTTATCATGTACCAGGTATTAATCTAGGTGCTTTGATATAGAGAAGACTGGGGTGTAAATATGAGAAGGTATGCCTGAGGAGTCGGCTACTGAAGGCTAAGGTGGGGTAAGCCAGGTAACTGAGGGGTGTGTAAATGTCTGGAAGCAGGTGCTCAGATTCCACCATAATGCTGGACCCTATCTTTCCAGTGCTTTCTGCCCATACCTGCATTTCTGTGCTGGTTTGTGGAGCTAAGAAAGCTACTCTGCAGATGAGAGCATGTATTGAAAATTCAAGGTTTGTTGACACCCTGGGAGCAGCCTTTAATACATAACTCTTTGGAGTCAGTGAATAAATACCCCCATTCCCTCACCCTTTGGGTATCATAATTCTGAGGACTGTGTTTTATGCTGCTTCCAGAGTGACTTTTAGGAATTAGTGTATAAATATCCCACGTCTTTTACCCTTGTGGCATGATAATTCTGACAAGTATGTTTTATGGTATTTTCTGAGTTTCCTGGCACTTGGCTTAATTATGCTTCTTTTGTGGGCTACCTTTCCTTCCTTTTATCTCTTCACTCCCTGAAACTTTGCCTTGCATCTCATAAGCAAAGCACTAGTACTGGAATCCTTATTTTTCAGGGTCTGCTTTAGGGTAAAGCAAACCAAGTCTGGAAGTGTTTTCCCTGCTTGTTTCCAGGAAGGTCATGTGCATATTTCAAGGTCTTTAATCTTCACAGGCACTTTTCATGTGACCTAGCATGTCAGCTATCCATTTGTTTAGAACAGTGGCTTTATTAAACTTGTAAGAATTGAGCCTTTTTAAGATAAATATATAGTCGGGCCCAGGGCTTACTTAACTCTTGCCAGAGGATATAAATGTCCAAAAAGTATTTAAGCTTTGTTTGGAAAGAAATTGGATATAAAATCGTCCATTACATTATTTTTACAAATAGATATGAACCTATTTTTCTTGTTCTTTCTTTGGGGGAGACTCGTGAATCTTCAGGGTTCTGAGTTTTATTGCTGCATCTCCATGATGGCTAGAGTCAATGCTATTTGTTAGTAACAAAAGTAAGTATTTATCAAGTGAATGGGCACTATGTGTCACACATCTTACATGCAGCATGATACTTGCTACACCTTTGTCATACACATCTGGACACTGAGCAATAGAAGAGCCAAAAGAACTGTGGACCATAATGTGTGATTTTAGAAGCCATGGAAGCTATGAAAATCAGAGCTTATCTTTTATTCTTTTGGGAGAGAAAGAACCACAACTCACAGCCTAGCACAAAATGACACTGATTTGTTCATTAGGGGAACAATAAATGAGATGCATCAGGAAGAAACACAAGGATCCTGAGATTTTGACTTAAATATAAGGGAGAAATAAAAGTAAACCCTTGGTGTTGACATACCTGTCTTCTTTCATAAAGTCGTCCATTACCACATTACAGACCTTACCAATAAGGCAGGATGGCTGGGAAGCTGTGGAGCTGAAAATAGAACTTAGATGTTTCAACTGCCAAGTGGAGAGCTGTCTGGTAGATAGAGATACTATTTAATCCTCTGGACTGTGGAGGGAGATCTTAATGAAAGATCATCTCCTGTTGCTTTAATATCACTAGTTCCTTTACTTAGCATCCCTTCCTATCCTTCTCCCTCCTTCTTCCTCCCTGCCTCTCCCTCTTCTCCCCCAAAGCCTTTCTAATAAGCTCTTAGTTACCTAAATTACAGAACAAAGCCAGCTTCCTGCTAACCCCTTTGGACTTCAATTACAGACAAATTCAAATGTGCTCCATCACCAGCAGCACCATCAGCATTAAATAGCACCCAAGCACTTATGCAGTGCTTAATGTAAACTTGTTGAAACGTGTACATTATTTTTCATTGACTTTAAATTGGATAAATGCTCATTGAAAAGAATACAGTGAATTGGCACTGGAGAGAACATTAAAAAGAGAGAGAAGGAGAAGAGCCCAACAAAGGCATGTGGTTTCTAAATGCAGCTCCACTAATTTCTGTTTGTGGCAGTCATTTGGTCTGTACAGTTTGAATGTACTTGGAGACATTGTACATATTAATGAAATTAAATTCCTTAAGACAACGTGCTAGAGAAGCAAGCCCTAGTGACAGAGCTTCACCTTTGAGATCATTGCCAGGTGTGTCACTTACTAATTGTGTGACCTTGAGCAAGGTGTTTTGTGTCTTTTGTGAGCCTAGGTTTTCTCATCTTTAGGACAAGAGAAGTAATACCTAGCTCATATGATCACTGTGAAAACTATATGAGATGGGACATTTATGTATCTTGTGACGTCTCTGATGCAACATAGTTGATCAGTCTCTCTTAGTTCTATTTCTAAATAAAGCTGCTCATCTCATAATCCACATTTCAGTAAAAATGTACTTCTGTTCTTGGTAGTTGTGATTCTGATGTCTTCTGTCCTCCTCTTGGGCCTCTGATGAGGAGAACTTATCTAGGGCATCTTCTGTTTGTTCCATGGCTAAGCTTCAAGAGGGCAGAATTTCTATTCTGACCACTGCCCTATACTTAGTGCTAGCTCCTTGAAGATACTCTCTAAGTATTTGGGGAATGGATAAGAGAACAAATGAATGGCATTAGACTAAGTCAGTCAATTGTTTCAGGGGTATGACTGCCAGCACACCACACACCTGGGAAGTTTGGCTTCCAAAAGCTCCCTGGGACCTGCCTCACTAGCTTGGCTCCGAATTTTCCTTTGTATTGGGTGCACTTGGACTTTTCCTCATCTGCAGACAGAAGAAATGCTACAATAGCAAGAGTACACAAAGGACCCAATGTCTTCAGAGGAACCCCTTTCACTGATATTCCATTAACACCCTCAAAGCAGCCTTCTATGTCAAAGGTGAGAGGCTCCTGGGAGAAATTGTTTCAGCCATCTTTTAGCTCTCTGTTGAATGCTCTTTAAAATTAGCATGGCCATTTTTATTTTAATAGAGGAAGTAGGTTCCATTTTTCAGACTTTCTTAAGAAGACTTTGGTCACAATGAGTGAAAGATGGCATTAGACCCACTATATGTGCCAGTTCTGCTCTCTGCATCCTTAGATTCAATAAACTGTGGATGGAAAATATTTTTAAAATTGCATCTTTACTGAACGTGTAGACTTTTTTCTTGTCATTATTCCCTGGACAACAGAGACTAACAAGTATTTACATTGTATTAGGTTCTATAAGTAACCTAGAGATGATTTAAGGTCAAGGGAAAGATGTGTATAGGTTATATACCATACCAGTATATATAAGTCACGCCTCCTCATCTAGGTCAGTTGTCCAGAAGCAGAACAGGTTACAGAAGATCCTTCAATCAGAGAGGCACTGGGAAGCAGAGGTTGAAAAACTCACAGGTGTGGTCTTGTGCTGGATTGAGACATACAGTGCAGGGGACCACCACTGATCCATAGGCCCTGTCACTGAGGAGTCATGCATGATGTCATTGTCAGCTGGCAGGTGGGGATGATACACAGATCATTTTGTTCTCCAAGACCAAATGACCCACTGGCCATTTTGTTCTTCATCAGTTTGGCTTACTGGCTAGCCTGCTTGGTTTTGCTGCTGGCTACCATTGCATACACAACAGTTTTGAGAGCAGCAGCACGGTGGCAGCCAGTCTTGTGGGCATCTGGCTCCCTCTCATTTGTCTCCTGCACTGGGTCAGTACTCTGTATATCAAGTACTTAATCTTAAACACAGGAAGTTTAAGTCTAGCAGGAAGAGGCAAGTGCAAAGTTTAATGGAAAGGCAGGAAATGACATTGACATTGGCCTTAAGGGATTAGTGAGTTTGTGTCCTGGAGAAAGAAGGAAGGGTTCTTTCTGTTAGATCCTCCAAAAGTTGGAGATGTGAAAGATTGCAGGACAATTACTTTGTGTGGCTGCAGCCACCAGGAGTGATGGTCTTTTTGTGCTCTGCTGTCCTCACACTTC
This sequence comes from Castor canadensis, assembly GCF_047511655.1. Classification (NCBI taxonomy): domain Eukaryota; kingdom Metazoa; phylum Chordata; class Mammalia; order Rodentia; family Castoridae; genus Castor; species Castor canadensis. Next base: position 117,141,164 of record NC_133392.1, read on the forward strand.
TTCTGCCTGAATCATTCCTGCATGATCACCTAAATCTATTCCTCTACAGTCCTCTGTCCTACTCAAATTGAAACCCCTTCCTTCAGGCATCCCTGTTCTGGGTCTTCCTATCATGCATTCTTTTGAAGTGGTTGTGTCTCCTTGGCAGTGCTGAAAAATCTAAATACAAAGCTTGTACCTGCATAATCATTATTCTAGAATGGATAAAATAGAAGACATCGCTGTGAAGGTGGGCCAAATTCAGATATAGTGAGCCTTGACTTGGAACTTCATCCTGAAAGCCACAGAACCCTTGAATTTACTAAAGCAGGGAGATTAGATGATCTGATTGTACAGAAAAAAAAATTGTATAGTGTGATGACTTAATCACAGGGTTTCAGTGAGGCCTAAATGAAATAATGGATGGATGCAAAAATGCTTTTCTAAACTGTAAAGTGCTTATCCAAATGGAGGGTTTAGAGGCTGTATCTTTCTTCTTGAGGCCTATAGTTTAAAATTAACGTTTTAGTGATTGACCCCCACATACACCATTTCTAATTCTGATTGAACCGGTAATTTAATGGTTAATTACACTTTACATTTTTTCTTCTTAGCAGGTAAAGGGATTCTAGTTTAGACCTGGCCTCTCTTTGCATTTCAATGGGTTCCCAAGTGAACTGCCAAATTCCAATGTGTTATTAAAATGGGAAGCAGACAAAATCTGTCCTCATCAAAAATTCAGGAAAATAACAAGATGTACAACCACATTTTCAAAGAAATTCAGACTGACCCCTTGTATTTTTTATGTATGCAAAATGTATTTTTTTTGCACCTGCAAGAGCACTCTCTATAAGCCAACTCTAGCCTCCAAATTGCCAATGCTTAAAAAGAAAAAGACAAAAGGAATCTGCCTTTCAAATTCAGCACAGAAACCAAGTAATGAAACAAGATTGGGATGGAGGACTGCCTAAAACTATTTATAGGAACACTGGGGGAGATAGTTGCTATCTTGTGATTTGTTCTGAAATACCTCTGCTTGGCAGAAATATGTATGTCATACATCAGACTGAAGGGAATCCTTAAAGGTAGTGGATTTTGAACCTCTGACATTGGAAAGTGAAATACTTTCCTTTTCCTTCACCTGTTGTTTAGATTACATAGCCTGTGGAAGATGCTGTAGAACTTAAAAATTTATGCATGCATGTATTCATTCATCTTTCATCACAACTTTTATAGAGTTAACTTGCTTAGCACCTGCTAGGTTTCAGGTTTTGTGTTAGGTGCTGAGGATTTAATAATGAACACAGGACAGGTTCCTATTCTCCAAGGTTTTCCAACTAATAGTCATTCAAATATTTCATTACAATTTTAAGTGCTCTGGGTGAAACTACTACACCTCACTGAAAGACAAGCTCCTTGAGGGCCAAGAGTTTGACCCAGAGGAGGGTATTGTCACGCTTAAGTCACAGTTGCTGAGACAGTCCTGACATGTATCTTTTTGCATGAGTTTTAAACAGAGAGTGCATTGTCAAATCACAAAGATGGCCCTAACTTAGTGAAGTCCAGGAAACTATTCCTCCCCACAGAAGTGACATTTAAGCTGGGGCTAAGAATAAACTGGCTTAAAGTGGCTGCCCTAGTGGGGAAGAGAAGAGAATATTGTGAGAGAAGGAAGAGCGCTATGGTTTGGATCTGGAATGTCTCCCAGAGGCTCATGTGTTAAATGCTTGGCCTTTGGAGCATCAGTGTTCGGGATGGGGGTGGGGGTGACATTCAGAGGTGATTGGCGTATGAGGGCTCTAACGTCATCAATGACTTTGTTCATTGAAGAGTTCTTAGCTGAATGGGCTATTAGGAGGTGGGGCCTGGTTGGAGAAAGTAGGTCACTGTGGGTGTGCCTTTGAATGGTTTATATTGTCCCCAGCCTCTCTTGTGTTCTTTCTCTGTTTCCTGGCTGCCAGGAGTAAGTGACTTTCCTCTGTCACACTCTTCCACAATCCTACTCTGCCTCACTAGAGGCCCAGAAATAAATTCCATTGTTTCTGGATTGAAACCTATGAAACTGTGAGCCCAAATAAACATTTCCTCTTTTAAGTTGATTCTCTCAGGCATTTTTGTCATGGCAACAGAAAGCTGACTAACACAAAGAGCTTGTGAGAAAATCTCCCAGAAAAACAGCTCCTTGCCCTGTGTGGTGTTGAGAGATGGTAAGAGTTGAAGTCACTGAAGAGTAAGTCTGGAGATTTAGGCAGGGGCCAGATCATGTGGGATGTAGCAGGTCACAACCAACATGCAGAAAACACCTTAAGAGGGTTCTAATCTTGGATAGTCCTGTTGGTAGAATCCAGAAAACTCTCCTGTGTGATGGCATCTTGTGCACTGGGTCTTAAAGTGCTGATCTCTAGGAAGGATTTGGAAGTTCATGGATGCTGTCTTGAAATAAAGGCTGTAGAAACACTTGCATTCCAAGACAGGCACCACAATGACTGGTATTTTTAGCTACCAGTTAATGAATGAATGCTTATTTATGTCTACTCTGTGTAAAAGAGCATGTTGTTGACAAACTCTAAAGCAAGGACCGCTCATTACAGTTTTTCCATTGCAGAAGCAGCAGTGGCACCTAGTTAAAGACCCAGCCCTTGCCACTGCCTACCTGTATGCCCTTGAGAGATTCACCTGAGCTCTCAAAGTTGAATGTATGTAGTGCATTAAGCACAAAAGCTATCTAATAGTAAATGCTGTCTCAGCATACATGTACTCATTCAACAAGCATTTATTGCATGCCTAATATATACCGGACCCTAGACTAAGTAGTAAGCACCCTGTAATGAAATGAGACACTAAAAGACATTGCTTGCCTTATCTGCCTACTTCAGGAAGCTTTTTTGATTTGATTATCTAGTGAGAATATGTATGAAAATGTCTTGTAAATTGGAAAGTGAAGTATGAATATGTTATTTTTATCTCCAATCTTGACAATTTATTGATCCCCTTCAAGCATTCAATGTCTATGAAATCACTTGTGGGGCTGACCAAATAAAATTATAAAATTGTTAACTAGCATTAACTTTGGTTCTTACAGAGTTCCAGGCACTGTCCCAAGGATTTCTCATGTACTGTTTAATGTATTCCTTACTGAACCACTGTAAGGAACCTGAGGCCCAGAAAGATGGAAGCACTTGCCCAAATCATACAATGGGAAGCATCAGGCTCAGTGTAGAGGTCATGAGTATGTGACACATAGCTCCAAGACTAGAACTTTATTTCTTCATGAGATGAATCTTGGTTTACTGCCTCTTTTTCCTCCCACAGATGAAATGGCATATTTCATGAGGGTTAAGACCATGTTGACTTTCATCCACTGTTTCTAACATAATGCCTAGCATGTATGTATACTCAGTAAATAAATGTTGAATAAATGCTTCCTTGCCACTTAAGCATACTGATTGATGCAATCAGATGACTACAGACTGAATTGCAGTGCAAATGTATCCCTGAAAGCTCTTAAGAAGGTAAAGGAAAAATACGAGCAGGGTCACCAGTAATTTTATATCTACAGGGAATAAGATTCAGAAGGAGGTAGGTTTCATGCCTAAATTTGTTCTGACTTTCCAATTGAAATAAAGACTTGATTAAGTAGAATAATGAGGGTGGGCATGGTGACACAGTTCTATAATTCGAGCACTCAGGAGGCTGAGGCAGGAGGATAAAGAATTTGAGAACAACCTGGGCTATATATAAAACGGAATGATGGTTTGATCATATAGTTCTCTTAGGCCCATTTATCGACAGTGATGACCCCTGAGATACACACCTATGTATTGCAGGTGTTTAACTTGGACTAATTTGGCCTCTTCAATATGCTGCCACTTCTTTTGACTGGTAATAAGTGTCTTGATTTAAATATGAAATTTCTCTCACAGGCTCATGTGTTGAACACTTGGTTCTCAGCTGGCAGTGCTATTTTGGGAGGTTCTAGAAACTTTAGGAGGTGGGGCTTACTTGGAGGAAGGTCCCTGTTGTCATGTGTTTGAAGGTTGTGCCTGATCTCCAGTACCTTCCCGGCTCTGTGAAGAAGTTCTGTGTTACACGCACCTCCCACCATGATGTTCTGCCCAGGTGCATGGGGTCAAGCAACCATGGACTGATACCATGAGCCAAAGTAAATCTTTCCTCCCTGAAGTTGTTCCCTCAGGTATTTTGTCACATTGAAGAGCAAAGTAACTAACACTCTAGGCTAGGTACTTTTCATGTGCATTTATATGACTTAATCCTTAAAAACCTCCTGGTAAATCCTAGCTACTCTCCTCTTTTGACAGTCAAGAAAACTTGGGCTCAGAAGATGAGGATGATTGATTCATGGTCACAAATTTGGTCATGGAGCAGCATTTGGGCTTGAAACTTCTGACTCCTGCATCATCCTCTCTAATTTTAGCATTGCTGCATCTTTAGTAACAGCAATTTTGTCTCTCAAGTGTCTGCCGTTGCCCTGTCAGTGATCCATGACTCATTATAGTCCCAATTGTTCTTGTGCCAGTAACTTAGAAGCAATGACTCATGTATAGCCAGCTCACAGTCTTCTTCCTTCCTCACAGTTGTCATGACTGTGTCTACATTTCAGTGTGCACACTTCTCCATAAGTGGATATCTCCATAAATGGCTGCTGGTCCATCAGGAGGCAAGCCAGATTTCACTTCCCACCAGTCCCCCCAAGTGAAGATGACAAAGAGCTGCTTCCTTCTAGGTGTTTACTTGCCTCTCTGGCAGCGTGGGTGTGGTCTGTGCCTCTACAAGAGTCAGTTTTACTACCCTAACCCTTGTTGACATCCCTGTGTGGGGTTATTAGGTATCTATTAGCTAGTCTTCATTTTACAAAAGTGAGTAATTAGAATTTTATTTTAATAAGAAAAATTACTAAAATGTATAGGAACACTAATTCATCTAATTCCATTTTAGAGCAAACTTCTCAATGAGGAGGCAAAGACCCCAGTCTAGGACTTCAATGAACGGATGTGGAGTTACATAGGTTGGTGGATTTAGAGCTAGGCACCAGTCCTCACTGTCACCTTGCTCCAGTCTTCCTGTTCTCTTGCCTGCTTCCTCATGTGGAAAATTCTAGTCTTTCCTCTGTGTAGTTTCTTTAATTCAACAACTGTAGGCCAGGCACAGAGCAAGTTGCTAGGGTGACAGAAGTCAGGAAGACAGTCTGGTGGGGATGAGGCCTCCAGGACACCAAACAGACCAGATCAAAATAGAACTACCCCACGACATATCATCATTAAAATAACAAGTTCAGAAACTAGGGAAAGAATATTGAAGGCTGTAAGAGAGAAAAAACAAGTAACATACACAGGTAAACCCATCAAAATTACAGCAGACTTCTCAACAGAAACATTAAAAGCAAGAAGAGTGTGGGGTGAGATCTTCCGGGCACTGAATGAAAATAACTTCAACCCAAGGATACTCTACCCAGCAAAGCTATCATTCAAAATAGATGGAGCAATAAAAGTCTTCCATGATAAGCAGAAACTAAAACAATATGTGACCACAAAGCCACCATTACAAAAGATTCTGCAAGGGATCCTGCACACAGAAAGTGACACCCAACTTAACCATGAAAAGGCAGGCAGCACCAAACCACAGGATAAGAAAAAGCAAGACAGTAGAAAGTAACATCAAGTTAGGTACACACAATCAAACCTTCAAACAACTAAGACAACTAAATGGCAGGAATCACCACATACCTATCAGTACTAACGCTCAATGTTAATGGACTTAATTCACCCATCAAAAGACACCGTTTGACAAAATGGATTAAAAAAGAAGATCCAACAATTTGTTGCTTACAGGAGACTCATCTCAACGACAGAAATAAGCATATGCTTAGGATGAAAGGCTGGAAGAAGATTTACTAAGCCAATGGCCCCCGAAAACAAGCAGGAGTAGCAATACTTATCTCTGTCAAAGTAGACTTCAAACCTACATTGATCAAACGAGATAAAGAAGGACATTCCATACTAATAAAAGGGGAAATAGACCAAAAGGAAATAATAATCATCAATCTGTACGCACCCAATGTCAACGCACCCAATTTCATCAAACATACCCTGAAAGACCTAAAAGCACATATAAACGCCAACACAGTGGTTGTGGGAGACTTTAACACTCCATTATCATCAATAGATAGGTCATCCAAACAAAAACTCAATAAAGAAATCCAAGATCTAAAATATGCAATAGATCAAGTGGACCTAGTAGATGTCTACAGAACATTTCATCCAACCTCTACACAATATACATTCTTCTCAGCAGCCCATGGAACCTTCTCCAAAATAGATCATATCCTAGGGCACAAAGCAAGCCTCAGCAAATATAAAAAAATAGAAATAATACCGTGCATACTATCTGACCACAATGCAGTAAAAGTAGAACTCAATAACAAAAGTAAAGACAAAAAATATGCAAACAGCTGGAAACTAAATAACTCATTACTTAATGAAGAATGGATCATTGATGCAATGAAAGAGGAAATTAAAAAGTTCCTGGAAGTCAATGAAAATGAAAACACAACCTACCGGAACCTATGGGACACAGCTAAGGCAGTCCTGAGAGGAAAGTTTATAGCCATGAGTGCATATATTAAAAAGATTGAAAGATCCCAAATCAATGACCTAATGATACATCTCAAACTCCTAGAAAAACAAGAACAAGCAAATCCCAAAACAAATAGAAGGAGAGAAATAATAAAAATAAGAGCTGAAATCAACAAAATAGAAATCAAAAAAAAAAAATACAAAGAATTAATGAAACTAAAAGTTGGTTCTTTGAAAAAATAAACAAGAATGATAGACCCCTGGCAAACCTGACTAAAATGAGGAAAGAAAAAACCCAAATTAGTATAATTAGGAATGCAAAAGGGGAGATAGCAACAAACACCATGGAAGTCCAGGAAATCATCAGAGACTACTTTGAGAACCTATATTCAAATAAATTTGAAAATCTAAAAGAAATGGACAGATTTCTAGATACATATGACCATCCAAAACTGAACCAAGAGGAAATTAATCACCTGAATAGACCTATAACACAAAATGAAATTGAAGCAGCAATCAAGAGTCTCCCCAAAAAGAAAAGTCCAGGACCTGATGGATTCTCTGCTGAATTCTATCAGACCTTTAAAGAAGAACTGATACCAACCCTCCTTAAACTGTTTCACAAAATAGAAAGGGAAGGAAAACTGCCAAACACATTTTATGAAGCCAGTATTACACTTATCCCAAAACCAGGCAAAGACACCTCCAAAAAGGAGAACTATAGGCCAATCTCCTTAATGAACATTGATGCAAAAATCCTCAACAAAATAATGGCAAACCAAATTCAGCAACACATCACAAAGATTATTCACCACGACCAAGTAGGCTTCATCCCAGGGATGCAGGGGTGGTTCAACATACGAAAATCAATAAATGTAATAAACCACATTAACAGAAGCAAAGACAAAAACCACTTGATCATCTCAATAGATGCAGAAAAAGCCTTTGATAAGATCCAACATCATTTCATGATAAAAGATCTAAGAAAACTAGGAATAGAAGGAAAGTTCCTCAACATTATAAAAGCTATATATGACAAACCTACAGCCAGCATTATACTTAACGGAGAAAAACTAAAACCATTCCCTCTAAAATCAGGAACCAGACAAGGATGCCCACTATCTCCACTCCTATTCAACATAGTACTGGAATTCCTAGCCAGAGCAATTAGGCAAGAAGAAGGAATAAAAGGAATACAAATAGGTAAAGAAACTGTCAAAATATCCCTATTTGCAGACGACATGATCCTATACCTTAAAGACCCAAAAAACTCTACTCAGAAGCTTCTAGACACATCAATAGCTATAGCAAGGTAGCAGGATATAAAATCAACATAGAAAAATCATTAGCATTTCTATACACTAACAATGAGCAAATGGAAAAAGAATGTATGACAACAATTCCATTTACAATAGCCTCAAAAAAAATCAAATACCTGGGTGTAAACCTAACAAAAGATGTGAAAGACCTCTACAAGGAAAACTATACACTTCTGAAGAAAGAGATTGAGGAAGACTATAGAAAGTGGAGAGATCTCCCATGCTCATGGATTGGTAGAATCAACATAGTAAAAATGTCGATACTCCCAAAAGTAATCTACATGTTTAATGCAATTCCCATCAAAATTCCAATGACATTCATTAAAGAGATTGAAAAATCTACTGTGAAATTTATATGGAAACACAAGAGGCCACGAATAGCCAAGGCAATACTCAGTCAAAAGAACAATGCAGGTGGTATCACAATACCTGACTTCAAACTATATTACAAAGCAATAACAATAAAAACAGCATGGTACTGGCACAAAAACAGACATGAAGACCGGTGGAACAGAATAGAGGACCCAGATATGAAGCCACACAACTATAACCAACTTGTCTTTGACAAAGGAGCTAAAAATATACGATGGAGAAATAGCAGCCTCTTCAACAAAAACTGCTGGGAAAAGTGGTTATCCGTCTGCAAAAAACTGAAACTAGATCCATGTATATCACCCTACACCAAGATTAACTCAAAATGGATCAAGGATCTTAATGTCAGACCCCAAACTCTTAAGTTGATACAAGAAAGAGTAGGAAGTACTCTGGAGTTAGTAGGTATAGGTAAGAACTTTCTCAACAAAACCCCAGCAGCGCAGCAACTAAGAGATAGCATAGATAAATGGGACCTCATAAAGCTAAAAAGCTTCTGTTCATCAAAAGAAATGGTTTCTAAACTGAAGAGAACACCCACAGAGTGGGAGAAAATATTTGCCAACTATACATCAGACAAAGGACTGATAACCAGAATATACAGGGAACTTAAAAAACTAAATTCTCCCAAAACTAATGAACCAATAAAGAAATGGGCACGTGAACTAAACAGAACTTTCTCAAAAGAAGGAATTCAAATGGCCAGAAAACACATGAAAAAATGCTCACCATCTCTGGCAATAAAGGAAATGCAAATTAAAACCACGCTAAGATTCCACCTCACCCCTGTTAGAATAGCCATCATCAGCAACACCACCAACAACAGGTGTTGGCAAGGATGCGGGGAAAAAGGAACCCTCTTACACTGTTGGTGGGAATGTAGACTAGTACAACCACTCTGGAAAAAAATTTGGAGGCTACTTAAAAAGCTAGACATCGATCTACCATTTGATCCAGCAATACCACTCTTGGGGATATACCCAAAAGACAGTGACACAGGTTACTCCAGAGGCACCTGCACATCCATGTTTATTGTGGCACTATTCACAATAGCCAAGTTATGGAAACAGCCAAGATGCCCCAGCACTAATGAATGGATTAAGAAAATGTGGTATCTATACACAATGGAATTTTATGCAGCCATGAAGAAGAACGAAATGTTATCATTCGCTGGTAAATGGATGGAATTGGAGAACATCATTCTGAGTGAGGTTAGCCTGGCCCAAAAGACCAAAAATCGTATGTTCTCCCTCATATGTGGACATTAGATCAAGGGCAAACACAACAATGGGATTGGACTATGAGCACATGATAAAAGCGAGAGCACACAAGGGAGGGGTGAGGATAGGTAAGACACCTAAAAAACTAGCTAGCATTTGTTGCCCTTAATGCAGAGAAACTAAAGTAGATACCTTAAAAGCAACTGAGGCCAATAGGAAAAGGGGAACAGGTACTAGAGAAAAGGTTAGATCAAAAAGAATTAACCTAGAAGGTAACACCCATGCACAGGAAATCAATGTGAGTCAATGCCCTGTATAGCTATCCTTATCTCAACCAGCAAAAACCCTTGTTCCTTCCTATTATTGCTTATACTCTCTCTACAACAAAATTAGAAATAAGGGCAAAATAGTTTCTGCTGGGTATTGGTGGGGGGAGAGGGAGGGGGAGGAGTGGGTGGTAAGGGAGGGGGTGGGGGCAGGGGGGAGAAATGAACCAAGCCTTGTATGCACATATGAATAATAAAAGAAAAATGAAAAAAAAAAAGAAAGTAACACAGCAAGTTTTAAAAAGATTCAAAGCATTGTGGGTCTCACTAGAATGAGAAGCAGTAATCATAATTGTATATAACAGGCCTCAAGAACAGGATGACTAACATGACCCACCTGGAATGTCCAGTCTAATAAGGACGGTTTGAGGGGAGCCAGATGACTGTGTTCAGCAAGAGTTAATTACACAACCAAGTATACATGAAGCTTCAAATGGATTAGAGGGTGCCTAAGTCAGAACCCTACATTACTCCTTAGACTTCAGTTATTGTTTGATTTAGCTCCTTCACTAACTCCCATCCATCAGCCTGCTTTACTATCCTTTCAAAAAACACTGTGCTTGCTTTAACTCTTTAGCTCTTGGTTTCTTCAATCATCAAATATGCCAGGACACGAGCTTGGAAACAACACTCCAGTATCAATATGACAGCTTTGTTCTATGGCCTGGGGAGAATGATGTACGGATACTCTGTCCTCTCCCAGTGCTAGGTGAATTATCTACCTACAGAGCAGATTTGACTTGGAGAGATACATATGTGTCCCAATCTTTCTCACTTTGGAGTGATCCAGTGTGTTTGGGGTTCTTTATTCGGCACCTTGCCCAGGGCAGAATTCATGTCCACGTGTGCCACTCATTTCCAAGCTCATTTGATCAGGATGTTTTCATAGCTGCCTAGTGCATAGGTGTTTCTCAGCTCAATTATAACTTTGAGATTAACTTGAAAGGGAGCCAGTGTTTATTTAACTTACAGTCCTCAGTGGAGGGAGAGTCAGGAGACCCCAACAGGTGCTTTAGATGATGGGAATTGAACACAGAACTTCACAAATTCTGGGGAGGCACTCTTGCACTGTGCTATCAGCTTTTTCTTTGGGTTAGTCTATTCACATTTAATGTTATTTTGCACATGTTTAACATTACAAAACTTACATCCACACACATTCTTCTATGAATATTGTATATATTGTCATACATTGGTGTTTTTATATTTATATTATAGCTTTAGAATGTACACTAGTTTCAGGTAATAAAAGCTACGCATTACAATCATAAAAAAAAAATGAGTTCTTAAGCCCAATGCCCTGGGGCTTACCTAAGGGCATGCAGCCCATTTTAGGCTGCCGACCTTGACTAGAAGACTCTTGGCACCTGGGTCCTACTTATGTTCTTGTCTTATTCCATTACCGCCCCCCCCCACACAGTGCAGTGCCTCACCCTTCCCCCACTATCCTATACATTCTGCTTTTCCATCTACTGCATTCTCTTTCTGTTTTGCCCTTACTCTTTCTCTCCTTTGAAATGAAGGTTTATCACCTTCTTCAGCTTCCAGGTTCCATATTATTTCCTCTGGAATCCTTCATTCCCCAGGAAAACTGATATTTAATCTGTGTGTGTGTGTGTGTGTGTGTGTGTGTGTGTGTGTGCGTGTGTGTATGTGTGCGCACACACACATATGCACTTGGGAGGGGTAGACAGAGTGTGTGTGTTGAGCCAGGATTTGGAGGGTACCCTTCCAGGTAGAGGACACAGCAAGTGCAAGTGGGCAGGCATATGGTGTGCCTGAGGGATTGAGAGGTAGTGTCTTGTATATGGGGGAGTGGTAAGAGATGGGCACTAGGAAGCAGGAGCATGCTCGGGGTTCTGGCTTTGATTTTAACATCGTAAGGTTTTGAGATGCTTCAGCACAGTCTCTTCAGCTGTAGGACCATGTCTGTCTCCCTGCCACTTGCTAAGGGCCGCACCATCCCTTCCACCCTACCTCCCTTGCTCTGCCATGGGAGAGGGTTACAATGTGCAGACACTAGAATGAGAGAATTCTATTAATGAGCTAGTTTTGTGTTCAAACCCAAGCCTGCTAGAAGTGGCTCATGCCCTCTCTTTTTTCTTCCAGCTTATATGTTAATGCCATTCTACCTTACTGGTGTAGGTTTAGCAGACCGAGTTTATGGAAAAAGCAAATTTTCATTTATTGTAGTTTATGCTTATTAAATGTATATATTCTCATTATTTTATGTGCAAAGAGTGTTTCTTAGGTGATAGTCTTTAGGGAGATAATATGCAGAGAGATCTTTTATTTCATTTTTACTAACACCACTGCAGTTTGCTAAATCATTGCCATCAAACCATACTTTAATTTAATCAACTTTATTGCTTTCCAAAGCATTTCCTATGAGTAAGATTACATTCCCTATATTATAAAAATAACTGCCTCTAAAATATATATGTGAAATTAAGCAAATGTTTTGTCCTCTCCAGCCTTTTAATGTCTGCTTCTCATATGTGAATAATAGACCTCAGGAACTTGAGGTGGAGAGAGTGAGGTCTTCAAGGGGCCAGAGAACTTCATGTTCTACAGAGTCATCCTTGTATTTTGATCCTTTGATTAGATGAATCTGGCCAGAATCTGGCTCTACTACTAATTGTGAGACCTTTGGCAAACTACTGAATATTTTAAAGTTTCAGTTGCCCCATCTGTAAGACAAGTGTGATTGTACCTAGTTCATGTAGTGGTTTTAATATCAGTTTTTAAAAAGAAAATGCATTAAGTCCTAGTCACTACAGGTGCTGGAGAAACAGTATCACTGTTATTAATAGGTAAAATGCTACTTCTTACCACATACCTCAGCCAAGGATTGCACTTGTGGGACCTCCACACCCTTATCTGTACAATGAAGATAATGCTGGCAGTCTATCTAACAGTTTGTTGTGTAGATCAAGTGAACCACAAGGTAAATTCACAATGAACTGTTACCACCTACTCCTACTAATAACAGTTATTATCATGTATGGTTGCCCTCTGCTTTCAAACATCAAATAAAAATGAATTTTCATACTACATAAAGGTTAACTCTTGAATTTCCTAAGCAATAAGGACTGTATTAGACCTTATTGATTCTTCACTGACTGTGAGATGTCTGTAAGTCAGAAATATTTTCAATTTCTGATTTATCTGAAATTTGTCCTGGTAACTATAATGTCTTAGAAGCTTCATTGCCTGTTAGCTTGGTTGACCCATTGAAAGGTGCCCAATGACTCAAAAGATGAAAATTACCTTAATTAAAAAGAATTGCCCACACCATGTTGAGCTAAGACCAAGAATTATGAAAATCTTTTCATTAACAATAGATTCTCCTCATTAAGCTGTCTAGGACCTCACCAAACGATCCAGTAAGGTTTACTAAACTCTCTGGCTTGCCAAGCACTAACCTTTGTCTCCCTGAGCCTGCCTGATTATCTTCTCCTGCTACATGGTGAACTAAGAAAGAAAAGGAGTTTTCTGTAAAAGTGAGCTTGCAACTCCTCTTCAGCTCTGGGAGTTGTCCCATGGTAAGGATGAGGATGGCCACACTGAGCTAGCATATATAAAATCAGCTCTTCCATAAATGGAAATTCTTGCTCATGTGTCAGAAATACTTTTTGAAAAAACAGCTTTATGAACTGGGCACTGGTATCTTGCACCTGTAGTCCTAGCTAAAACGGAGAGAATCATGGTTCAAGGCCAGCCCAAACAAAACATTCAAGAGATCCTATCTCCACCAATAGCTGAGTACAATGGCATGCACCTGTCATTCAAACTATTTGGGAAGCTGAGATCAGGAGGATCCAGTGAGAAAATGCTTGAACTCAGGCCTGGCTAACCAAACATCTGAGTTTTTTATACCTCCACAGTGACTGGAAGCAGTTCCAGCTCTGTGAGGAGCCTGGCACTGATTTTAGAGAGAACTGACTCAACCATGATTGCAGCACCTCCAGCAGTGAGACTTTGCACAAGTTACTTAATGTCTACACGTTAATCTTCTCACTGGAAACAGTAGGAGCTTGATGGTATATTATCAATGTTGTCTGGAAAAATACAAAGTTCATTTGAGTGCCTGGCCCTGTATACTGTACAAATGTTAGATGTCTTTATCATTGTTGATGTTCTGTAGTTCCTTAGTAAATGTGTGTTGAACAAAGGCAGAGAAAGTCCCCTTTAGTATTTAACAGACACCCTGTGCTATTGTCAACAGATATTCTGTTACGGAAGCTGAGAATAAGAAAAAGAAGATAGAAAATCACATTGAATCTTATGTTGCTTTCTTGACCCAACAGATCTTGTCTGGCTTCTACTAGACTCAGTAAATATTTGATGAATAAATGATGGATGGATTAAGTAGCAAGTGTATAATGTCAACAATAGCATGAGTCAGGGAGATGTGGAAGCCCAGATCAGACAAGAGTATATTATGTTCACACATCCCATTGAAGGTAGGACTTAGGAAGTCATTTTCTATTCATTATTCATTTTCTAGTCATTATCCTAAGACCTAAAATCCAAAGGTTATTACATGTTCCACTGTTACTACTTGTCATATGTATAAATAGGCACATGGATGAGATACTCTCTTTTCCTGTTATCTGTCCTTAAGCAAAGCCTTGAGATGCTGTGTTGGTGTCTTCCTAATCAATGTCTAGTTGCTAGGGTGCGGCTGTGTTCTATGGTTTCTTGTAACTGGAAAAACATGTGCTTCTACTATGTTTTGCATGGAACCAGGTTTTTTACACAAGGGGCACTAGCACACTAGTTGATTCTGGGTGGTAAGGTAATTAGAATTTGGTAATGAGAATTGTAAATGTGCTAAGGGGGCAGACTCAATAAGAGGAAAGGATTGTCTAAACCTAAAATATTAGTAGATTTTCATCTTAGCAAAACTCCAGAGGAGGGAAGGGGCTTTTCCAATGTGGTACAGTGTGTCAGAGGAATTGCCATTTCTTCCTCTCATCATATAGGTTAATAGCTATTGAAATATTTCTTTTGTTCATTGTCCTTGAGACATTAGCACAAGTGTCTAGAATAAAGTATCTAGCACTTTACTGAGTGCTTATCATGCATGTGTCATGTATTATCTAAGCACTGTTCATGAAATAACTTATTTAAACCTCAAACATCCCCATGAGCTAAGAATTACTGTTTTACCCATTTTGCAGGTGAGGAAATGGAGGAACAGGAAGGTTATGTAACTTGACCAAGGACATATCACTAGTAACTGTTGGATCCAGGATTTGAGACAGAGTCTGGCTCAAGCAATCACACCCTTACTCTGTACTGTGATGCATTTCATTTAAATGAATTTATTTGTGAGGATTGATTAATAAACAATTGAAAGGGGTCTTTCTAAAGACCAGATTTTAAAAAGTTGTTAGTTCTTTGAATAAACATTGATATAGACAAATCAGAAGGACACTATGCTACGTGAAATGAATCAATCTCTATATGACCTCACTTATGTGGAATCTAAAAAATCAAACTCAAAGAAGCAGAGGGTGGAATGGTGGCCACCAGTAACTGTCGGGGGAAGAAGGGATTTGGGGAGATGTCGGTCAAGAATAAAAAATTTAAGTTAGGAGGAAGAAGTTTAAGAGCTCCATTGTACAACATGGCAGCTCTAGTTGGTAACAATGCACTGTACACTTGAAAACTGCTAAGAATATAGTGTAAGTGCTCTCACCACAAAAATGGTATGTGAGGTAAGGAATATGTTTACATATGTATATATACTGCAATGTATATATATTTCACAACATCATGTTTTAAACATATATATGCATATATATGTATATATGTGATTTTTTAATTTGTTAATTAAAATTTTTTAAAGTTCAAAAAGGAAAGTTCTGGGATTTGTGGTGATATGCTACACAATCTTATGAATGTACTAAGAAACACTGAATTGTACACTTTAAAGGGGCAAATTTCATAGTATATGAATGATACCTCAGTTTAATAATTTCACCTGGTAATGGGATTTTAAGTTTTACCCCAAGAGAGCCAGCTTGCCTGCCTATACATCTTCAAATCACTATACCCTTTTGGTGGAAGAACTCTGGAAGGGATGCAGTCAGGGCTGCCATGGCATAGGTGGGAATATTGGACCCAGGGATTTCTGCCAAAGCAGAGAAAGGATGCTACTGCCATTGCTGAGGGTGGTGGTGCAGGTAGTGGTGGTGGTGATGGTAGCAGTAGCTCAGCCTTATACTATATGGCAGGCACATTGCACAGTGCTTTTGCTGTGGAGCTTATGCTCCCCATTCATGAATGAGTAACCTGAGATCCAAAGAGGTTAAGCCACTTATCCAAAGGTACATAACCACTGTATAAGTGGAAGAGCTGAGTTTTGAAGGCACATATAGGTCCAAGACCCATACTTTAATACTACACTCTTCTTTTTTTTTTTTACTTTTTAAAAATTATTTTATTCATACATACAATGTTTGGGTCATTTCTCCCTCCTTCCCCCCGCCCCTCCCTTAACCACCCCACCAATACTACACTCTTAACCACTGTACTATGCACTGGTCTGACATGAAGAGCAGTTTTCACATGTACAGTGTTATCTCTTGCTCTGCTGCATTGCTATTACAACATGGTCCTTTGTTCGGTTGTACATTCCTCCTATCCTCCAAGTCTCACAATAGTCCTGGGAGCTGAGTAGGGATCTGCACTGTCATCCACACTGTACAGATTAGTGGCTGGGGCTCAGTGACCTACGCAGCACAAGTCACTACTCCATGAGGACCTGTCTCCTTTCTCTGACCCATGGTCCAGACACCACAGTGCCCTATAAACCTTCCACAGGTGTAAACATTTTGACTAATATGGAAAATTGATGTTCCACCCTGAGGCCTCAATGGTATAGAGTGTCTATAGCACAGATCTGTGAGTAGAACCCATTCAATGATGAGAAATGAAACACTAATTCACTTTCTACGAGCAAGTGTGGAAAGAGAAGAGGTTTAAGGCACAGATGGAAGAGGAGGACATTGTGCCCAGAGCTTTGTCTCAGGAATATCCACAACAGAACAATCAGGGAAATCTCCAGAACTGACACAGTGTTAAAAAGAGGGTTAATGAGCAACGAGACCCTGACATAGGCTGTAATGGTGTTTGTACATAATTATTGCTGGTTTGCTTAAAATATACCCTATAAATTGTAACATCTGAAAGTGTACAATTGTACCATACTGAGTTCTCCTAGGTATGGGCGTCCTGTATTTCAGACCAGTAGCCAGGAAGCTACTGGCTTTGGATAAAATGCAAAACCACAAGGTAGAGAAGCCAGAGTCTGCTGGTAAGTGAAAAACACCAATTTTCAAGTCCCTTTCTCATTATCCTGTACTTACCATCACTTAGGTTTATACTCCTTTCCTTGTTACAGCAGCTATCAACCCACCAAACATAAATAGTTGCATTATTTCACTTTATGTTCTTTTGAGTCCTATGAGGTAGTATAGCTGATGTGAATAATTCAGATTCCCTGGTGAGGAGATTATACTTCCGGTGAGTTCAGGGTCTCACTCATATACCTCTGGCAAATAAGTAGTTTCTCTGGACCTGAAGTCTCATCTTTAGATCAGAAGTCCTTTGTGCAAAAGTGATTTGTAAACCTGGGCTATCCTCAGGTCTATACTAATATGATGAAGTCACTGGAGCTCCTCAGGCAGTAATGTAGCACACCACCCTTTAGATAACCTCAGAGTCCATGTTTGGACTGCATTTGGTCTGTTTCTGTCCCCACTTTGGGGAACTCTGGGGAAGAGTCTGCATTCCTCTGTACATTTCATCTTAGATATATTGGATTTGAGCAATAAAGATGCATGGGAGTGGGTGGGATCATTGCTTATGGGAGAAGGGTCTAGATAGGCATTTTACTGAGGATGAGAGAACTCAGGAACTGCTGGATCTTCCCAAGTTTCACCTGGACAGGTTGAAACTATCTTGAGAACAAACAGGGTCATGACAAGGGCTTGAAGACCTGGATTCTGATTCTTGCTCTGCCCCTTACTAGATAAGTGATCTTATCCAGGCCTTTCCCCTCTCTGAAACTACATTTCCTCATTTCCACAATGAGGGTTAGAAAGTCTACTTTTATGCTTAGTAAGAGAATTGAATAAGACCAGCCTTGGGGACTGGCAAGCACTTGCATGTATTGATGACTACCGATGACAGCTTCTTCCCTACTTGCCTTTCTTGTGAATTCTCTTTTGTAAAGCAGTGATTCTCATAGTATGATCCCTGGACCAGGAAAATGGCCTTATTAGGAAATGGGTTAGCAACTGAAATTGTGACACCTCTACTCCAGATCTGTTGAATCAGCTAGTGTGAGAGGTAGGTCCAGATATCTGTTCCTTAACAAGCCTCCCAGGACATTCTCAGTTATGCTCAACTCTGAGAACCACTACTTTAAATTTTGTTTCTAGATATTGAGTAGAGATAAGCATTGATGGGAACACAGGGCCTCATGCCCTGAGCCTTGTTGTGTGAGTCCAAATTCTGTTCAGTCCTAGTTCAAGCTGCCATACATATATTATGCAGAAATCCTTTGACCATGGCAGGCCATTGTGCTTTTTTATTTGCTTCCCTTTGCAGTTCTCTGCCAACAAATGTTGAAATCCTTCTCTGAGCCAGACAAGTTTTGGACAAGCCTCCTTGTCGTTTTAATCCACGCTACTGTTTGTTTCCTTGGAATGCCTGTGACCGTACAGCCTCCCTTCCAGATGGCTGGTAATTTCTCCTCATCAGTGACAATGTGGAGGCGACATTGTAACTCCAGGCTCTGTATCCTGACCTGCTGCCCTTTTACTGTCAGAGATGACAGGGAGTTGAGGAAAGCAGGTGGCAAGAGCTAGAGACAATCTATTAAAGTTAGTGACTCCTGCAAAACCATTTGCTCCAGTCAAGAAATTCCCTACAAATAACTCTCTGTCTCAACAAACCAGGGTCTGTTATCCACTAATTATCTTTGGATTAGGAAGGGCTAACAGGATGTGGCCTTGGAAGGTCAGAATAATTTGAGTAGATAACTAGGTTGCTTCGGTCCCTGGGGATGAAAGGATCTCTGAGACCAAGGTTTCAGCAACTTTGATCGAAAGGAAACCATGTACTTGTTTTTCTCTGATAAATGTTGATAAAGGACTACATTTATATGATTTTCCAAATGTCAACTATTATGTCTACCCTAGAACCACTTGGTGGATGCTGCTGCTATGACATCAGCCTCCAGTTTTTATAGCAAAAATGCAGTTTGCATGGAGTAGGAGAGGAAGAAAGAGGGCTAATAGTTAGGAGGGTATTTTGACCATGAGTACAAGAGCTAGCAAGGGTACTGTTGAAGACAGTGGAATGAGCAAGTTAAGTGGAGCCCAACAAGCCAGAATTTTAATTTCTGATCCAGACTCTCACTCCTTCTCTGAAGTATGAGACCCTGGGCAGCAAGTCACTTAACTGTTTTGAGACTCCATCTCTAAATTGAAGAAAAGTAAATAACACTCCCTGTGGCACTATTTGAAATTAAGTGAGAAAAATTTCAAGGTGATCTATGTTAGCAAAGTGCCTGGTATGTAGTAAAGTCTCAACAAATGTTAGCTTTATTTTTATTGAAATAGTGTGGTAGGTGTAGCAAAGACTCAAATATAGGACTATGCCCAGGTTTGTTTCTCAAGCCACTGGGTAATGGAACAATTTTTGGCCATGAGAGAAACAAAATGGAAGAAAATCTCAAGACTAGAAAGTAGCAAGGAGAAGCAATGCAAATGTGATAGAAGAGTGTTGGAGCTTTGACTGCTGTCCTGTGGACCTCTCTCTATCTCTCTCTCTCTCTCTCTCTCTCTCTCTCTCTGTGTCTTCTCTCTCTCTCTCTCATTCTCTCTCTCTCTCCTTCTCTCTTCCCCACCCACACCCCTTCACACACACTTTCTCTCATGATGACATCTTGCTTTATTTTCACAGGATCCACCTCCCCACAAGCCCGGCTTAACTTTTTTCTGCTTTCCACTATTGATCATACATCTTGAACCATTATCATATAGTGATGGCTGATGATGAAAATTTCCAATTCAGAGCAAAAAAACCCAGTCAATTCATTTAATTGAGTGAGAGGTCTAAATAGCGAGTGGATTATGAATGAGACAACCTGCCCAGAGAAGCCTCAGCTGATCAGGCAAGATACAGGGTCGCCTTCAGAAAGGCTTTTGCCAAAAGTTCCTGCGTGGATTGTTGCATGTAAGAGAACTTTCTTCTATGGAATATCTGTCTGTCTCTGCCTGTCTCTCCTCTCTATAGATAATCCTGTCAGTGCTGGTAACCAGCCAGGATCAAGTGAGTAAGTTAGAACTCTTTGGACATACAAATGAAGTAATATTAGATATTTTTCCAAACAGGTTTAAATGGCTCTTCTTTTATATAGTCTATGGTAATGAGCCAGACAGACTTAGGTTGAATTCCAGTGTTACCATTTATAAGACAATTAGTTTGGGGCAAGTTTCTTAGCCATAGCAAAATTGGAAATATATGTATTTGCAAAGTCTTTCCTTAGAGATGTCAATGGCAAAGAGAGAAAACTAGTGAGGGCTTTGTCATTTGTCAGCCCAAAGGGAAGTGCACTGTGAGAGCAATGGCCACGAGAGCTCTGGGTATTTCAGGAGGTTCTGTTTTCAGTATTCTAAGCACACTTACATCTTTGCTTTGTGTCCTTCCATTCAAACTCAGAAAATGTAAAAGCAAGATAACTTTTATCTGGGTCTTTCCCTAGTGGTCCCAACTCCATCATGACATGTTCTTTCAGTGTTGCATTTCACTGTGAGCTTCTACAGAAGTAGAAGAACTTCTACAGAAGTTCACATATATGCACTTTTCAGAACCATGTATAAACTGCTGCTGTGAGTGTGAAAAAAGATACTGTGCTTTTTATACTGTTCTGTTACAAAGAGAATGTGAGGAGTTTGTTAGATGTTTATATTATAAGGAATATACTTAGATAACTCCGATGGAAATAAGGAAAAAATGATGGAAAAAAATTATACACAGTCCTGTTCTTTCTTTGGTTTGAGCTATAGATTTGGTTCTGGTTGTCAAAGGAAAAGGAAAAATAACCTTAAGATTCAGAGTATCTATAAAAACCAAAGTTGGGTCTAGGGAATCTTAGAAGGTGTATATATCTTTTAGAGTATGCACATGTTTTAAATTTTTATGTGCAATATGAATTTTTAGTACTTTTAATTTTAAAAAGTAGAAATTCTACATCCTGGGATCTTATAGACCCCACCTCTTTGGGTGGTAATAACCATCAGAATTTGGCTTTCTGATTCAAATGGCAGTCAATCAGCCTTGAGTTGAGCTTCTAGAAATCATCAAGACCTCCTCAATTGACAATATGTTATCTAATTAAAGTGCATATATTATTCCTTAAGTAATTGCAACAGAATCGTTAATTTTCCAACAAATCATTCATGGTTCCTGGAAAGCCTTAACTCAGAGCGAGCACTATGTGTCCTACTCCTCTAACAAAACTTTGCTAATTATAAAATCTGTGAAGCCAGGTACTGGAAGAAAAATGTTTTGCACACTTTACAAATAATAAACCTCTATGGGGTGAATGCTGACTCATGCCTTTCAAGTTTTGGCTTATTTGGGTATTCATAAGGGTCTCTCTTTCCTGATTATGTCAGCACAACCTCTTTTATTGAATTATGGATTGGGTATTTAATCAAGGCCTGTACCTTATTATTAGCCACATAGCATTCCATTGTTTCAGTGGAAAATGGAAAGTCTAAAAGCTGATTCACATGAAAATCCGTTGGCTCGCTAATAAATAATATTTTACAGGGCACTCTTCTTTTATGTCCCTATAATCCTTATCTGCCAGAGAAGGGAGAATAAAGAGGCCTACCTCATGCCAATCGATTGGGGGTGGTACATCCTTTGAAGTGGTGAAAAGCTGGACTCTTGCATGGGGTTTTGTGGGTTTCTCTCTTCTAATTATCTCTTGAGAATTGGGGTAGGTTTTGGAGAAACCCTGATGTACGTTGGAGGGAATTTTAATTCTAACATAATCACTTAGTGAGGTTTGATTTGATTTAGTGTTTCTGACTGTGTGATTGCATCTTAAACTTATGCAGGACACTTAAAATACCATTATGTGGGCCCAGTCCTCAGAGACTTAAATTCACCTGTTTTAGGGTAGACTCAGTATTTTTATAGAATGCCCAGGTGGTGCTGCTATGAATGTGAGACTGATTGAGGAGTACTGATCTCTGCTCTCAGGACAACAAACAGTTAATGGACAGTAATTTAATGGCCTTGAGCTATGAGTGCCAAGTATTGTTTCCCCCACTCCTGGTCCCCTCTCTGTGGCCAGGCTCTGTGTGGATAAATATTCTCCATAGTTCTTTGGATTCTCATAACTGAGGAGTTTGTTCAAGAATTATAGCACAGGCAAAACATCTCAACTTGGAGTCCTAACAATGTAGGTGTCCTGGTGATTCCTAGCTGATGTTTTGGAAAATCTGCTTCATTTTCTGGATAAAAAAGAGACCTTGGATGATAAATTTGGAATTTCTTACTTGGTATCATGAGTTCAGTGCCTCAGTACCATCTTCTAGCTGTGCTAATATTACTGAGCATAAAGTGCTAAAAAGAGAATGCTAATTTTTACTTCTCTAGACTGTTTGAAGATTTAAGTAAAATTAAATTATGAAGGGCTCTCTACATAGGAAGCTGTCTAGGAAAGTTTATTCCCATTCTCATCCTTGCCACCTAGGGTTCCTACTTCTAATCTTCTCTACATCCTTGTCATATAACTCTTCTGAACTTCTTGCATTCTCTCTGAGACTCTGTGCCCTAGATGACCCCTCCTCTGTGCTCAGGTATCCAAGTCCTCACAGTTTCTATATTCTGGCTTCTTTTACCCATCATTACCATTGCTAGCCAGAAACTGGTGATCAGGCTTCTACTCTTCTGTTCTCCAGAGGCTCCTTTTGCAGCTTGTGACAGCCCTAAAATGAAGTAACAAGGAGCATGAGGAGAGAGAATGCACAGAGTATTGCTAAGAGTTCACTGAATGTCAGACAGCTTCCTGGAAGAAATGGCCTGTCAGTGCAGTTCTGAAGGTTTATTTGGAGTTGGCTTGGCACAAATAGCAGAGCACGTATTTGGGGAAGAGGAACGGTATTAGCAAAGACCCAGGTGTGAACATAACTTGGTGGACTCAAGAGGATTAGGAATAGTAGGATACTGGGATGGGATACAAAGCCAGGACCATCTCTGAAGAATAGTCAAGGAGCTTGTCAATGCTGTGACCTCTGCTGCATCTCTGCATTTGCTGCCAGGACAGTCCATGTGCCCAGTTGTATTATCAGAGCCTTGGTGTTGAGAGAGGGAGAGCACAAGCATTTGGAGAGGAGAGGCCATTCTTGAGTAGATAGTATTAGGATAGATAGTGTTGGAAAAGGGTGTGTGGGATTTGTGGGGGGGGGGGAGGGAGGGGGTTGGTTTGTGACTTAGCCCTGAAAGTACTTCAAAGCCCACATGCATCCACCAGCTCAGGTCCAGTGAAGCACACATAGTCCATGTGTAAACATCTGATGCTGGTGCGTGAAATCTTCATGTCCTCACCATACAGAATCCCTTATTTTGGGTAAACTTGCATTCTTTACTGTGAAATATATGGTAACAAGTATTTGCCACAGAGGGCTTTTAAGCAGAGGACAGGGATGGCATGGAGGTAGCATGACCACATAGACTTCCTGGGAGAGAATGAATCGGGATAAGAAAGGATGTGGTATAGCCTCAAATCTGTTTTTCCCCCATGTAGTTAGAATACATTTTCTCCCAAATATGTTACACATTTCTACTAGAGTCAGGTGATTAAAATGTACTCTGGTCTGTAATGTTTGTGGTGATTCTTATTCTCCTGACTTAGATGGCATGGGGTGGAGGGTGGGGAGGTTGCAAACTTCCCTAATACTAATCTCCTCCCACTAATCTAAGAGGGTACTCAGATGTGGGGGATCAGGGTTTCCAGTCCTTTCACTACATCTGTTTATGTAATAGATACTTAGCTATTTTTGGAAACATTGTTTTATTGATTTCTTTAATAACGGTAAGGCAAAGTGGAGAGTAGTGATTTTATAGCTCACAGGTTCTTAGAAAAATTGATCCATTATTGGATAGATTCCCTCTCCACCATCAATCTTGTCTAATGATATCTTCTGCATTGGTTATTGGTTATTGAGCTAGAGGCCCTTCCTCCAGGAAACCTCCCTAATTTCCTTTTCTTCACACCCTAGTTTATATTGTTCCAGTCCTTTGTTGACCTCTTGAATTCCTAATTGTGGCATGGCTATAATATGAGAGGACTGCCTATTTCCCTCTGGAAATTATGAATCCTTTGAATAGAAGGATTGCTTATTTACTTTTTTCTAATCTTTACCTACAAAATACAGCACTCAGTACATCCATTTATTGCTCTAGATGAACTAGAGTATAGCTCACAAGCTATTAAGGCAAGTATAGTTTGATGACATGAGCCTGTGATTCCTGCATCCAGTTGCCTAACAGATATCTCCATCAGGATGTGCTACAGGCAAAAGATAGAAATGTCCAGGAATGAACTCATCAACACTCCTTTCTCCTTTCAAATCACCTCCTTCTTTTTCATACCCCCACTGGTGGTAACATACATCTTCTCAGTCCATATTCTGAGAATTGTTTTTTCTTCTTTCTCTCATCACACACAGGTCCTGGAAGTCAAACTCAGGCTTGTCTAGCTTATAGGCCCACCTCAGCCTTCTGCATGCCTGCTCCCACACGTGTTTGTACTTAATTCCAGGTAGCAATGTGTATATTCAATTAAAAAAGCAAATCACCAGGGGAAATAATTCTAACACAGCATGCAGAATTCCCTTGAAGTAGTTGATTGGAAGACTACATATTGTGTTCCTTGTACAGTGTTTCCATTCCTTGTTTTCAGATTTTAGGTAAAGAGATAAGGAAACATTTAATCCATTCTCTCAATTAGGCTATGTAATAGATTGTCATGGGCATTTTCAAGAGAAGTGTTCAATGATAGCATTGTGAAGTGCATTGATCAGCTCCTTCGCAGAAGGTTCATTGATTATCAGGTCTGTGTCAAGCAGAAAGGCTGCTAACATCCTACCCTTGGAGGACTCAAGCTTTAGTTTCCAAAAGCAACTCATATACCAAGTCAGGGGCATCACTTTCCCCATCTGTATAGTGAGCCTTTCTTTGGCAGAGACCAAACTAGGACCTGGATTACTATGCTATGCATTGGTACCACTGGATCCCTTGTCTACAGTTAACTTTTGTTTTCTGAACATCACTTCCCTTCCCTGCCGCATTTACTGACTGTCTGTGACATGCAGAGGACTGGCTTACTGTTCTGGAAAGACAGTAGTCACTAAACAGCTAGCATTTGAGAAGGGAACAAAGATGACAATGCCTACAGATACTAACTGTGGCAAGTAGCATTTGTCACACATTTGAGAAAATTACATATAGTAATTTTTTAAATCCTCACAACTCTATACATTAAGTACCAATGTTCCCATTTTATAGTTGAGGAAGCAGACACAGATATTATATGACTCACCCAAGGTCACATAGCTCGTAACTGCTAGAGCTGGGGTTTGAATATAGGCAGCCCACATGCAAAGTCCTTGCTCAAAACTACAGTTTTATTTTGTGCTTGAATTATCATCCATATTATTGCAATATGAAGCTCAATGGGACAAGTGGGATAGGTGGTTCCCAAACTATTCTACATCAAAGAATTACCCACAAAGCACTTCAACAAATAGTATTCCAGTAAGTCACCCTGTGTTTTCTGACTGAATCCCTAGAAGAGGGCCCACAAAATAGTTTGCTGTTTTGAAAAGTCTCCAGATTTGGACACCACTGCCATGAAAAAAAAGGCACCAAGTGTTCTGAGAAACTAATGAAGGAATAAAAGAAAGGTTCATTCTTCTGCAGCAGGGGAGAAAGGTGAGAGAGAAAGTGTACAGAGGAGTTGGATAAGAGTATTAAAAGATAAACAGTAGTTACCCATGCAGAGGTCAAGACCAGCTTTGGTTTTTCCTTTTGGATAAATCCAGATCACGTGTGGAAGGTTGTATGAGCTGAGGAAAGAACAGGAAAGGAGACCTCCAATGTGCATTTCAGTATAGGTGTAGGGAAACGTAGGGAGCTGGATGACATATTTTGTCATTGGTACCTAGGATCAAAGTTAGTTAAATGACCCTCTCCCATGTGAGATCCTTTCTGGTGCCCCACAAAATTGCTTTGGGAAATCCTTACCCACTTGTCCTCGAATCTTGAAAACTGTCCATCAGACATCTGCTTTATGGCTTAAGCCTTACCTCCAAGTAAAAATCAAAATCTCCTGGATTGTTGACACACATAGACATTAAACATGAACACTTAATGTGATTAATGCCGCTATTTCAGCCTGCAGAGTGCATACCCCCAGTGGGACATATCAGAAGTGGTGTGAAAATTATTATCCAAACAAGGTCTGTGTTAACACCAGTGAAGAAGACTGAGTGAGAAGACCTTTGGTTGGGGTAAGCACAAAGAGGACATCTAGGGGCAGAAGGACAAAGACACTGAGGCTCAAGGTCCCCTTTCCTGTGCTCTGTCACCTTTGGCTTGCCTATTCATTTCCAAATCAGGTTTGCAAACTGAGTTGGTTTTGGAGTCTGTAAAGACAGAAGTGAAGATTCACAGCTGGGTAGGATCCACACTTCAGCCTGAGTGTGAACAGTGTGTGTTAAAGAAGGGCTCTTCCCGGGTAACTGTTCTTTTTTTTTCCTGAACCTAAAACAAAATAAGCACAGAAAGGAAAGACTAATTCTCAGCACCAGAACTAGTCTGGGAAAATTGTTGTGCTGCTGTTAGTTCTCTGATCGACAAGTTAATATCCTAAGGATCAGTGTCCACCATCTGTCCAATGCTTTTTTGTTTACTTGCCATATGTGAAAACAAGTCATCCTAAATCACTATATGAACCAAAACTTCATATTGCACCCCCTACATACACCCAGAGAGAAAAAAAATGAAAGAAAAAAATTTACTTTTACCTTTAGCCAATGAGCTAATCTTTGTCTAAAATGCACAAAAATGTTTCTAGTGTGTGGTTTTGTTGTTGTTTTAGAAGTTTGTGGTTTTCCCCCTACCTTGCAAACCAGGTAGGACTGGGGCTTCAAGGTGATTTACTCTGATGATTTCAGTAATAAAACTCAAGGGGGAATTTGTTCACAGTGAATACAGCCATGTTTCATTACACATAGCTAAAGGCTCAAACATGAATCTGCAATGGAGACTAGATCTGCCATTTGAATCAGGGACAAATATACAATTTGCATCTGACATAAATTCTCATAGGGTCTGTTAAGAATACGTCAAGCCTGGAATGAAAATTAAATTGACTTCTCACCCATTGTTGTCCCTCCCTGAGCTCTGCTCTTCTAGAAGTCATTAATGGCTGCAGGTACAAAGGATAGGATGTAGCCTGTTGGGGTTTCCTGAGTCTCAGAGATGTTTAGCAGATGGCTGCTTGAGGCGTTGATCCACCATTCACCTCAGCTGCCTACACCACAGTCTCCTTTAAGTAAAAGCAGCAGTGGCCTTTTTGAAAACTATAGCCTGCCAGAGCAGCCCTGCATCATTAAGCAGGATGTCTGGGCCTCTTTCCTAATCCACCCTAAACCCCAGGTGCCCATTTGCTGCATGGAATCTGAATATTGAATTTGAAGATTTCTAAATGAGGCTGAAGGTCTGTTTGGATTCTGATGGTGACACTCAGGTCAAATTTCCCCAAGTAGTGGGTTCTCATAGATTCTCTGTATCAAATATATAAATTTTATTTCCCCTTCCTTAATAACAACCTAAGTAAGTCAATTGCTTCTAGCCAAAATAGAATAGTTTAAAATAGGATCTTTTGTGTCTCAGTTTTGGCTAGTCTTTAATCTCCAGGAGGTAGAAAGAGGGGTGGGAGTTGTAATTTGGGAGGATTTTTTTGTGTACCACACACCATCTTAGATCCATTTCATATGTAAATGTATATCATTTTTCAGTTTTTTTATTGTATAATATAATAAAAACCAAAACTAGAAAAATGTATAAAGCTTAATGAATGAGTATATAATGAATACCCAGAAAACACTCCCCCAAGTCTAGACATCTTACCATGTCCAGCAAGCAGCACCCTAGGTTCTCCCCAAGCTCTTTCCCAACTCCGTCTTTCAACAGACACTTTCTTGCCTTTTTTTTTCCTTTGGTGGCATTGAAACTAAGGACCTTCCTAGGCAAGTGCTTTACCACTGAGATATACCCCAGCCTGTTCTATGTTTTATAACACTCACTTCCTTGCTTTTCTTCACAGTTTTATCCATGAATAAATAAATTCATAAATGCTTATGTTTTGCTCCCCCTTTTTTTGGCAGCATCAGGGCTTGAACTCAGGGCCTCGTGCTTGCTAGGGTGGGTGCTCTTACTACTTGACCCACTCCGCTAGCCCCAAATTCTGTGTTTTATATAAGCACAGTGTGTATTCTGTTGTGTTCATCTCCTTTTGTACAACTTGTATCTTTATGATTCATCCACATTGAGGCATATATTTGTATTTCTTTTTATTTTTATTAATATCATAGTAACCATTACATGAATATGTCACTTTTTAAAAAAAAATCATTTGGTCACATCTGGGTTTGGAGTTCTGTGTTATGGCCATTTGTTTTTTGCACATACCTCTTTTTGCATTTAGGCTTGGAAAAGGTGACTGCAGGTTAGAGGTTGTATATATGTTTAATATTAAATAGGTATGTGTATTTTCAGCTTTATTATGTAATACCAATGTCCCCCCAAGTGATTGTGCTGGTCCTAGCAATGGTGAGCTCATGTAAGTCTATGCTTTTAGTGACACCTAGTATTTTCAGGATTTTACATTTTTTTCTTCCACGACCGTATTTATTCCTATAATACTCTTGTAAAGCTAATGGTTATAGCCCCATTTTACAGAGGGTATAAAATTCTAAACTGAGATTCAAATTATGGTGGAAGGTTTTCAGTTTACCTTAGAAGGACCTACTTCTACAACATTAGTTAATCCCGAAACTAAAATGTCAGACATCTGAGGGGGATCCAAGAATACTCACCTCTTACCATGCAACCTCTTATTTGACAAGTGGATGGAATTGTCACCATGATAAGCACATTCCAGATGGGAAAACTTTGCCTTGGAAGGGTTAAGTAACTTGCCCCAAATCAATAGCTAGAAGATAACAAAGTCCACATTTGAATCCAGATATCTTTATATTCACCTTAACTACTTCAACATAATGCTTCTAATCAGAAGAAAAATTCTAGAAGCAAAATGCAGCCTATTCAGAATAGTTGACTGGAAGCTGTCCTTCCTGAATGTGCATTTTAACTAGGGCTGCCATGCTGATGGGTTTTGAGTGCAGTGCCCAGTAGTTGATAATACCTTGTCTAATCATATTTATAAGAATTCTCTTAGCGGATAGCAAGCAGCTGAATCATTTGGAATTTTGAAGTTTCCAGGTTGGTACTTTGTTATTTTATTTGGGGTCCCTATTATTTTAGAGCAGATAAGCTATATAAATGTTAATATTTTCCCAATGTTCGCCAAGGAACTAAATGCTATAGTTATAATTTGGCTGTAATTTTGTGGTAATATAAATATGACTCTTATTTGAAGTGGGTTGAATTTGAAACCTCATGAATAAATGCTTTGACATAATCAGAATTATATGGTGTAGAATTGACCTAGTTTGCAGGAAGACTTCCCCAGAGTTCTTTAGCTAATAGTATGTTAACCCAACAGAGAAATCTTCCTGTTAATAGCACTTATCAGAGAAGATTGCAATCTACAGTTTGTCAGAAAATCAAAAAAATTTAAAAGCTGAAATTATTTTTAAAAGTTCATGCCTACCTTTAAATTTTAGTTCAACTGAAAATATCTGGTAAATGTGTAAGTTATGAATATTTTAATCCCTACAAGTCAGCTTTCTTGATGTTGGAATACAGTTTTGCTCACTAGAATGTTGTGCTCTTTCTCTAATGAAATCCACACCTATAAAACATCTAAGATTTCCTCAGATAAGTTCTTTGAAGTGGAGTGAAGTTTTTAAAACACTTTGAAAGTAACTAGAACATTGAATCCTTCTGTGTCTATATGTTTTTTCATTTAATTCTCCTGGGTAGCCCTTTCTTTTAATAACTTGTCCTTTTGGATTTTGTAGGGAGTCTGGTGTTGAGAATTGAACTCAGGGTCTCACATTTGGTAGGCTAGTGCTCTACTATTTGAGCTACTCTACCAGCCCATTTTGTGCTGGTTACTTTTGAGGTAGGGCCTTGCTTCATGCCCAGGATTACAAATGTAAGCACCATGCCTGGCTGGATTATTTATAAATATTGAACTTCATTTTCATAGAAATAACAACTTCCTTTCTTGACATACTCATATTTCACCGACTTATAACATATTTAAATAATCATGAACAACCCTAACAAGTACAACCTTGACAAACAAGTTTGGGGTCAAATGATTCTCCATAAGTGTCCAACCTCTGTTTCTGAATCAAACAGAAATCAAGTAGCCAGCCTGGCATTAGTGTTTAGAATGGAGCTAGCATTCAGCAATGAGAAAGGAAAGCAGAAGTCAATCCTGGGCATTGATTAGTTTAACAGACCTACTCCTGGGCCTCACTTACAGAGTTATTTAGAGAATTTGAGAGAAAGTAAGGCATACAAATAAAGTGACTTGCCTAAAAAAGGAAATGAGTACTTAGTAGGATCTTTCAAAATTATAATTTAATTTTTGCCCTTTTCTCCTCTGGGAATGTGAATGCAATCAACACCTTTTTGTTAGATTGTCCTTGGTCTAAATCTCCATTTTTCCACTAGATTATAAGACTTCTGGGAATAAAGGACATGTGATAGTCTCTGGTTGTCTTTCCTATATTGCTTAGCACTTGTTAGGTCTTCTGAATATGAATTCTAATTCATGCAGTCAAACAAAGACCGCATGAACTCATAGGGAAGAGCAGGAAATCCTAGCCAAGAGGCCTGTGTCTGCTTTTGGAACGCCAAGAACAGATGTCAGGGGATGGTATGGAAAGGCAAAGGGTGTGTCGGAAAATATTAATGCAGATACCACATCTAAAAGGCCAATGATGTGATCCTGATGGGGACTGTGTAGCCCAATGCTGTAAATCAGACCAACTTTCTCAAGAACCCTGCAGGGATTTCCTTCTATTTCCTTCTATCTCACTGCCAGCTGAGATCTATTGATCACACTTTTCTTCTGTACCCCTCTGCTATCAGGCCAGAAGATGCTTGCAGAAGAAGCCAAACATAATTCCAACCCTGTAGACACTTGAAAGGATGTAAATCTAATTAAATCTAGAGATTTAATGTGGAAGTCACATGAAATTCCATACTTTCAAATCCAATAATCAGGAGCACCACAGCTCTGGCATAGATATACTTATAATTCTTCATTTGTTTTGTTTGTTTATTTGTTTTTTGGTGGTGATGGTTCTGAGGTCTGAACTCAGGGGCATTCTACTACTTGAGCCATGCCTCCAGCCCTAAAGATAATTCATCATCCTGAATTTCTATTTCCTTCATTCCTTCCTTCCTCCTTCCCTCCTTTCCTCCTCCCTCCCTCCTTCTCTCTCTCTCTCTCTCTCTCTCTCTCTCTCTCTCTCTCTCTCTCTCTTTCTTCCTCTCTTTTCTTTTTTTGGTAGAATGAACATTTGAACTCTTGGCCTCAAACTTGCTAGACAACTGTTCTAGCACTTGAGCTGTACCCCAAGTCCTCTTCATTCTTGATAGAAAACAAAATACTCATCTGATGACCAGTAACTGTCATGATAAGAATCAAATCCTCTTTGTCTAAACTATATTTAAACAATGAAATGTTTGGGGGCTATGCCATGTAACAAAAGAAAATTAATGAATACTTGTGACCTCTCCACAGAGGCAGTAGGTGCACCAGACCATAGGGGTTTACTATGGCTTTGGAAGTTTGAATCATCAATCCAATGTGAAGAGCACTGAAACTGGGGGATGAGCTAAGACACAGATTCACATGCCATCAGCATCTTGTTCTCCATGTGATTTGCCCAAACCTTTGGTTCGATTGAACATCAACTTCCTCATCAGTAGGAACAGACACATGATGTCTTTTTTTATGGAATTGTCATGGATAAAGCACTGGGTCTATGGGTTGAATTGTGTTGGCTCTCCCTAAATTCATGCTTTAAGTCCTAAGTCTCACTATCTCAGAACATCCCCTATTTGAAAATAGAATCATTGCAGATGTAATTATTTAAGATGAGATCATTAGGGTATGTCTGAATCCAACATGACTTGCATCCTCATAGAAAGGGAAAATTGGAACACAGACTTATGGGGAGATTGCCACGTGAAGATGACAGCAGAGATCAGGGTGATATATCTATATGCCAAGGAATACCAAGATTGCCAGCACACCAGCAGAAGGTAGGACAGAGGTATGGAACACGGTTTCCTTCATGGCCCTCAGAAGGAACCAGTCCTGCCAACACCTGGATCTTGATCTTCTTGCCTCCAGAACTATGAAACTATAAACTTCTTTGCTTTAAGGCACACAGTTGATGGCACTTGTTGCATCAGCCCTAGCAAACTAATTTAATTTTAGTTCCCTACCTTTCCTGCAGTGTGCTTCCTCCTCTTGGCTTCCTTTATGCATGTTCCAGTTAGCATGCTGCAGGACCCTTCTGCAGGGACATAGACCTGAGTGTGTGGCACATCCAAGTTCTGATCTTCTAGGGAGCACATGGAAGTTGTCTTCTATGATATGTAATATGTATATTTTTAATCCTCTGTGTAGTGCCTGCAGTAATCTTAACACACACAGGCTGCTGCAGAAGATTTGACAGTAAAAGCTGCCTCTTGAGGCCAACCTGAAAAGAAACAGCAGATGTAAACATGTTGCCATTCTTGTCATTTTGAAGCAACATTTTTAAAGAATCTCAGAGATTTGGGGAGGAGGGTTCTTTTCTTCTGTACTTCCTGTTTCTCCTCTGGCAGGTATGATATTTGCAGGTGTGGAGAAGACAGCAGGAGATAACCAGGAGAGCAGATTCCCTGACAACCTCCAGAGTGATTCACATTGAATTAAGTGAGCACCAATCACCCCACTTAGTCATTCATGCTAATTGAACAATTTTAAAATTTAAAATGCAGTTTCCTTGGGGTTCATGATCAAGGCTGTGTCCCAGTGCCTCCCTGGGTATTTCCTTGAAGCTGGTCCTATTTGGTACAACTTTGCTTTCAATTGATGTAACATGAGGAATCCTCAGCTTGACAATGGCCTCCGCAGCATTGCAACTGTCAGCAGCTTTATTGTAAAGAAACTCCAACAGTGGGGCCAGCATCACTGCATCCACTCACTCGGAGGTATTTCCATCCACAGTCCAAAACAATTTCCTCCTTTCTCTCATGCCGTATTGAGCCCTTTGCCTTGATCTGAGGACCCAGGATTTCATCTCCTTCAAGTGTTCTAGGCAGCAGTGCAGGAGCCAGGACCCTGCAGAGCAATGTGCCTGTAAGTTGCAAAATTCCAGCAGAGATAGGGTTTTTGAAGTATCAAAAGCTTCCCACTTGTGGGTGAGTTCCATGCAGAGACCGAGAGCAAAAGTAGCCTTCCCCTGACCCCTCCAAAACTCACATCTATACCGGCTTCACCAGGGAGAGGATGATCCCTTTTGTTTTCCTAGACATTGCAGGATATGTGTATAAATTTGGGAGACAAAAAGGGACAATGGAGCCATGTCAGAGGGCAATGGAACTTGACTTAGAGACCCATGCTCTAGTGTTGCACCTGCCCTGTTCCTAGCTGGGAAACTTTCTCAAAGCCTCCGTCACCTCCCTGAATCTCACTTTCCTTATTTATAAACTAATTTAATAACAAGTACCTGACAGGTCCATCACTAAGATCATGTGCAACAGTGTATGTGAATATGCCTTGCACTCCATGTCTATCTGTCAGCCTGCTTTCTGTCACTGCATCTATCATCTATTACATTTACTGAATGATCACTGCTGCCACATGCTTTGCTAAGTATATGATGTTCATTAATTACATGACTCAAGAACTCAGCATCTTGCTAATGGCTAAAAAGCACAAGGGGTTCAAATAAATCTCAGCTGATTTGTAACCTTGGCCAAGTCCATTCGCCGCTCTCTGTTAGCCTTCATTTCCTCATTTGTAAATGGGGATAACAATGGTGATTGCCTTTTGTGATCATTGAGAGAAATAAATGAGACGGTGCATATATAGCACAAAGCCTGGCACGTGGTAAGTGCTCTTTAAATATCAGTAAAAACAAATAATACAAGTTTGTTGGAGACTGAATTTCTCCGTAACTTCCAAATGGATACACCTACCAGTTTGTCAAACAGCTCAACCTGTGACTAGATTTTACTTGTGTTAGAAAAAGTTGTTTTGTAAATTAGTTGATTTCTGTGGCTTAATGTGTGTTCCCATTTTAGTTTATTGTCTCTATTTCTAAAGAAAAATTTTAATATGACTTAAAGAGAAAAGGGAATTTGGTAATGCCTGGGGATTAATAAAATGAGAGACAGAAAGCAAGGGAAAAAAGGTAACACTTTGAAAGGAAGTAAATTCATCACTTTAGAGAGAACTGGGAAGGAGGATAGTCAAAATCAAGACTAAGGAGCAGACTGTAGGGGCAGGTAGGTGGCACGCACAGAGGTGCCTTGATAGATGTGTAATGGAGGCTCTTATTTCCAACAGAGAAAACAGTACAGAGAAATGACAAATACATACACATGTGGGATGTATTTGGGGACTTGGGTTTCACAGGGCTTTACTGGGTCTCGGCAAAGAGCATATGTTGGGAAAATTGGAATGAAAATGAATAAATTAGGTATCATTCCAATGAGATTGTGAACTATCAGGGTATTTGTCTATTAGGTTCAACTCTAGGTATTGATTGCTTAGTAAGTATTTAATAAATGTTTGGTGAAATATTTTAAAATGGAAAAGTTTTGTTTTATTTGGTTTGGAAGAAAGTGAGAAACCTGTGACTACCTTTGAGTAATGGAATGGCATTATAAGAATGTACTATCTAAAGAGAAATCATTTAGTTTGTCATTGAATAGGTTAGAAGATGGAGAAGTTGTAGACCAGTAGACCATGGAATAATCTAGGTGAATTCTGAGGACCAGAATAGGTGTGCTAACTATGAGAACATTTTAGAAACACTGCCTGCAACTCTTAGATCTGTGTGAAAAAAGCTGTAAGAAATAGAAAATATAAAAAGTCTCACCCAAGTTTCTGCCATGGATAAAGGTAGACTGCTCATGACATTTGTTCATTTGACACATGTCACCTGCATGGTGCTGGGCACTTTCCTGGACACTAAAGACTCAAAAATGTGTAGAAAGGGTTGGTACAACTAATAACTGCACAACCTGTGAGCACTGTTACTAATGTTGCTTTCAATGAGTTATTAGGTTACTAGGACTACACTTAAACTTAACTGTGTAAGACTGCACAGCAGAGGAGGCAGTGGAACGGAGCCTTGCGTTCAAAGAGTCAGTTTGGGTAGAGGAGAAATTGGTCATCTCAGTCCTGTACATGCTAAATTTTGGTCATTATTGAGGAATTCAGATGCCAGCATTTATAATGCTCATAGAAATACAAGCACAAAGCTTGAGAGAGGGGTGAGGCCAAATACGTTTACTTAAATGTCATCTGGGAGAAGGTGAGATTGTTAAGCAATAAAAAGGACCAAAAAGAATGTCCATGAAATGTCTGGAAGGAAAGTTATATGAAGGATAAGGCAGGAAAGAGGGAGAACCAGGAGAGTCACGGAAGCATATGAAGCATGACTTTTTCAAGACTGGTATTCCTAGCCGCAATGCCCCTTACTTCAATCAGGCTTATACACTTTCTCCATAATTTGGTTATTAGCATGTGGTAATGTAATGTCCCTCAACAAAGACATCCTTAATAAAGAGAAAACTGAGCTACTATTCAAATCCCTCTAAATTCTGAGTCCAACTACAGAGGTGGTGGGGAACATAGTGGAAAGAGCGAGAAGTCTAGAATGAGACAGACACATTTGAATGTGAATCCCTTCTTTCTGGCTGTCTGACTTGCACAACTCATGTCTCCCTTTGACATGAAAATGGGCATCATCTGTAATGTGCTCAGTACCATTCCTGGAATGCTGCACATTCCAATAATGTGCAGCAGTTATTTCTGTGCAGAGTTAGATATAGGATTGTTTGCAACACCTTTTTTGCCTCTAATTTATCCTTTAACCTTGGGTGAGTGGGTGGGGGTGGGTGGAGATGGGGTCCACCTAAACCCCTCATGCACTCGATGTAAACTGTGTGTATTATTTGAACTTCATATCAGCCCCACCTCTCTTTCAAAACTTCTTCTGATGACTATGGTTCAGTTATTATCTTTCCCTTCTCCAAACCTGCTCAGTATTATATATACAATAGTTATTCCTGGGCTATCCTGGACCATGACTTCTACTGTCTTATCTTTATTTCTTGTTTCAGTTTTCAGAGGTTTATGTATTTCTCTTCTAACTTGACTATAAATTCCTTGAGGTTATACAAAAGCCTTATAATTTACTATACCTCCAATTTGTAGCTCTTTTCCTCCTCCTTCTCCTCTTCTTTTTTTATTTTTATTTTTATTTTTTGTCTTTCAATTTTATTTTCAAGGCATGGTCTAGTAGGGAAAATACATTATTTGGAGCCCAGAATTTGAATTAATTGGCAGACAAATAAAAGATGTGCAAACATATGTACATGCCCCTTCCAAATTTTTATGGAGCAGCAAATCCAGACAAATACAGTTTTAAGACAGGAAGGTGGACATATATGATGCTTAGACATATAGAAAGAGTAAAATAAACCTTTCACTGTGGTTGTTAAAAAAATGAAAATATGTGCAAAGTGGAAAAGTTAGCTATTTGTTGTGACCTCTACTTTCCTTATCTGTAAAATTGAAAAGCATTAATACTTACCTCATAGGGTCATCACTGGATTAAACACAGCACAATAGGTACTCAGTTATGATATTCATCACCACTCCCTGGATCTTAGTGAGCATGCTATAATGAATACAGGTTGAGCATTCCAAATCCAAAACACCCCAAAATTTGAAACTTAAGTTTGGCACTTCAGATTTTCAGGTTTCATGTATTTGGATTAGAGATACTCAAATGGTAAAGTCTCTGCAAATATTCCAAGTTTCCCAAACCTACAAAATCTGAAACAGTTCTTGTCCCAACTATTTCAGTAAAGGGTACTCAACCCATATTTACATTTGTTAGAATTCCTTTAAGAGATTTACTCTGGAGGACTGCATCTCTTAGTCCTCCATTGAAATGCTACCTCCCCCATGCAGTCAGCCATTACCTATCCACCAGAAGGTCTTTCTCTTCCCCAGTGCTCCTTTTGCACATTGGTGGAACCTCCATTTGTTTCTCCACAGGGTGCAGTGGAGAACATACAGATTTGGAGACCAACACAACTGAGTGAATTCTGGATGAGTTCCATCTCCTTATTGGCTATGTGCACTCTGGGCAAGTTTTCTGACCTCAATAATCCCCTTTCCTCCTCTGCACAAAGTGAGGTCATAATACTTCACAGGGTTTCTGGAATTTTCCTTCAGACCAGATGAAAAGTAAGACATGTAAAATATCTATCCCTGGACCTAAAACAGTATGTGCTTTTTAAATGGCAACCCCAGCTCCTCACAGTGTCAATCACATTAAAAATGCTCACAAAATGTAGACTGAATCAAGCAAAAAGAGTTTTAATACTTATTTCTCTTTTCCATTAATCATTTTATTCTACTACTGCATATTATCAAAATGTATCACATTTTCTTCCTGACAATTTTCTGTTGTGATTTCAAGAAGCTTTGAGACTGTGCTTACAAACCAGGGTGAGTTCTTTGGAAGGGAAGTGCTTTGTGGAAATCAGCAAGGCTACATGCAAGTATTCATGCATGTTATCTGATCTAAAAGACCTATTTTTTCCTTATTTGCAGAGAATGAACAAAGAAAAGATGTTTAGGAGGTATTTGGCTCTTCTGTATTAAATTCATAAAAATGTAAGTATCTAGTGGAATAAACTACAAAACTAGACAGTTTGCAGTTGGAGATATTGGTGTGAAAAGTAGCGCACAGATCATCTTAACTTAAACTTTCTTTCCATGGCTCTGATAGCAGGTGGGAAGCTAAGGAGAAAATCAGGAATAAAACACAAGTCCTAGAGCAATGACTTGGAGTATGGCCATCCACACGCCTTCCTTTAGAAAGCATTCTATGACTGTCTCCTCGCCACCAGGCAGTGAGCGAGGGGCAGATGTTCATATCAAAAGACCCACCTCTTCCTTGGTGCTCCCTGTGTGCATTGGCAGTACACATTTCTTTCCCCCTGTTAGGAAATGTTGTTTCTTCTATATACTGTGGAATTCTTAATGGGGTGATTCCATGGTCCGATTCATATTTGCTATTAGTGAAAGTTTTCTAATTGTAAGTAACATAAATCAATTTTGAAGTGACTGAAATATAAAGTGGGGCATATCATAAGGAAACAGCCCAAGAAAGAGTCCAGTGAAGGGTATGTGTAAGCAGTTCCTCAGAAAAGACTACCCAGGAGTTTTGAATCAGTAAGAACTCCAAAATTGCATTCTCTCTGTGCTTATTTCTCCCAGAACTTCCTTCCTTCCTCTTTGCTTTCTGATAAGACTGGGTTTCTCTTACCCAAACCAATGACAAGAAGAAATGGCCTTCCAGAGTTCTGCATTTAAATGTTATAATTCACCTTACAAGAAGAGATTGACTCCTTTTTCTCTGCTTCAAAATTCAAATCCCAGGAATGGGGCTGTCTCTGATTATCACAGCTTGGACCAGGTGTTGCCATCTGGTTCAATCACTAGGAGCCAGAGGGTGGGGTCACATTGCATAAACATGGCCACTGTGGTGCTCCTGCTGGATGACAAAGGGTGGTCAGCTGGCAGTTCAATCATTGAGATCTGGGCAAGTATCACAAAAGGTGGCTTTTCTTGATGAATCAGACAAGTGCCAGCTCTCATGTAGTCAGTAGATAGAAGCAATAAAAATGTGGGGGAGGGAAGGGGGGAACAGCTTCTATATCCATGCTAAGAGGCAGCCATAGTTTTTCAAACTGAAATCTGGCTCTAAATGTAAACTAGAGGGAAAGAAACTCATATTCGTGAAACCCCTGTATGCCAGACAGGTGTCTGTCTGTTTTTCTGTTGCCAATAACACAATGCCACAGATTGGGTATGTTTTAATGAGAAGAGATTATTTTGAATCATGATTCTAGGAAGCCAAGGTCTAGGGGCCATTTCTAATGGTGGCTTTCTTGCTATCAGAGTCCAGAGGCTGTATAGGGCATCACATGGTAAGAAACACGGAATTACATGTGTGTCTCTTCTGCTCTCCCCCTTTTTTCTTAAAAGAATTCAGTCACGGGACTCTACCCTAAAATATCTAATCCTAATCACATCCCAAAGGCTCCACCTCTAAACATCAGAGTCAGATTAAATGTCTTCCCTCTCAATAGCTCACAATGGAGATTAAATTTCAACACATGAAACACTGGGGACATACTCAAACTGTATTCCAACCAACAGTCCATATATGGACTGTATGCCAACAGTCCATATACTGCCTTTATTTTAGTCACAAACCTTAAGGAAAGTTTTATCTATTCCATATTATGAATGAACAAATGAGGGTCCTAGAGTGCAGGTTACCCAAGGTTTGAGGCACTGACTTACTCAGGACTGGACCCAGTGAGACACAGCAGGTATTTGGAAGTCTCATCTCTCTGCTCTTGAATCCCACACAGTCTGTACTCAGCTGGGATTTGAAACACCTCAAATGGAATATTAAATGGCTAGATTCCCAGGGCTGTGTCCTCATCATTGTTGGTGAGGACTTTGGATTGGGTAATGGCACTACCTTCCACTAAGCTACCTAAGTCATTCCCTCTTTCCCTGTGTCTCCTGCAGTCTCCAAGGAAAACCTGTCTTCTACTCCTCCGACCCAGTATGTGATCAGTTTACTCCACTTCATCTCCTGCCATCATCCTTACCTCATCTTTCATCTGAATTATTAGCCCCTGCTTGTACTCCTCCCTTTTCCAACACAGCAACAAGGACAATCTTTATACTATGTGCCTCATACACCTGCATGGAGCCTCCCACTCCATTGGCTTTCCACTGCACTCAGAAGCAAGTCCACACTCCTTATCCTGCCTTATAAAGCAGCATATAAAGTAGTCTTGCCTCCCTCCCAAACTCTACTTCTCTTCCTCTTCCCCTTGATTGCCCTGCTCCGATCAGACTAGCTTCTTTCTGTTTCATAAACGGGACAAGTGCATTCCCTCTTGGCATGACTGCCCGTTCCTGTTCACATCTCATTTCAAATGTCATTTCTACAAAAATGCCTTCATGGACCAGTCTGTCTAAATTAATTGTTCTCAACCCTGTCCCAATCTCTCCTTATTTCATCAGACTGTCCTATCATCTTTATAACACTTATCATTATCTGGGATGATCTTGCTCATTATTTATTTACTTGGTTATTACCTGCCTTCTCCTCTTAGATCTGCCCTAGGAGGACAGGAGACTTCGCTTTCTCTCCTGTTCATGATGATATCCAGGGACCTGACAGTGCTTTGCACATAGTAGGGCTTCAGTATGAGTTTAGATAATGAATAAGAATTAGGCAGGCAATGGTAGAAGTCTAAAGAGGCCAGGACTGGGCCTGTGTCCTTTCATTCATTTTGAGCAACTGTCGGGGACACTTAGTCACTGTCTACTCCAGCACATTCCACTTAAGCCCTCCATCACCGAGATTTATCTCTGAATTTAATCAAATGTAATTTATATTGCAGCCTTCTCAGTAAATAATTGATTTGCCCTCTCTGTTGTCTTCATCACACATACTTCTTTGTACTCTAAAGAAATAATTAAATCAGTCGATAGTATACACAGCCCTTTTGTTTAGAAGGCAGATGGAAGATAAAGTGTAAGTCTTGTTCACACCAGAATATACTAGGACCAAAATAATCTTGCTTAAAAAAATATTCTGCAGACAAGTTGGCAGCAGAGATGTCAAATTTAATGCCTTGGTTTGGGTTTTCTTTTTTCTTTTTTTCTAATGGAGATGACCCCATGAAAGTTATAGCTATTATAGAAGAAAGTTTGTGGCCAATCACAGACTGTGTGTGAAAATATATACTATTGTTCATTTATGGTTTAATTAACTTCTGCTTGGGCCCAAGAGCAAGGTTTCAAATGCCGAGTTTGAATACATATCGGGTGAGAACTCCAAACTGGGGTTCCACTGACCAGCACCATCTTTGACCTCTGACTGGCTAAGCAAACCCAGTGTTGTTTATACTCCTTTGCTGTCAGTTTTTCAAGCTATCCACAGAGATTCTTTCATAATCAAATCATACCAACATCCTTCTTTTGCCCACTACTTGTCTCCCAAAGAAAAACATCAGGAGAGATAAGTTTTACATCTGTTTTCACACATTTGACTATTTTGATCCTACATTTTTCTGGAGCAGGAGAAGGGGAGGGGGAATAATGAAGCATCAGTTCTGGTAAGTGTAGGCATCCTCACAAGGAAAATACATCTTTGTACTGTCTTTAGGAGTAATTCTCAGTATTGTATTTCTTTGCACCGTTTTAATTGGAAACATCTTAACTGTCCAACAATGGTGGATTGGTTAGATAGATTATGAAGCATCTGTGTGATGGAATATGGAGCAGCCAATAAGAACCACATTACAAAAACCATCTATATGGCAGAAAATATGTAATGCATTGCCATAAGGGAAAAAAAGCAAGCCACAGATTTATAGCATTTTTTTGAAAAATGGATATTTGTGTGTGTGTGTGCACCATTAGGGAATATTTGGAAGTGCATATAAGCAAGTTCCATCTCAAATATTCCTGGGTGGTATTGTGAGTGGCTTTCCCCTTTCATTCTCTCTTCCTTTTTATACATTTTAAGCCTTTAGTATGTTTCATGTTGTAATTAGAAATTTGTAAGAAAGCAAGCAGTTGTTCTAAAAAATGGAAATAGCAAAAGTTTAGAAATATATATATACTTATATATGTATATATATATATATACTTATATATGTATATATATATATATATATATATATAAATTTTTTTTTACTTGAAAACAAGGTTTTCTTCACTCATGCTCTGCCGCTAGGGCTTTGCAGGTGCCTAGTATCCATTATCTAGTACACTTGCCTCAGGGAAACAAGTCATGAACTTGAGAAAGACACACCTGTCAGTAGCTCCCAGTTCTGGTGGCAGTAAGGTTGCCCTTGGGCTGCCATAACTCTTCATAGTCTTTCAGAGGTGACCCAGCTGCCTAGAATGGCTGGGATGCACTCTGCAGCATTGCCAGGGGCCTTTGGTGACAAAGTGTTAGCTCTGATTAGACTTGGCCTCATGGTCATCGGTATTGGTTCACATTATTTGAGCCCTCCGTAACCTCTTTCTCATCTTCCTCCCAGCATTCTCAGGTTGTCTTGCTGTTGTGCTGGGTGTTTCACACATGGGAATGCCTATAGTTCGTACAGTCATTCTTCAGGGTTAGTACTGTTATGCTCATTTGCAGACAGATGAGATGAATTTCTTATGTCCAAGAAGGTCTGCAATGGCCAAGCCAGCTGAGAACCAAGTTTCCTCCTGAACTCTGTTCTTTCTCATTCCTTACCCTACCAACCCCCACTTCAGTGGTAGATATGATTTTCCTGCTGATTTGTATATGCATCATTCAGCCTCATCTTCGTCCATGCATCACCACAACCATAATAGGAACCTTTTGGTTACAAATGCCAGGCACAAAAATGAATATAATGGCTGAGGAATCTAACTGGCCT
The DNA here is from genome assembly GCF_047511655.1 of Castor canadensis. NCBI lineage: Eukaryota > Metazoa > Chordata > Mammalia > Rodentia > Castoridae > Castor > Castor canadensis. Next base: position 117,184,039 of record NC_133392.1, read on the forward strand.
TTTCCTATTTTCTGCAGTCTGATTTCTTACTCAGCCTCAAGCTTCAGATGCTCTTCTTTAAGATTTCTTTAACTGTATTTCTTTTCAGACTCCTGCCTCTGCCTTTCCTGATTCTGTGATCTCCAGTCTTTACCTCTATATTCTCAATTTCCTCTCTTTAAGAAGGGATTAATAATGCATGTCATGCTAGGTTGTGGCAAAGAATAAAAGGATGTCAATGAGGAACTTAAAAATTATTTAAAGCCCGTCCTGTGCCTTGCAATGTCGCACCACTGTGAGTTTATATTACATCCCTAGAGTAATTCCTTATCCTTAGTAGCAACACATAGTACTTTTTATAATCTTCTTGCACACCAAGAAAAAAGACACAGGCCAGCAATAAGAAGACCTGAGAAGTGAACAGCCTTGTGTGCCCTCCAGGCTCCCTGTAAGCAACGGTATAAATATATACTGTGGATTTTCAGTCAGGCAGGTCAGCCCGTGGCTGACCCAAATTAGCAGGATGTGCCATGTGCCCCAAACTTCATGGAAAGATATCAGAAGGACTCAGCAACAAATTGTTATAGATGTTTTTAACAAGAGATTTCCAATTTTTTCTGTCTCACTTCTTTTTGTTCATACATGATGTGGGTGGCCATTTTGCTATTATTCCTGCCATCTATTTGTCTGACAGAATACCAGAAACTGCAACTCTCCTGAGCTTGATTGATAGTATCTGAGAATTAAGGCACTGTGACTAAAATTTAAACTTAGTTTTCCAAAGTCGTAAGTTGCTATGTATGTGTGTTGGAGTGGGAGTGGAATTTGGAAATTCTGGGTAAAGAAAGTTAGTGCAATTCCCCTTAGTAAATATGTTTGTTTACTGAGCAAGCATTTATTGAGTATCCATGATATTCAGGGTGCTCCTGTAGTTGTTTGGGACACATGGTATTTAAACCAGAAGAAAATGGCAGCTCTCAATTTGCTTCTGTCCCATTCATGGGTGATTGCCAGGCTTGACTTCCAACTTTCACATGCTGCCATGTGTGGGGATGATCACTCAATCCCCCAAGATGACTGGCATGAGGATCTCTTCAGTGCTCTTCAGAGACACTTGAAGAGAAGCTACTAGGAAATGGTTGGTCTAAAGGTTTATTGGAGTGACAGAATTTGGCCTCTGATTGTTTTCTATTCTTATTAAGAGTTTATTATTGATGTCATACACGTTTTATAATGGGTTTTTAAATTCAAATTGAAAAAGATCCAGCAAGAATTTTAAAAACAAACAGAAGTAAATATTAGTAATGCCTTCTCAAGGAAATGCAAGGCGGACTCTCAGAATAGAAGAATTTGGTCACTCTCAGGATCACCAGGTCCCTGCCTTGTAAGACAGGAATTCTGAATCTGACTTTGCCTCAGAAACATTGGCTGAGTGTTAAATGCAGATCCCCAGGTTCTCAAATGACAATCTCCTCAAGTAGGGCCTGGAATATTAGCACTTCACTGTACAGACAGCTTCATGTGGACTTTAGGTACCCTCCACACAGAGCACATTTCAGAAGTACTTCAGTACACATTTTAAGAAAATGTGCACATGAATCATAGGTGGAATATTATTTTAGCTCTTTAATTAGTTTACCTTTTAGCAATAATGACAGCAACCATGGTCATAAAAACACATTTTAACAGCCCCCTATGTGTGTTTTCCCCTTGTTCTGCTCACTACCCAGCTAGTTAATTATACGAAATCAGCATTCCCTCCTACACAGCCAGCATACAGAATCATTTGTCCATTGCAAATCAACACCTGGTTAATTGCAAGATAGAATTCTAAGTAAAACAAGTTATCTTTATGTCTGAGCCTTGAAATCCCCCCACAATCTGTTCTGAAATTGGACAGCCTATCAGAGAATAGGATCTTCTAGCAATGGACAGACTAATGTTGGACAGGCTGGGAGCAAAAATAAAACAACCTTTTGAAATTTTCTTATTACCCAGATGGATGTCCTGTGATTCAGATAGATGTTCAGAAGGAAGGGGGATTTCTCCATGTTAATAATTCATAAGGTGATCTCCCTGTTGCCTTCAGGAAAGAACATCTTGCTCCTAATTGCATCCTTATTTCCAGGCAGCCAAAAAAAAAAAAAAATCCCAAACAGCTGGGGCCACTACTTCTAATGAAGTACAACTTTTGTTATGGTTAGCTTTGGGCCACTGATGCTTAATGTGATATATATTGTTGGAGGAAAAGAAAGGCAGTAAATATTTCTGGAATGACTGCCATGTGCCAGGCAGTGTGCTAAGAGCAGAGTATACAATGATTCTTCTGACCGTCCTAGAGAGGAGTGCAGATAACCCAAGTGTTTACAGATGAAGACACTGATGGAGAGTCTGAACACATACACACAGAGCAACAGTGCGCCATTCATGGTGACCTCTTTTCTCTGTGGCAAAGTTCCCTTTCCATCTGAATGTGTTGTAGCCCTCATTCCGAAGGTTTAGCTATGACAATTTACCAAAACAGTTCACATTTTCATTTTCAGATGTTGTCTGCCTTTTTACACCTTCTTCCTAAATTTGATTCCTCTAACTGCATGTGTGCCCCCTAGCCAATATTCACACATTGGATTCCTAGCAACCAATGTGATGGTATTTGGAGGTGGGGCCTCTGGCTGACTGTTGACTTTAGATGAGGTTATGAGCATGAGGTTCTCATGAGGGGATTAATGGTCTTGTAAGAAGAAGGAAGCCTACAGCTTACTTGAGTCAGTCTCTCTCTCTCTCTCTCTCTCTCTCTCTCTCTCTCTCTCTGTCTCTATCTATCTCTATCTCTTAGTCTCTCTCTCTGTCTCTCCTCCCTCTGTGCCTATATGCACAAAGAAGTCTTGTGTACACACAGTACACAAGTACTTGCAGATAGTGGCTATCTGCAAGCCAGAAAGAGGGTCCTCACCAAGAACCAAAGAACCAGATCTGTCCACATCCTGCTCTTGGCCTTCCCAGCCACCAGAACCTGGACAAATGAATGTCTGTTGTTTAAGCTACCCCGACTTCGATATTTTATTATAGCAGCCTGAGATGACATGCTATCTCCATTGGTATTTAAGTGTCTAGAACACAGAAGTCAATAGTCAGCTAGATATAAAAACATGTTTGTTGTTGATCTCTACTCGTCAGGGAAATACTGTAACTGTTAAAAGATGGAAGCATTCACAGCCAGACTGACCACATTAAGAGAAATTATACTTAATTTTGGCTCTTGTGTGGGTTTCTGTGGCTGTGCTCATTATGATAAAGGGAGAACAATCTTGGGTGTGAAATATCTTTTATTTGGCCATTAACAGTCTTTAGCATCAGCCTGGAGTGGGAGGCCATTTATGACTCCAGTGAATTTTGTGAGCAATCTGCTCCTGTCATAAAAAAATGCTAATTACTTTCCTCCTCCTTCAGATCTTGGTTAGTGGTGCTTATTTGTGTTGAAGCTTCTGCAGGGTGATTTCCATTGTGGACCTCAACATTGGCAGTGCCTTCTGCTCCAACACAGGCACCTTGTGCTGTTCTTGATGGTGTACTTGAGGCCTGTTCAAAAACAGGGAATTTGCTCAGTGCCCAAGGGATTGGCCTGTTTTAAATTCAGAGGAGAGTCATTTCCCAGGCTAGGAGGTGAGCAGGTTATGATGAGGTTGAGAATCATTCCTCCCTAATGGTATAAAACAAAGCCAACATTAAAATGGTTATGGGTGTGACTGTTACTTTATCCCATTAGGAATTTTATATAAGTGAATCACACTCATGGGATAGGTTAAGTAGGGGTTTTTATTGACCTCTTAGATGGTTTTCCACAGTGATCCTGACTCCTAGAATTCACTAGCTGCTTTAGACTAAATGAATAAGTCCATTTATTTATTCTATTATTCAGCAGATCTGACTACTGTGGGTCTGTACTATGCCAGGTGCCATGGTAGGATCAGAGGACACAATTGAATCAATCTCAGTACCCATCCTGATGGAGCTCAAGTGTAAAGAAGGAGAGAGACAAGAAAACAAAGTCAGTGAAGTGCCACAAATGTTGTGACAAATGCTAGTGTCCATAAGGCACTGGGGATAGTATGTCCATGAATCCAACACAGACTCGGCCATGAAGGAGTTTACAGACTAATGAGAAGGATGGATATCAAGCAAATTAGCACACATGAGATTAATTCATTGCAAGAATGCAGAGGAATTATGAGGACAGGACTCTGGTGCATGTCAAAGGAGGCCTAGATAGTAGTCTAGGACAGAGGACTCAGGGTACAGGACGTGTGTTGAGATTTTACCTATGACCAGAGAGGAGTAAGAAGATGGAAAGATGGGAATTTTTTCCATGCCCAAAGAACCACAGGTATGAAATTATAGAGAGCAGTATGTTAGTTAGCTTTCTGCCACTGTGACAAACTACCTGAGATAATCAACTTACTATAAAGAGGAAACATTTATTTTGGCTCACGGTTTCAGAAGTTTCAGTCAGTAGTTGCTTTACCATTGCTTTTGAGCCTGTGGCAAGGCAGTAAGTACTTCATGGTGGAAACACATGGTGGAAGAAATCTCTCCACCTCATGGCAGTCAGAAAGCAAAAAGATATAGAGGAAGAGACCAGCATCCCACACTATCCCCTTCCAGGGCAGACCCCCAACTATCTAACTTCCTGCCATTAGACTCCACCTCCTAAAAGTTCTGCCATCACTCAGGAGTGTCATCAGCTGTGGACCAAGCCTTCAACATGTGAGCCAGGGGCAGAATGTAATAGTTTGGATCTTAAATGTTTCCCAAAGGCCATATGTTGAAGGCTTGGTCAACAGTCTGTGGCACTACTAGGAGGTGTTGAAACATTTAGGAGGTCAGACCTAGTGTAAGGAAATTAGATCTTGAGGGGCATGGAGGGAATATGGAGACCATGGCCCCTTCCCCTCCTCTTTCTCTTTGCCTCCTGGCTACCATGAGGTAAACAGTTTTGTTCCACTACATGTTCCCCACCATAATGTTCAGCTTTACCACAGCCCTAAAAACCATCGAGCCAAGTTAGCATAAACTGAGACCTCTGAAACTGTGAGCGTATGTAAATCTGTCCTCTGTTTAGGTTGATTATCGTAGGTATTTTGTCACAATTTGAGAAGACTGACTAACACACAAAGCATGTGCACAGGGCACCATTTGCTGGATGATCTATCTGGATGAAGGCCACTGTGCAGAATGTGTGAAAAATAGGGAAGATGTGGTTCTGTATAGGATAGTAAGTTAATCAGGGGCTCAATTTTGGGGCCCTGTAGGATGTGGTAAAGAGGTAAATTTAGCTAGTGAAGAGTAAGGAGGAGAAGAAGGGAGAAGAGTTTCAGGGGGAAAAAAAAACCTTCAAAACAGAAGGTTTATTTGTCTGAAATTTTTGTCAAGGAAACAGGCAAGTTAGAGAATAGGAAATGGCAAGGGCACAGGGCATTAAGTCTGGCTCCCAAGGCTAAAGTTTGAGGTATTTGGGGTGAGGAGGAGAAACCAGAGCACATGACAGGCTGGGCTCAGAAAGTGATGGCATTTTAGGTCAGCTGTGAAGAGATGGCATTTGGGGTGGATACTTTTGCAGCAGTATGGGGCCTGGGTTAGAGGGTGAACTTTAAGCTGTGACGCTGTATGCCTCCAAATGCTCTCCAGAGATGTCTCTGAAGCCCTCACCACCCCCACTGTACATTAAAGACAATAATCTCTGGGGTCCCAGGATCCATTTTGGAAATCAACATGGAAGAATCCTGGAAACACATGTATCTTGCTACCATTGTAGGCTTGCTGAGATTCCCTGAGCACTTTGCAAATTAATTTTTCTCAGTCAGAGCAAATGGTAAGGGAATATTGTAAGATACAAATACCCCTGAATATGCAAGATAATTTTCTAGGGCATGAGAGGAATATAAGACATCTCTTTATGTTTGGTTTTAAATGAAAATATTCTAAATAAAAATAAGGAATAAAAACTATATAATTTTCAGTTTTATATATATATATATATATATATATATATATATTATATAGTAATATACCCACTTTTAAGTTACAGGCTCAAAACTATTTTACTTATAGAAATATGTGATTAAACCAATTCAAGTAACCTGGAGACCTGGGTTCTCTGGATTTAGAAATACCTTGGTTTAAATCCTGGCCTTAGCACTTACCTAGATGTATCAATGTAGGCAGTACAACCACTGTGAAATTCTGTTTTCATATCTAAAATGCCTTAACAATAGACTGAAATGAACAAAGTACTTCATATACTTTGGTTCACTAAATACTCCTTACTAATATCCTCGTACATGGTTAGGACTTAAAGGTGTTTTGAGACTGTCTTCTCATTGGGCCCATGGGGAAAACGCATCCCATAAAGAGTCAATGGTTTATGTGTAATTACAGGGTAAAGGTAGAGAGGTAGACCACACTGAGCCCAGGCCTACATACTTTCAGCCAGTTCCTGCTTTTCTTTTCCAGGGGTCTTGGTTTCCAGCAATTGTATGATCCTACATTACCCCCATATCTTCTTCCTTTGGAATTCAAATCAGTGGTATATTGAAAATTCAGTTCTCAGATTACTTGGAGAATCTGGGATTAAGATCTCTGACAAAGCATTCACTATTAGTTGCCCTTAATTACTCCTGTTTATGAAACCAAGTACAACAAGTATATCTGAGCAGAAAGCTTCAAACCACTCTATGTAGGTCCGCTTCCTCTGAAATAAGCAGAAAGGCAGTAATGAGGTGGTACACCCTGCTCTCCCACTGGCTGGTTCTCCATCTCCCTGGCATAACACACCCAGATGATACCAAGTCATATTTTTCCAACTTAAGGCAATCTCTTTTAAAAGAACATTTAAAAACTTATCAGATTTTGAAGAAAGCAAAATTGAAGTCTATGAAAATAATCTTTAAGGTATATTATTACTAAGACATCATTTTTTCTCTCACAACTGGTAAAGTGGTTAAAAGATTTTCATCACTTTGAAAACCCCAATCAAAAGTTTGAAAATTGTCATTTTGAGGACTCCAGTTTGAGAAGTACCATTTTATGAGAGACTTTCAAGAGGAGCAAGTTGCTATTGGCTCTCTGTGCTGTTCTCTGGTGATGGTTGAGGATTACTTACATCTTAATCCATTCTGTACTAGGTCCCTCCCACTGGTGCAGAATCTCAATGTGGGATTTTGAACTCATCTGTTGCTGCTGATATTGTTTTTACAGGTGATAATTCTATTATACTAAAATTAGAAATTACTGCAAAAAAAACATTGAGTTGCCCCCTAGAGGGCAAACTCCATGAATGCAGAGATATTTACATGCTTCATTCACTGTTTTATGAGTAGCACCTTAGGACATACAGTAGGCACTCAATACATATTGAAAGAATGAATGAATGTATGCATGAATCAGTAAATTTGAACCTTATCATTCCCCAGATATTGGTAAAATGTTTTTATTCTAGTCCTCACAACAAATCTGGGTCATTTATAGTGCCCATGGCCAAAAGTAGCTGTTAACTTGGCTTCCAAGGCCTTTTGTGACCATGCCCTTCCATCTCTGGCAGCATCATTACAGCCATGTATTCTAGGACCCTGCTTTGTGAGCCCTAATTGGCTCTGGTTCACCCCCAGAATAGTTTAATCCAAGTCTACAGACTGGTATTTTATAAAGCTCCCCAGGTGAATCTAAAATGCAGGTGGGGTTGACAAGCATTCTAATGCAACTGCCACTGTCCTCCATGTGTCACCATAATCTCTTCCTCAGAACAGCTGCCTCCTACCTTCTTTACCTCTGGACCTTTGTTTTCTCACGAACCTTATTTAAATGTCTTCTTCGTTCTTTTTGCATGAAATGGGAAACAATATTTTTTCATGTTAGCTCTGTTTGACACTCACAGTCCTGGTCATACTCTGTTAAACTGTGCATTTACCTTGTATTCCTTTCTGAACTGTGGCTTCCTCTAGACAGGGGAGGAGGCTTCTCCCTCACCCAGATTCTACCTGAAACCTTCACAGTGCCTAGACAAAGAGCCGTGTAAGGTTGACTAGTAAGGGAATGATACTATAATTAGGGTAACTACACAACTTATCACCCAAACTGGGTACCTTTGAGAGTAATAAATGTTGCTAGTAGTATGTTGTGCCAAGGCAACAGGTGTAAACTGGGGACTGCACCAGACAAACTGGAAATATGATTACCTAAGTAACAATGGCCAGTGTTGATTGACTTTACTCTTTGTTGGTATTGTCCTGTGTGCTCTTCAACCTTCACACTACCCTATATGGGAGCAACTTTGTTATCTGCATTTTTCATGCCTGCTATAGTATCCTTATCTGTTAGGGGACTTACCCACAGTAGCACAACTAAGGGAGTGTCTGGAAGAGCTGGGGCCTAAACTCAAACTTCTGATCCCAGAGCTTGTATCTTAAGCCCTATCATCTACCAGTAGAAGAGCGCAGGTCTTTGATTAGGACAGGATGAGATTCTGTTCCCAGGTGAACTTTAAATAAAATTAGTTACCTCTCTGGCTTTGGTTTCTTTGCTCATAGAATAATAAATATAATAATAATAAATAATTCCCATTTCTGGGAACCAGGGGTGATTAAATGAGATAAGGTATAAACATTGGGCATGTGAACTTGTGAATACTTCTCAGGAGTAAGACATCTGCTCTAATACCTATGGCACACAGTAAAATGTGCTAAATTCTTAGTTCAGAATGTAGGGTGAGGTCACAGGAAGCCCCAGAACCTAATGGTTAAAACCATAAAATTTTATACAAGATCTAGGTTCAAATCGAAGCTCTGGGATTTGAACAGACATTTTTCTAAAGAAGACGAGCAAATGGATAATGAGCAGATAAAATGATGTTCTCAGCATTATTAGTCCTCAGGGAAATGCAAATCAAAACCACAATGAGATATCACTGAACACCCACTAGAATCGCTGAAGTATAAAAGACAGACAATAAGAGATGTTGAAAACAACATCTGTCAGAGAAGCCGGAATCCCTTATACTTTGCTGGTGGGGCAGTGAAATGATGCAGTCACTGTAGAAAAATGGCTTGATCGTGTCTCAAAAAAGTTAAACATAGAGTTATTGATGGCCCAAATGCCCATCAAATGATGTTCCATAGTCACACAAAGGAATAGTATTCAAGAGAGAGAAAAGGGGAAAGAAATGGAATAGGGGAGAGATATAGATAGATAGATAGATAGATAGATAGATAGATAGATAGTAGAAAGATAGATAGATAGATAGATAGATAAAGACAGAGAAAAACAGAGACAGAGATAGGCAGACACACAGAGAACATGAATTACTGATACATGCTGAACTTGAAAATGCGCTGTTAAGTAAAAGAAACCAGACACAAAAGACCATATATTATCAGATCACATTGATATAAAACATCTAGAATAGGCAAATCTACAGAGACAGAAAGAGATCAATGACACTTAGCACTGGAGGAAATGGGAAGTAACAGCTATTGGGTTCAGGGGACCTTTTTTGGAATAATGAAAATATTCTAAAATTAATAGTGATGGCTGTATAATTCTGTGAATGTACTAACACCACTGAGTTGTATACTTTAAAATGGTGAATTTGATAGTATGAGAATTATATCTCAATAATGCTGTTGTTAAAAAATTTAACCTCTGCTGTTAACTTTGGGCATTGGTATTCACTTCTGTAAAAAAAAGCTTTCATTAAAGTGCTGAACTCAAAGACCAAGTGAATGATTAAAGGAAAGATCACATGATGTCAAACTCTTGGCATAGTAACTCATACAGTAAATACTCTAAACAGATAGAGACTGTGTTTATGATTTTCTTTAAACACATGTTCCTCCCTGAAGCATAGGGTCAATGTTTGCTTTTAGCCAAAATAGGCTAGGATTCGTGACACTTAGAATGTATGAAGACTGACCCTCTCCTCAAACTCTATGTGCCTGTGGTGGAATTACAGACTTATGGCTTTGATATCTGTTATTTATTTCTTAACTAATATAACTGAGACCTTGCTCAAGATGTGCTCATGAAAAATTACCCTTTTAATGGTAGAACATTTAATGAGAAACTGGATTATCTACTGCGTAAGTGCCCTTCATACAAATTAGCTTGGCACTAGGTCTTAATCTAAATTGGGCTCCCTACTTTCCTCTAAATGGCCTAATATTTTCTTATTAATCTCTGCCCTTGTTCACCTGCTTTGGCTCTACCTCCTCTTAGAATCTCCCTCCTCGGCAGAGTTTTGTGCCCTGACATGTTTCTTAAAGCCCTCTTTGTGTCTGACTCCTGTTCGTTTTTTGGACATGACTTCTTGCTGGAAGATGTTTGTTCCATTTTCTAGCTGTCTTTCCATCTCCGCAATAGATTTTTAATGGTGTCAGTATATTTATATTTAAAATCAACAGATTGTTTCATGTAAGTTTTGGTACAAGGAAAAGTTTTGACTTTAAGGGAAGTTGGATGAATGAGAACCAATTAAGTTAAAACACAGAATACACGCAAACCCCAAGCATGGGCTTTGGAATCAAACAAATCAGCATCAGGTCTTACTGAGTTTGGACAATTACATGACCTATCAGATCTTCAATTTCATTGTTTATCTTTAAAATCCCAGTAATGATGTTTACCATGAGAACTTTTTCTAAAGCTAAACAAGTTGGTGCATGCAGTGTGCGCTTTGTGATAAATGCTAACTGATATTGCTATTGCACCTAAAGTTTGGGGGGTCCCAATAGTGAAAGGAGTGTTATTAGTGACTGAAATAATATTATATGTTTAAGAAATGATATTTGGGATAGAAGGAGATAACCTTCCCAAGAAATCTTAGATTAATCTGTAGATTACTAAACTTTACACTGTAAGGCAAGGAGAGAAGACCCAAGGCATCACAGGCCCCATTCCTTAGCCAGATGTCCATAGAAGGTATATCAGCTCTAGTCTCTGATATCTGTCTTACAGATTCTGAGATTTAATTTGTATGCTCATTATAGTTTCTAACTAATCATCCATGCACTCTATTTGCTTTGTGGAATATTATTCAAAGGTGTTGATATGCTTGAAATCTCAGTAGAGAAAAATGACAACTGGGAGTCATGGACCACAGGTCCATAGCTTGCCCTGCAGCCATTCCTCTTCTGAGCCTCCCACGTCCCCAGCACGGTATCTTCTACTGGAATGATCATAGTGTCCATGGGTACTATTTACAGAAAGTTTGTGCTGAGAATGAATGCTCGCTTTGCACTCTCTATCTAATACAAGCTCTGTCAGGTTTATCCTCATTCAGTATGTAAGGAACTAATACTCAATTGGTTTAGTTGACTTACAAAGGCAACCTCCTTACACACCTAGCATAATGTCTGTACATTTTTATTTGCAGTCACCAAAACTTGAGTTGCCAGCGGCACAGATTTTGTCTTCATCTGCTGCCAGTGATGATAGCATTTAGCACAGAGGAGATACTCAGTAAGGAATGAATGAATATGAATGAAAGTCAAATTTCATAAACAGCAAAGCACTGTAATGTGGTTAGGTATTGCTTTTATTTTTTCTATTTTAGCAATGACCTCAGATAATTCTCAACCCCGTATTATAGAAAGGCCTTAGTTTGCACATCATGTATATGGAGGGAAATAGGCTGAATTATCTCTTATGTCCTCAGGTGTATGTTTCTGACCACAGGGAAGCCATGATAGAGAAGTTTCAGTCATTGGTATTCTGGAAGATGAGTGTTAAAATGCTGGGCATCCTAGGTTTTATGATTCTCAAATGCATGCCCACATCCCTTAGCAGGCAAAGTATGAAGAGATTAGAACACTATGAATTACTGCATAGTCCTCTTATTTCTGAGTCTGTGAGCTTGGACAAGCTACGTGAATTCTGTGACTGTCTTCATCATCTGGAAAATAGATGAAGGGCTATTGTGAAGCACGAATATAAAGTTTATAAAACATCTCACATGAAGCACTTGCTCAATTCACAGTAACTTTACACTCCTTACTTAATGTGGGTATGTTTGATCTCCTGATTGATGTGCCTTAGCAAAATATTGTGTTGATAATTTTGAGAGAGTCTGTTGCAAGGTCTGAACACTCAATACCAAGTAGCATGGAAGCCTATTTCCCTACACAGATGAGTTAACGGAAGAGATGTCATAAAATCATGTTTGACATTTATCCTGGATCATTACTTCGTGCAAAGCAATTACTCTGGAGTCTTGCTATCAAACAATTCATGGAATTGGGTACAAGAAGGGTCTTGGAGCCTGTCCAAAGTATTATTAAAAGTTGGAAATACTGGAGATGCAGTGCTGATGTTATTATGACAGGACTATTGGATATGGACTCTTAGTAGGTGATTATCATTGGTTGAATACCTCCTGTGTATCAAATGATAAATTATATGCTTTACACATATTGTCTGATTTATTTATCTTAGTACTCTATTGGGATGACGTTTTAAAAAGTTTTTCCGATCCAAGAAAGCTGAAGCTCAGAGAGGAGAAATAATTTGCCTCAAGACTTAAATGGATGGAACCAGTGGTGCTTCTTGGAATATTTTTCCTCCTGTGTTTATCAATTTGACTTTCCTGGAATGTAGGGGGAGCCAGAGAGCGCATCTTGGAGTGGCGAATTCTTAAAGCCAATATAACCTCAACAACTTTGTTCCTGAATCTCCTTTTCTCTGTTTTCAGGTCAGGATCGCAGTGAAGCTACTTTGATAAAGAGGTTTAAAGGTGAAGGGGTCCGGTACAAAGCCAAACTGATTGGGATTGATGAAGTTTCCGCAGCTCGGGGAGACAAGTTATGTCAAGATTCCATGATGAAACTCAAGGTGATGTACAAACATTTGATTGTAAATCTCTCCAGGTTAATAGGAATAAGGGAAAGAGATGATTACTGTCATTATGGCAAGTAACTTTATTCACTTATTGGTAAATTACGTGGCATGTGGATGAATCAACGTATTTATTCATTGGGGAGAGATTTCAATCACTTAGCAAGTGTTCATTGGGCGATCGCTATGCCTCCATTAGAGGCACTGTGGTAGGCCTTGTTTTATACTTTTGTGTTTATATTTTCTTCAATTTTATCTTCATTGTAAAAACCCTTGTAAAACAAACGTGCAAAATTATCATTTTTTAGTGCCTGGCATTTTATGAAATTTTGCTACTTTGCTATTTTTTAATAAACTTTATATATTTTGTCATATAGTAGCAGAAGTCAAGGTGAAAACTAATTTTATTCTTCCCTGTAACTTCTATTAATACATTCCAAACACTTCATAACAAAGGAAAAATAATGTCTTTTAAGTAATATGTAGGTAAATACTGGAATTTGGAGATCTCACAAATAATTTTCTGATTTTAAATGCTATAAAAAAGCTTTTTCATTGAAAAACCTGAAAATAAAGTTGGAAAAATTTTTAATTGCAAAATAAGCAAATTATGTTCTTAAACATATACAAAAGAGAAAAGTTTGGACCCCAATTTTAATGTCAATACATTCTGTTTATGTTTTATGCACTTAAAATGTATCTAATTTATTTTTCTGGTTATTGGGTTCATATATATGTTCATTATAAAATATTTTGAAGATATATAAAAGTATAAGGAAGAAAATTTTTAAATCCCAAATCCCATAAAGAAAATGTCAACATTTTTGTGCCTAACTTATAATCTTTCTTTGTGATTTTGTATATATAATATATGAATTATACACATATATAATAAAATGTTAGTTTCATATCTTGGGTTTCTTTGTTTCTCATCTGATAATATATATGAGCATTTTCTTAAATTTTCAAGTATTCCATGAGGATACAACATGGTCAGTGAAGTATTTTTAAGTATAAGAAAAAAAGGAACAAAAGAGTAAAACAGCAAGCCTGGTAAACTGCCTAAGAGCATTAAATGAGATACAATCTGTACAACACCCTCTATTTCACCTTTTTTTTTCATAGATGTTTAGGAAATCACAGCTATTATTTTTACTGATTCTCTACACATTTTCTTAGCAGTTTACCATGTACATGAAATGCTAAATGTCCCTATAGTATGGCTTTAAGAATCAAGATTTTAAAAACTCTTAATTTTCTACGCTGTATATTCATTACCTTGGTTTTTTTAATTCTGTTTTGTTTTATTTGGTCACACAAGGGATTGAACCCAGGGCCTACACTGTGCCAGAAAAATTCTACCATTTGAAGAACTTCCCTTCTCAGCCTTTTATTTTGCATTTTGTTTTTGAAATAGAATCTAACTTCTTTGCCTGGGCTGACCTCAAACCAACTTCTGATTCCTTTTTTTTTACATCACCTTAACTTTTAATCTCAATTTATTACAATAATATTTTTGATCAGAAGGTAACATCTACATATATTATAAATGTAAATGGAAGAAATAGTTTCTAGTTTTTTTTTTCCTTTTTCTTTTATTATTCATATGTGCATACAAGGCTTGGTTCATTTCTCCCCCCTACCCCCACCCCCTCCCTTACCACCCACTCCGCCCCCTCCCTCTCACCCCCACCCTCTCAATACCCAGCAGAAACTATTTTGCCCTTATTTCTAATTTTGTTGTAGAGAGAGTATAAGCAATAACAGGAAGGCACAAGGGTTTTTGCTGGTTGAGATAAGGATAGCTATACAGGGCATTGACTCACATTGATTTCCTGTGCGTGGGTGTTACCTTCTAGGTTAAATTCTTTTTGATCTAACCTTTTCTCTAGTACCTGTTCCCCTTTTCCTATTGACCTCAGTTGCTTTTAAGGTATCTGCTTTAGTTTCTCTGCGTTAAGGGCAACAAATGCTAGCGAATTTTTTAGGTGTCTTACCTATCCTCACCCCTCCCTTGTGTGCTCTCGCTTTTATCATGTGCTCATAGTCTAATCCCATTGTTGTGTTTGCCCTTGATCTAATGTCCACATATGAGGGAGAACATACGATTTTTGGTCTTTTGGGCCAGGCTAACCTCACTCAGAATGATGTTCTCCAATTCCATCCATTTGCCAGCGAATGATAACATTTCGTTCTTCTTCATGGCTGCATAAAATTCCATTGTGTATAGATACCACATTTTCTTAATCCATTCATCGGTGGTGGGGCATCTTGGCTGTTTCCATAACTTGGCTATTGTGAATAGTGCCGCAATAAACATGGATGTGCAGGTGCCTCTGGAGTAACCTGTGTCACAATCTTTTGGGTATATCCCCAAGCCAACTTCTGATTCATATACCTTAGCCTCCCCGGTAGCTGAAATTATGAGTGTGCCACCATGTCAGGCTTGTTTTTGTTTTGTAGCTGTTATATAACCATACTTTTAAAAATAATTTCATTTATAATATAAGGTATACTAGATAAAGTTATAAAGGTCACGAAAATCATGATTTCACAGATTATCAGTTTGGAAGAGATTAATGCATTTTTATAATTAAGTGATGTTATGAGACTTTAGGGCATTTCAATAATGAGCTGTCTTTCTTCTCAAACCTGAATGATAAATTGATGAAGCAGTTGGACAGGAAGAATTCTACATCCCAGCTTTGGGATGAATAAATGCTGGCCTGGAGGAGGTGACTTAGATACAGAGGCCGTCCTTAAATGAGAAAGGCTCTGCTGCTTGGTTTATAGGAGACTCAGATGATAACTCTGATAACAGCCCTCTCTGTTCTCTCAGCCTGTGCCCAGCTCCAAGGTAGAACCACAACCAGTACCTGAGATCAGATCAGAATGTGACCTGTCTACTCGCAGGTAGATTGCACAGAGAGAGCGTGGAAGAGATGGATCTTCATATGTTCTACTTCTTCAGACTCCCCAATCAGATAAAGCTGCCATTCTAACAGGACTGTGGTTATAGATAGGGATAAAAGTCTGGTTCTTGATTCTTGCTGAAGTCTTAATTGAATTTATTAAAGTCCAGCAAATAAACGAAAACTTTCCTGATGAAAGCTTTATTAAAAGACATGAAGAAAATTCCACTTACGTAGTCCTCCATGTGCACAGACCTGGTTCCTTCCCTGAGCCACCAGTCTGCTGAGGAGGAGAGAGGAGCTCATGTCATACATGCTACTTCCCCTAGCATCCAGGAGACAGCCACTTGTTGTAGAGTGCTATTGGCTAGCTGCCTTCAGGAAGCACAGAAGTCCTAGTGGATGTGACCAGGAAATCACTCTGTTGTCTGAAAGTTCTACCTCAGGTTTAACATTAGGCCAAGTTAGCAGGACCAGGCATGGGAAAGACTGCCAACTGTGAGTGTGTTACCCGTAGTAAAATGTTCCATCTGTCTCCCTTCATAACCATGAGGTCCCCAATTTCCCGAGAGTTTGTCCTGCCATAACATTCTCTTGTCAGATGCACTGAACTTGTTGAGGGGTTCTTGGTTCCTAGACAATTGTATTTCATTATTTGCAAGTTGCTGAGAAGAATGTTGACATTTCAGCTCCCAGTGGATTTTTTTTTTTTTTTTTTTAGGAAACAGAAACATAAATGATCGATTCTCCACTTGGCCAGTAAAAGACAGAATTACAAAATGCCTCTTAGCCTTGAAAAAGGGCCTACTTGCTCATATTAGGCCATATGAGAAATGAAATTAAAAATGGTTTCCCTTTACTAGACTCTCTGAAGCTGGTGCATTTCCTTTAGAGAATTTTCTCTTGGATTGCAGAGGTCTTACTAGGAATTTGTAAGTATGAGTGGCCCATTGCCTGTCTACCAGCCAAAGCATCATCATATTTTGATTTACACTCAACAGCAAGATAATTTCTCCTTTGACCTTATGAAACAGATTTTAGCTTCCCCATTTTGCAACTACGAAATCTGAGGTTCTGAGTAGTTAAAAGTATCTGTCCCACAATCTTCTTTTAATGTGGTCAGTTCAGAATTCAAACCTAGATCTCTAGAGATAAGACACAGTTTAACACTTAATTGTATTCTGTTTTATATTTGCATTTAATTTATCTTGATTCCCCAGTTTGCTTTTAATCATCTATCAGTCAGCTACTCTCCAACAGCCATACATCATCAACTTCTTAAGTGGTCATCTTTCAGAAAGTCCTTGGATAAAGGTGGTAGTTGAAACTGTGGAAGAGATGAGCTCTCTCAGAAGTCTGAGAGCTAAGTATAGGGCCCTAAATCTGTTAGTCAGGCCATGAACAATACAAAATCCCCCTGAAGAAAACAGATGAGGACATGTTCATGGACGAGGTATTTGAAAAGGTAGGCAAGGTTAGGATAGAAACAAGAAGTAGGGAAGCACGCATATTATAGTAGGAGTGGGGCACTGCTGCCTCTCCTAGGGAAAAAAGTATTTACTGGAATCCAGGGAGAGCAAAATAGATAAAGAAGTCCCCTTCCCTCATTAGGCAAAAAAAAAAAGAAAGAAAGAAAAGAAAAGGCCTACCACTAGAGATATAGATCAAGGACAAGAAGGAAGTGAAAAAAAAGTACCCTTACATCTTCTTCCTTCTACCTGCTGATCTCTTGTGTGTGTGTTTCGGGAAGAAACTTAACTAGAAGCCAGGAGAAAGGACACCAAGGACAACAGGGCATACAGTCTTCAAGGGTCTATCTCAGGACACAAAACAAAACAGAGCAGAGAAAGATATTTCCATTCAGATTTTTGTTTTTGTTTGTTCGGGAAGGGGCAGTTGTTGTGTTTTATTTTTTGGTGCTCTACCACTAGAGCCATGCCCTTAACCCTGCATTCCATTTTTTAACCAGGAAAAATGAAATTTAGGATGAAGTTTTTTCTCCTTAAGTGCACAAAGCTAGTAGCTAGCAAGATGAGAACAGTGAGCAGATATATTACATGGAGCATTCTGTTATAGCAGTCTTAGGTTTTTAGTACTCAGGCCTATAGCCTTAGTGTGTTTACATAGGTGCTTTGCATGTTCCCTGGAGATTACAGTCATAGCATCGTGTGTGTGCACCATGCTGTGTGAGTATTCTCAAAGCCCTTTCTTGTCCATCATCTTAACAGATTCTCACAGCCACCCCCGAGTTAGACAGGACAACCTGTTCCTCCTGCCAGGCTAGTCTGATCCCTTCTCTAGGTGTAAATTTCTTCATCCCAACTCCGCCTATCTGTGACTACCTTAGTAATGCCTATGTCAATCATTTCACACTGTGCCTAGCGTGTGTTGTTACTCAATAATGTCAGCATTAATCCTAGTAATAATGGTCCTTGTTATGTACTGAGTGCTCCCTGCACTCAGTATGAGGGTGATATGTATATAATCCATTTAAATGTCCCAACACTCTTATGAAGTAAGAAACAGAATTATTCTCATTTTAGAGTTCCTCTTTACTCTGAGTTTAGAAGCTGGTGGTTCCACCTGTCTGTGTCCAGGAGCATTTGGCCATATTTGTTGCACAGCATGCATCATTGCATGGTCATTTTTTTTTTGTCCGTTTCCCAGAAAAGGCTCTTTGAGAAGAGAAAGTCTGTGTGCAAGACATCCTACCATTATAATCAGAGTCAGAAAGACCACTGTCTGGATTCCAGTTCTATGACTTACTAGCTTCTTTGGGTTTGGGGAGGTTGCTTAGCCCATGACCTTATGCTAATTTCACAGATGAGGATCTGTTAAATGACAGAGAAGATTCTTATCTCCCAGGACTGTGGTATGGAGTAAATTATATGACATGTAAGAAAACAGCTAGTGTAAAGTATACAATCATTAAGATGGTTGAACCCCTCCCCCCATTTCCAGGTTTCCAGGTGGCTAATATTAGGCAAGAGCCCCAACCCACCCCTACATGCACGTTGTTGAGCTCTCCAAACAGAGCAGTCTTCTGGCCCTCCCCCGTTAGTTTTGCATACTCCAGTGAGTAATGTTTTGGGGACAAGACCCCCAAGACCTGCTGTGGTGGCAGGCCTGCCTGGACATAGTACAGTTTTTACAGCTTGGCGCAGAGTCCTATCTCACATGAGAAATGTACTTAATAAAATTGGACTTTTTATTTCCCCAAAGATAGCATCATGTGAATAGTCCTTTTCGACTTCATTCATCATGCAAAGCCAACACCAGCAGCCCTAAGTACAAATGCTCTAGGAACATGTCTGCTGGTTCTTTCCATTCTTTTTGATATACAACCATATTCTACCATGGGATTCTTTGATAGCCACTTGGAACCAGTAAGCAAAGAAGGCCTTAGAATCTATTCAGCATTACCATGTCCCAGTAGGTACTGCTATTTGATATTCCATAAATTCTGTGAGCCCGGAACTGTGGGGAATACTTAAGAAATGGAGAAGTAAGCTATTGTTTCCCGCTAAAGGTACAGCCCTTTCCTCTGTCCTTTGATGTCCTTCTAAAAGGAACAAAGAAGTGAGGGTGCCCCTCCCCTCTGACTTAGCCCTTCTAATCTTTTCTTTTGTGAGGAGCTCTCTTAGTCCATTTGTGCTTCTACAACACAATACCTGAGAGTGGGTATTTGTAGATACCAGAAATGTATTTCCTCACAATTCTGAAAGCTGGGAAGTCCAAGATCAAGCTGCTACCATGTTCAGTGTCTGATGATGGTCCAGTTTCTCTGCTTTCAAGGTGGCACCTTATTACTAAGTTCTCTGAAGGAGATGAACAGTGTCCTCAACATGACAAGACAATGAAGGGCACAAAAGGGAACAAACATAGTCTTTCAGACCCTATGATGGCTTTTCCCTTGTGGCTTAATCACCTCCTAAATGCTCCCGCTACAAATACTATCACATTAAGGATTAAGTTTTAGCATATGGTTTTGGGGAGAACACAGTTTAGACCATAGGAAAAGGGTACTTACTCTTTTGTCAGGACACTCGAGATTGAAGGTTGGGGTATAGAGATGTGACCGCATATGGTATTTTACTCAAATACGGCCAAGTACACAGATTTCAAAGTCATCTTTCCTAGGCTCACCATCTGGCTTGTCCTCTCAGTCAGTACCCAGATGAGGGAAGGTTGTCTCACTTCTTTCTGAGTGCCTAACTTATGACAGGCTCTGTTTTCAGCACTGGGCACATAGAACAAAATAAACAAAAAAAATAAAAACAAAGTTCCAGCATAATTGAGCTTACATTGCATTGACTAAAGGCAGGCAATCACCAAATGAGTATGTGATACATACATTAGATGTTGGTAAGTACCATGAAGAAACGTGAAACAGGGAAATGAATGAGATACAGTTTTGCATGAAGGGAATATTGGCTAAGATACCTATGGTAGCATTGAACACAAATAAAAATCACCTCTGGGATTCTAAAGAGGTATGTTGATGATTCTCCCATGTTGCCTTAATGTATCCAAAGTGACTTCAGAAGAAAACAGCACAGTGAGGAATCTAGAAACCATTGTCTAGAAGGGGTGGGTGGGGTGCATAGAAAAAGGATTTCACTTTGGGTGGAAGTCTCTATCCAATCACTTAGAGGGCAGTCTTTGGAGAAGGGGTCTTATGTCAATAGGTGCCAGTTATGGAGCAATAGTTGTAGGGGAGAGATTTCTACTCTTTAGAAAGAAGACTCAATGTGCAGAATAATAATTGCTGAAGTACCAAGAGTTTGGAGGGCTGAGTTGTGATCTCAGCTTTTTTCACCAGTTCTCTGCACTAGGTCAGGAGTGTTCACCACCATTTGGAACGTTATTTTTCTCATCCTAAATTGGGAAGTTTGAATCAATTCATTTTAAGGTTTTTCTCTGCCTATAACAATCTATGTGTCTATGAGTGAAAAGTACTTGAAAAGGAATGGGCAAGTTATGAGGGAATGAATTTTTAACTAGTATGTATACAAACATGAGCTGGACTACAAACTTTAGTTGATATTCATTTATTACTAGAAAAAGTTAATTTCTTTTTTATCTCTTCACTGTACCAGGCAAAAGCAGTATTTACACTTGGGAAAGTGGCACTAAGATTAATTATTCTTCCAAAATGACACAGAACCAGGAGTATAATCAGATATTGTAATTCCACAGAATATTTCCAACACTTAAAGTAAGGATGCTCAACCATTTTCACAAGGATGTGCCTTCCTCATGCCTCTAGTTACACTTACGGCTCTTTAGCACCAGTCATTTCCCAAAACAGATGCTGGGAATCTACTGCTCTGAGAACAGCACAAACTCCTATTACCTCCTGGAAATGCAAAGTCAATATTATTTTAGACTTTCCTACTCCTAAAAGCCCATTACCACAACAGCTGAGAGGTGGATTTAATTTTGCCATTTGTTGGGATGAACAGTGTTAAGGGGCTGGGAGGCTTAAGACACCTGAAGCAGAGTGAGTAGCAGCCCTTGAGTAGAGATCCTGGAAATGCTTGAACCAGCTGAGTGTGCCCTACATAGTGTGACTACTGTGTTCACCTGTGACTGACGCCACAGAGTCTAATTTAAACAAGTGTCTCTACTCCTAATTTGAATTATATCAGTTTTAGGAACAGGGCCTCTGGATAGTACACTTATTTAGCAATTATTTGCTGAGCACCTGCTGCCGTCCAGGGACTGTCCCAACAAATACTGGGGGAAGAACTTTAAGCAAAGTAACATCCTTTCCTTTTGTGAAATTTACCTTCTCACTGGCTCATATGCATGTCTTTGGTTTTTAAAACGTTTGAGAAGGAGGGGAAATAGAAGTTTGATAACTGGAACTCATTTGTAGGTGCTTTTCTTGAAAGTACAGGACAGACATAAAATACAGAATGTCTTTGGATAAAAATTATAAGCAATAGGCATAAAACTATAAAGATCATATTTTTCAAAGCAAAATTGAAATACACCATCTAGAATCACTTTTTTCTTTTTCCTTTCTCTTCTTTCTGATCTTCAGAATTGATTCATACAAAAATGCTTTCCAAAAATATAAAAATATAATTTTATTTAGGAATATTATTTAGTGACTCAACTTTATTTCAAAGGTTAAATCCATATCTAATATAAAACCAAGCAAAGATACTGATATGAGGGCCATATTGTTTCTATCATAAAATCCCTAACTCTGAGCCAAGTATCTAGGCATTCCATAAATACTTGTTAGTCAGATGAGTGAATGCTCAAATATGTATTTATATAATGCTGTAACAGCCAGGACAACTATTACCCTGAAACATCAAGCAGATGTGAGCACGTGATGTAGAGACATGTAGAAGGGTGAAGGAAAAGGAGTATGAGTGATTGGTGGCATTGGTTGATGGTGTCTGACATGCCTTTGGGGCCAGAGGGAATTTTCAAATGAAAACACTAGAGTAAAAACCATTCCTTTCCTTTTAACAGGGTGTTGTTGCTGGCGCTCGTTCGAAAGGAGAACACAAACAGAAAATCTTTTTAACCATCTCCTTTGGAGGAATCAAAATCTTTGATGAGAAGACAGGGGTAAGTAAAAGAATCACATGGCGATGTAAAATTGAATCCATTGACAGATGTGCCCTTAAAAGCCTCTTCTCTCTGGGCAGGAATATCAAACAAGCATAAAAACACATAAAGCAACTGACAAATTTGATCAACTGTGATCGTCCATCAAAGCAAGTCTCTTTGCTGACTTGGCCACAGTATGACTGCACCGTGTTTCTTACAGTGTAATTGTGATAAAAGTGTCACACCATCCTGGTAATCTAATGGGAGATTGATGATCTTTGAAGAGCAGTGGTAATGTGATAGTTGAAGTTGAATTTCTTTCTGTGTTGCCAACTTGAATGACATACACCCTAGAGGGAGACACATGTAGGTCTGTAGACTTGGTCAAAGCATCCGTACACTCTTGAGTTTAACATGTAGCACATTACAATTGATGTAATCAAAAAGAATAAATAGAGGTCTCAATCTTAAAAAACATCTATCAGTGTACATCTAGGAAATGTAGGGCTGTCATGTTTGTCGAATCTACCAAAGAAATAGTTTGTGTTTTCATCAGCCTTACAGCTACAATTAACTCTGACTCATCCACAGAGCTCTCCTGACACTGTAGGTTTTTTTCATTGATGGTAAGGAAAATAGAAAAGTGTTCTATGATCCATGGTGCTGAAAGAGTGAGACTCCAATGAGTGTGTTTTCCCTTTTATTCATTCAAGGTTTCACAGCTTATAAAACACCTCCACATATGTCACCTCCTTTGAACTTTCCAAAGATAATTTATCAAACACTTTATAAATAATACTCAAACAGCCAAGTTAACTGACCTTGGTCATTTTGCACTTTTATTTTCTCTTCTTTGTTCTGACTAGTAACATAAGGGTGATAGGACGATAATTTAAAAGTACAAATGTATTAACTTGTAGAAAAAAGTTGTAGAAAAATTACTTCTAAGTAACTAGCAATGGAACAGATATTGGTCGTAACATTATTCCCAACAGCAAAAAAAGTAGAAGCAACATGAGTGTCCTGTGATAGATGAATAGATAAACAAAATATAGAATGGAATGCTATGGAGCCTTAAAATACAAGGAAATTCTAGCAAGTGCTACAACCTGGGTGAACCTTGAAGACAGTATGCTGAGTGAAATAAGTCAAGTGCAAAAAGATAAATACTGTATGATCTCACTTGAATGAGATACCTAGAGTAGCCAAAATCATGGAGATAGAAAGTACAATGATGACAGCCATGGGTGAGGGAAAAGGAAGAGTGGGATGCTATTGTTTGATGGGAATGGGATTTTAGCTTGGGAAGACGAAAATGTTCTAGAGGTGGATGGTGGTGATGCTTGCAAAAACTGTGAATATACTTAATGCTACTGAACTATACACTCAAAATAGTTAATATGGTAGATTTTATATTATTTATATTTTACTGCAATAAAGAAGTATAACTAGTAATAATGATACTCACTTGTTAAGTATCTCCTATATATTAGGTATATCAGTCATTTAAATGTATTATTCAGTCTCATCTTCACAGCAATCCTATGAGACAATAACAATAATAGCTGCTGTATTCATTCATTCATTTTCTGTTACTGTAGTAAAACACCATGGCAGATTGACTTTAAAAAGAAAAGAGATTTATTTAGTTCACAGTTCTGGACGCTCAAAGGGATTACTGACCCTAGCATCAGCTAGGCTGTTGTGGGAACGTCTTGGCAGATGGCAACCCAGCAGTCTGAGCACATGTAGGGAAAAGAGATCACATCTAAAAACAAGAAGTCCACGGGAGAAGGGGCTTCCCCAAACCCTTCCAAGGGTACTTTCACAATTGACCTAAGGACCTCCCACTGTGCCCCACATCTTAATGATCCTATCCCACTTCCATCATTGCCATGCTAATTTGTTTCTGCCACCATTTGTTTTCTGCAAGTTATACAAACTTCTCTATCCTTGATGTTCTCCACTATAAATCAGAGATAATGCTACCGTCTATCTCTTGGGTAAGAATTAAACATCCTGGTACTTAGCACAAAGTGTGGCACATAATATCTGCCTGATGGAGTAACTGCAATGGTTTGTTTTGTTTTTGAGTGTGTCCTCCAAGGTTTCACATGTTCGTAGAACACAGGTAGCTTGGCCCATGAGTCCTTTTTCTTATCTGCAATGTCTATTATCTCTTAAGGTAAACGACTTTCGTAAGTTCACCTGTGTTTTGAATTTTTTTTGAGACGGTACCATGAGATGGGACACAGGAACAGCTCAAGGGAAAAAGAAAATATTATACTAACAAGTCCTAAAGACAGGAGGCAGAGCATGCCACACAGGGCCACATGGGAAAGACACTAGGGTAGTTAGGGGGCAGAAGATAGGTTAAAGGGAGCCCTTTGGCCATGGGCTTTATTAGAATTTCCACAGGAAATTTAAAGCAGGGCAGAAGTGGACCCAGTTTAGGACTGACTAGTTTTGAGAATTTCTTCCAGCACTAAGCTATAAGGTTGGCCCCCAGGAACCTGGCACCTAGCTTTGCACCTGGCTCTGGGATGGTTAAAGCTGAGGAATATTGCTTCTTGTGGTTATGCATTGATTAGTTTGTCTGTCAAAGACATGTTCCTGACAGGGCCCGTTGCTATGTCTAAGAATTGACTAGCTGTAGGAGGGACAGTGCACTCCCTCCCAGAAAGGTTTTTCAAGATGTCAAAACATTATAATCTATAGAAAATTTAGAAATGTTTAGAATAAAACCCAGTGTTCAAGAGGCAGAACAGAGATTTAACCTCAGAACCTGAACAGAAATGAGTGAAATTTACCTCTATATCATATAGGGAAAGGTGGGGCTGGCTACCTGTTCATGCCTTAGTGAAACAGAATTTAAAATGAGGGCATAAAATTGGTAGAAAATGGGCCAGAATTCAGCAAAATTAAGAGCCCACCATAAGCCTCTCTTGCCTTCATCAAAATATAGTTTCAGAACCTGGGAAGATTTTCTATTATGTAGAAAGGTTGCATTTTAGAGACCTGTGCTCCAAAATGCAATTCACATATTAAATATCCACATTTTAACTAAGATTTATTATAAGCACATATGTAAATATTGCAATGTATCCCCCTGTACAACTATTATATGCTAACAAGAAATGATATTGACAAGCCAAATATATCCTGATGACCAAGGCAAGTAGGGGACTGGAAACTATGGTAGGCTATTTTCTTGACACAGACATAGCTTCAGGGATCCTGAAACACACAGGAAGCAGAGAACTTTGAGTGTATACATGACTTGGAGAACAATACTGGTTCTTTAGCATCCTATATGGGAATCATATAATGTGGATCCTGTCTGAGAGATGATTTCATGATGACTGATTTGACCAAATATTTTGCTATCATCTTTAGTCCCTTCCTAATTCTAGCTCTGATCATTACTATGACAACCCATACAATCAAAGGGACAATGACAGAAGCAGTCATACAGAGTACTTGGTATTTTATCTTGTTTGGGGGTGTTGTTTAAGGCTTTGTTATTCTGTCATGCCCCTCCCTATCAAAAAGGCCATGCCCAAATAAAGTCCTAATCACCTAGATTTTAACTAATGAGGAAAGATAGTTTTCATTCTTTCCATTTGTCTACCTCCTCTCTCAAAGATGGCCAAACTAGCCCAACAAAAGATATCACCAAACCTTGAAGTAGAATTTTTGATTTTTTTGCTGGACACAAAGAAAACAACAGTAAAGTCATTATTTCACTGCAAAGCCATTTGGCCTGGTGGAGAAAATGTCAGATCCCTAGTGAAGAATCAGGAAGGAGGCAGACTTAAATGCTTTCTGTCTGGCTTAGTGGACTCCAGTTCTGTGTGATTAACATTAGCCCTCTGTAGCCTGGAGCTTCTGCACACTTAGCTCGTTAACATGCCTTACAAGCCCTGGAAAAAATGGTCAGGATTGAGTGTGTTTAAATATGAAACTCTGAAGAGTTGTCTACTAGAAGCAGCTGGATTGACCTGTGTGATCCCAAAGAGAAGAACCAGGACTCCTAGAGAGAAGTTTCTAGGAGGCTTTTATCAGTAAGAAGGCTTTATCAGGCAGGGCTGTCTTCTGTGGGGGTGAGTTCACCATCTCTGGGGACTCTCAGGCCAAAGCCATGTGATGGGATATTGCTGAAGGAGTCAGATAGGAATGAGGTGTCCAGCAAAGTCATTTTAAGTTGATTTCTGAACCCAATTTTAAGGTTCTGATTCTCCCTTAAAGTAGTGCCTATTGATATTCTTTGTTTGAAAAATCTCTTTGGGAGATTAAGGGTAAGAACAGTCTACTGAACCTTTGTCCTTACCCAGCAGGAGACTGACTGCACCATGCAGGGCAGGAATCTGAGTGAAGTATTTTGTTCTCCATATCAAAGAAATAGAAAACTGGGTCTTTGTCATTTGGAATTACAAATCTTAGTTGTTTATCTTGTCTAAGGTATTTTTGCTCAAGCTTGACTGCACTTTTCTTTAAAAGTGAGAAAAGAAACATTTGCAGAATGTGACAATAGCTAGAATTTTAAAATCTAAAAGCTGTCAAAAATGTTTTGATCCCAATTAAAGAGACCCTTTGCAGCAATTTACACCCTGTCTTGAATTTCAAAGAACTCCTGATCCCAATCCTTATATGAGTAAAATTTGATTTATTATTAGCATGTTGCAGGGAATGAATCAATATTGAAAGCTGTTTGTATTTTCAGATACCTAGAAATTGCTACTGTATGAAAGGGAGCAGTGAGAATGCAGAATATATCACACATAACTATTACTGTTGTACCAGGAACTGTAATACATATAGGAGCAGAAATACATTAATGTGCTCTTAGGTCTTCAGAACAGACCAGTGGACACCAGGCAGCATAGATGTCATTTTCATTTCATAGATGAGGACAGTAAGGTTTGGAAGTGTCCCTGACCAGGATGTAGATTCAGGACAGACCTTCCAAGCTCCACAATCATATCTTTCCAGTGAACCTCACTGACTCACTTTTCTCTCCACTTATAATTTGATTCTGTGGAAATATTCCAGTTTAATGTCCCCCCCCAATCACAAATATTCCCAAAACCTAAGACTAAGTCTATTTCTTAGGATTGAGGTCAGTGGTCTGCATCAGCTTTTCAAGATCGGGACATTTTTGTCTAGATCACGTGGACTGGAAGTATGGCTCAAGCAGTAGAGTGCCTACTTTGCAAGTCCCTGCTTTGCAAGTACAAAGCCCTGAGTTCAAACCCCAGTCTCACCAAAAAAAAGGTACATCTCATTGTCCAGAATTTGAATTTTACTTGTCCATTTGAATGAGCCAGCACTTATTTATCATTACTAAGCACAACATTTGAAGTATCCCACAATTCTATGAAGTAGATGTTATTATTACCATTTTATAGATGGGAAAACTGAGATCCAGATAAAAGTCGCACAGCTAATAAGTGGCTGAGTTGGGATCCATCCCCAGATAGCCTGACCCAGAACGCATGATACTAGTAACGAGTTATTAATAATAACATACCCAATTATATGCATGATTTCCTTTTATTCATATGACAACAAATTCAGTATTATATCTGTCTGATTCTCACTGTTACTTTCATTCTGATATGAGTTGTCCTAAATAAGGATAAAAGAGGTAGAGTTACAGCTGGGACTGCTTCTTTGTTTTGGGTAGATGGAATATTAACCGTCTAATTCACAGGTGATTAGCCAATAGCATACTAGATGCCTGGCTATGCTGTGTGTAGCTCTGGTTCCTGGGGATTTAAAGATGAGTAAATGACCTCATGGTCCTTGTCCCTGAGGTCTTCGTATCTGCCTGTGAAGCCAGGCTCACAAAAGTGAACTGAAGCTGCTAAGGCATAGGTGAGAACAAAGTTGTTTGTGCTAGAATCAAGACCTAATTTTCCTAAAATATTTCTGAAAACATTCACAGAAAAGGGCACAGTGATTTAGTAGTGGTGAAGTAGATTGGAAAAGATCAGGTAAGTAAATCAGGAAAGAGAAAGTAGTATTTCTAAATGCACTGATGTTTAAAGGAGTAAGGTATGTTTGTTCATTCCTTCTTTCCTTCAAGATATATTTATTGAGTGCCTCTGTAAACACTCAAATAAATAAGGCCGTATCTTTCTGTTCATCACTGCTGTCTATCTAGTTAGCACAATGACTCACATGTAGCAGGTTCCCAGCAATATTTATTGCAGCAGAAACAAAATGAGTTAGACATTCAGAATCAGCAAATACACACAGAATACCTAGGGTATAGCACATAAGAGGTAGAGAATGACAGGATTTAGTACTGTCCCACATAATAGATGAGCATTGTATTTTAAATGCAATGAGTGCACTTAAATTCCAGGACTGATTTAATAACTTATTCCTCAGTCAAAATCAAATGTCACCTTTCCCGTGGCCATCAAGAAACAGGTCTCTTCTTCCTCATGTCAGATTGCATGCTGTGAGTGTCTTAAGGAGAGCAGGAGAGGTCAAAAAGGGACACTGGTCTCAGGGAAGGAGGCAAGAAGGAAGATGAGAGGGCTGTGGAGCAGGACATGGGGTTCTGGTAGCTTCTGGGATATTTCTGTCATCCTTGCTAAAGACACTCTCCCAAGACTGGCACTAATGACCAGCCTTAACCATGATTTTGTGGTTTATGGACAGCAGCTTTCATGGACCAGGTCTCATTGGACACCTTTAATTCTTGGAGGTTTTCATTATCCCCCTTTTACTAGCTACAGGTGGGTAAAGTGACTGGCCCAAGGTTATCATTTGTAGCAGAAAGGAAACTCAAATTCAAATTTACTAATTCCTAAGCTCATTTTCTTTCTTTTATCCCAGAGATTTCCCACTTGACTCATTCTGTCTTCCTGGGGATTGTTTAGGGAAATTTATGAAGGCATTTTTGGTGATCACACTTTTGGAGGTAGGATGATAATGGAGGAATTTTGAGGCCAAGACTGCTAGACATTCTGCAACACTTAGGACAAACATACACGATAGAAGTTCTTTTCCTGTGCTGTCTGACTTTCAAATGTCTGGCCAGACGTTTATGTAGATGAAAAAACCTGTTTATAATTACTTGAATCTAAAACCTAACTCTACATATAAACAAAGTATTTTCATACCAGATTCATCACATCAAATTTTCAGAAATGCAAGAGAAATATGTACTTTGTTTTACTGGAACTTCATAGAGGTGGTTAATCATTTCAGAAAACCACACCACTGTGATACTCACCATGTCTGAGTGATCGACACATTCTGCTGTATCTCGCATGTGTAGTTATTGCTTTTGCTGTGGCTCTGCTTATTTGGTCCTTCTTTAATAGCATCAAATATAAAGAAAGGATTGTCAACAATCTTGTGCTAAATGCTTTCTTAAACCCAGGTTTACTCATTACAAGAATGTGTGAAAAATATGACTATGTCATTATGTTCTTCTACTATAATTATAACTAAGTACTTGTGCATAGAAATTCATATTATTTTAAAATCAGAACCATCTTTTATTTTTCCTTCAGGTTATAATTAGGATATTTTGATTTGTGTGTAGATAGATTAAATTTTATGTCTGTAGATGGATTATATGATCATTTCCAGATGATAAAAGAAGGATTATAAAATATTTGTTG
Source organism: Castor canadensis (assembly GCF_047511655.1). Classification (NCBI taxonomy): domain Eukaryota; kingdom Metazoa; phylum Chordata; class Mammalia; order Rodentia; family Castoridae; genus Castor; species Castor canadensis. The sequence goes on from NC_133392.1 coordinate 117,214,025, forward strand.
TTAAAAGGGAGTTGGGGTTCAGATAAGGTTGGCTGAGAGCCTGTCTAGACCATTTTAATTGGTTTCTTCATTTGTTCCTTCATTCCTCAAGTGCTTATCAAGCAAGAGGGACATTGTATTAGGTGGATAGGGATGAACCAGCCTGAAAACTTTCCTGCAAGGAACATATAGTGTAGGCATTAAGATATCTAAATACACGAAAACTTAAAAAATAATGAATATAACAAAAGAAAGTATAAAATTAGCATCAGCATTCAGGAAAAAAAACAAACTTCTTCCATCTGTTAAAAAATAAAATTACAATGATCTAAGAATACAGGGCTGAACCTAGAAGGATACACAGGATTTGAAGCTAGAGAAATGGTAGGAGTGTCCAGGCAAAGGGCATTATAAAAAAGTCCTCATGAAGGGTCACACAGGTGATGTTTGGTAGTTCTGGACAGGACAATGTGGGATGGTTGTCAAGTGAAGGCTGAAAATGAGAAAGAAGGCAGGGGTCAGATCTTGGAATGGCATGTCCTTTGCAACCTTAGTTATTATTCACTGTGGCCCTGAAGCTCACTAGATACACACAGAGAGTATAAGACTGTTCTTTGCCCATGAAATGCCTTCATGTAAGTGAAAGATAGGTCCTTTTCTTTAAGACTCATTCTGACTTACTGAGAAACCGTTACAATAAATACACACATTTTTATTACTGTTTTTTGACTAGTTTCTCTCTTGAGGCTGTGCAGTGCACACCCTGTCCCAACATAGGCAGCAGATCCAGGAGTGTTGTGGGGGGTGGAGCAGAATGCTGGGGCCTCTGTCTTGCTGTTTTATCCACACACTATGCTTCATCCACTTTGTTCAATATGTCACCTCCACTCTGATGGTCCTTTGCTCTTCTTCAGTTAGCAAGTGTCTCTTCACCTCTCAGGGTCTAATAATGTCAACAGTGGAAGCAGCAGCAACACAGAAAGATTTCCAGGTTAATTCTCCAGCCCAGATGCTTTATTAAAGTAGGCTCTTGAAACATTTGATCCTTCAAGCAGGCTTTGCATCAGGTCTAACGGAGCCACAGCCCACACTCTTCACCAGTATAGGCCGGGTATCTGAGAGCCAAAATGATGTCATGAAGGAACCTAAACTAAAGCTCTTTATGGCCTCAGGCCTGCTCCCGGCTAGGTATATGGACAGAAATCTGTTTTTCATTCCAAAATTATTTTCTAATTTACAAATACAAGTTAAATCATGCTTGAAATAAGTATACATTTTACAGTGATAAAAGCACTTAAAATCTGTCAGAAATTTCAAGTATGCAATACATTGTAATTAACTATTGTAGAAGCTGCAGAACATTCTGTCCCCTGTTGAGGTTCAATATTTGAGTTTGAGGAATGAACTGAACAAGATGACAGGCATAAAGATACACAAACATATTATGTGTGCACTGGCAATCCAAGAAGGTGAGTACCCAGTGGAAATTAGAAGCTGAAAGACCCTTCATCATAGGGGAGATTGAGGGTGCAGGCACTTTCAAAGGCCCAGTAAAATGATTTGCAGAGAAGGTGAATGGACCCAAAGGGTAGACAGAGACCAGGGAAAAAGTTTGTCCTGGCTCTGGATGTGGTGCCTGACTTGCAGTCTCTTTCTCTGATATGAATCTAATCTTTCTTGATTAATGAAGTAGGAGGGAAAAGACAGAGGCAAACATGGTTCCCTTTTGGGGGATCCAGTCTGAGGGTAGATAAAGGAACTTTGAAGAAGAACCTTTCTAGTATCTCTTGATTCCCAGAAACTTTCAACTTAAACTAATTATCATACCAAGGTGATCTCATCTAGACTTTTCCACCATGGTCACCATGTTGTATTCCATATCATAGGAACTTACTTTCCTGTTTAACTGACATTTTGTGTCCCTTGACCAACATCTCCCCAAATTCTCTTAACCATTTGGCCCTTAGGTAATCACCATTCTATTTTCTGCTTCTATGGTTTTGGCATTTTTAGATTCCATATATATTTGAGGCCATGTGATATTTATTTTTCCATGCCTGACTAATTTAACATAAAATAACATCCTCTAGGCCCATCCATACTGTCATAAATAAAACAGTTTCCTTCTTTTTAAGGCTGAGTAGTGTTTCCATCATTTGTGTATACTACATTTTTACTTTCCATTCATCTATTAATGTACACAGATTGATTCTATATCTTAGCTGTTGTGAATGATTCTGCAATTAACATAAAGTATAGACATCTCTTCCATATAACTGTTTATGTTTTCTATGAATGTAATGAGTATCCAGTGCTGGATCATATGGTAGCTTAAAGCAATGTTCTTAATGTCTTTATGCCTTTGTTTATTCATTTGTAAGATAGGGATAATAAAAGCACCATGTCTTAAGTTTGGTTTTCTTGTTTTGTTTTTGGCAGTACTGGAGTTTTGAACTCAGGGCCTCCCACTTGGTAGGCAGGCACTCTACCGCTTGAGCCACTCTGCCAGCCCTTAAGTTTGGTATGAGAGTTAAGTTAGTCCCCGAAGACTTAGAATAGTATCTGGCATAAGAAAATCTCTATGTATTAAATAATGATACATTATTAGCTGTATTATCTTATATCCTATACAGTCTTTCTATGCCCTATAAGCAGAATTAAGAAATCTTCCACAATGCCCCTGCAACCTCACCCTTTATCCAGCATATCTAAAATATAGAACTGACTCATACCCTTATCAAACTATAACCTCCACAAGGTACTCTGTCTCCTCTTTTACTGTATCTTTGGGATCTGGCATTGGAGGCCCTGGCATGTGATGACTGAGGTGCTACTTGGTCATTGAAGAAAGGGCAGAAGGTATTCAGGCTGAGATAAAATGAAAAGGAAGGATAGAGGGAACAAGGAAACAATGACTAAGTTAACTTCTGATGAAATGCCAAGTGTCTAGCTCAGGATGCTATATACCAAAGATGCTGGTTTTACCATAACAGTGAATGCAGAAAGAACCATGTGCATGATTCACAAGCACCCAGCTGTAAGATCTGAAGGATGTGTGGTTCCTTAGGCATGAGCAGATCTCATTTACAAATGAAGAAATCTAAACCCCAAGGAGAAGTGACACCTGAGGTCTACCAGCAAATTATTTGCAAAGTCTGTAAGTGACTTCATGCTGGACAGATGTAAGTCACCTGTCCCCAAGGCAGGAGGTAGACAGTGCCCTTTCCTTTTACTTCTTCGCTTTGCCTTTTTTTCTCTTAGTCTTTCCTCTCAAGACCCTCACCATGCTCTTCACTTATTCTCTTTAATAGCAGACTATAGTCTGCCCCAGATCTGTTGAATATCATGGAGATCAAAGCTTTAAGGGGAAAATTTAGTTTCCCTATTTTTAGTGTGTTGTTGGATGCTATTGGATTTTAATTTATCACAAAAAATTAATTCATAACTAAAAATCAATACTTTTTTTTAGAAATTGACACTGTTAGGAAGCTGCTTCTACGAGACAATTTCAAGAACAAAGTTAGTAATTCATGACCAAGGAGAATAATCAAAACACCTTGAAAAGTGAGACCATGAAGCTTTCAGACAGATTTGATAAATTCAAGAATGTACCTTTCCCTTAATGGATTCTCTAATCAAACTTGGTCATTAAAGGGGTGAGGGTATAATTTTTCTGTCCTTGTTGGTTTTATGGTCTTGTTTTATTTCATTCAATTCTGTAAAAACTCAACTAAGAAGAAATTATTCTCATTAGACAGATGAGGAAACTGAGACCAGAGAGGCTCAATGGCTTATACAAAAACACATTTCCAGCAAGTTGTGGAAGTGGAAACTGATCTCTGTATGCTGTGGTGCTGAGGTCCATGTTCTTTCCTCTCTGGGAGGTGTAATCTCCCTTTTAAAGGCATGCTTAGGTGCTCTTTCAAGGGCCTCTGCTCACCAGGGAACAAGTCACACTACCTTTAGCCTTGTCATCATGCAGGCAGGTAATGGGACTGAAGATTTGTCAGCTACAATTTGGGCCTCTTCAGTGGGAATATGAGCCACTGTTCTCAAAGTTCCCTAGCTTAACGTGCTGTGAAACTTTGGGAATAACTCATCTGCCTGCCATTGGGGCATTCACAAACTACCTCCTCAGAAAACTAAGGGTCATAGGATAACTTTTTCTTAGAGGGCTGAGAGTGACCATATTCCCCTCTGAAGAAGTGTGTTATTTATTACTACCATTTGTTGAGTTCTAATTTCCCCAGTACTAGCTGCCAGTGCTAAGTACTTTACTACATCTCTTTCATTGCATTTTGCAATATGTGTCTTAAATACATTTTTTTTTTGGTCTCTATTTTAAAGGGGAGTCAACTGGGACTTCAAGGTTGAAGGTTAGGTTACGTGAACAGGACCACTCTTAAATTTTTACCCATTTATTCATTCAAGGAATTTTATTGAGCACCCTACTATGTGCCATGGAGTACTCATAGCGATTTGGATATACTGGTAAACAAAAAAGGCCCCTACCTTGTGGACTTTACATTCTGATGTAGGAAGACAGGAAAGAAACAAATGTACATAAATAATGCAGTCTGCTAGAAAGTAATCAGAGTTATGAAGGAGGAAATAAGTAAGGCACGGTCAGAGCATTTCCCCACTCTACTTTCTTTGCCCTCACAAAAGAGCCTGTGACGTGTGTGCATTGTAAATCACCAGTATTAGCACACTCGTGGAGCTTCCTGTAGCTTTGAGGGTCAACTGAGTAATGGAGAAAGACACTTCTGAAAATTCTCATCCAAATTCCAGAGGCTGTTACACTTGATAAATCAGAGTTGCCCATTTGTGTATCTCTGCTTTTATTTAGATGCCTGATTGTTTTATTTGAGATTTACTGTTCATTTTCCTATCTTGCCTATTTATTTTAAATTTTAATTTAAGGCTCATTTTCTGTGGCTGTGCTGTGGTTATTTAATAGATGCTTCCGTTTTCATGAAGCTGCTCCTTGTAAGAACTGTCTGTATTGAAATGGCAATACTCTAATTAGTTGCATCTTTGTGCTTTTCTTAACTTCTTTGCAGCAGAGCCTTGGGTAAAAGAGCATTAATAGTGCTGATTGCAATAAGGTGTGTTCTCCTAGAAGGCAAGTGTCTCAATCCATGTGAGAAGCCTGGTGAAATCTACCTTCTGGGAAAAAGTTCCCTCTGAGGTTATATGCAGGGAGGAGTTTGGGGCCTAATGACCAAGGGGACATCTAGTACCTAGAGTGAACAAGGAGGAGCCTGGGGCCTTGACTGACCAGGAGAAGAGACTGTGACTGAGTTTCCAGGGAGGATCCTGGGGGCCAGATGGCTAGTATTGGGGAAAAGACCTGGATTTCCTGTTGGAAGGCATAAATTTGAGTGGTCAGGCAGACATGATACAAATGTGTGGCTGGATTATAATGATAAAAACAATAGTATGGTGATAGTGGTGACTATAATAACGATCATCCTTACTGTTCTGCCAGATCTTCTTGTAAGAGCTTACATGTGTGTCATTTCATACTTCGTGAATCACTGAACCTCTTTGCAGCTCAGTGTTTTCCTTTGAAGTATGAAAGAAGTAATTAACTAGTCAGTCTTTGTAATAATCTTGCAAAATAGAAGAATTATCTCTTTTTATATAGAAGATGATACTGAGGTCCAGAGAGGCACTATGGATTGTCAAGATGTCTCAGCTAGAAAGAAGGGTGCCCTTCTTTCTACCACATTGTTTCATACTATCCCAGTTTGCTGACTAAAACAAGGAAACCAGTGTGTGAGTACATCTTGGTTGGATGGTTAGATGTTACCTGGAGCAGAACACTTCAATGATTTCCCCAGCATTTATGCTTTTGTGCTATAGTTACTAATACTGTGAATATATTTAATTCTAGGATTAGCAGTGAGGTTACTGTAATGCTCTTGTATTTTTATATCCTATATTGGGACATTACTACTTTCTTGGACTTTCCTTGCTTTTCCATAGAATAGGAATAAGCATGCTAAACTGGGAAAGTATTAGCATGCCATGCTATCTGCAATATAAAATAGAGAGAGGACCTTCAACAAAGAAAATAAAAAAAGCTAGACTGTGAGTGACTTGAAGACTGGTCCTTGATCTGGTCATTCTTGTGTTTTCTAACTCTTGGCACTTGGTTGGCTCTCAGTAGGAATTTTTGGAATTCTTCTCAATTCTTTGTTGGAGAAGTCAAGAAGCCTCTGATTCACCTTCCTGGCTGCTTTGTCCATAAATCTTTGATCATTGTGAGTGGCATCTCTCAACTTCCATCTCTCAAGAACAGAAAATGACAGCCCCCTCACCTCCTCTCATAGACTCCAATGATACAACACTCTTCCCTACAGCCATGACTGATCTTTTACTTCTGGATGAATAGAAGTTTTCATAAACTATATTATAGCTTGCAGAGAATGTATTGCATTTCTACTTCTGATGTTAGTAATGACCTTATAGCTGAGGTAATTTGTTCTCCCCTATTTTCCTTTCTGTCATTTTCCCCCATCCATCTAACTTTCCTTCATTCTGCCTCCCTTTCCTTATAATTACAATTATATTATAATATTATCATATGTATATTTCCAGAAGAAATTATAGAACCTTCCATGTGTAAGATGTAAGTTATATTGGTATAAAAGAAGTACAATGCATTACAAAAAATTGACAGAAAAGTAGAGACTAGAAAAGAAGTAAACATTTATTAAGCACCTGTGTGTTAAGTATGTCAATATTGCAGTACAAGTTCCTAGAGGATGGAAACTCTGCCTTATCATCTCTGCAACATGTGAGTCTTACATTTTCCATCTGTTCTATGCTCTGCCTAAAGGGGGAGCCCACCCTTCAGAAACCCATAGAGTCTGTACCTCCAAATTGTGATGCTGGGCACCCTGGACCATGAAGTGTGTGTAAACTGTATGCAATCCAAAGATGAGAGAGGAAAGGCCAGCCTTGCAGAGCTGGTGAGGTGGTGAGGGATCATCTGGGAATGCTTGAGCTTCCAAAGTGTGGTGCTGTGCTGAGTAAATTACATGCCTTGGCATGTTCTGTCCTCACAACCATACTGGGCACTGTAGGTGTAACAAACCCCATTCTACTGCATGAGGCCATGAACATGCTGGAGGGAGTGGAGGACAGAGGTACTCAGTGCTGATGACAAAAGCCAGTGACTTCCAAGTTCTGGTGCAAGCCAGAACTGAGCCCACATCAGATGCAGCCATTTCAGCTGTAGGCAGTGCCTGTACCGTGGCTTCAGTCAAATATTTCTGTTGGAATCACTCCAGCACATATTCCTCCTCTTAGATGTCTCAGTCTCATAGATCAGAAATTTGTTTTCCAGAACATATTTGACTTTTTAAACTATTTGGAAAATCAGGAGATTTGGAGCTGCAGAAAATTATCAGGGAGATGTGGCCTCAGCATGTGAATAACAAATGCCAGCACCTCCAGAGACTTAGGTTTGAATTTTTCACGTTGTGTAAGAGATGTGCAGAAAATTTTGAAATCATATATTTAAAAATTTGAAAAAAATTATACTGGCAATTGTCTAAGCTCAAGATAGTCATAAGCTCACTTTTGAGATAAAGATAGTTCATCTTCTATATAAATGGCTCCAATGAGATTGTCTGAGACTCCAAGGTACAGAGATGCATCATCTCGTGCCTCTGACTGTGCAGTATGATGTATTTACCCATGTGAATAGACACGCATGCTCTCTCATGTTTATTTCTGTGCTGTCAATGTCTGTGCTTGTGTTTCCTCCCCTTCCTACCCTATGGTACAGCCACCCTAGCACTTAACAAAAACTTCTTCATCTGATACAGTGATGAAAAGGTTCTCTTACGTTTTAGAATCTTTTTGTAGTTTTCAGAGTACTTTCACTTTGTTTCTTGCAACTGATCTGCACATTATTCTGACAAGGTATGTATTACACATGCATTTTACTCATGATGGATCTGGAGCTCTGAGAGGTTAATTGCTGGCCCAAAGTCACTCAATGGTAATTGACAGAGCATGGTCCTTGTTTACATTTCATGCCTTTTCTATTCTGAAGAGTAGTATGCATTTATTGTAGAACTTTACTAAACAATAAAAAGTCATAGGGAAGAAAAGACATCTGAAATCCCACCACTTAGACCTACATCCAGTTGATATTTTGGCATATATATCATCAGTCTTCCTTATATGAATATAATTTTTTAAAGTTGGAATTATATTTTACTATATGTACTCCCTTATATCCTACTTTTTAACTTATCTAAATCTTTTCTTTTATTGAGTATTTCTCTACACATCATTTTCAGTCACTTAAAGCACTATAACCTATATAAGTATATCATAATAAGTATACATAAGTGAGTCATGTAAGTCGTATCATATCTTTGAGCACAGCATCCCTTGTACATGTATGTGATTACTTCCTTCAGTTAAATTCCAGAAATACTGGGTCAACATGCATATATATTTTCAAGGCTTTTGATCTACTTTTTTGGGTCAAATTGTGTTCTAAAAAGTTGTATTGCCAGATGTCTGTCTCACTACATATATGTGAGCATGGAGTATTAACATTTGTTTTAAAAATAATTTTTATGCTTTTTGATATTATATATATATATTTTTGCTGATTGGATATTATATTTTAAATGTCTCTGATTTAACTTCAGTATCTACTCATAAAGGTCATTCTATGGCAGTTGTATAATTGTTGAGTCTGCCTTTTATGCTGAAGAGGCTAATGTTCCTTATGTTTTACCTGCAAGATGAATGATGCCAGTGGACATTGAGAACTGGCTGAACGTGCATTTCTCATGGGGTTTGGCTCATCAACAGCTAGAGTTCTAACTGTCTGGAACACCATTTTGCCCTTAATCATATGCTTTGGCTGGTCTGTGTTTAGAGTAATATTATTGATTCTCCTATATGCAGAAATGCCACCAAAAGGAGACTTGAGAGTCTCTCTTTCAATAATTTAATATTTCTGACCTTTGACTGTCAAGCAGAATTAAATGTATTCATATATTCATTTCTTTGCATAAAACTGTGTGACCTTGTGGAGGTCATTTTACCTCCCTGAGCCTGTTTTCTCCATTATGGGTTGGAGAAGGTAACTGTTCCCTCTTTGGAGGTTTGTTGTCATAATTCAGGAAACACATGTGAAAGTTCTCTATACATAATAAAATGCTCCATGATGATAGACCTTCTTTTTTTTTCATAAGAGTAGAATAAAGCTGATACTCCACAAATATTTATAAATGAGCAAGCTCCCCCTTGATGTTCTCCATTCCAATAGCTGCATGTAATTTATACAGAACAGGTTTATTGATTACAGAGAACACAGCCTGGGTTCTGTCCAGATTCACAATTATTGGCTCTGAAATAATGGGATTTCACTGCTTCTGATTTGGGGTCAGTGCAACTCACCATTTTGGTTTTCTGCTCCATAGATGAGGTCTTCCAGAGAGCAGGATGAACCTTAAAAGAAGGTTCATGAAGCCATTTCTCCAGCCTCAGAGTATTTTCTGCTGAAATCTGTTCTTTCATCTTTTTTTTTCATGCAACTATCTGAACATCTTTGGGAGAGTTAAGATTAAATATTCCCCAAGGTATAAAACTCTATCCATAAAAAACCAGATCTTCCATCAGCAGTTTGGAGGACTCATTTACTTTTCTTGTCTTGATACCCTCATCTTTAAAGTTGAGAATTTTCTCAGACATTTACTGACCACCCACAGTGGTACCACCATTGTGTACCAGGGAGTAGGCTACTGAGACTAATCCAAGAAACCCTTCCTCTGCAGGACTCATATCTAGGAGCCCAGTAAATAGCTGATTGTCCCACAGTGTGATAAGCCAGACCATTGTGAGGCAGCCACTCTTCAGGCTGATATATGTGTGTGTTTCTCTTCTGATGACCTGATGAGCAAAGCAAATAGAAACTTTCTAATTAAACCTACAGATTACATTTAATTGATACATTCAGGCAATTCTGGTGAAACAGAGATGTTATAGCAGAGATACTATGCAATGCAAAGAATCACAGGACTACAAATATCCTTTTTCCCTCCTTCCCTTCCTTTCTTCTTCTCTTCCTTCCTTCCTCCCTCCCTCCTTTTCTTCCTTCCTTCCCTCCTCAGCCTAGAACAGACTCTTCCTATTTCTCCTACCCAGTCTCTTTGCCCCTTCCTTTGTCAGTCCAACTCCAGTTTATCTCTTAGAGCTTAGGCCCCATCCCTCAGGAATTGTTCCCTAATCTATCAACCTAAGGTAGATATCCCTTGTCTGTCCTTCCACACACCAGCTACTTCTATTGTAGTACTTACTAAAATGTGTTGTACAAAATTTGGTTGCAACCCAAGTGCCCATCAATGAATAAAAATAACATGTAGTATATACATGCATTGAAATACTATATAGCCTTAAAAAGAAAGAAACTGACACCTGCTTCAACATGGATAAACCTTGAAGGCATTAAGCTAAGTGAAAAATGACAGTCACTACAGAACAGATATTGCATGATTCCTTTTATATGAAGTTCCCAGAGTAGTCACTCATACATACAGGAAGTAGAATGGTGGTTACCAGGAGCTGGGAGAGCAGAGTGACAGGTTAGTGTTTAATGAATATTGAATTTCAATTTAGGAAGATGAAAATGCTCTGTATTTGGATGGTGGTGATGGTTGCATAACAATGTGAACATATTTAATTCCACTAAACCGAGAAAATTAAATGGTTAAAATGATAATTTTTAGGTACTTTACCACAATAAAGTGCATTATAATTGGATGTTATATGACGCTACATCTTCCTGTAAGTTAAGTTTCCTTTAAAGCAGGGACCAAGGATTTTTGTCAGTGTGCTTACAGTGCTATTTACATACCTTGCAAATAGAAGGTGCTCACTTAAGAAAAAATGTTAAATAAATAGATGAATAGAGAAGTTGCCCATTGTTGCTGTATCAGTGTAATATAGCTCTGTTTTACAGATAAGGAAATTCAGACTCAGAGATGAGTGGCAACCTCACTGAGCCCAAATGTGCAGTAAATGTTCAAGTCAGCATTGAAAGCCAGGTGGTGTCAGCTCCAATCTAAAATTATTCTTTTCATTGTGCCAAGCTTTGTTTGCTATTACTTTCTCCACACCATTAAATGGAACCATGTCAATGAACCTGAAATGCCACATCTTACTTTAAAACTGATTTTAGATGACTGAAAAGAGGGTGGAAAAGGAAATGGAAAACAAGAATGACAAGAACCTTCATGAGATGCATTCCCTTTGCATTTGCCTACTCACTTTTCCACTCTTTTGCCATGTAGCCATAAAAAAAGAAAGAAGAAAGGAGGAGACTGATCAGGCAAGGGGTTTCCCAAAGGCTGCATGGAATCCCCATCTCTTGGGTAATTTAATGTTCCTGCGGATTTGCTGGGGAACGACCCACACGGTAGGGATGGCCAAATAATTCAATAGGTCTCTTCCTGCCCTAATTGCTGATCCTCCTTTGGGCACCTCCTCCTTTGCTGCATTAAAAATACCATTAATTTGTAAATTCAAGTTACTTCAGTTCTGTCACACTTCTGAGAGATTCTCATTCAAGAATCCCTGGTTTGTACCTCACTTTAGGATTTACCAATAAGAAAGATGCATTATATATTTTATTACCTTGTCTACAGAATATATGTGACAACTATAAAGTACATTCATGTAGAGTGTGAATAACTGTCAGGGTAATTGATAAAGTCGTCTATAATAAGGGTAGCAGGAATGACATTCCTAGGAGTGGAGGTCTCAAGTACTCAAGAGAAGGGGGAAAGACAGTAAATAAATCAAGTCTTTCAAAAAGAGTTGGCATTTTAAACCAATAGCCAACCAGAATCCTGAGGCCTGCATTTCACTCTCAAGTGTAATTATTTTATGTTGCAATTCATATCTGCTGACACATTGGAATCAACTGAAATGAAGGAATGCCATAAATCTTGTATTGTTTGGCTGAAGCACATGTTAGTGCTGGAAGAAGTCAGAGAGGCTGCCCCTCTGTGTAAGTAGTTAAGGGATATTGAGTTGCCGGGAGAGGTGGTGATCCAGTTGAGACAAATGGTCCCCCAGAAACCTTTTGGCCTCAGTGGCTATATCCAAAGCAGTGATAGGCTCACTAGTCCATCTTTTCCTTCTTTTTTTTTTTAAAGTTAATTGATTATAAATTTTATTTTATTTTTGAAATTTTTATTATCACATTATTGTTGTTCTGGGAGTACTTTGGGACATTTACAAAAGTGTATAACAATATATCTTAGTCAAATTTACCCCTTCCATCATTCTCCTTTAATCCCCTTCTTAGAATAGTTTCAGCAAGTCTTATTTTTCTGTTTTCATACATGCGTACATAATATTTCTACCATATTTACCCTCCTTCACCCCTTCTCCATATCCTCCCCCCTCCCACTGGTAACAGTCCTCAGATAGGACCTATTTTACCTTCCTGTCCTTTGTTTTTGAAAAAAGACATTTCTATTTGTTTAAGATAGCTGTATAAGGAGTTTCATTATGACATTTCATATATATAATCCTGAATTGGTTCATCCCCTCTATTTTATTTCTTTCTACCTTAGTCCCCTTCTTATGGTGATTTCAACAGGTTTAAATGTTCTATATTCATTCCTGTATAAAAAGTTCATTAACCATATTCACATTCTTTTCTTTCTTCTATTGCCCTTCCCCTTCCATTATCACCTTTTCCTTAGCATGACCTGTTTTTCATTCTTGTCCTTCATTGTTTAGGTGTCTGTTCATTGTTCAGTGGGATTGTTTTCTTGGTATTATACCTATACATGCATTGCTCTTAAGTTGCTGTAAGTCCTTCCCTATACTTCCTCATGTTGTTTAACAGTGTTCAGTGTGTTTCCTTGAGTCTTGTTCCTACACTTATGATGTATTTCATTACTATTCACTATCTTTCTTTCCTTCTTTTCTTCCACCTTTGGTCTCCTCTACCAGTCTCATTTTGGGTATATGCTGTACATGTGTTTGTATGAACATATATATTGCTTATATTTGTATTGGGTGTATATTCCACATATGAGAGAAAACATGGCCTTTGGCTTTCTGAACCTGGCTCTAACTTCACTTAAGATGATGTTCTCCAGTTCTGTTCATTTACCTGCAAACAACAAAATGTCATTCTTCTTTATGGCTGAAAAAAATCCATTGTATATTAATACCAAATTTTCTTAATCTCTTCATCATTTGTGGGGCATCTTGGCTATTTCCATAGGTTGGCTATTGTGAATAGTGCTGCAACAAAAATAATGCTGCAAAAACAAAGGATGTGCAGGTGTCTTTATTGTAACCTGATTTACATTCCCTTGAATATGTCCCTAGGAGTGGTATTACTGGATCATATATAGTTCTATTTTCAGTTTTTTTGAGCCCCCATACTGTTTTTCCTGGTGGTGGTACTAATTTATATTCCTACCAACAGTGTATGAGTGTTGCTTTTCCCCCCACATCCTTCCCAGCATTCCTTGTTGTTTGTGTTCTTGATGAAATCTTGATGGAATCATAACATGATTTTGATTTACATTTCCTTTATGGCCATGGATATTGAACATTTCTTCATGTTTTTTGGCCATTTCTATTTCTTCCTTTGAAAAAGCTCTGTTCAGTTCATTTGTTCATTTCTTCATTGGGTCACTGATTTGAGGGATGGGGGATAGTTTCGTTTTTTGAGTTCCCTGTAGATTCTGGCTATTAATCCCTTGTCAGATTATAGCTGGCAAAGATTTTCTCCCATATCGTGGGCTGCCTCTTCAATGTGATAACTATTTCTTTTGTTGTGCAGAAGCTTTTTAGTTTCGTGTTGGCTATTCCTTCTTGTAGGTGAATTGGAACGGGTCATTATAATAACATTGGTAACAATAGTAACTAATTAGTAACTGCCACTTACTTGACTCCTACTGCAAGTCAGCTACCTTTGTACACTAGTGGTTTATCCTCAAAAGAGCTCTATATGGGGGGTGGGCATGTTACTAGCTATGCTGTCTCATTCATTTCTCTGTGCCCTCAGACTGTTCATCTAAAATTGGAAATAATAATAGTGTAAAAAGAAGATTAAATGGGGTAATATATTTTAAATCCTTAGAACAGGACCTGATACATAGGAAGTACTCAAAAAGTAAATAAGTAAGCTGATGTTGATCACCCTTCACATTATATAGATGAGGAAAACAATCAAAGACAGGTTAATAAACATACCCAAGGTGGCTGATGGATGATTTGAACCTGGGTCTTTTAAATTCTAAAAGTCTAAATTCATTTTACCATTTCTATCTGTCCCATATTCCCTGTGTTAATGTTGCACGTTGGTCCTTGTCTTAGTCCATTTTCGTCATTATAACAGAATACCTGAGACTAGGTAATGTATAAGGAACAGAGGATTTTTTAGTTCATGGTTTTGGAATCTGGGTAGCCACATCTGGCAATAGTGTCAAGTTGTGTCATAACACAGTGGAGGGCATTGCATAGGAAAAGCACTTGTGAGGGCAGCCATTGGTCATGTACAAAACAGAAAAAAACACAAAGAGCATCTGTGGTAACTAATCCATTTGAGGAGAGCAAGAACTCACTTCTTCATGATTACATCAGTCCCTTCTTGAGGGTAAACCCTCAGACTCAAACATCTCTTAAATGCCCTTATCTCTCAACACCATGACATTGGGAACCAAGCTGCAACCAGAGTTTTGGTGGAGACCAACCATATCAAACAATAGCAGTCCTTATTCTGACTTTTAATCTGGAAGTGGGGGCTACATCTACATTCCTGTTAGTTTCCCAGCTTGTCAAAGCTGAGGGAGGCCATGGAACAATCTTCCTTGGTGATTATTTTGACTTGAACTGGGATCTGCTATTTACCCATATGTAAATTGCTATGACCCATTCAGACTTCCACTCCATTTTGCAGAATGATCTCCACTTCCTTTCCCCATCCCATGAAATTTTGTTGGGTGTTGCTACAGCAATCCTACAGACTCATTACAGAGTCTCTTTGAATGATGTTAACCATGCTTGACACCTGCAGTGGTCACAGATTTTTCTTTTCCAATTGTTTTATAATTAGAATGATTTTGTGAGATGGAAAAAATACCAGAGTCAGATCCAAAACTTTGGTCACATCTCTAAGCCTGGTACCAAAAACTCTGTGCTAACTCTTCCCTGGCTACCTGAGTATCCTTGAAAATCACTAGGCTACTTCCCTGATTGTGCCAGGTCCCATCCTTAGCCTTTGGCTCCTGGGGATGCCCTGAGTCAGTGTTAGCACCAGCTTGCCGTCTTTCTCCCTGTGTCCTCTCAAAAAATACCCTCATCTTTGGACTGGGGAAGTAACTCGGTAGTAGACCACTTACTTAGCATGTACTAGGCCCTAGGACTTTAAAAATTTTTTTAAATAAAGTAAAAAACCCCACTATCTTCATGAGCTGGAAGGGAAGTAGACTTCAACATTTTAGAAATATTTTCACTGTGAGGGCACAAATAAAACACCTTAGAAACTGAGCATTGCTTGGAGCCAATAAAAGATGAGTGATTTCACTTGGGAGCTGTATTCTCTTGGCAGGTTACACAAATGCTCTAGAACTTAATTTCTTCATTTGTAACTAACACTATATCCTGCACTATACATTTGAATACTTTGTGTGCCAGAAATGCCTTGAAAACTGCAAAATGCTCAGCAGATATTAGTTGCTACAAAAATGGGAAGAGCCCAAGATGTGACTCACGATGTGACTGCAGAACTGACCAGCTCTGTGGTCTTGGGAGCTTCACCTCTCTGGGCCTCATTTTCTTTATCTGTAAAATGGGCATAAGAATCTAATACTCCACATGTGTGTAACAGAGTCTTTGTGAGACTCCAACATGATATAAGTGAAAGTATTTGCCTAAAAGTTGAACTATAGCTGGGTGCCAGTGGCTCATGCCTGTAATCCTAGCTACTCAGGATCTCTATCAGGAGAATTGAGGTTTGAAGCCAGCTGGACAAATAGTTCACGAGACTCTATTTGGAAGGAACCCATCACAAAAAATGGCTGGTGGAGTGGCTCAAGGTGTAGGCCCTGAGTTCAAGCCTCAGTACCGTTAAAAAAAAAAGTTGAACTTTAAAGCCCTCCACAGATGTTAGTCACTGTGTATATTATAGGCATGTCTAGAGAGGGGAGTGTCTAGTCTTTGTCCTTAAAAATGCAAAGGCCCCCTTTGTAAATGTAGCAAAATTCCCATTTATGAAAAAATCACCTACTTTTCACTGCAAAATTTCTAGCTTTCTCAGCCAAATGACTCTTCTCATCTATTTGGTTTGTTAATTGGAGAAAGAATAGGGAGGAAATAGAAGTCAGAGCCAGGAGTTGCTGGGTTCTTTCCATGTAGATAAAAATTAGGTCTGTGTGATGGTCTCTGCCTCTTATTTTGCTGTCTGCTAGACAGTGTTTGCACAGTGCTGGGATGAAGTAACTAAGATGTCTGTAAATGCTAGTTCTGCTTTGTTCTAAAAGATATATGCCAGAGCATAAAAAGAATTCTCTCCATGGTTCTCCTATTAATTCATAGCAGTTATGGAGAGCAATAAAAAGCCACCTAATTACTTCTTTCTCCTGCTGTGTATTTCAAAGATGGCAGATAGCCTAGTAGGTTCAAGATAAATCTGATATGAAAGCCATTGGGCTGTAATCCTTTCTCTTCCCCAACACCTTGTAACAATCAGTACATGTGCAGGAAAGAATATTGACCCCAAGAACGAATCATTTTTGTCCTTCACCTCCCTCCTTCTATGAGTGGGGGAGACTGAATCATCCACTTTGCCTCTGCTGGCTTCTTCTTGTAAAATGGGAGCAAATGGATCTTGGGACTATACAGTTTGGAAAACACTGGAAAAGTTTCTGAAGAAGCTGGCCATTCATATTTGCAATGTGATTAAGGAACCCTGCAAGGATCCCAACCTACTATCTGAGAGAATCCATGTAGAGTGCCTAGCACTTCAAAATTAGTGTGTCCCAAAATAGTTCCTACACATAATCTTTTGAGCTTTGGAAACAGCACTCACACATGTTGTTGAGGTGTTCAGGACACATCAGGTCATGACAGGTGAAAGCAGATGGGCTACCCTAGACCCTTGCCCATGTACCACATGTGCTCCAGAGGCAAGAGCTACAGCAGTCCTATCACCTCCTCTCTGAGGTTGAACCACTTCACCAGGGCCTGAAGAGGTCACACCATTAGCTTGTTATCTGGGCCCTTTGAGATGACTTTCCTGCCAGCAGCCTCTCCTTTTAAGAAGTGGCCTTCAGTACTCAAAGTAAGGCCAGGTCTCCTGCAAGTCAGAGTCTCCTCCCCTGTAGGAAGCCAGATCAGAGTAGACTCCTAGCCCACATTGTCTCTCCTCCTCAGTGATTCCCAGCTAAAAGCCCTCCATTTACTATCTGAATGCCCAGGAAGCCTCAGACCATGCTTCTAGAACCATGCTTTCCAATAAAGTAGCCACTAGCCAACATGACCATTTAGATTTAAATCTAAATTAATTAGAACGAAATAATATTTAAGAACTCAATTCCTCAATCACACCAGGCACATTTTAAGGGCTACATTGGACTACTGGCTACCATATTGGACAGTGCAGATACAAAACCTTTTCCTCATCATAGAAACTTTTGTGCTCACTCTGCACTCCAATGAGAATATGCCCACCATCTTACTTTGTGCTTATCCATGCTAATATTATTATTATTACTATACATTTTATTTGGATTCTTTGATAGTACAGGGGGATTTCATGTGAAAAATTTCCAATATGCGTACAGTGTATTTTGAACAAGTTCACCCCCTTTATACCCCCAAACATCTTTAAAATTAGGTATAATTTAAAACATAAGAAACTCGACACTTAGTGGTGTTAAGCAACTTGTCCATAAAAACATAGCTGCTAAATAGCAGTGCTGTCCCTGGACCCTGAGTCTGTCCTGCCCTGAAGCCTACTCTAAACCATTGCACTCCTCTGACTGCAGGTATCCAGGCACTGCAGTGAATGTAGTTATTGCTTGTTTTGTTTCTGTTTAGTATCTTCTGTGAGCCCTGAGATACAGGTGGAACTACAAATAGGGGCTAGTTATTAGGGTATGATGGGAGTGATGCTTGCTATCCATTTCTCATACTTTCCTGTGCTAAGCATTGTATATGCATTTGTCCTATTTAATTCCCCTCATCACCCCATTAACCCCATCATATAGGGACTGTTATTATCACCCCTCTACGAGTAAAAAGATAAAAAAGCACAGCTGCAAAAAGGTAAGCAATGTGGTGGTTAGAAAGTGGCAGAACCTAGAGTGGAGTCCCAGTGCTCTGAATCCTTGGCAGGACCACTGGGTCTTGCTGCTTCCACCCACCTCAGTCAGATTTTAGTCTCAGTCCTGACAGAAGCGTTCTCAGTTTCTTCTACATGTGGAGGATTGGGTGACTCCTCTGCTTGCTTTGGGAAAGTAAACAGAGCAAAATATCTGAGAGGAGTGGATGTTTCTTAGTGCGGGAGCTTATCTGATCCCTGGAGAGGGACCGTGGGTAAAGGCTCGCCCTTTTCCTCTACAACTGAAGTGCTAATCGATGCGGCAAATACACCTGATTGACTTCTTGTCAGAGCCCCATTTCACAACAATGGACAACATCTTCTGTAATTTGAAAACTGATTACAGACCTACAATCCTGGTTTGCTTGCTTTTTTTTTTTTTAACATAAATGGAATTTCTTTCTAAGTGAGAGTGAAAGGTTTTCCAGTTGATTCCAATACATTTCCAAGGAGGTTTCTTTGCCAATCCTGTTTTAAATGATCCTATTAAGTTGCAGCAACTAAACTTGAAAAAATACAACAAAGAAGAAATTAACATCAGATGCAACCTATTTTCACTCATTCATTGAGAACTTTGAACCTAATAAAAAGATTGTATTTATCAATTGTATTTATTCCACTTTTTTACCTGTCAATAGTGGTCTATCAATGGATAAATTTTACCTAGAAAGTTGGTGTATCTGAAATCCCAAATATAAAACGCCTGAGACCAGATGAAAACCCAATAAGTGGTCCCCTATTCCACATTTGTATTTTGGTTCAGGAACGGAATTTAAACAAGTATCACCAAGGCAGAGAGACCAGGTCAGTTTCCATAGAAACCACACCGTAGAGCAACTTGGAGCTTCACCAAAAGCAGCAGGAAAGTGGTCAGCCTAGAGTTGAATTCCACCCCAGCAGTGTACATTTGCTCTCTTTGGACATCCTCAAGCACCTTAGCCCTTGTGAGAAAAAACATGGGCTTTGTGATAAGAGGTCTGGATTTGAGTGTGAACTACACCTACAAGTTAAGAGAGTGGGCTTTAAAACCAAACCATGTTTGGATCTAGAGTCAGGATTGACAAACAAGGGTGACCTGTAGGCAAAATTCAGCATGCATGAGTGAAATCTAACAATAGCTTTTATATTTTAAAATAATATTTAAAATCAAAAGGATGGATAAAAATTATATGAATATCAAATTCCTGTCCATGAACAAAAATATTCTGCAACAAAGTCACATCATTTCATTCCCATGAGATCTGTGGCTGCTTTTCCCCTGAAACTGAAGAGTTGAACTATTGTGACAAGGGCAGTGGAGCCCACAAAGCTGAACATATTTTCTACCTGGTCCTTTACAGAAAATGTTTCTCACCCCCTGACCTAGGATTTTAAAAGTTAAGATAACTTATTTGTACCTAAGTGTTCTCATCTTTGTCATGCCTGACAAGTAGTAAATCTGTGTCCATTCCCTTCCTTCTTCACCTTGCCCCAAAGTTGTAGGTTCCTCTTGCCTATGTGTGCCAATGCTACCATTCTGCCTGATAATGTAGCTAGTAATTCATGGTTCTGTCTCAAGCGTCCATTTAAAAATGTATTATAATTGACTCAATATGTATTTGCCATCATTGCTGGAATGTGATTTGTTGAGCTCTGGAACCATTTCTAGATCTTTGTGCCTCTATTTCTAGCATGCCACATGGCTGTCAGTGCTGAGTTTGCTAATGGTCTCAATGAATGAATGGACAAAATGGGATTTGTTGATAGTGTTTGTGTATCTTCTTGAAGAAATGTTATTGGTCTTCTTTGGGTGATGTGCATGGTTAAAAACATTTTATAACTGTGTATACTGTAAAAACGCTATATAACTGTCCTAATAGGTCATGTGCAAAGGAACTCAAGTATACATTAAGACTAGTCCTTTGAACTTACAGGTCTTGAGAAAACACATTAGTCTCCTAGTTGAAATAACCTTTTTCAGCTTACTCATTTGCTCTTCTAGGCTGCTTCATGCAGAGTTGCTCTTTAGAAGATAGCATGAGGGCCAGCAAGGCCAGGAAATAGGACCACTCCATCTTGGTGATGGTTCTCATACTGGGCTACAATGGAAGACCTCCATGGGGATTGACCAAGGGCATGGTAGCCTGCCTTGTGCATGCAGATTCTGGATGACTTGGCCTAGAGATGCACAGTTGGGTTAACCACAGCACTAACTCTGAAGTCTGTCCTTGGCTCACAGGCTGAACATAGGTCCCTGACGTATTCCTCACACTTAGTCTCCCAGAGTAGAAGCAAACTTCTAGACTGGCAGAAAGGAATGCTGAAATTAAATAGATGATTTTTCTTTCCACGTCAGAACCTAGAGTAAAAGAAAGTATGACAGCAATAATATCATAATGACATTGCTGACTTTTATGTTAGACACTTTTAATATATCCATAAGTGTTTAATGAGAGTATTATTATTCTTATTTGGCAGAGTTTGACACTGAGATTTCAGTGATAGAAGCTGTACGTGTCGTGTTTCAGAGCCTAGAGCAGAATTTAAGTTTTTTAACTTCTGTTCCCTTACCCCGACCTCACTACAGATGCATTCTAGATTAAGAGCAGGTATTATTCTGTCATTTCTCCATTCAACAATTATTTATTGATTGTCCAAAGTAAGCACTGGGGATTCCTCACTGAGTGAACAAGAAATACAAGGTCACAGCCCTTATTACTTTCTGTTTTATTCGGAGAGTTAGGCAATAAATGTAAATAAATAAATAAATTCAGATAGTGATAAGTACTATGATTTTTTTTTCCTTTTAATTCAGGATAGTGTGCTGGGAGGGGTAGCAAAAGTAAATAGAAAGGTGCCTCTAATAAGGGAACCCTTAAGCTTAATTTAACTGTTCTAGACTTAAATTCTGAAAAAAGGCATGAATGAAAAGATTGGAGGGAAGAGGATTGCACAGTACTAGCAGGTGCCTGTGTTCACAGGTGGAAATGAATGAAGGGAAAATGGGTGGTCCTTTTCCTGCTGGTAGGTGTGTACCAGCGCTGATGGTACAATTAGGACTGTGTCATCAGTTTGAGAGATGCTCAGGTTACAGGTGGTTCAACATTTCCTGCTCTTGTTAACTATTCCATTTCTCCAACTGCTCCTCATGCAAAGCCCACTCATCTTTCAGATATGATTAAGATGACTCCTCTCCATGCAGCCAACCCTGTTTCCATACTAAACAAGTAGTCATCCCTCCCCCCAAGCCCTTTATCTGCACCCCTCTTCTGTTGTTCTTCTCATATCATATATAGTTCTGTTCAGTTATCAAGACTGAGTCTTAGTGTAGTAATTAAGACCAAGTCACAAGAGTTATGTAGGCTCTGGGTTTGACTCTCAACTTTCTAAAGTGATTTCAGGGAAGGTGCTTGATCTCTCTAGATCTGTTTTGTCATCTGTTTAAATGGTCATAATTATAGTGCCTAAAGTATTGGGTGATTCTGAAAATATAGAATAGTAATGAAATAGTGAAATAGTGTCCCAAAGCACTCAGTTCATGGTCAGTATTTGAAAGATGTAAGTAATTATTACAGTTATGGGTACTGTGTGCCTTATAGCAAGTTGTTCACTCTCCTTTATTGGACTGAAGGTTTGAGAACAGGAACTGTGGTCACCAGCTTTCATACCTGTATTACCTAGTCAAGGTCATGAAATATAAATAATGCTAGATAAATGTTTTAAGTGAATGAATGGACTTTTCCTTTTTTCTATAGATATAAAAGCTATAATATTAAATAATTTCAGAACTGAATGGAATCTTTGCTGTCATTGAAGGAATTCAACTACTTATTTTAAACAAAACAAAGTTGAGACCAAAGGAAATCAGAGTTAAGTCCAAAGTTACAACACCATTAATGATGGATTCGAAACACTGTCTGACTCGCCTCAGATTGGCTGTGCACACATTAGAGGGTTACAGCCAGCTCTGAGGAAAAGAGCGAGAATTTCTCCAGATGAGCCTGAATTCAGAATATTTTGTCTCACTAGAGCATTCAATTCCCTTGAGTGCGTAGCCTCGCCTTTTGTTTGGAAATGATGGTAGGGAGTGGTCCTGTGAAAGATTTCTATCTCAAGCAGAGGACAGGACAAATATTCTGTACACATGTGGTAAGTGATGGGCACATGTGACCACTCTACATACGGATGGCTCATTAACCCTAATTGTTTATGTGTAAGTGAATCCTCAGGGTGAGAGCCTTTTGTAATCTCAGTCCTCACCAGTCTCCATGGCCTGTCTGACAAGAAAAATGGTAAATTTCTGCCTCCCTGGGAGGTAATAAGCATTGATCCATCCATGATTTAAAGGCTTGCGAACACTTAAATGACACCAGGGTTATTGACTTTTGTACAGCAGATTGTGTTTAGAAATCATTTAATGGCCTGAGATTCATGTAATTGTTCGGCAAATACTTAGTAATACCTACTGTGCGCGGCACATTCTTCTGTCCTCATCAGGAGTATGGAAAAGTAATAGTGTTTTCCTCCTAGGGTCGCTATGAGGAGGGTGGAATGAATAATACTTGTGGATCATGGAGCACAATGCCTAGCACATGGGCATTGATGAACATTTTTTTAAAACATACATTTTTATAAAATCATGATAAGGATTGCAATGAGGAAAAATCAAAGTCACTACAGCATACTTTGAGTTCGTACATTACTAAGCTGCTACTTTTCCTGTTTTTTCAACTGACATGCCAAGTTCTATCCATACCAGATTGCTGAGAAGGCCCAGTTTTATGGGACAACCACAGTTGTCTCCCAAGTGGTCAAACCAAGAGATTATTAAAGGGGTCTGCTGTGTGTCCAAAACACTACCCTTAACCAGCATCATGGACACATCATCACTTGGGCATCAGGTGC
Source organism: Castor canadensis (assembly GCF_047511655.1). Taxonomy (NCBI): domain Eukaryota; kingdom Metazoa; phylum Chordata; class Mammalia; order Rodentia; family Castoridae; genus Castor; species Castor canadensis. Next base: position 117,237,279 of record NC_133392.1, read on the forward strand.
AAGGCATGTTGTAACCCCACTAGGAGAGCCAAGGATAAAAAGAGCAAGTCAGGATCAGGGTTTAAAAGCTTGGGGGCCTTGTTTGCTGGCCCTCAGGATGAGTGGTTTGGGACTGACTGAGAAGTTTCTTCTTAGAAGAGGTCCCCCAGAGCAGGAGCAAATTTTAATCCAATAGGAGGAGTGAAATTCAGACCAAATAGAGACCAAATCAAGGTGGTTATAAGTAGGGTAGAAGTCCCAGTTTTCAAGGCAAAAAAAAAAAAAATCAGCTAACCAGAGATGGTATTCAAAGTGACAGTACATCAAAGTTGGATTGAGGCAAATCTCATATGATTGCCACTCTCATCCATGCCACGACTAGTCAGGGACAGAGGGAATGTGGTAGACCAATGCACTGAAACCAAACAAGAGTCATCACATTCAGTCCTCCTGGCAACACATTGAAGAAGGTGCAATTGGTATGTCTCCTTTATACCTGGAGACACAAAAGGAACTTAAAGAGCTTGCCCACTTCACCGAGCTAGCATCTGGTGACACCAGGAGTCAAGGGAACTGGATCTATGGTCTACTACTCTGAATTCCCAGCCTCTATTTATGGGTCTCATGTTCTGTGCTAAGCACCGGGCTAGACTTGGGAAAGCAGCCTTGAGCAAGACAATGCTCTGTGAGTTAGGAAACTGGGAAAGTCAATCAGTTCAGACCAGAACTGAGGACCAGCCATCTATGTGCATTTCAGCAAAGGGAAGTCCAAAAATCTGAAGGATCTTTCTTGTACTGGCTCATCATTTAAACTTAGACTCCCTCAGTAAGAAAACAAAAGTGTAAATACATAACTACTCTTTTAATGAGATCAGGACAGGAGCAGTTCAGGTCTGGGACTGGAAATTAACCTTTGCTCCTCCCCAAGAAGTGTGACCCTGGACAACGTACCTGACCCTGGAGAGCACATGTTTCACCTCTAAACAGGAAGCATTACTCTTAACTCCCAGAGCTTGAGGAAGAAGTGGATTAAATTCTGAAGCACAATTCCTAGTACGTGATAGAGGTCTTCTACCCACCTGTTCCCTCCCTGCTGCCCTGTTGACATGCATTTTTATCCTATTACTTTTTGGATCTTCATGTGTGGATTATAAAAAATGACTTTATGAGAGTTCCTCTATCAAGACTATAGGGTAAAAATGTAAACCATCCCAGCACAATGTTTTATCCCAAAGTAAGTGCATTAGGAGCAGGTGTTGGTCCTCAGTTCTGGTGTGGACTGATTAGAGTTTTTGCTTCTAGCACACTGTGTTCTGACTGGGGATATTCTGTTTGCTCTTCCTTGTTAATCACAGCACTTCTTGAGGGATCCGTCTGTCTCTGTGTTCCCTAAAATCTAGCACAGGGTCTGCAACAGAATATGCAGTAACCCATGTTATTATGAATTGATCAATGGATCAAATTTTTTAATGACTTGAGGAAAATCACTTTACATTTCTGGGCCTCAGTCACTTCCTCTTGTATATCAGGATATCAGACAAAATGATTCCACCATCATGATAATCTGGCCAACTTTATGCTCTTGGAGACAATAATCAAATTAGTCTTTACTGCCAAAAGATACTTTGTATCTTTTTATTTTATTTTTTACAATGTGAACATTTACCTGGTTCTCACCCTCTGTATATGAGTTTCCAGGTCAAGAACAGGATCTTATCCACCTTGGTTTGAACCAAGTTTAACATGTAGAAGGTGCTCAGGAAATGAAGAATGAGTGTATGCTACCTCTTCTTGCCTTTTTCAACTTTACCCCTTTAAGTAGACTTTCTTTTTCCTACCATTAGATCAAAGGGAATCCACTCTATATATGTCTCAACTCTTTTATCTTTAAAGACTTTATAATATATGACTGAAAATTTAAATTTTTGTGATTTCCAATCCTGCATGGCCCTCCCTAGACAGGAAGCAGACAGAAAGCTCCACCCCACCAACTGGATCCCTTTGGGGCTCATCCAGGCCCATATACATCAAAGATGAGCTATGCTCATTGTTTATAAGAGAGCTGTGCCCCGCCCCCCCAAACTCAGGAAATGACCTAAAATTTGTGATGAAGCATTTAAATTGGGCAAACAGAACACTCGCTCCTCCTACCCCCTGTGCAGGAATCGTCTTAATGAGCCTGTGACTTGTTGAGATTAAAGGATGAAGAATTTCCCCACACACTCAGTGCAAACAGATAATACTGGGGCTGAGGGAAGGGTTGTTGGGGGAATAAATGAACAGAAAAAGAGACATCAAATAAATATCAAATAGCATGAACTCTGTGCCATTTAAGATCTTATTTCTGTGTTAGAAAAGGTTAACCCAATGTGATAACTATTGCCTAATAGAACAGGAAAGAAACTAATAGGAAGTAAGCACCTACTAGGGTCCTCAAAAGACATGACAATCCAGCAAGGTAGGTTTTTGTCTTTGCATTGCACAGCTCAGGAACCTGAGACTCACAGAGATCCGTCAGCCACCCAAGACATGTCCACCCAAGTCCAGTGCAGCTGTGAGCTCTCCGGTTTATGTACATGCCTTTCCCACTAAGCCAGTCAAAAGGAGCAGTAGCAATAGGATCTTGGCCTGTTTTACTCCAGACCCACATGTATGCCCTAAAAGGAAACTACATCACTCATAAAATTGGAACATGAACATTGAAAAGGAAAAATAAGAAAAGAAAACTTTAGGGAAATTCAGGTGGCCCAGTGAAATCATGCTGAGTTTTGGAGGCTGTCTTTGCACAGATTGTTTAATTGGCGTTGTATTTTGAGGGTTAGATTAGAGGAAAAAGAAAAAAGACAGTGTTCAGCTTGATTTACATGAAAATGAGAAGAAGCAGAAAATGTGGGGTATTAAAATGTGTGAGTTGAATCCTTAGATCTGCATCATGAGTGGCACACGGTAGAACTTTTAAATTGGCTACATTGCTTTAATTGAAATATAGAATTGTAATAACACAATGTGACAGGCACCTACTGGGGAACCCTGGCTGCTCCCACCTCTCCTTGGAAGAGCAAATACAGAGATGGAAAACATACACACACACACACACACACACACACACACACACACCCCATATCACACACAGACACACACACACACACACACACACACACACACACACATCTAGAAGCACTTGAAAGGGCTTTGTTCTTTTCCAGGCTCTTTGAGGTTTGTATTTTTGAAAAGTACATTTTTTCCTCATTCACTCCAGAGTCCAATTAATCCACACCTCTCCACCCTCATTCCCAGCATGTTCTTGTCATATAGGTATTTTGCATCAATTAGGATGTTTGTTGTGTACTGGATGTGTAAAATATCCATATTTTAAAACAGCCAACAAAGACCTCAATCTGTATGTGGTCTGAACCAAATTCCTGAGTAAGATGGAGATTCTAGGGCCTGGAGGTTTCCCCTCCATCTCTGCCTGACTGTGATCATTTTCAATGTGCACAAATGTTGGAGTTCATTAAAAGATAGCCTCGGGGAGTGGGGTTGGGAATCACAGATTTTTATGGGGTCCAGGATGCAGCCTAGGACTGGAAAGTGTGCCCTAGTCCTCTTTCTGACTTGGCCATACCTATTGCCCAGATTTGATTCCAGTTTTGACCATCACAAACACCACGTGCCTGACACTTTTCTATAGCATATGTTTGTGGGATTGTAATCTCAAGCCTCATCCTCCCATTTCCAAACCTATGTGTCAGCCAAGCACTGTGCAGTCAGGTAGGGCCATCCCCAACCCCATCTTACAGGTACACCACATGCAAGTGGCACAAGGGCTCTGTTCTTTTCATACAGGCTCTCCCCATAAAGTCCAGGCCTTCGACACACAGTTGCCCTTAAATATACAGCATTCCTCCTCCACAGGGTGTAGATTGAAAGAATAGGCCATGACCTCCTTGAAGACCTCCTGGCCCTAATGCCCAGCACACTTTTCTTCATGTAAACCCATTTTAATGTTAAAAAATCAGCAAAAGTTAATTGAAAAACTTAAATTGTCTGCTCTAGGTTATAACACTTGTCCTCTTTAGGCTATTTGTGGTGAAGGACCGGTTATTTTCTTTTCCCATCCAGTCATGATCAAGAAGGTGCTCTGTAATGCATTCTTTAGGCAACATGCAACTCTACATAGGAGTGTGACAGTGATCAATCTAAGCTGTGCCCTATCCAGGGAGACAGGTTCATGGAGCTCACATCTGATGTTACAGCAAAGTGCATGGAAGTTTCTAAACTACTTCTCTTATCACAGTTCAGAAACAGTTTGCAGAGCAGTATTATTCAGCAACCATAAAATGTGTGTTCAAGACATTACTGGCTTCTTACCCAGTGACAAGTACTGCTGTGCAGTGGATAAGGCCTCGTACCCTCTAGAACCCTTTGTCTCTCACCCAACTATCCCATCCATTTACACAGGGCAGACACTTGATCTCCTTCTCTAACCATGACGATTCTTGTTGAATTTTCCTCTTATTTACCTCTCAGCTCTACCCACTGTTCCTCATTACTACCATCCCTGCTTCCATCATCTCTCCCCGGGACTGTTTTGGGGGCCTCCTGCAAGGTTTCCCTATTGTGGCCCACCTGGACCCATTTCAGTCGATTCTGCAAAAGCAAGCCACAGTGGTCTTTTTAACATATAGTCACTGCTTGGTGTCCATGGGGAATTAGTTCCAGGACTCAAATCCACAGATGCTCTGGTCCCTGATATAAAATGATGGAAAATTTGCATGGAGCCTATGTACTTCTTCCATGTAATCTCTAGATTACTTATAATAAGTAATCCAATGTAAAAGCTTTGTAAATAGGTCTTTTCCTATATTACTATATTGTTGAGGGAATAATGACAAGAAAAAAGCTAGATGTTATTAAATATATAATTATTTTTGCAGGAATATTTTGAAACAATTAACTGTGTTAACGGATGTGGAAATTATGGATGCAGAGTGTGTATGTGGAGCATCATGTTCCTCTTCTATTTAAGGCTCTTTGATGGCTTCTTTTGCTTTTAGGCTAAAGACCAAAGCACTTGACATGGTCTATAGGGTGTTAGGGGCTTAGCACTTGTGCACTTCCCTACACCACCTTGCCCTCACTCGCAGCTCCCGAGCATGTAGCTTTCTTTCAGTTTCTCAAAGTCCTCCCCTTACTGTCCCCAAACCCTCTCAGAGTCTTTGCCCCTGTTGTTCTCCCACACCTCTAATACACCTGGCTCCCCTACTCCAGAGATCCACTCTCAGACGTTACAAAGGGTGATCTCGTTTAAACCTCACATCCACAGAATATGGTTAGCACTGTTTTTGAAATAAGAAAGCCAGAGCTCATGGAGGATAAGTGTCTTGCCTGGGGTCTGATGGGCAGCTGATGAGAGAGATCTAAAACTGGCTGTGAGATCCTGGGGCTGCAGTGCTGCCCAGCCAAGCTTGAGCCTACAAAGGAAATGCCTGTGCTGGTACTTACGGGTGGTATAGATTTCTTGTCTGTCCCATCACTGTGCTGTCTTTCCTTCCTGCAGTTCTCTAGGTTTGCTTTTTACACCCACACCCCACTATCTGCTGACCCTACCTTCCTTTTAGCATTGCATCTCATTCCCTAGCTAAGGTGAGCACCCAGCTGTTAGCACCCAGAGATTCCGTGCTAGGCAGACTGAAGAACAACTAAAAGTAGTCCCATTTTGTCTATTTTCTCTGGAAGGCCTGCTTTGGGGGTTTCTAAGATCCACTCATAATTGCAATGACCTCCCTTTCCTCTCTTTGTGCCATGCCATTTTAAGAAGAGAGCTACTTTACTCTGTGCCTTGATCATTTTCAGCTTCCTGATTGGAGCTTCCTTGGGTCTGGCACTAAGCAGAAAGAGACTGGGCTGACAGTTTCCAGCAGGCCCCAAATGTATTCTGGGCCTCCTAAAATCTGTGAATATGCAGTCGGAAATCCATTTCCATGGATAAGTGAACTATTCAAGTGATGAAAAATTTTTTTTCCATTTAAAATGGGAGAAAGAGAATCTCCTGGACTTTGCAACTTCATGATACCCTAGACTTTGGCCCCTATTGGAAGCAGGAAAAGCTATGAAAAGAGAATAAAAGCCTCTTGATAAAAATGGTTGGACAGGCGCTGGCAGCAAGAAAAAAATCCACACATTGTAATTATAGATTTGTGTTTGTTTTAAATCCTGGCACACAATCTGTGAGCTCAGTTTAATAATAAAATACTAGAATTATGCATGCAAGTACAAATTTGGTATCATGTCAGTCAATTCAGAATACTATTTACAGAATGGAATCATTACAGTGCATTAATATAATGAAGATGGTAGTGTAGCCTGTTTCAGTGTAATATCCTTAACACATCCTCACAAGATGCCTGCTGGAGCCCTATGAGGAGTTTAAGCTTCTTTCAAACCACCTTGATAGCTACGAGCTTCATTGCTGCAAGAATGTGACTTGAGTTCGGCCATTAGTAATGTGTTTCAGTTGTTTGTGACACTTCAGAGGAAAGAGTGGGAGAGAAGGAAAGAGAGAGGGGATGATGCATTCCTGAATGCAAGATCTCCGGCCACTGTTTTCTGTTCTATTTGTGTGCTTCTGTTGCTGCCTAGAGCATACTGGCATTGGTCAGTGCACTGACATTTGATTGGTAACCTGTCTTTTGCCTTAATAGATTGGGAGCTCCTGAGAGCAAAGCTCTTGCTTATTTGTCTCTGATGCAGTAGGCAATGTGGCATAATGATTTTTTTTTTTTTTTTGAGATACAGTCTCACTCTGAAGCCTAAGTTGGCCTAGAACTCACTATGTAGCCCAGGCTGGCCTTAGACTCAAGAGCCTTCTGCTTCAGTTCCCCAGTACTGGGATTACAGGTGTGCACCATCACACCTGGCTTGGTGTAGTAATTTAGATCTCAGGCTTTGGAGCCTGAAAACCTGGATTCAAATTGCAGCCATACCAACTACTAGCTCAAAAGCTTTGTGTATGGAATTGACTTATCTGTGCCTCAGTCTCTTCATCTGTAAATTAACTTGGGTTAATAATGCTTGTTTTGTAGAGTTGTTATCAGAATTGGATAAGTAGAGTCCTAGAAAGACTCCTTGCACATAGAAAATGCTCACTGAATATCAGCCGTTCTCCTCCTCTCTGTGCCTCCGTGCCTAGTTCGGTGCTTGGTGTAGAGTAGGTGACCAATCCATGTATGAAGCATGGATGGATGAACAAGACAACGGCATGGCTGTAACCCACAATATGCATTGCTTATCTGAATCCAGAGCTTTCTTGTTATGTCAATGGCCCTGCCAGAAGCCTAGCCTCTCCTTTATTGGAACTTAAGGCTGCTCAGAGATGATTGGACTTGGTTCAGATAGCTATTGAGAGAGACAAAGAGGTTTGCACATCAGGGACTGAAGTTGAGCCTTTGTGAATGTGCAAAACTAAGAATTGATGCAGAAGTCATTATTAACTCACACACTTAACAGGATGTTTGCCTTTCAACAAAGGGTGACTAATTAATGTAGCTGCTGATTATGTAGCTTCCTTAATTTGTTACTGGTTTTCAAATACCAAAGTAATTACATCATCAAAGGAGGACAGTTGCTAGAAAGTCAGTTTACAAAAGTGATCCTTAGACCCCCAGGCAGTGCCCAGTTCCACATTTGGCTCATAGCCTTCCTCTCCCTGGAATTGTATCTGCCTTTTCTTTACCATCAATTCAAATGTAGACCTGTCTCCAAACATCATCCCTGTCCAACCTTATGTCTCTTTGAGCCCCCGCCACCCCACAGAGACGTCCCCTTCCTTCCAACTCACTACCTACAATAACCTCTGAAACTTATCTATATGCCACAGTGTATGCATACATTAGGCCCCTGTGTCAGAGCTATATTGTATTAGATTTTTCTAACTCTGTTTCTACTTGAGGCTGTCAACTACTTGAGAATAGGACCAAAGCTTAAATATCTTTGAGTTCCCCCAAAACTCTTCCTATTCTATAAGTTAGCCCCAGAAGTAGTAAGTATTAAATAAATAATGTGTTCATCACATTGATTTCTTATGAGAAACCACATCTGTATCACATGAATCACAATATTAACATGTCATTTATTATTCAATATACATTTATTGAGTACCCATGATGTTCTAGGAACTGAGCTAATTATTACTACCCTACAGCTACCATTACTAATAATAGTAGCTGACATTTATTCTGCACTTACTTCTTCTCAGACATTGTCCTAAACACCGTATGCACCTATTCTTTTAACCCTACCACAACCCTATAATCCTCATTTTACTGATGATGAAACTGATACTTGCAGACATCACATATTTTGTCTTATAAACACCTAAACATGGGGATGTCCGTTTTCCCCAGTCTTTGTGTCTTGGTACCCAACAGTTTCTGGCCCTTGTTAAGTCTTCAGTAAGTATTTATTGATTCAATAAATGGACGAGTCCACAATTCCATTTATAAAATGCCAGTGTGACCCCAGAGACTCAAATATTAACCACTATTCTTCCTTGACTATCTCATCCCAGCTTTACAGATGTGGATACAGTGAAATAATTATTTCACTTCATGCAATGAAGGATTAGCAGAGAGGTTCAGAAAATACCCAGCTCTATCTAACTATCCTGGTAAAAGGTTAGGTTTTTAGCCTAAAAATAATCTTACCATACTAACTCTCTATAAGGTAAAGTTGGACTATGCCCTTTTTTTTCTCTCTCAAATAATATGATCCCCAGAGCAGATGAAATTAGGTACATTTGGAGTATATTTCCAAGAATGGCCCCAATTTTTATTGATTATTTTGTTTTCCTAACTGGGCCCCATGACCACTTCATAGTCATTAGAACATGGTCTGGTGGAACATTAATCATTTAGTTGTAATCCTCCATCTTTCTTTTTCACATCTTTAAACCAGGAACAAGTCATAATTTATGCATGGTAAGTCAGAGATTTTTATATGGTACACTATGGCTTATAAAAATGCTTTCATAGGATGTTGGAGGTCAAAGGGACAGCAGAATTAATTAGTTTAGAAATTCATGTCCTTTGTCCTCCATACACAGTGGGCTTCAACTGGATAGAACTAAGGGTCAGTGGAATGTTTTCATATAGACTTAAGTTCAAATTCCAGTGATCTTGGACAAGAATCTCAACCCCTCTGAGTCTCAGTTTCCTCATTTGCAAAATAAGAATTATATTTTCTTATAGGGATGTTGTGGGGGTTAGATATCATATAAATAAAGAGCCAACCACACTGCCACCAAAGCAGAAAGTAGCTATGAATTATTATTTCAAAAAGCCTGAGAGAAGCTATATTTACCTTAAATAAAGTTGTCAAGAATAAGCAAGATGGGAGTTTTCTTCCTACCTTGGACAAAATTGTGTCAACTCAATGAAGTCACATTCAACAGCTTTATACATGTGTGTGTGTGTGTGTAAATATATATATGCACATACATATTATGTGTGTGTGTGTATATATATATATATATATATACATATATCTATACATATACCTTTTTTTTAATCAAAGACATGATTAACCATTAAAAAAAAGATTGACAACCTGAGCACCAGTGCTCATGCCTGTTATTCTGGCTACTTGGGAGGCTGAGATCAGGAGGATCCTAGTTCAAGTTCAGCCCAGGCAAAAATTTGCAAGACCCTGTCTCAACTAACAGCTTTGTGCAATGGTGTATATCATCCCAAGGTTCAGGAGGCTAAAATCAGAGGATTGTGGTTCCAGGCCAGCCCAGGAAAAAAAAGTTTGCAAGACCCCATCTCAGTGGAAAAAAGCTGTGTGAGGTGGTGCACAATTGCTACCCCAGCTACAGTGGGAAGCATAAAACAGGAGGACTGTGGTCCAGGCTGGCCTGGGCAAAAAGTGAGACCCTATCTCCAAAATGCCCAGCACAAAAAGAACTGGAGGAGTGGCTCAAGTGGTAGAGCACCTGCCTAGCAAGTGTTAAGCCCTGAGTCCAAGCCCCAGTACCAGAAAAAAAAAAAAAAGACAATGATGACCCAATACTTAATGTGGTTTGGGTGACCACCTTGATGATACAGAGGCACTAGCCCAGTCTGACCCTGAAGAGTTCCATGATTTCTAAGTGTACAAGAGACCTGTGCTTACACAGGCCATGGCTCCTCTGTATTTTTATCTGCTACAGATAGGAGCCATGTGGCCACATGTGCTTATGAACTGTAGTGACACAGGCCAAACCACACAAGCATTAGGTCAGCCTTCCGGCTCCTTCTCCTCCTGTCTAGACAACTGTAAGTCATGAAACTGTACTGTGGAAGCGTCTCTAAGCCTGGAATGAATGTGTGTGACTTCAAGAGAGCTCCTGTCAACCCAGGATAGGCAGGTAATTTAAATGAGAGATGAACTTTTGCTGTAGTAAATCATTGATATTTCATGGTTAACCTTACCTATTTTAACAAATGAAACCATAGGTCTTCAAGTTTATAGTATGTCAAGCAGTGTTTATACGTTTTTATTTCCATGAGTGAAAAAGAAATTATTGTTCATTCATTTTTTATTCCTTTAATTTGTACATCTGTGTATTCATCTGTCTATACATTCACCAAACATTTTTGTAATACCTATTCATTTCCAGGTTCTAGTATGGGTACTGAGCACATAACTGAAAGACCCATCACCCCTGCTTTCTCAGGGATGGGACCAAGCTAGAGAAAAAGACCAAAAAACTCTACAATTGCAATACAACTCAATAAAGAGATAGCTAAGGGAAGTGCTATAGGAGCCAGATAAAGAGAGATTGATCCCAGTTTGGCAGGGGGAGATTTGAGCTGAGCCTTGGAGGATGCATGGGAGTTTTATTTAGTCAACAAATATTTATTGAGTAGCTACTATATGTCAGGTAATTATTCCAGGTGCTGCTCATGTAATAGTGAGAAAGGCTGGCAACACAATTCATAAAGAAACTGAAAAAATGAGTTTCAGAGAATAGTAAGTATTATGAAGCCCACAAAAAAAGCATTACACAACTAAAATTAACTGGGGGAGAGACTTTAGCTTGGGTGGTCAGGAAAGGCACCTGTGAGGAGGTGCCCTATGAACTGAGTCTGCCAGGCTCAGTGGGCTACGGTGAGGAGAACTGGTAGAAAGGAAGCTCTCAGGGCAGATGGGATGTGCCACAGAAATATACAGCCTTAATTTTCATGTCAGATGTTGCCAGGATACTCAATTTTTCTTTTGCTGGATTTAATTTTTCTTCACGTTCCTCTGCTTAAAATGGGGGAGTTTAAATATATCTCTTGCAGTGGAGGTATCTATTATTGAACTTGAATGTTTTTATTTTAGGCATTTCAGAAAGCAGTGCTCTGAGAAGAGCCAGGAGAGATGAACAGTAAGCTTTTAAGCAAAGAGGTTGACGATAGAAAATTGGTGTACTTTGTAGATCTGGAAAAACCACAGGCTCTGGAGTCAGAAAGGTCTAGTGTAAATCCCAGTGCCCCAGCTTTTCCAACTGGCTGATCTTGAGCAAAGGACAACCTCTCCCTGCTTCAATTTCCTCGTCAGTTAACTGTGGGTGCTGATAGCACCTGTCCTGTGGGTTTGTTATGAGGCTCAGGTGAGATAATGCCTGAAGGTGGCAAGAAGAAAACATGCAGTCAACAACAACATCAGCTGTTATCGGGACAATTTCGCTCATGCTTGTCCTGCCTTTGTTATCACCGGCATCATTGCTGCTTTTATTCTTAGGGGAAGCTTATTCCTCCCTGTGTGAGCAATCCAATTTCTGAGGGCTTTGCTTTCACTTATATTACAAATTACATACAATTAATTGTCCTTGGTATGTCAAGCCCCAAATTCTCATCCTGGCACTTGAGGTGCTCTTTCATTTGTTTTTAAACAGAGTTTCCTCTTCTTATTGAAAGTGTTACTAACCCTTCTATACCTCAGAATTCTCTGGTCTTACCCAACCTCCATACTTTTATGCAAGCTGGTTCCCACCCATCAGAATGTCCTCCTACTTGACAGTAATAAAATGTGTTGAGTCTCTACTCTGCACTAGCCATCAAGGTAAGCACTTTACATATATGATCCCATTAGTCTTCATCCCTAAGAAGTGACTGAGGCTTCGGAAAGTGGCATTTCCTGCTACGTCAAGACAAATTGGAAGTGGTGGAGGAAGTTTGGTGATAGCTATGCAAATCCTCCCAATACTTCAAGACAGGACTGTATCCTCTATCTCTCTAGTCCAGGGTAAAGGGCCCACAACCTTGGGCCTTAGTCAGTGTTACCCAAAGTAGGAACAGCTTTCAGGCGAGCCAAACCAGAGAGAGACAGACACCTGCAAAGCATTCTCAGGAAATGAGGTTCTTGCCCCATGTACTGAGTCCCACCACTGAGGAAATAGTGTTGAATTTCTGATATACATCTGCTCTAGGTAGAATCCTGACCTCCATCTTGTCTTGCTGAAATATCCAGAGGAAACTCAATTCAAGGCTATAAGAGTTTTCACAGCGCCAAACTGGCTAGCCCAGCGTAAAGAAAGGCTAAATTCCAATTGGTGGGGAAGATGGATCAGTACTGAAAAATTATAGCCAAAGAAGCGCTTTTAACAGGAAGTCATCAATAGGTCAAAAGCAAGGACAGTGAAGGTGAGTGAGAATGCAGGGCACAAATGATTGAGGGCAAGAGCTTGAGGTAGAGGCTGTACACACTCCATGCTGAGATGACAGAGGCTTGCTTTTCTGTGGTGTAGCAGTAGTCTATGGCCAGATACTTCAGTGTCAGTTAGGTCTTCCACAGAACCCAGCCCCTGACTTCCAACTAGCCTGGTCTCCATGGACTTTGCCTCCTGTGATCCCTGTGTGACCCAGGAATGAAAAACAGGAGTGAGCGTAGCCAGAGATGCCACCCTGCAGGGAGTACTCAAAGGAATTCTACCTGTAGGAAATGCTTTCAAAATCATCAAACTGAAATCCTTCTCATCCTTAGTGTGTAGCTGTAATTTGAGAGCAGGAATGGCCAATTCCAGCATTACGCTTCCAGAATTCCTCCCTTCTCTTCCTCCTTAGAACAGCTCTGTCCTCGGGCTGTCTGGCCTCTGTAGAGGTCAAGTAGAAGATGATTTTAGGACCCAAATTTCCTGTACTTGCTGGAAAACAAAAATGGAGTTTGATTTTGCAGCTTAAAATGGCTCAGACTTATGAAGGGGGAATGCTGTAAGCCGACCTTGGGTTTGAATACTTCAAGTGTGCAGTAGAGGAGGAGATACTGTGAGGTGGCTCACACCTATCATCTCACTACATGGGAGGAGGAAAGTTGAAGAATCTTGGTTCAAGGCCAGCCCTGTTATAAAAATCATGAGACCCCCCCATTCCATCTCAACCAATAAAAGTTGGGTGGGTTAGCACACACCTGTCATCCCTGCTGTGTGGCAAGCGCAAACAGGAGGATTGTGGTCCCAGCTGTCCCAGGTTTAAAGACAATACCCTATTAAAAATACACAAAGTAGAAAGGGCTAGGGGTGTGGCTTAAGTGGTAGAACACCTGCCTAGCACATACAAAGCCCTGAGTTCAAACTTCAGTACTATCAGAAAAATTTGCTGCCCTGCTGTGTGCTTGGCAGGGATTTATTAAAGCAATGAAAAATGAAAAAGTGACTGCAAGATTCTTGACCACTTGAACTCCTGTCATGCTAGGTCCTCTTCTAGACACACATAGCAACTCGTGTAACTCGTGATCATGATGTATACTTTATAATTCTGTTTTACCAATCCAGGTATGATGGAACCTTAGGCATGTTTCTGGTTATTTGCAGGTTACAATTCGCTCACCACCACAGTTTATTAGAAACTTATTATGAGCTTGGTGATGTGTTTTGCATGTCTGCAGAGAAAGTTTCTAAATTGTATCATTCCCAAATGTTTCTCCATTTTCCCAGAAAGCAGGTACTTAGGATTTTCCCTAGCCCTATTCTTGCCATAGGCATCTTGCATGCATTCTGCTTTCATCCCTGCACTTTCGTCTCAGGGCACCCAGGACATCACATTGCTACTGATCCTGCTGGGCCCCCATTAGACATGAACTTGGGAGGAGCAGGGGCCATGCCAGTTTCAGTACTGGATCCATGGGGTCCTACACAGGACTGCAACATAGAAGGTGAATGATTTTGTGGAACCAACAACTACATCTATATAATGGTGAGAACTAATGTTCTCAGAGGGTGGGGATATCCTTATAATGGCATTTTCCCCCCAGAGATGCACTTCCTTATTCTGGGCCAAGAAGGAAAGACTCATCCTGCATCTTTTTCTGCATTTAATCCATGTGCCAAAGAAAGTGTTAAACAGGCCTGGGTTCAAATCCAAACTATTCCCATGCTTAATTGGTAGTGCTGGCCAGTTGTCCTCTCAATAAAAGGAGGGCTTCCCATGGTAGAGGAAATAAATTTGAAGAATATTCTGAGAGAAAGTAAAACCAAAGCAAATAAACAAAAACCTAACTCATAATGTTTACAGGTATTAGTAGTTGTTTTAAGTTTAAGTATTGTTAGGTTTTCAATTAGCCCAGATCCCTGCTGTACTTAGGATCTTTATGCTTAGTTTTTTTTTTTGGAAATGACCTGTCCTTTATTGAGTCAGATGTGCATGCCCTGCTTGAAGACTAAAACAGTATCGTCCCTGTCACTTAAGAGGAGAATATATTTTTATATAATCCAAATTATGTTTTAAGAAGTTTTTTTTTTTCTTTCTGGCAGTACTGGAGTTTGAACTTAGGTTCTCATGCTTGCTAGGCAGGTGCTGTAGCATGTGAAACATTCTATCAACCCTTTTTTTGTGTTGGGTATTTTCTTTTTTTTTTTTTAATTGTTTTATTATTCATATGTGCATACAGCGCTTGGGTCATTTCTCCCCCCTGCCCCCACCCCCTCCCTTACCACCCACTCCACCCTCTCCCTCTCCCCCCCACCCCCTCAATACCTGGCAGAAACTACCTGTGCTTAGTTTAAAAAGTGAGCAAAGTGAGGCACAAAAAGCATACAGATTTGCCCAAGGTCACACAGCTGGTGAGTGGCAGAGCACTTCAGTTTCAATGTTCATATTCAGCCCTTGCTTCTTCTACAAGGGTGATATAGATATGGATTTGTCAATCAGAGGGTCCTTGAATTTTCAAATCTGCTGCTCACTAGATGAGTCTTCGGCAGATTACTTTTCCTCTCTGAGCTAAATAAGTTCTCATTTTATCATGGGGTAGGAAAATAAGATAATAAATTAGAGCCTTAAAAACCATAAACACCTTGCACATAAACTATAAAGTGGCTGTTTGAAGACAAAGAGCCTTGAATGATACAGTTTGCTGCTTGCTCACCACACTATGCCATCAGAAGCAAAGGGAAGTGTTTATGGTTGTTTTTGATTTTTATCAAAATAGGGAAGGATGAATGGTTGGATGGCTGGAAGCAGACATAGTTTATCAGTAATTTAGAAGACGTAATTCAGTTGGAGGGCTCTTAACAAAGGAAATGGATAAGAGGTGGTATTTTGCCAGTACCCATTGGCAATTGGATAGTTGGGGAGTGTGACTAAGGACCCAGTCCCGGGACTCCCACTTTCTAGCTCATTGAACTTGGGCCTGCAAATTCACCTCTCTGAGCTTCGGTGGACTTTCCTGTCAAATAAGTGATGATAAAAACCTTCCTCATTGGCTCCAAATGAGAATTAAATCTGATCCTGTAAGAAAAGCATCAGGCACTAGAAAGTATCCAGACCCACAGCTCTCCCTTCCCCCACCTAACTGGCCAAGTCCCTTCCTGCTTCTTGTTGTATACAAATAATAGGAAACTGCTAGATGCCTGTTTTCTGAATTAATTTCCCAAAGCAGGGAGAGGGTGTTTAGCATAAACACCCCTTGTTTTCATCCTTGTGTTTACCTGCTTGCAGGTGCAACTGGTGAGGGACCATCCCCTTCAGCAGGGGTCTTTGTTCTACTGCAATTAAAGGAGCCTAACTAATTCTTCTGCTTGCTTCCCAGATGCTCTGGGAGCCAGCAGTATTTTTAGCTCATCTCTTTTATATGCCTCACTCTGAAGACATTTTATTATTCATTTCAAAACTTGACAACTCTTCTCACTCTGTCCTTCGTTCCATTCTGATACACAAAAGAAGAGCAAGTTGCAAGCAGTCTCAAGCCAAGTTTTGCCTCTGCTTAGTAGAGACCAAAGCTGTAAGGGGGTTTCTTCTGGCCCTGTCCCATTGTGGTTGCCTAGCTCAGAGTATTGTCTGTGTCACAAAGATTCACATTCTCATCTCATTGAAACTGAAAAGCAGGTAGAGATAACAGTACAGAAAAGCATTTCCAACCCAACCCATTTATACCATTATTAAGTGTTGGTTGCACACTAAGAGATGCTCTAGGTGAAGTGATGTATTTTGCATAAGCAGCTAAGCTATTTCCTTATAGGATGTATTTCCAATAACTTTGAAATAACAGCATAACATTTATTAAGCACTTACTGTATTCTAGGCACTGTACTAAACATGTCATGAGTGTTAGTTCATATGTGCAACTCTGAGAGATGGAGACAGTTATCTCTGTTACACAGGTAAGAAAGCTGGCTTGGTTCCTAGCCCAGATGTGCACAATTGTGAGTAGAGAGGCCCTGCTTTGACCTCTGGATTTAGAGCCTGTCCTATTAACCACTAACTTTATTGTACCAGCCCTCCAGCCAGACTGCCTCAAAGACTGGGGTCATGATAAATAAGATAGTATGTAAGTTAAGCCCCAAGACCTGGGCCTGAATCTGTAGATGGAGATTATCAGAATTTATATGGTGTCTAAGATAAACACAGCTGGACAAATTAAAGCAGTGAAACAGATTTTACTCAGTAACTACCTACAGTAGGGGAAGGAATTGTGCAAAAGTGACAGCATTTTAAAGGAAGAGTGGGGTGGGGGAATGTCAGGGTTTGAACAGATTTAGGGAAGTGAAAAATGACAAAAAGCTGGAGCTGGGACTGAAAGGAAAATGAAGAGGAGAGAGAAAGAAAGAGAGAGAGAGAGAGAGAGAGAGAGAGAGAGAGACCAAAAAAGAATCTGTGACCTGTACAAGCAGCAGGTCTTTATTAGGGAGAGGAGACCCCAAAAGGGACCCTCAGCCATCAGCAGGGACTGGTCCATGTGGAATCCATCTGGTAGTAGATGCTTTGACCCTCTCAAAGAGACAAGAAACAGGGGCCCTATCTTTAGGCATTGGCTGGAACAAACAGTCCTTTTGACAGCTTCAAAATTTCTCAGGCAAGTACCTTAAAAAAACTGTGAGAACTCATTCTAGGGATGTGACCTTGAGCTGATGGAGACTATTTAGTTTCTGTCTACATCTTTATAGGGTGAGGTGGAGGCTCAGTTGAGAAGAGAGTTCTGAGGAGCATGAAAACAGATTGGTCAAGGAGAGTCTATCAATGTAGCATACTGTCCATCTCTGGTCTATGGCAGTCCTTGCAGCAGTGCTGCCAATGGAAAAGCCCAGAAGCCTACACCCTATGTTGTACAGAGATAACCAGTCATTGCGGATGGGATTAGCAAGGCTTCTGCACAAAGGGAAGTCAGGGAAGAGACAGTGGGGCAGCTAACCCAGCTACAGGCCTAGGTGCTGTTTCTCTAGTAGCTTACTCTGAAATCTCCCAACAGAATCCTCAAAATAGGGCCTCCACACTTGGGCTTTGGCCTCTCTTTCCTTTAAATCACAATGTGAAGTAGTACTGGAAATGCATTCAAAAGGGCAGATGACCTCACACCAACTCCCTCTCAATACTCACTCTAGGACCCCTCAGAGCTCCCTAGAGGCACCTCATTCTGCCCTGAAATTGGCACCAGCTACCACTCATGCTAGTGGAACTACCTTTCTCCCTTGGTGGTTCCTTATCTTTTGCCAATCAGTGTAAATGCTTCCTTTTCCTGGCAGCCTTTGCCAGTGGACCAGCTGCCCCAAATGCCTTCTCCCTTGACTTGGTCTATGCCTCTGTCTGAGTACCTGTCAGACCCTACTGCAGTTGACCCTGTACCTGACTGTCTCTTCCAGACCACAGGCATCTAGAGGGCAGGGGCTGCCTCTGTTCATGTGGATTTCCTGTACCCATGCTTCCAAGGCACCTCATCCAAAAGTAGGCTTTTAAGTGATTGTTTACTGAAAGGACAATGAATGGAAGAGCCAGGTTAGTTAACTCTTCATCCAAAGTGGTTTCTAGCCCACAAGCCACTGAGCTTACTATGTAGTCTGCAATGTGTGCCCAAGACAGCACTATATAAATAATGATGCTAAAGTATGGCATAGGTCTGAGACTTCCCCACACTATCAGTGGAGAAGAAGGTGCAGAGCTGAGAACAATCCAGAACCATAAAAATGGTACATGTACCAGTGTCATAAAGCCATATGCTATGAGGTCAGGAAACACATCTAGTTGTCTCCAAAAGCTGCCAATTCAGTTAATGAAACAAAGAGGTTCACCTCCTTCACCACTGCCACTGGGATCACCACCACCCACTCAAGCTTTTCCATCCCATGTTGCTAGGGGAGTGGGAGTTAGGAGGTAAGGAAGGCAGGGTTCATATTCAGGTCACAAACATTTTGCTGGACTGTCCTCATACCAGGGACAATGCTGCTTTTACAACCCAGCACCAAAGAACTGTTGCCTAGGCCCAGCTACCCTCTTGCTTGGGTCCTCAGACTCTCCTCTGTAGCAACAAAATACAAGTTCATTTGCAACCACCTGTCTTGATGCTTCAGCTTATGTGGCTTGACACCCATGTTAGTGAGAAAGCTAAGAAGTGACTTCCATCTGATTGTATCCTGCTGGGAGGCCCACTCAGCTCCCCACCCTTGTCTAGGGAAAGAAGGGCTCCATCTGCAGAAGATCCACAGCAGGGGCAATTCATAAAGAGCTGACTATTGCCACCACCCTGGTTTTCTAACCTTGGCTTCAAGACCTACATCTCCATCCCTGCCTACCTTGTTATCTTTGAAGACTGCTACACTCTGGCTAGCATTTGATGGTCCAATAACCCTAGACCGATTGCAGCTGCCTATATATCATGCTGTTTTAAGCTCCATGACCCTTCGCTATCCCTCTGGAAGCAATATCTTGAGCCCTACCACCTCCACCATCACTAATTTTTACCTAGTCAATTCCCACTGGCCCAGTCTCTTTGGGCCTCCATTTTAACCTGTTCTTACCTTTATTACTGCATGAACTCAATGTTCACATATTTATCAACAAACCATTTCTTACCCCTACACACACACACACACACACACACACACACACACACACACACCACATACACACATATCACACACTGTATTAGATGTTGGAGATGCTGTGGGGAGTGAGAAATTGACACAGGATTACTTTCCTAGTCTCCTCAGTGTAATGGAGGAGGCAGATGTTAGCCAGGGAATCAGCAAATGAAGGGAGAATTGTAGTCTACAACTTGCATTTTAAATTCACTGAATATATTTAAAATCATAAACATTTTGAGGGATGGTACAGATGCACTTGTGGGGTTTACAGCATAATTCACTTAGAAAGAACCAGACAGAAATATCCATGCATTAGGAAGACATGGAATGGGTTTCTTTGACAACACTAACAAAGGCACCTGACCTCCCAGTCTCTGCTATGGAGTGCTAGCTGTTCAAGGGCAAGGGTCTTGACAGCTCTGTCTTTGTATGCTTGTTACCCAGCACAGTATCTGATAGGGAGTTTCTGGGTCAAGGCAGATGTCCTGTTACTAGAATTAAGTCGTGGGGCACTTGAGAGCTGGACCAACAGCACGAGGCATTTGATGTAGAAAGCACTGAGTGATGTAGCCTCCTTACATCTGCCCTCATTTGGGTGTGCTGTCACTGAATCTGGCCCAGAGATGAAAAGTTACGTCAGGAAGAAGAAGGAGGAAGAAGAGGGCAGCCTGCTCAGCAGAGCCTGATGACCATAGCTCTCAGGAGACCACCTGCTGTTGTCAAAGGGGCATGAAGCTTGGCACCATGCTGGATTTTAGCCCTTCCTCTGAACTTCACCACTGATTGAAAATTGATTGGGCCAGTGGCTTAACCCCTCTGAGCTCCACTTTTCTCATTTCTAATGGGAAAATAGTAGAAGTGGAGATAAGAATTTATGAATTTGTGTCAGTTTTGCCCTATGAGACCCTAAGGTGGGTTGAGAGAGATGACTAGAAGATTGTGTCTGGTGTCTTTCCACAGAAGGGTGCAATTTTGTGCTAATTTCTTTTACTGACAGTTCATTTTCCAAGGCAACAGCCTAACAAATCATGGGACCAATTAGTGTAAGAGAAACAATTGATCCTTGTGCTCCAAGAGCCCAGCCCATCGCCTCAGTGGTTTGTGGTGTATTTGGGGAATGCCATATAGCACTAAATGGGAAATAATTGGATAGATGTAGCTATAAATTGCACAGCGCTGCACTGCACTCTAAGCTTTCTGGTAAGTCGTAAGGGCTGGCAGTAATAGGAAAGCTATTAGTGGGTTTGCCTTCCCACACTGAGAAGCAGAGCAAAGCTGGAGAGGGGACAGTCCTACCCCTCATTTTACAGATGGGAACATGGAGGCTCACCGAGTGATTCCACATGGGACAAGATAACTAGAGATCTCTCAGTCTTGCTTTCTTTTAACCCCTGTCTTACCATCATGTTGTCTTGGCAAACTTCTTAAACAAAGGGACCTCAATGTAAAACTGAGACAAGTGATAGTTTAGAGCTACTGCCTCACAGTGTTACAAACTGGGCAATTGAACAGCGAAAATCCGTTGTCTTACATGTCCAGAGCCAAGAAGCTCCAGCCCATATGGCTACAGGGTGGCTTCTTTTGGAGCTGTGAGGAGAGATCTGTTGCATGACTCTCACCCAGCCTCTGGTGGATGCGGGCCATTTTTGACATGCCTTGGCTTGTGAATACATCATCATGATTTTTGCCATGATCTTCCTATAACGTTCTCTCTGACACTGGTCTGTGTCCAAATTCCCGCCTCACATAAGGAAGCCATAGGGATTAGATTAAGATCTTACCCTACTCCAGGATGACCTCAACTTAATTAATCATATCGATAATGTCTCTGTTTCCAATTAAGGTCACATCCTGAAATACTGAAGTTAGGACTTCAGTGTATGAATTTGGGAGAAAAACATACTTCTGCGTGCAACAGAGACACAATTTGGACAACGGAATCTTTGAGCTGCGGGGCAACTGCCATTTACTACACACCCCTGTGTGCCAGGCAGAACCCTAGGAAGTTTACCAGTGCAATCGTGTTTAATTCTCACTCTAGGTGAAAGAAGTTTGAGGACGCTAAGGTTCAGAGACGCTGAGTCATCTGTCCAAGGTGACAGACTTGGGTTTCAGGTACTGACTTGGGTCACCTCATGGCAGTACAGAAACTCACAGGGATGAGATGTGTGCTGCCTCCACACTCTTGGAAGCATAGGTATTAAAAGTCATGATTTGCCACCAGTATCACCTGTCTCTATCTCATTTGTAAATGCCTCAGAATCCCAAACTTCTCTGTCCTAATCCAATCTTCTTTCCATTGGCTGCGTTGTAGTCAATTCACTTTCTTGCAAGTTTCTGTCTGGCATGCAAAGCTTTATTGTGACCAAGGCAGAGGTTAATTTCAAACTGGTTACAACACAAAAAGTAATTTTCCGTTAAATATAATGACCTCATTTCTGCAGTGACTTGTGGCAAAACATGCTGTTTCATTTCCATTCAACCACACTCATTTACCTACTTGCTACAATAATTTTATGCCATGAGCTAAAATGTAGAAATCATTGGTTATATTACTAAACACCTACAATGGTTATTAGGATTCTCCATGCAGAGAAAAACAGAAATAAAAGTAAGAATTGTAGGAGAATGAAAATGTATGCAGTTAAAGTGCATTCACAACTATGGTGGGGCACAGAAGCTACCCAGAGTCTGGAGGCAGCCATGCCTGGCAGCAAGCCAGGGCCCACCCTATCAGCTGTGTGACCTGGAGCTACTTAATTAACCCTCTGTGTCTCAGTTGCCTGGCAGTAAAAGTAGGAGAAATAAATTGTAAGGTTATCAGGTGAGTGAAATTGATGAGGATATACATACAGCATACTCAGCACAATGTGTACAATATAGTAGGAATTCTCTGAATAGTACTATTTTATGTCTGATGAAAATAAGGTCTGTTTGTTATGCATGTTTGGAGAGCCTTCCAAGTTTGAGATCCTCCACCCCAGATATTTTTGTGGTATTGGGGCTTGAACTCAAGGCCCACACCTTGAGCCACTCCATAGCCCTTTTTGTGCTAGGTATTTTTGAGATAGGGTCTCCCAAACTATTTGCCCTGGCTGGCTTTGAACCACAATCCTCCTGATCTCTGCCTCCTGAGTAGCTAGGATTACAGGCGTGAGCCACTGGCGCCCGGCCAGATTGTAAATTGTTTCCATATTCAACCTGAACTTCAAACAATGTGTGGTTGCAAATAGAAGG
Source organism: Castor canadensis (assembly GCF_047511655.1). Classification (NCBI taxonomy): domain Eukaryota; kingdom Metazoa; phylum Chordata; class Mammalia; order Rodentia; family Castoridae; genus Castor; species Castor canadensis. The sequence continues at coordinate 117,259,807 of NC_133392.1, forward strand.
TACTGGCTTTCCATTTTATTCATGCTGACCATGGCAGTGAGAGAGGGATGCAGGAGGATGGCGGTGTAACTCGGAGCACTCACTCTTCAGCACACACACCTTACAGACGCCTTTGGGTGGGGAGCGATGTTGCCTGAGCGGCTTAATAAAGGCCTTTTGTCTGTAACCGGCTTATAATGAACTCTTTGAAGTGCTCAGTGCCTTAAATTCTCCTGATCTCCTGGAGAGCAAGTAGCAGTAGGGACAGAAGCATGCCAAGATTTAATTTTTTCCAACTTGTCATCATGAAAATGCTCAAACACAGAATATTTCAAAGGATAATTCTAAAACTTAACCTTTTGCCATATTTGCCTTCTCTGACTCCCTCTCTAAATAGGTTAAGTAATCAGTAGATAAATATATAGCTAGAAAATAAATAGTGGTATAAGATGTGCTCATCACTTCCGGGGTTCCATTGCTTCCAGGCTCTCTTGGCAAAATTACAGGATTATTTCTTGCATTTTGCAATTTAACATTACAGGATTATTTCTTGCTTCTTACAATTGTTTTCAAACACTGAAAATCTTGCTTTCTAACAATGTATTTATGTATTTGCCTTATCCATATATATATATATATATGTATATCCAAAGCTATTTCAAAATTACAGTTCCAGTGTTGATCGCTACTGACAATAAGCAAGGAGTACACTTGGACATTTGAGGATCAATGAAATTTGCTCAACGCCCAGGTCCCCTGGTATTATTTGGGTAGGTCACTTGTTTCCAGCCTATTTCCTTCTATGACAGGGATAATAACAATGAATGAATTGTTCAGAAATCCCATGGTCATGACAGAAAACTCAACTTCAAATGTCTTAAGTAAGAGAAAGAATTTACTAATTCATATAACTGAAAACTACAGGGCTAGGATGGCTATGATAGCTCACACCTATAATCCCAGCTACTTGAGAGGCACAAATTGAGAAGATCAAGGTTAACAAGACCATAGCTCAACCAAACAACTGTGTGTGATGGCGAGCACCTGTTGTCCCAGCTACAAGGGAGAATAGGTAGGAGGATCACCATCTGAGGCCATGGTCAAAAACATGAGACTTTATCTAAAAAATAACTAAAAACATCAGGTGCTGGTGGCTCACACCTATAATCCTAGCTACTCAGGAGGCAGAGATCAGGAGGATCGAAGTTCAAAGCCAGCCTGGGGAAATAGTTCTCGAGACCCTATCTTGAGCTGGTGGAGTGGCTCAAGGTGTAGGCCCTGAGTTCAAGCCCCAGTCCACAAAAATTTTTTAAAAAGACAGGTGCATGGCTCAATTGGTGAAGTGCCTGCCTAGCAAGCATATGTATACATATATACACATATATGGTGTGTGTGTGTGTCTGTATATATATATATATATATATATATATATATATATATATATATATAGTTAAATCTGCAGAAATGACAGGATCCAGGTTCCTATATGGCATCATAAAATTTGAGACTCTAACTCAGCTCCTTTCCTTTTCTCATGACTTGATTTCCCAGTAGCTCTTTCTCACTACCCTTTGGTTACTCCCAGACTATTAACCCGTAACTGCAAGCAAGGTCTCACCTGAGGCCTTGAACACTATATAATGTTGGTGTTTGAAAATCACATTGTGTTAGAAAATCACAGTGTGACCAGGTGCCAGTGACTCATGCCTGTAATCCTAGCTACTAGGGAAGGCAGAGATCAGGAGGATCCTAGTTCAAAGCCAGCCAGGGAAAATAGTTTGCAAGACCCTAGCTCAAAAATATTCAATGCCAAAAAAAAAAAAATATACTCAAGTGGTAGAGCAGCTACCTAGCAAGCATGAAGCCCTGGGTTCAAATCCCGGTACAGCAAAAAAAATAGATAAAACAAAAAGCCAGTAATGTAGTCATTACATAATAAAGGCATTAGAATTGAGACTCTTAAGATCAGTTGCCTGGGAAAAAGACAAAAAGTTACAAGCCTACCATCTACCAGACTTACTGCTAGACATGTTAAATGGTCAACCTTATATCCCTATGAGAATGGGATAGTTCCCGTTTTACTGGCAAAAAATCCTAAGGCTGTGTGAGACAAAGTGACTTGTTCTGACTACAAAGCCATGGAAGGAGTCAGATACTTCCCTCACACTACATGGGTTCTAGAAATAGGACAGAACTACATCCCACTCCTCAGAGCCCATTGTACTTTGAGTAAGGTGAGAAGGGAGGACAGCTAGGGCAACCCACTACCAACTGTGATGCTGCTGAAGCTGCATCCCAGCTCATGGAAAGCAGTGCTGAGGCCAGTTTCCCTGTCTAAGGTGGTTTGTACTCCTCCTGAACAGAAATCTGCTTAGGTGCCAGTTTTGATTACTAAATGATTAAGCGCACCTGCCTCCTCTTTACCTGTTAGGCAAATTTAAGCCCACATCACAGGTCTAGGATGCTCTCAGCTCCTTAACTAGTTCATCCCCCTGTTTGCAGGCAAGGACTTTCTGCACATCTTTCCTGATCTGTATTTATTGCACATATTTAGAGAGCTGCTAAGAAGCTGTATGTTATAACTGCTGTCTTGTTGTGAAATTTACAAAGGAATTAAAGAAATGCTGAGGGCTAAAAAGGATGCCAATATTTTTGGAATTGTACCTCCTCATTTTAATTTTTGAGGAAAATGAAGGCTTAGAGAGAGAAACAGATAAAGAGCTAGTGGGGCAAGAGGGGGATCTGGCATGGACTTATACCCTAGATCCTCTGGACAGATTCATTCCTTACAACTATTCACTTAAACATAATGTAGTGAAAAACTCAGAAAGACCGAAAGTGGAATGGCAGTTGCCAGGAGCTTGGCGGGGACAGACTAGGAAATTGTTCACTGATATACAATGTCAGTTTGGGAAGATGAGAAACTTCCGGAAAAAGATGAGAGAGTGATAGTTGTAGAACATGTGAGTGTGCCTAGTGCCACAGACTTGTGTACTTAAAAAACGATTTAAATGCTAAATTAGACGTTATGTATATTTTGAAACAATGAAAATATATGTACTGAGTACTTACACATAATACTGAATACATAAGGCACTATACTTGATGCTCAGAATAAGATGAGGGAAAAAAAATGTTGTTGCACCCTTCCTGGAGGTAACCCTTGTGGTAGAGGTAAATACTGACCAATGCACCCCCATAAACCGAACAACAAAGTGAGGAATTCCCCATCTACCACCCTAGTGGAAAAGCTCAGGAGCTGAGAGGACTTGGAGCTAGCATAAGAGCCTGGGCTCTGCTGGCAAGTCCGGGAAGCTTTGGAGAAGAGACATCTGTACTGAAGTCTGAATGGGGAGGTGTGAGCTTTATCATGTGCAAGCACCTGAGGTAGGAGTGTGTGTGGTCATTTGCAGGACAGAAAAGCAGTGAAGGTAGCAGGTAGGGATGACTGTGCTGAGAGATCCTGAGGAAGTGGTCACAACCTTGCAGATCCTTACAAGGATTTTGGTCTTTATCCTAAGAGGAATGGGAAGCACTTGCTGTGTTAAATACTGGAAAGCCTTGATATAACTTGCCAGACTTTTCTGTACTCAGTCCCTTGTCAGTGTGGCAAGGCTATCACAGCAGGGGCCGACATAAGTACACAAGGAAAAACTAAGGCTCTTGCTCTAATTCAAGCAGGAAACAGTGGCTTTGTGGCCTGACTTCTGGTGGTGGAGATGGTGAGGAATGAACAATCTGGAAGATATTCAGAAGGCAAGTCTAAGTCGTGGAGGGATGAGAGTGAAGGAGGCCGAATGGGGTCAAGGATGGCTTGTGTAAGTGGATAGATGACCTTGTATGCATTAACTTCAAATATGAAAGAAAAGGAATTGTATATTTTTGTTTAATACACAAAATATTCATTGTAGAAGCAATTAGTATAAGTAACCACCATATTTTAAAAATCACTAGTAATCCCACCACTCCAGAAGAATGCTTGTTTAGGCCACGCTGATAGACCTCAAACTTCTTATGCACATAGATACAGATACGCAACCGTTTTTCTCCCAAAACAGGATCATATTAACATGCTACTCTGCACGTGCCCTTTTTTACTCAACAGGATGTTGCAAATTTGTTTCCATAGCAAAAAAAAAAAAAAGTACTTCTACAAGATGATTTTTCTTTTCTATATGACGTAGTATTTCATTGTACAGCAAAATGCATTTGGTTCAACTAGTATTCAACATTTTGGACATTTTCAACATTTTCACTGTTCTAATAGCACTGCAGGGAATATCTGGTATCCAAGTCTTCATCCGCAGGTTGCATTATTTCTAGACAATTAAATCTCTACAAGAGGAATCACAGGGTCAGTTTGTGCATGTCTTTAAGGCTTTGAAATATACAATCAGCCTTCTAGAGAAGTTGTACCAAATCGTGCTTCCATTGATAACAAAAATACCCATGGTGGCTGACACAAGCCCTCACCATGTGCTGTTATTCCAAGCACTTTATATATATTAGCTTATTAATCTTCCTCACTGCACCATAAGAGAGATGCTGTTACGATCCCTGTGTTACATGCAACCCTAAGTTATAATTGCCCAGGAAAACATGTTTCCCCACACATCGTCAATGCTGTGTATTATCTGTTTTTCTCTCTCTCTTCATTCTGATGGGGGGAAAATGCATCTTATTTCTATCCAGCAGATTTTATGTGAATCAGTTTAAAATTTCCTACAACAGTTGAGGTTCTATCTCATTCTTCGTATTACACAGAAAAGCAAAAGAAGTCTGAGATTGTCTGAGTGACCATGTCAAAGCTACCCATCTGGCAGATGGTGGCGCTTAGCTTTTGGACTGCCTTCTCCTTGGCTCCAGAGTCTTTATCTTTCTCTCCTTATCATACCGGCTCTTCAGCTAGAGAACATGTTATTCATGAATTTGATCTTGTTCTTGAGTAGAATATTTGGGAAGGTTTCAGATTGTTCCCAACCAGGGAACAATTCCCTCTGACCTGCTTTATTTAGCAGTTGATAATGGAGTGCCCAGGGGCTGATACAGAGGTTGTCTCCCAACACTGTTGGCAATATGATACAGCAAGCCCATCCAAATATATGTTACAAAAGAGAAAGGCCTTCATAATGAGCCTGGGCCTCCCTTTGTCTTGTGAGGCTTTAACTACTGTAATTGCTTTTCATGTGAAGTAGTGTATTTTTTTGTGTATCTATTTTTATTCTGTGTCTGTCTGCTTATCTGCTTTCTTCTTGTTGTGTTTTGTGTTTTGTTAACTCACTTGGATCCTGGTGGGTGTTTTTCTTGTGAATAACATTGCCTTGAGAAAGGGTGCACTCTCATACACACATACACACATGATCATTTGAAGGCTAAATAGGGTAGAATTTGTTCTTTAAAAATAGCTAATGGTAAAGTCTGAGGCAGATGACTTTCTAATCTATACTGTACTTAATTGGCTGTATTGAACCATACTACAAATTAAGTCTTCTCTGTAATTTATTCTGTCAGACAGTACCCTCCAAACAGTTTGATACTTCATTTAAACATTGGTAAATGGCTCATGGAACTGCAAAGAAAAAAAAAGACATTTAATGATGAAAAGAAACCCTCTGTTCACAGAATGAATCCTATTGGAATGTCATGAATTAACCCAGTTCATTCATTCAGGGAACATTTATTGAGCACCTACCTTGTGCAGCACTCATCTTAAGATGGGTTGGCTTGCCCTTCTTTATCTCTTGCCTCCCTGCCTTTCTCCTTCCATCTCTCCTCCAGTAATCATTATGTTGCATTTATTGTTCAAAAGGAACAATGTTAGGAGCTGGAGTAGGATTGAGGAGGGCCAGACATGGATCTGTCTTTGAAAATCTGATACTCCCAAAGTGGAGAGCAAACATGTGTGCAGATGCTCTTCACAGAGTCCTGTGCTCAGGACATTAATGGTCCATGTTTCCTTCCTAGAGTGCCCTTTCTTCCTTATTTTTCTGGGGAACTCCTCATTTATGTTTCAAGATTCAGTTCAAGGTCACCTTCTTTGTCAAGTCTTCCCTGATGCCCTTCCCTCATCCTGCTCCCATCCTGTGAAACACGCTGTGCATACCTTTAATGTAGAGCTCATCATAATATGCTGTGATTGTTGTTTCTTCACCTGCCTGTTTTATGGGAGTGTAAGCTCCTTGAGGAAGAGACCATGGTTTAATTATGGTTTAATTATGTACATAGATGTCGCATGGAACACGAGACCTAGAACATAGTAGGCATTCAATAAATGCACATGAATAACTGGATGAATGTACAGATGTGAAACAAAGCTGGGAAGTGCAAAGCGTACTATATAGAAGGATAAATGCAATGCAAGGGGATCTAGGGATGGCAAGTACTACTAATGGAAATGGTGGAGTCAGGGAAGGCTCCCTGGATGAGCAAAATGTTGACACAAGGCTTTGAAGCATACATATGGTGTAGTTATGTATATAGTATAATTGAAAAACTATATATAAGCACAGAACAGGAGAGGAGGGCAATCAGCAGAAGAAAAAGAAATGAGCAATAGCACACAGGTGGGAAGTACAAAGTCTAAAGGCAAATGAAAAGCTCCTTAGGCTACTTGTAGTACAGGTTGCCTGAAGTTCATTTAAGGGAGGATAGTAACACTGGACTTAGGACACTGATGCTTAGATGATTCTTGGAATTCTTTAGTGTCAATTTTTATCCACAATGTAAGCAAGGAAGAGCAGGAGAAATAAACGAGGCTGTGGCAAAGAGACATAGTGTTTTTGAAGACTATTTTTGGAACAAATACATGTTTTAATTTTTGGTCATAACCTAATATCTAGAATAAATTTCTCTAAGACAACAACTGTTTTTAACAAGAAATGTGGAAGAGGGGTGACAAGAATTTGCCTTTCTTTTACCTTCCCTTCCACTCCAGCCCAGACTTCTCTGAATGCTCTCCCAACACTACCTCCTGAATACCCTGTCATGGTTCAGAATTCCCCACAGAAACACTCCTGAAATGAAGCAGCCCTTCTCCTGTGACCAAAGTACTCACCTTGCCTTTTAGCTTTGACTGCTGAACAGATATCACTCAAAGAAAAAGTCAACAGCATGTCCTTAAAGAGACTCTCAGGAACTGGATGTAAACTGTTCTAGGTCATACTGACTGACCCTTTTCTTTGAGATTCTGTAGCTGACCTTTACTCTACACCTTCTGATTCATGACAGTCTGACCTCATGTTTCTGCCAGAACCCCAGACAACCTCAGTTCTACCTCTTATCCACTTCTCCCTTTCTCTTGCTTCTGCATCCTAACTCATAAGGAAATCATCCTTTGGTTGTTGGATGAGGGAGACAGGGGATTAAGGAAAGGAGAGTTTCCTTCTATGTAATCCTGTTTCTTTTTCAATGCTTTGTTATTCTGAGTAGGAAAGAAGAGTCTTGGGTTTAGTACCAGTTCTCCAGTATAATCTTTTGCCCTCAGTCCCTTCATGAATAAACTCAGAGTTGAACTAAGTAATGTTTAAGGTTCCTTCTGACTCCAAGTGTCTTTGATTGTGCTGATTTAATCGACTTGAAGACATGGGGCAATTTTGAGGCTCAGTGAACAAGTATTTGCATGATGCTCTGAGTTGCTAAAATGAATGTGATAATACAACTGTGGGATTAGCCAAATTCTAATGGATTTGTATTTCCAAGTGTCTATATTATGTCTGCATGGTTAAGGCCGGGGAAAGTGAAGACATATTCCCTCACTGACTGTTAGTTTCCAAATGAATGAGACACTTTCAGAGCAATCCTTTTTAACATGTCATAAAATTAACTACAGGAAAAGATAATACTACAAATATCTTTAAGCACTTCATGCACGCACACACAGCTACACTTTGCAAGGCAATATTAGGTATCATCAGGCATTAAAAATGTTTTGATTTTAAAACACTTAATGAGGATTCCCAGATAAATTAAAACATCTCCATCTGCTGTCTTGCATGGTAGGTGATATTTTACCATTGCACAATCATCTCCAAATCTAATTCCACCAGGAAGACTTCTAATCGCAGTTTAATTTTAGAGCAATATTCTACTTGGCAATCAATAAAACACTGTCGTCAAACTTTGATTTAATGGGAGACTTGGATAACATTCTCCACATTATGCAGTGATAGAAATACATTCAGGAAAGGAAGAGAAGAAAAGAATGCCTTTGTCTCCCATTTTCCCCTGCTGCATATCATTCTAGCTTACAAAAGCATATAAATCAATACCCCAATGTTGTGTGAATATAAATCTCATCAATTTTACATCATTAACACCATGAAAAAGCTACTGCTCTTTGAGCAGTTTTCCCCTGCTAGCTAAATATGTCCTCTTGATAAAACAAGAGTAAATGGATCCTTATTATTTTACTAACAAGCACTTCTTCATCAACTTTATTTGTGTCAAAATTCATTAGAAGCATGTAGTGTCTTATTGCCACTTGAGGGACTAGGGTGACTGAGCAGTGACATAAACCTCCAAGAATGAGGTCAAGAGAACAGTGAGCAACTTGAACAGGATGTGAAGTCAAAGAGAGGGTTCTAAGAGTAGTCAGGGAAGTGAGTGAATGATCAGATCCTAGAAGGTTAAACCAAGGCAGAATGTTCTACTGCCCCAGATAGTAAGAATGCAGTGGACTGAGGAATGGCCATTTTGCAAAGGGTATACTCAAAAACTAAGGTGATAGACATCATGAGAGAGCCACTATGCCCACTGTGGCTTTTGAGGTCGGAGGTTCTAATAGTTTACAGGATATGGGGAGATAGAAGAAGACCATAGCATGTGTACTCCGGTGGTTCACAGTGCTTTCAGAACCAACTTCCCCCATGATAACATTTCTCCCACCCTCCCAAGATGAAGAACAAAGATTTTTGTCCCCTAGAAAACTGCATTTAAGTCATTTGTTTTCCTTTTCAGACTCTTTCAATAGTAACTAATGGCTCAAATATAAGATAAGGAATATAGCAATACTAAGCAGTTGTAATTCCAAATAAACTTATTTTCATGTATGTGGACAAAGAAATGTATAGACTTTTGAGGAATAAATATAAATTTTGGTTTTACCTTCTGAAATTTTGAAATTTGCTTGGAGCCTCTTTTATGACTTTTAATGATCCCTATAGATCCAGGACTTTTGAGTTACGAGCCTTAGCCCTGGCACACACCCATTTCATTTGCTAGGGGAATAAACTGGGCCTCAGCGGGAGCTTTATATTTACTAAATGGTTAGAATTTAAGCCTCTTGATGCCCAGTATAATGAGAAATCCCATTTTAAGGATTTTGAACTTACCACAAGTACCCAGTTGCATCTATAAGTCTTTACAGAGTACTGTTTAATGATGATTGCTATAAGTAGGTTTAGTGTAGGAAAATAACCAGAAAGATCATCATCACCTAATAGGGTGGTAAACATTATTTCTTGATGCTCAAATAATAAAGGCAGAAGTTTAATTTCAAAAGATTTTCAAATTACTGATCATCAATTCAAATTTACTTTAATTCAACAACTGTAGGCCAGGCACAGAGCAAGTTGCTAGGGTGACAGAAGTCAGGAAGACAGTCTGGTGGGGATGAGGCCTCCAGGACACCAAACAGACCAGATCAAAATAGAACTACCCCACGACATATCATCATTAAAATAACAAGTTCAGAAACTAGGGAAAGAATATTGAAGGCTGTAAGAGAGAAAAAACAAGGAACATACAAAGGTAAACCCATCAAAATCACAGCAGACTTCTCAACAGAAACATTAAAAGCAAGAAGAGCGTGGGGTGAGATCTTCCGGGCACTGAATGAAAATAACTTCAACCCCAGGATACTCTACCCAGCAAAACTATCATTCAAAATAGATGGAGCAATAAAAATCTTCCATGATAAGCAGAAACTAAAACAATATGTGACCACAAAGCCACCACTACAAAGGATTCTTCAAGGGATTCTGCACAAAGAAAGTGAAACCCAACTTAACTATGAAAAGACAGGCAGCACCAAACCACAGGAAAAGAAAAAGCAAGACAGTAGAGAGTAACATCAAGTTAGATACACACAATCAAACCTTCAAACAACTAAGACAACTAAATGGCAGGAATCACCACATACCTATCAGTACTAACACTTAATGTTAACAGACTTAATTCACCCATCAAAAGGCACCGCTTGACGAAATGGATTAAAAAGGAAGATCCAACAATTTGTTGCTTACAGGAGACCCATCTCACTGACAGAAATAAGCATAGGCTAAGCATGAAAGGCTGGAAGAAGATTTACCAAGCCAATGGCCCCCGAAAACAGGCAGGAGTAGCAATACTTATCTCTGACAAAGTAGACTTCAAGACTAAAAGCATATATAAACGCCAACACAGTGGTTGTGGGAGACTTTAACACCCCATTATCATCAATAGATAGGTCATCCAAACAAAAAATCAATAAAGAAATCCAAGATCTAAAATATGCAATAGATCAAATGGACCTAGTTGATGTCTACAGAACATTTCATCCAACCTCTACACAATATACATTCTTCTCAGCAGCCCATGGAACCTTCTCCAAAATAGATCATATCCTAGGGCACAAAGCAAGCCTCAGCAAAAATAAGAAAATAGAAATTATACCGTGGATACTATCTGATCACAATGCAGTAAAAGTAGAACTGAACAACAAAAGTAAAGACAAAAAACATGCAAACAGCTGGAAAATAAATAACGCATTACTTAATGAAGAATGGATCATCGATGAAATAAAAGAGGAAATTAAAAAGTTCCTGGAAGTCAATGAAAATGAAAACACAACCTACCGGAACCTATGGGACACAGCTAAGGCAGTCCTGAGAGGAAAGTTTATAGCCATGAGTGCATATATTAAAAAGACTGAAAGATCCCAAATCAATGACCTAATGATACATCTCAAACTCCTTGAAAAACAAGAACAAGCAAATCCCAAAACAAATACAAGGAGAGTAATAATAAAAATAAGAGCTGAAATCAACAAAATAGAAACCAAAAAAAAAAAATACAAAGAATTAATGAAACTAAAAGTTGGTTCTTTGAAAAAATAAACAAGAATGATAGACCCCTGGCAAACCTGACTAAAATGAGGAGAGAAAAAACCCAAATTAGTAGAATTAGGAATGCAAAAGGGGAGATAACAACAAACACCATGGAAGTCCAGGAAATCATCAGAGACTACTTTGAGAACCTATATTCTAATAAATTTGAAAATCTTAAAGAAATGAACAGATTTCTAGATACATATGATCATCCAAAACTGAACCAAGAGGAAATTAATCACCTGAATAGATCTTTAACACAAAATGACATTGAAGCAGCAATCAAGAGTCTCCCCAAAAAGAAAAGTCCAGGACCTGATGGATTCTCTGCTGAATTCTATCAGACCTTTAAAGAAGAACTGATACCAACCCTCCTTAAACTGTTCCATGAAATAGAAAGGGAAGGAAAACTGCCAAACACATTTTATGAAGCCAGTATTACACTTATCCGCAAACCAGGCAAAGACACCTCCAAAAAGTAGGCCAATCTCCTTAATAAACATTGACGCAAAAATCCTCAACAAAATAATGGCAAACCGAATTCAACAACACATCAAAAAGATTATTCACCACGGCCAAGTAGGCTTCATCCCAGGGATGCAGGGTGGTTCAACATACGAAAATCAATAAATGTAATAAACCACATTAACAGAAGCAAAGACAAAAACAACTTGATCATCTCAATAGATGCAGAAAAAGACTTTGATAAGATCCAACACCATTTCATGATAAAAGCTCTAAGAAAACTAGGAATAGAAGGAAAGTTCCTCAACATTATAAAAGCTATATATGACAAACCTACAGCCAGCATTATACTTAATGGAGAAAAACTAAAACCATTCCCTCTAAAATCAGGAACCAGACAAGGATGCCCACTATCTCCACTCCTATTCAACATAGTACTGGAATTCCTAGCCAGAGCAATTAGGCAAGAAGAAGGAATAAAAGGAATACAAATAGGTAAAGAAACTGTCAAAATATCCCTATTTGCAGACGACATGATCCTATACCTTAAAGACCCAAAAAACTCTACTCAGAAGCTTCTAGACATCATCAATAGCTATAGCAAGGTAGCAGGATATAAAATCAACATAGAAAAATCATTAGCATTTCTAGACACTAACAATGAGCAAACTGAAAAAGAATGTATGAAAACAATTCCATTTACAATAGCCTCAAAAAAAATCAAATACCTAGGTGTAAACCTAACAAAAGATGTGAAAGACCTCTACAAGGAAAACTATACACTTCTGAAGAAAGAGATTGAGGAAGACTATAGAAAGTGGAGAGATCTCCCATGCTCATGGATTGGTAGAATCAACATAGTAAAAATGTCGATACTCCCAAAAGCAATCTACATGTTTAATGCAATTCCCATCAAAATTCCAATGACATTCATTAAAGAGATTGAAAAATCTACTGTGAAATTTATATGGAAACACAAGAGGCCACGAATAGCCAAGGCAATACTCAGTCAAAAGAACAATGCAGGAGGTATCACAATACCTGACTTCAAACTATATTACAATGCAATAACGATAAAAACAGCATGGTACTGGCACAAAAACAGACATGAAGACCAGTGGAACAGAATAGAGGACCCAGATATGAAGCCAAACAACTATAACCAACTTGTCTTTGACAAAGGAGCTAAAAATATACGATGGAGAAATAGTAGCCTCTTCAACAAAAACTGCTGGGAAAACTGGTTAGCAGTCTGCAAAAAACTGAAACTAGATCCATGTATATCACCCTATACCAAGATTAACTCAAAATGGATTAAGGATCTTAATATCAGACCCCAAACTCTAAAGTTGATACAGGAAAGAGTAGGAAATACTCTGGAGTTAGTAGGTATAAGTAAGAACTTTCTCAACGAAACCCCAGCAGCACAGCAACTAAGAGATAGCATAGATAAATGGGACCTCATAAAGCTAAAAAGCTTCTGTTCATCAAAAGAAATGGTCTCTAAACTGAAGAGAACACCCACAGAGTGGGAGAAAATATTTTCCAGCTATACATCAGACAAAGGACTGATAACCAGAATATATAGGGAACTTAAAAAACTAAATTCTCCCAAAACTAATGAACCAATAAAGAAATGAGCAAGTGAACTAAACAGAACTTTCTCAAAAGAAGAAATTCAAATGGCCAAAAAACACATGAAAAAATGCTCACCATCTCTAGCAATAAAGGAAATGCAATTTAAAACCACACTAAGATTCCACCTCACCCCTGTTAGAATAGCCATCGTCAGCAACACCACCAACAACAGGTGTTGGCGAGGATGCGGGGAAAAAGGAACCCTCTTACACTGTTGGTGGGAATGTAAACTAGTACAACCACTCTGGAAAAATATTTGGAGGCTACTTAAAAAGCTAGACATCAATCTACCATTTGATCCAGCAATACCACTCTTGGGGATATACCCAAACTACTGTGACACAGGTTACTCCAGAGGCACCTGCACACCCATGTTTATTGCGGCACTATTCACAATAGCCAAGTTATGGAAACAGCCAAGATGCCCCACCACCGATGAGTGGATTAAGAAAATGTGGTATCTATACACAATGGAATTTTATGCAGCCATGGAGAAGAACGAAATGTTATCATTTGCCGGTAAATGGATGGAATTGGAGAACATCATTCTGAGTGAGGTTAGCCTGGCCCAAAAGACCAAAAATCATATATTCTCCCTCATATGTGGACATTAGATCAAGGGCAAACACAACAAGGGGATTGGACTTTGAGCACATGATAAAAGCGAGAGCACACAAGGGAGGGGTGAGGATAGGTAAGACACCTAAAAAATTAGGTAGCATTTGTTGCCCTTAACACAGAGAAACTAAAGCAGATACCTTAAAAGCAACTGAGGCCAATAGGAAAAGGGGACCAGGAACTAGAGAAAAGGTGAGATGAAAACGAATTAACCTAGAAGGTAACACACATGCACAGGAAATCAATGTGAGTCAATGCCCTGTATAGCTATCCTTATCTCAACCAGCAAAATGGCTTGTTCCTTCCTATTATGGCTTATACTCTCTCTACAACAAAATTAGAAATAAGGGCAAAATAGTTCCTGCTGAGTATTGAGGGGGTAGGGGGGAGAGGGAGGGGGCGGAGTGGGTGGTAAGGGAGGGGGTGGGGGCAGGGGGGAGAAATGACCCAAGCCTTGTATCCACATATGAATAATAAAATTAAAAAAAAAAAGGTTTTCAAATTACTGATCATCAATTCAAATTTACTTTAATTCAACAACTGTAGGTCAGGCACAGAGCAAGTTGCTAGGGTGACAGAAGTCAGGAAGACAGTCTGGTGGGGATGATGGACAAAGAATGAGGCAAATATGGCCAAGAAAGAAGATCTCTGAAGACAGAAATCCAGGCTGCTGTGTGCAAGCTTCTACCAGTAGTTTCAACATCACTAAAGTTCTGTAGAAACCCTGAAGAGGCAGGAAATACCCCTGCAAGGAAAGGAAGGCTAACTTTGTTGAGGGAGTATTTCAAGTCTGGGTGTTATTTCAAGTGGCCATTGAGAGAGAGATGGGACTTGGAGGGGTGGATAAGAAAAAACAGTAGGACCAACCCATGAAAAAAGCCTCAGAAATATATACAGCCTCACCTCTTACCCTTCAATGGTGACTTTGAACAAAATAGGGAAAGTCATTTACTTGCCATACAGTCTACCACCTGCCAGGAAAGTGCTCTACCCATGCAATACTTGGTCCTGAGTGTTAATGGCACCGGTTCCCGAGAGCCATTCAGGATGCCTCCTTCACCACAGCATGCAGAAGCCTGGGTGTGTAATTCTGTTAACAATTAAGCCCACGGTCGGACTGGGCTGTGTCATGGGGAGTGACTAAACAGAAGCACACTGGCTGAATTACACGAGTAGTTCTGGCAAGCAGAGTGAAGCCACCTCCACAGATGCTTTTTCAGCATATGAGCAGTCCTGTTTATTTCTCCGGTCTCAGCATTGAGACCATGGAAAAGAACCTCCACTTTTCAAGGGCAGACACAGCTCTTTTTCCTTCCATCTGTACCAAACAGCTTTTCTAAAGCCTGCTAGGCCCTTCACAGATAGCTGAAACACATCTCTTATTGATCTGCAGCTCCAAGTAAACATTTCCTAAAACATGCTCTTCCTTTTGTCTCTGATAGGCCCTTCAGCATCATCATGCTGTTCATGAAATTTCCTACATAGCAAAGGACATCACAGATCACCGGGCCTTTGGATACGTTTGTGGGAAGGAAGGGAATCACAGATTTGTGGCCATAAAAACAGCCCAAGCGGTAAGTATTTGTTTCTAAGGAGGGTACCTTTCCTTGTAACTCTGGGAGACAGCCCCATCACTCTACTGATCGTCCAAGGCCAACTTCGATGTGTGACCACGTGGTGTGTCACCCCCAGCCCTGATGTGCAGATTCCAACCTAGAAAAGATAAGCAGCATTGGAGCAAGGAAACACTCTCATACTCATTCATGTATGTTTTGTTTTATTTTAAATGGGTATTTCCTAATGACTATTTATTTTCCTCTCCAATTAAATCTAGATAGAGACACATACATAACTAAGTTTCCTTGTGTTCATAGCCTCCTTTAAGAAGAAAATAAGAGAAAACAAATAGCTATTTCACATACAGCCCGCCCTAATTTTATTGTATTTGAAATCACTAATAAATAAAAGCAATGCCTTTTATGCTTATGATTATTATGAATTTGTAAATATAATTAGTTGAAGAAATGAACTTTAGCCTAGATGTAATTTGCTAAACCAATATAAACAAGGTAGAATTAATTAAGAATGGAATGCTTTCAGTTTAATAGAAAAAGGAAGGGCTGTTGGTTGAAATCACAAAAACAAAAATTGGTGGCTGCCATTCAGCACTGTTCCCTTATTAATGTGCCTGACTACCTTTCATTCCAGGCTGAACCTGTTATTCTGGACTTGAGAGATCTCTTTCAACTCATTTATGAATTGAAGCAGAGAGAAGAATTGGAAAAAAAGGCACAAAAGGATAAGCAGTGTGAACAAGCTGTGTACCAGGTATACCTGTAAATTTATCCTGGTGCTGGGCAAGATGGGGGCTTAAAATAAACAGATATGAAAACTGACAGGCAGGCCTCTCCTGCTACCAAGAAGAAATCAACAAAGATGAAAGGTTCCTCTGTAAATTACAGGCACCCAAAGCACGCTATTAGAAATGATCCCTTATTCTCTGCAACTCAAGCTACATTAGAGAAGCAAAATCTTTAATCCAGAGGAAGATTTCAGGGGAGGAAGACTAAAGTCCCACAATTGCTTTTGCTGTTGTTAACAATGGGTGTGGGAGGCTGGGGGATGGATGGCTGCAGGATTTTAGTTTTTCTGTTTCCTGCATTAATGATCCACCAGCATATCCTATCAGAGCTGGTTTCTCTACTGTCCTGTAACTTCTGAATGCAATCTCACATCTCTTCCTTTATATCCTCTGCTTTTCACCCTCGCTACTCTCACTGGGATAGACAATTTTGGAAGAGGATGTTGAAGATCCTGTATACCAGGTAATTTCTAAAATGAATCAGTGTTTTGGGGACAGCAATGGCTATGCCTAAAGTGGCGCCATTTTGACAGAAAATTGAAGAATCTGCTGACTGCAAGCCTGGAGAGGGACCAAGATTATTTCTGAGGGTGAGGGCTGCCAGCGCCCCCTGCCAGGAGCAAATTTCCATAACTAGTAACAGAAGTTTGGCCAGCACAAGTATCATGGGATTTGGAGATCCGCTTCTCCCTTCTTGCCTCTGCTTCAGCCTCCTCAATCTGTAAAAGTTTGATCCCAGAGCTGAATGTTTTTGAGAGTTTCTTGAATATTCTGAGTTCATTAGAGAAACGATGAATAATAAAGTGGTTTTTCTGCATTAAGAATTAGAGATGGGGGCTGACATTTTGGTGACATTTGAACACAAACTGAAAGAAAGGTTTGTGAGCTTTAGCAAGGCTTTAAGAAGTCTCTCTGACTCCCTATGGTGTAACCTGACCCTTGATTACCTTGCTCATGCCACAGGGGCTGTTGTGAGGATAGCAAAAGATCCCAGAGACATCTCTGCCTAGAGCTTTCTCTGCATCCTCTTCACAGTCTGCAGTCCACGTAGACATGGCCTCTCTTGGATTCAAGTTTTGAGCGCTTTGCAAACAGAGAGACAGAGAAAGCAAAGGACTGAATTCTTTCTCCCCTGTGTTTATTCCTAAGGAGAGGACGAAGACAGGAAAAAAAAATCCTGACTTTTTGAACGTAAAGGAAAAACTCCAACTTGTATTTCTGAGTCACATAGGTTTTCTATATGTGTTTTACCTACATATTTTACATTCGTGCACATTTGCACACAGAACGCTGCTACTGCCATGATGAAAGTAAATTAATAGAGATAACTCAAAGTGGAAGAAGTTATCTGATGTATATATCCCAAGCAAAAGTCAAGGATGCATTTAATGGCATACCCTTGCTTTTGAATGCTGAAGGGAGGGTAAGGAGTTGTTTCTAACATGAGATTCAGCACTCCCTTAACTGGCTTGCAAAGAATGGGGAATAGCCTTCTCTTGGAAACATGTGGGTTCTTTAGAGTCTAAGGCAAGCCCGTGGAAAAATAGATGTTCAGTAGTTGAGGATAGAGTGTAAAACAAGGTGATATTAATGGGATGCGAGAGTTTGGGGCTTCTGAGCTATTCAGAGTTGGCCTGAGTGCCAAAGAAGACAACTCAACAGCAAAGCCAACTTTATAAAGTTGGGTCCTTGGCATTCCCATGAAATAGCAGTAGCAGCATATTCAGCCATTACTGAGACAAAAAGCTATTCCATGAAGAGGTTATGTCTCTAGAAAGACCTACAGGGGCCCACTGCAATCAATGCCAACAGACTGGCCAGCAAACCTCTGCAAGCTTCCTTAGAAAGGCCAGAATGTGCAAGGCCCATTTTATTTCAGCCGTCCAGAAGTTTTTTCCTAGTTTTTTTTTTGTGCCTACTTCTATAATGCTCACTGTGATTTGTATCTTGTATTCCAAATGCTTGTTTTCCTCTTTCTTTTTTCACCTCTGACCTTTCCTCTCTGGCTGCTCCTGTAATAGTACATTGTGTTTGAGGCTGGACATGAGCCAATCCGTGATCCTGAAACAGAAGAAAACATTTACCAGGTATAAAATTGCTTCCCTCTAACCATTGCACTACCATCAGTAAATGCATAAAATGCTGACAGATCTAAAGAACAAAGGGGTTTCTTGGTCATTCCAGGATTGTTGAGATAGCTTTGAATGCATTGGCTTCCAGTTCCCCAGCAATTTGCCACTAGTTTTCATGCCTTGTTGTTGAAATCCTTAATGGCCAGTTGGATATAGTATCTTAATTTTGAATAGATCAGAGCTATTTTAAGTAGAAGCAAAAATCAAATATTCTATTAAATACATTGGAGAGTTGCCCGCCATACAGTACGGTCTTTCAATTCTCAATAGAATATACTCATCAAATTTCTTTGAAAAACCAACTCTACTACAGAATATAAGGGACAAATTCAAAAATGTTATTTGAAAACAGCATTGAGAATATTTATAGAATAAAAGAAAGTATAGCTTAAGGCTTTATCCTTCCTAAAGGAAATGTACATTAATATTCTTAAATGTCTACTATGTAAAGAATACCAAATACACTTTTAAATTCATTTAATTCTCACAAATCTGCTATAAAGTGGGTATTTTAATCCTGTTTTATTGGGAGAAACTGAGGCTCTGAGAACTTCAGTTGTACAGCTACTTAGAGCCAAGACTCACAACCCAGGCATGTGGAAGGCAGAGCTCAGCCTCCTCTGAGGCTTCCTACCCAAGCTCTTGAGTAACTGCAGGCCAGCATAAAGCACATCAAATAAATACGACGACTTGCAATTTTTCACTAATTAGAATTTTAGTCTTAATTTAAAGCATAAATACTATGGGAGAAGGAACAAATTTAATGTATTTAATCAGTGATTTTCATTTCCTTAATTCACTTAATTGTGTGGTCTATTATTCTGCCTTGGGCATGTATTACTTATGAAATAAAAGGAAAACATATTTTCAATTTCTATCAAATGTGTAGAATTCTAAATGATCAAATATAATGTTATTTCTACCAACAGCCTGGTTTAAACCAGCCTTGTAGAATAATAATTTAACTATTTCTCTCCATTGGATCCATCTGGATTCTATTCAAATATGAAGTTGTGCTTTGAGGATTTGTTTATTCATTACTTACAAAGTTTCTGTCTTCAAAAAGAAAAGTTGCCGTTGTCTGCAGTCTCAGATTTTAAAGCACTGTACAACTGTGCAGTGCGTGACTATGGGTCCAAAGAGCAATAAACCCAGCATCCAAGGAAAAGAGAACACCTTTTAAATACAACCTGGCTTGGCAATAGAGGAGACCTCTGAATCAGCTTAGCTCCAGTTGGCACAGCTTCCCTGAGCCTCTTGGGGGACCACAGGGAATATCCTGCTGTGCTGGAAAGAGCTGGCCTGGATAGGTACAGAGCTGGGTTGCAGTTTTGACTCTATCACCACTTACCTTTAGATTGTAGTCTTTCAGACTCAGTTTCCCCAGTGATAAAGTAGGGGATTAGCTCTCCTTGACTCACATCTAATGACAAAGCTCATGTATGCAATGAAAAAAATGAGGGATAGCCTCAGGGCTGGCTGTGTGGACTCAGGACCTCAGTACAATACCAATTCAACCATTGATGCAACTTTTTCAAGTTCCTTTCTCTTTCTGGGCCTTGGCTTCCTCATCTGTAAAACGAGCACATAAGGTTTAAGAATCTGGGGAGGACACTTTTTTGCTCTTTGCCAATAATACCCAATATAGGACTCTGGTTCTTTGAGAGCACCCAGGCTGGCTTTACAAGGTAGCCGGACTTTTAGAAATGGGGTACATCTGTGTTGATTGTGGGTTGGTTCTGTGAATGGGGGGTTATATGCAACGTATCATTTCTCTCACTACACTCCCTGTGGCTTGAATCATTTTCTTACTCATAGAAAAGGAGAGCAAGGCTTACAGAGGTAAGTGACCTTGCAGTGTCACAGAGCTAGAGAGAGGTAGAATTCCCACAGGCAGATCTCTCTGACCTCTGTGAATAAACAAATAAAGCTCAGAGCTGTTTTCAGCTCAGAGTCACCTGATTCTGGCTTTCACAGTTAGATTCTGTGCATGTTTTAAGTTACTAACTAAAAGATCACTCTTGTTTTAACAGCTCTGGCCTCCTGATCAGTCCATCTGTCCATCATCAACAAAAAGGCATCACTTAAGAGAATGAATATTTTATCCCATCTATTGGAAAGGCCTGGGGTTATGTTCCTCCCTACCCTGCCAATCTGCCTGCCCAATGTTCTTAAGGAGAGATAAGCTCAGGGGCTGAAGATAAGCAGGCCTTTTAAAATACTGCCTGTTAGAAGCATCGTTCCTCTGGTTTTTGAGAACTGGCGAATGCTACATAGCTATTCCTCCTGAGCCCACCACAACATTGCTTCTGCTTCAAGCTTGGCTCAGAGTGGTCCCATGTTTTATTCCCTTCCTGTTTTCTGGAAGGTGACAAACAGACCTGAGACCTAATCCTCTTACACTGTCTGTAACCTTGAATGAAGTACATCATTTTTTTGGCCTCAATTTTCTGAGTTATAAAATGGGGATAGTACAGTACCTGCTTCTGGAAGTGATGTGAGAAAATACAAAGCAATGAGCTGGCACTTGACCCTCAGCAGCTTCTGCATAAACACTC
Source organism: Castor canadensis (assembly GCF_047511655.1). Classification (NCBI taxonomy): domain Eukaryota; kingdom Metazoa; phylum Chordata; class Mammalia; order Rodentia; family Castoridae; genus Castor; species Castor canadensis. The sequence continues at coordinate 117,280,643 of NC_133392.1, forward strand.
CTTCTTTTATTTCCCATGTGACCAATATCAGGTGCCATGTACAATGTCATACAATGGTGTATTAAGTAGAACTCACCTCATCTTGTCAGAGAGCCTCTCAGAAAACTGTAGCATCCCTTGACTTTGCTATTTGTGTCCAAAGTGAGAATAAGTAGTCTTACTTCCCCAACTGTCTTAATAATCAATTGTCTTTTGCTTCATGTACCTCAGAAAAAATTACTTGATTTAAAACAATACCTCAACAGTAAAAGCATTTTCACATATCACTCCTTTTTGACTGTTCCAGTAACTTGGTGAGGTAGGAAGAACAGCTACCATGACTATCATTTTTGACATTAAAAAAAAATGCAGGATCCTCTGATTCCAGTCCCATGTTCTTGAATACTTTAGCAAGCTTCCTACATGAGAGAGAGAGACCTCAGCTTTGCAAGTGGGCATTTCTCACATTCACTCGTTCAAAAATCATTGTTAATCACTCCACATGTGTCAAGTATCATTTTAAAATGGTAAGTCTAGATCTGTCACACTTGAACTGGCTATCCACACATAATTAACATGTTGCTGGAGTGTCTTCTGTGTATGGCACTTAAGGTATTTCTTTTTTATTTTTTTGGTACTGGGGCTTGAACTCAGGGCCTATACCTTGAGTCACTCCACCAGCCCTTTTTTGTGATGGGTTTTTTCAAGATAGGGGATCTCACAAACTATTTGTTGCAACTACAATCTTCCTGATCTCTGCCTCTTGAGTAGCTAGGATTACAGGCATGAGCCACTGGCGCCTGGCTAAGGTGTGGTTTTTTAAAGTAATTTAATGTCTATTAACTTATTCATTCAACAAAGTATTTATGAGCACCTGGAATGTGTCCGGGTTGTGGGAAAGTAGTAATGGTCCCTGTCCCTAAGGACTGTATAGACAAGTTCTTAGATGCTCATGACAACCAGATGAGGAAACTGAATTTCAGAGAGCAAAGTGACATCTCTGAGTCACACAACCTATAGCAGAACCAGGACTAGGAGCCAAGTCTTTGCACTCTCCTTTTAGTATGAAATTTTTATGACTGCAACATTTCGGTTCTATAGTGATCTATATGTAGATGAAACAGACCAACATGCAGAGACTGGAGGTTGGGGGGTAGACAATAGCACCCACTGGTAAATGTTTGATGATTAGACATTTCTTTGTTTAACCAATGTTTGCAGATAGGAATACAAGAATAATAAAATATCTGTCAGACCCACCTGGAGCAAGTTTACAGAGCTGTGGGACTGCAGACCCATGAACAGTTACCATGTGATGTTATAACTCCCATGGAAAGAGAAAGCCTGTTTTATACTCTATTTTAGTAGCCTGATGCCAGTTCCATCTGCCAGCAAGATGTTTTGCTCACCATCCTTGTCCCAGGAAAGACATAGTGCATGACACAAAATAGGTACTTAGTAACTTTTAGTTTTTAATAAAAGGATGCATCTGAGGTCATGAGAGTACAGAGAAGGCTCCAAACCTGGCCTACAGGGGCAGGCAGGGCTTCCACAAAGATGTCTCAGCTGAGAGCAAGTTAAAGGACAAACAGGCAGATTGATACCTCACCCATGGGACAGCCAAGTAGAAAAGCATTTTCAATTATGCGCACTTTGGGTTGTCCATCACATGACTTCTTCTCCATCTGCGGGGATAATTGAGAGGCAGCTGAGGTTCACCTGTGCTAAGTGCTGGTGGTGAGCAGTGAATTACAGGCAACTGAATGCTGTTCATTTTGCTCAGTAAAGGATGAGCCAGTAAAAACAAAAGTGAGGGCTGGTAATTTATTGGTCCTTGTTAACAAGGACTCTGTAGTCATTCCGAGAGGATTCCTTCTAAATGGAGCCCAGTTATCAGGAGCAAAGAAATTACATTCTTGGATATTTACCTGCAAATTGAGGTTTGCAGGATCAGCTCTGGAAGGGCATCTTCCACACAGCCATGTCACTCATAGTTCTATTTTCTACAAGAATGTGTGCCAGCCTCTGGGAATGTAGGATGTGATGTCAAAGAGAAAGACGCACCTGAAGCAGCTGTCTAGAGAATGTAGCAAATGGCAAACTGCCCAGGCTCCAGTTCCTGGCTGCCCTACTCACTTGACTGCTGGACACTCTCCAGGACTCATTTTCTTCCTCTCCAACACAGGGACAATTATAGTTTTGATAGATTTGTCTTGAGCATTACATGAGAATGCATGTAAAACACAAGTGTTCAGAACACCAGCTCATGGATAGAATAGTGCCTTGTCTGTGTTAGCTGGAACTATTCAGAGTAAGTGTCTTATCTGGTACCCAGAAAGAGATGGGTTTGAACCCCACCATCTTTGAAGCTTTGGGCAAAGTTCCTAACATCTCTGTGCCTTGCTTTCTCCAACTTCAAGTGGACACGATAATGACAAATCCTTATGGTTAGTGTAAGACTTTTAAGTTTAAATAAGAGTGAAAAAAATCACAACAGAATGGAAAGTATAAGCTTAAATTCTCTCTCTCTTAAAAGAATGGGATAGTCAGCCAGTCCATGCCTTAAATACCTCACTACCCCCCACATTCCTCCATAGTATGTTTACCCCAGAGATATTTATGGAGTGTCTTCTGGGTGTGAGGTACTACACCTGCTCTTGAGGAGCACCCAGTTTGATAGAAACACAATCACATTGTCAGACCATTATAAATCTAGTACTGCTTTGTCCCTGGAGTGGAGGTGGAGACCATGCTGTAGCAGTTGCTGGGGAAGGAACAGCTGATGCATAATTCCAATCTGGAATGTTTCAGTGCAGAGCCCTTGATTGATTCATTAGAAAAGTATTCAACATACTACTGTTAATATATTAAACGTGTCCATATACATATATATATATATATATATATACACATACAATGTATCCATGTCAAAAGGAATCACCATTCTAACACATCACAATAATATGGTACGTAACAGTTTTTGTTTATCTAATATCCATTTTCTCATTGAGTTATAATGAGCTGAGAAAGAGGCATATCAGATAGTGCCCATTTGATAATGGCAAAACTCAGAGGAGCTAAGTAGCCTGCTCGTGACGTGACAATTCACAAGAGGCACCAGAAAACCAGATGCATGAGCAAAGGAGGGAGGGAGGTACTAATAGATGTTAAACAATCAGGACCTTCTGGATCCTAGTACCATGCTTTTCCTACCATTTCTGGGCCTTTTTTTTTTTTTTTTTTTTATGGAAAGCCTTCAGTGATTATCACATGGCTAATACGTGACCCCAACAGAAGCTATATGTCTACTAGGATCTTGATATTTGCTGTATTTTCAATAACCCAGATCTCAGTCTTAGCATTAAGCAGTGTATGCTCAGCTATCAACTGTTTTTAATCACTTTGAGCAAATCATAATCTCTCCCTAAGTCTCAGTTTTGTCTTTAATGAAATGAGGATTTTTTTTTTTCACCACCTGATGCCTGAGGTCTTTGCAGCTTCCTATTCTTCGAGTCTGTGAGAGGCCCAATGGCAGAGATGCCCTGCAGCCACTCATTACATGATGGCACCACAATTTTACTAAGGGATAGAGCCTAATTTGATGCTCTTACAGTCTCACAGAGCTGCTTCTTGGGGTTGGGCCCTAGACATGTTTTAGGGGCCAACCATTTCACATATGCAGCCAGCTTGCATAGAAGTCTGGCTTCTTCATTCTTTGAAAGTAGAGTACCAGTGTTTTAACTCTTGAACTTGATTTTTCATAGGTTCCCACCAGCCAAAAGAAGGAAGGTGTTTATGATGTGCCAAAAAGTCAACCTGTAAGTGTAAGTACATCTTTCCTGAAAGATTCATGTTGAGACTATGTCTGTGACCTGGGGAAGAAAGCTCTTCTGGAATGAGTACCGTATTGGCTTTGCTGGGGACTCTTCAGTGGGCTATGGGAAAAGGCATAAGGAAAGAATGGTGGGGCTGAGCAAGGGGAGCCAATCAGGATAGTTGTCTGCTCCCAGAATGGGAGTGATTGAATTGTGCAAACCACTCTGCCCAAGGGAGTCAGGGTCCCAGATATTCCATAGCAAAAGTCTACAGCCAAGGCTTTGTTATACCTGGTCAAGTACAGGACAGTGGTTTTGTTGTTGTTGTTGCTTATTCTGGGAAGAAAGCTATCCATCCAATTAGAAAGCTGTATCATAGTGATAAGGGAAGAAGGGCTGACCAGAGCCTCTGAGGTGTGTAAGGGTCCAGCCAGTTATCAGGGCCTTGTGGAAAAGGTCATGTGTAGCAGGCTTACAGAGGACCCGGAAGGTACACTACATTAAGGATAACAAGGTCTGATGCATCTGGTCCCTATCTGCTGTCTGCTGGTGAACTCCTAGGCATCTGAGTCAGAAATGAAAATCCTTAGCAATGTAATACTACCCCCATGCCACTGCTAGTCCCAAAATTCCTATGAATTCTAGAACTTAGAAGGCAACCTCTATACATCATGCAGGCAGCCTTGAGGACTAGCCTTCTCTCCAGGTTTCAATTGGCCCAGCCCCCATTACACAGCTCCCTTCAAGTCAATTTGTTCTGGATTGCCTCCCTTGCCCCTGACAGGTTTAGATTCGTGACGAAACATGCTCCATTTGCTGCCCTGGTTTTTCTGAATTTATTAACCATTCTAGTTGCACCATCGCCATACTTAATAGCTATAGGGAAAATCCCAGCTCCTTCATTTGACAGACAGGCTGCTAAAGGTCTCCCTTAACACACGGGTCTCATGTCACCCTCTGGATCAGCCCTACAAACTCTGGCTTCCAGAGGAGCTGCAGCCTCCCCACCTCTCTGTGTGGCCCTTTCCCAACACCCCAACTTAGCTTCAAGATTTGCGTCTCAGGGAGACTTCAGTGCTTCTGAGCTCAACAGCATCAACACATCACCCCTGCCTTTGTGACTCTGTATACTTTTTTCCTCTGCTAATAGCACTTCTTCTCCTCTACCTTAATGAACTTCTGAGGGCTTTGTATTTTCAGAAGTAAGCCCAGGGCCTAGTAAGTGGAGGCCAGCCACAATGCAGCTGTTCTGGGAATATTTTATATTCCCAGACCAATGACTACCTTGTGGAAGGAATATATGACAATTCCTGGTACTTTTTTTAAGGGAAATTACTGGGTTTTTTTTCAAAAAAAGTTGCTACCCAAAGTTTTGCTTGGGAAATGCCTGGACTGCCTGGTGTCCTGCCTGCCATTCCTAGAGTCCTACACCCATCCAATGTGAGGTTGACTTTACTGTTTTTTTCAACATTCCTAAAAGCCTAAGAGAGGCAGGAGATAAGAAGTTCAAGTTATAGTGTAGGGACATGCACCTGCATTGTAGAGACTACTGCTACTATGGAGTTTGGGCACATTTTGGTGTCCCTGAGTCCTAAGGTTTTCATCCACCCAAAGGGGTTTTTAAACCTAACTTGAGAAAATAGTTTGTGTGTGGAAACTTGATCCACTTGCCTAAGCCTCCCAGAAGCAGGTGAAATCTCCTGTGTCCCTCCATGTTCTGGAATCTTGCTGCCCTCCCGACTTCCCCTTGGAGCCCTTTCTCTCTGAGTGCACATTCCCTAGGGCTCCACTGTAGTCTGAGAATCCCTACCGTGATCTCCCTGTCTGCCCCTTTGTCACCTGCTGCTTATACCAGAATAACCAATGATATCCCCTCAAGTCCATGTAGGAGTTGTGGGATGTCAATAAGTTGCTCACAGAAGAGAAACTGGCCAGTGACCTATTGCTCTAGTTTCTACCTGGCTTCTTCTTTGGATCCAGGTCTGCTTGAAGCCTAGGTGAGAGACTCAGGTTGGAACTCTTCTTGGGGAAATCACCCATCAGCCCCAAAAGAAATGGTCTGATCCTCACAGTCCAATTAGGGTGTACCTGTCACCAGGGTCACTTACTGAGGGTCCCTGAGTAGCTTTTTGTATTTCTGATCCTCAAAGCCATCATCTGTAAAAGAAGAGTCATACCCACTGTTTAACTTTGTTTGGGAGATTAGAGGACCCATTTTTGTAAAACCCTTAACAGAGGATGTGAACTAAATTTAATGAGAACATTTCTATGTGTTGCTGTGCTCAGTAATGCTCCAGGAAACCATTTTCACTGACTGAACTGGGGATGTCAACTACTTTAAGTGATTGCACACCTCCCCCTGGGAAGTCTTTCTTACCCCAAACAGGGTAATCAATCTTTTGGAGTTCTACTACTTCTTTTTTAAATAATGACAATGCATTCTCATTTTCTCTTAATGTATCCATGTGAGCTATTGGACTTTGTTTTCCCCAAAATCCTTGGCTGAAATCATGTCATATACAGCTCTGAAACCCAGCACAGCATTGGAAATTTAGTTGCTATTGATCACAGAGGTAGTGTTCCAAGTTGTGGGAGAGATCTTAGTTCAAATTCTGGCATCATTAGCCAGCTACATGACCTTGAGTGAGTCCTTAGTCTATTCAGTCTTTACCCTTCTCATATACATAATGGTGATATGGATTCCAAATTCATTTAATTCTAAGAGTTTAATTAGATAAATCATTGTAAGCACCCAAGCGTCATCTATTGAGAGATGGTTCATAAATGTTGTTGATTGGGTTATTCACCAGAAGTGGTTGCCTTGACCGTCCCTCTTGCATGGTGAGTTTGTCAAGGACCGGAATCATGCCGTATTCATGTCCTGATTACCAGGGAAAGTTGGCACAGAATAGCTGTAAATTAGTGACCGAAAGAATGAACAAAAATAAATGAATGAAGCAACAAATGAATGTCTTTAGATTCAAAACTCATCTATTGTCAGAATATTTCTTTTCCCTTCTGGGACCAAAGTCACCATGTCAAATTATGACATGCGTGTACCCTCAAAGTAGCTCTCCCCAGCCCTTTTTGCACTGTGTTCAACAGCTAGTACCCTATTCTGCCTCCAACCTCCAGGAATATGCGTTGTTTTTCCTTCATAGCTTGGATCACCAAGCTAACAGATGGCCTTCTAAACACACACATGCGAAAAGCACACGCACACATGCACGCACACCTGCGTTTGCTCTCCTCCCACATCAGCAACTCTACATCAGGCAAAGCCAAAACATTTTGCTTGCTTGGCAGTGTTATTTTGGGGTTTTTGTTTTTCTCCTGCCTAGGGTTGGAGTTCCCTGCTGGAGCTTATGGAAACTGTTTAGAGTCATGAAGAGCCTTTAATTTTCCTGAAGAGAGGCCTGTGTGTTACAATCTGACAGAATTAAGAATCAGCACAGTCCCGTTCTCAGAAACCTCTGAAACTACTTATATGTCATTAAAGGTTGGAGAAGAGACCTGGGCCTGTTGATTTCACTGAATACTCATCTCTATAATTCCTGGCTTTTAGGAGTGTATCATTATACTTCTTCCTTTGTTTCAGATCATATAAAATTAGTGACAGCAATTACATAGTCTATTTCTCAAACCACACTTAGCTGCAGACTTTCTTTCCAAAACTTAACAGTTTATATAGCAATACAGTGTGAAATATGAAAGAGATAAAAGGAAAACTCCATTGAATCATCTGCATACTCACTACATGGTAGCTCCATGTTCTGAGCAAATTAAAGAAAAACAGCATCTGCCCCAAAACTGATGTTTCAAGGAGCATTGGCCAAGCAGATGTTCACGTGTGAACCCAAAAATTGGTGCTTTAGGGTCTTCAGACAACAATACATTAACATGTATTGTGAATAGAATATATATTTATGTATGAATATATAATATGAATATGAGTTGTGAATATATTATATGAATTGAACATTTCTAAATTTTCTTTAACCTAAAAATTTTTCTATACAATATCCAATACATGTTGGAGAATTATTTCATTAGAGACTGTTTGGAAAAAGACGTGTGTGCATGTGTGTGTGTGTTTGCACATTTACACTATTGATGAAAAACAATACATCCCAAAACTGAGTGACTTAAAACAACGGTGTTTAAATACTGTTTGTATTGCTCACAGATCTGTGGGTGGGCTCTGTAGTTCTTCTGGTATCTGCTGATTCTAGCTCTTTGACTCACAGGTCCAGAGTCACCTGTGGGTCAGGGTGGCAACTCTGACAGCATTCACTGGGCCTGATCATGGGTGTGGGGTTTGGTTGGCGATAGACTGTTCTAGGATGACGTCAGATGGACCATAGCACTCTATTCCATGTATTGTCTCCTCCTTCAGAGGGCTAGCCAAGCTTTGATCACAGAGTAGTGGCAAGGTTTCCAGAGCACAAATGTAGGCACACAAATCCTGTCAAGTCCTAGGTTCGTCCCTTCTGTCACATTCCTTAGCCCAAGTAATTCATAAGTCTGTCCCAGATTCAGAAAATAGGAAGGATATCCTACTACTTGGTGGAAAAGTTCCACTGTAGGAGGCCATAAATGCATGGAAATATGGGGGAGCGTGGCCTCTTATGCAATCCATGTACTGCAGTCTGTATAAATCACTACTGAATAATGATAATGAAGTGTTTGTTGTCTTTGTCTTTTGCCAGTGCTTAACTCAGGGCCTCACTAATGTTAAGAGATAATCAAGTGCTGAAATACAAAATACATTTTCTTCTTGGGCCTCACTGTTTGTTTCTTGTTGCCTTCCCTGAGTTTGGCTTTGTCTAAGGTGATTTTACCATTCTGTAGGCAGCCCATTTGGTAATCTGGCTTCTTGATGTTATGAACTTAATCTCCTGAATCTTTACTATTAAAAAGAGCCTCAGTAACCTCAGACCCATAGGTACCCTCCTGTCTCTCACCACAAACTCCTCTCCATCCTCCTCTCCCACTCCAATTATTTCTCACTGTAACTTCTTTTGGTTTGACATTCAAGATCTGATTATAAGTGTTATTTTCTCTCTTTTGCGTTCCTTAAATCCTGAGGGAAATTGGTTTTTTGAAATGTACTTCTGCTGAACTTCTCATTGTTTTCTGGTGATTAAAAGTGTGGGCTTTGGGATCAGAAAAAAGTTGAACTTGAATCCCAGCTTCACCATTTTCTAGTTTTGTGACTTTAGATACTTCCATTGGCCTCTGCAAGTCTGTTTCCTCATCTGCAACATGGAGCTAATGCTAGAACCTGCCTTAGAGTTTTTGTAGGAGGACTAAATGAATCAGCACACTGCTGAGCACAGTAAGATTTTTAATAGCCAAGGCTATTAGTGCGTGCCTTTTCCCCTAATTTCCTATGAATTTCTAGAGGAAGAGAATCACTTTTCACTGTCACTACCTCTAACTTTTCCTGGGATTTCTGGTATCCTTGAGGTTTTGATGGTGGATCCTCTGCCAAGGCTGGGAGCGGGGCTAGGAGGGGGACATGTGCACATGTAAATTTTTGTAGGCCTTGGAGTGATGGGATTCCCTCCACCTCTGACCTAGAGCCTCAATAAGCTGTTCATCATCATCACACTTCCACTGATGGAGATATCCTTAGCAATATGGCACATTGAATGGATCACAGAATCCAGAAGTTAGAATTCAGTATGGCTCTTAATGGCCTCACCTACCTCAGTGCATTGACTTATGGGACCAAAGCTTTACTTTGACTATCTGAGTCCCAGGTGCCTACAGAAGCTGGTCCATCCCTTCACTTTCCTCCTTCTTGCCCAGATATTATCCCTCCCTGGGCCATCAACTCCAGATATTCTGCCCTTTCTTATTCCCTTTATTCCAGTACACATTTGGATGCTCTGTTTGCTTATTTTAATATGGACCTAGATATCCCCTTCTTCCAGCAGAATTCTTCTTAGGGTTGTTCCATGATCCCCAACACTCTTTCCTAGGAACTCTGAGCCAAGATAAGGAGTAATCCTACTCACTCCTAGAAATATGCATTTTATCTCATTTTTTCATCAAGACAGCTGGAAGCTTTGCATAGGAGCTAATCTCTCCTGTGATCTTAAATACATGGATATATTTTTGTGTCAGGGTCTCTGAAAGCCAGGGGCATAAATCCTTGGTGACAGAAAACATGAAATGGCTGGAATACAAGGAGATTTTAGGAAGGAGAGTGTAACTTGAGCAAAGCCCTGCAGACTGAGCAAGATTATAAGCAAAGGGAAAATGAAAGTCCATCTAGGTGGACCTCTGATGTCTCTGTGGCTCCTGAGTCCATTCTGTATTCACCCCACAGCATTCAAAGCTGAGTTACTTACCATCAATTCCCATCTCAAAGAGAGGGGAAATATAGGACACCTTTACTTCTGCTGGCTAATAATGCTGGATATGTTCTTTAGGCAAATATCATGGCCTTTCTGTGACTGTCAGAAATGCCCATTCCTCCATTCCTGAATAGGAGGAGGGTGTACACTAAGCATCACATTACTGTATTCATTATTTAGAGTTTTTTGTACTCCGTTAGCCTTTGAGCATGATTCTAGTCCCACAGTGGAACCTCAGTGAAGAGGTGCACTCACAGGCTGCTGAACGCTTGTTTCAGGCTTTATTACACCCTGCCCCATGACACTGAACTTGGCAGAGACTTAACCTTCACAGACAACTATCTCAATGACACAGACCTAAACCTTCATGTGATTCATAGCACTTTCCATCACTTTTCTTCTCTAGCATCCTCATTCCCTGGTGCAATATTTTTATGCCTGAGAAAGATCTTTTATCCTTCACCTTATAATTGCCCAGTTTAAAACCCTTTTATGTAGCTCTATTAAGCATAAAAGACTTTCCTATTATCAGTAATAACCAGTTAGCAGACCCTAGAAGAACCTTTTTTTTTTTTTTTAGGCCTTTCAAATGAGAGATTCTTAAAAGTTTGGCATAGTAGTAAATAAGAACTTAGATTGTCAAATTGATAACTTAGATTTGAAATTAATTTCCCTTCAAGTATGAATTCAGAAACTGAAAAAATGATCAGCTCCCTTCCACTGCTGATTCTTTCCTCACTTAGGGTGTAATCCTTCTCAATCACTTCAACTTTCTGAAACTCATTTTCCTCTTTCAGCAAGCTGGAAATGACAACCACTCTCTACCAACATTTTGGGCCCCTGGAAGGCTCAGGGCAATCTGTGTGAAAGGATTTTCTGCAAAGAAGAAGAGTGGGAATTGCATGAGACCATAGGAAAGTGAAGACCTAGGGAGAGTAGTTTTAGTTATCTCTGTTATTTTATGGGGTGTCATATGATTTAAAGAAGAGATACAAGTGGAATGACAAGAGAGGACAAATCTGGGCCCAAGACAAGAAAGACCATACAGACTGTCTGAGCTGGTTCTCAGAGAAGAATACAACCTCTCAGAGAGTGCACTATCTGCCTCTAAGAGTACTCAGCAGTATGAATGGTCCCACAGGGGCTGGTATACTATGACTGCCCCATTGGGGACCTCAGAACTATTCATCTACTCTCATGTTCCACTTGCCACCAGGCTTATTATGTAGGGCAGGGTTTACCTCCTAATATTGCTCCCAGTAGGACAGAGACCCCATTTCCATCTTCATTCTTATGCTAACTTTAGAAGAGCTCACTCAGAGATTCACAGCATAAGTTCTGGGGTTGCCCTGGGATGTAGTGGTTTGGATGCAAAGGAATTTGCCAGGTATCATTAACAAGTCATCTCACTGAACAAGCTTTGGACACTGAATGGGTGCCTAGAAATATGTACTCCTTAGTGTCCTTCTTGAGAGTTCCAAATCAGGCCTGTAGAGCTATCTGTGGTCTGGAAAATAGCCTAACTGGGAAAGCAATAAAAATCCTAATGATCGGATTTGACATCCAGCCTCTGTCCAACTCAGTTCCTTTCTTGGGTTTCTAGTGCCAGGCACGAACCATACATACTAAGAATTTAAGGCTAAATTAGCTGTGGAAAAAGCATCTAGAATTTATGAGTATCTACTATGTACCATACATAGCCTAGGCTCTGGATTAAGCTTATCTCTTTTTCCATAATCAGAGCCCAAGGAGGTAGGTGTGACTTCCACATAAATGAAACTTAGATTTAAGGACGTCTTTTCATTCATGCAATCACAAAGCTAGTAAATTGCAGAGCTAGTAGTCAAACCCCAAGTTGCTGTGACTCAGGAGGCCACACAATTTGCATAAAACATGTTGCCCTTTGATTAAGAAAATTGCAAAGCCTCCATTGCCTCATGTGAGTCAGCACTTAGGTCTCTGGTCCAGTCTTCCTTGCTCTTTGTTTCTAGAGTGTTTATAATAGCACTTTTACCTCCTGAGGCCCAGCACTCCTGGCTGACTATAACACCTCTGTCCTCATTTGGTCTCAGTTCCAAGGAGGCATACCCATATCAAATGCAACCCTGAACCCTCACTCTCCATGCCCCACTGCTTCCGTCTACTAATGTTAAAGCAGTGCTTGTAGACCCCAAAGAACAAGTCTTGACGAAATCTGCCCACCTCTGAAGTTCAGGAAGATTCTTATATTGCCACCCTGCCTCCCATCCTACACCCTCCCTGTATATTTCCATGTAAGGCCCCTGTGCCCCAATATTCAGCATTTGGCTTATTTTCCTTGCTTAAGATTAAATTCTGCTTCTCTGCTGCAAATGTAAGAACAGTCAATCCATTAACATGAAGAATTGTGAGAATTCTCTTGACAACGATTCCCTACTTCCCCTGTAACTCCCATCTTTTATGGCAAATAAATTTTCATTCACAATTCAGCAGTTGGTTTTTCCTTTACTTGGAAATCTGGATCAAGATGTTGCATAATTGGATTAAATCTAGTTTGAACATTTGTCAGTTTCACTTCCTCATTAAGCACCACATTGTAGAGAAATTATAATTATTGCAACACAGTTAACATAGATGTCACACAAGAGGACGTGTACCAATGTGAGGAAAGGGAATTTGAATTGATATATTCCCACAAATGAAATAGATGATTGTCCCTTCTGGTGTTTCTTAGGTGGACTTCCTGTTAATCATGCCAACAAAAGTTGTCCTGAGACAGAATCCAAAATTCTTGCAGAGTTGTAGTAGCAATGTTAAGAAGAGGTTATCTGGTTTAGCCTTACCCCTAATGTCAGAATTGGTCAAGAACATTTGTGATAGGTGTGGATGAATGTTCCTGACTATTTGGCTTTAACTCATATATTTACAGGGACCAGATCTTTATTACTTTTCTAATTCCAGAGCTCTAAATTGCTGGAAAGCCCTTCTATTGAGTTCCCGTACAAATTCCATTCATTCATTCATCCATTGGGCAAGGATTTACTAAGAAATTCCTACCTATCAGATAGTGTTGTATTCCCTAAGAATGAATGAGATAGGCTGCTTAAGAATTTTAATGGTCTCAAAATCATAGACATAAAATAATTGTGATTAATTTAACCAACACTATGAGATGCTGTATACAAGATGCCATGGGCAGTAAACAGCCTGACAGAGTTTAGTGATTTCTTCACCCAGTGGATGCAGTTTGAGTAGAATCTTTATTTTTACTTTATTTTTTGTGGATATGGGGATCAAACTCAGAGTTTTACACATGCTAGACAAGCACTCTACCACTGAGCTCTATCCCCAGTCCTTGAGTGGAATCTTAAAAGATGGTGGGAGTTTGTCACTGGAGAAAGGGAAGAACAGTATAAAAAGAGGAAAACAAATGTCTAAAAGCACTGAGATGTAGAAAAGTATGACATATTCCCAGAAGTTGATAAGTTATTTGGCATGTAGGACTACAGGATGCCCACATAGGAACAGAATCTGAGGATGCAGAGGGAAGCTGACCCCAGCAAGTCAAGGGCCCGAAATATGCTGAGAAACTTAGATCTTTTGGGAAGTGTCTGATGCTTTCAGGTAGTAGAGTATCACTATTAGAGATGCATTGCTCAGTGTCATTCTCATAGCCTGTGACAGGTGGCTTAGCAGGTGGGGAGAGCATTAGAAAGATAATGGATTTACCTAAGTGTATCCATCAGGAGAGTCAGAAAAACAGAGTGCAGGCCAGGTAGGTCAATAGAGAGAATTTAGTGTGAGGAACTAGTTCCAAAGGAATTTGAAGAATAGAAAAGCCAAATGGATAGTGGGACAACCCAAATTAGTAATGATCAGAAAGTGGCTACCACCAATAGGGCTAGAAGGACAAAGTAAGAAGGTAGTGTTGGTGTATCCCAGGAGCTTGGGCTACCAACTGTTACTGGGAGCTGCCTGACAGGATCTAGGACTTCAGAGAGGGAAAACCTGTGGAAGATAAACCCACAAAGAATACTGGCCACTGCCCTAAATACTGTCTATAGACATCTGGGAAGAACTTCACAGCTTCTCCCGTCTTCTACCATCCAACTTCTAACCACTGCCTCCTGTTGAACAAACCTGAGTGGAAATGGGTTTTCAGGGGAGCTTGGGCAATGTAATTTTCAGGAATCTGCCCTTACCCCCCCCACCCTACAGTATAGAGTAGAAAAATGGCAAAATTGACTCTTAGGGAAAAGAATTCAAGAGGTAGGCAAGTGAAGATCCTATGGGTCTAGACTAGGAGCAAAGCAGTGCAGATGAAAGAGTAAAATGAGTTTGAGTGAACTATGGGGAACATTTCTGGAAGAACATGTAGATGTAGGGGTGAGACATACCTAGACACTCAGCTATCTCTAAGATGACAATCTTTGGGAGGTCACCAAGGTGACAGGAACCAACTACTCTGTCTCCTTCCCTCTAGGTTCTGTCACAAACATGTGGCTTTGTGTCTCTAACTTCTAAGAGCTTTGTATAGCAGCCTTTCAACCAGCTGTTTTCAGGTTTTAGCCAAAGACAGCAATCATTCCTTTCATCTTCCTCTCTGTTCTTAGTCCATGACTCATATTTGGGTTGTATCACATTATCACTTTGAATGAAATCTGGCTCTTTCTGTAAAAGCTGAAAAACTGAGGTGTACTAATGGAGTCAAGCAGAGTTGTAGACAGCTCACTATTGAATCATTCCTGAAACTTGTTTTCCCCAATGCAAATGAGGCCTTGTTTGTTGTCTATGGGGAAAAAAGTCTGGGTAAACAGTGCTCCCTCCATTCCTCTGCTAAAGTACTTGCCACTAGGTCCTCCAAGCATGGTCTTCAAACTTTTTATAAAACCCAGGAGTTTTCATTCCAATGAAACATGTCTGGTAGACTGCTGTATAATTAGGTGAAAGAGGAGATGTGGCTGAAGCCAAGTTGGACCTTAAAGATTTAATCACCATGAATATGTCTCCTGAAGGAACATGAAGGAAAGAAGGTTCTAGAAAGGAAAAGATCTAGGCAGGGTAGTGTGAAAACCATTGTCCCAGTGAACATGCTGGCTAATCCCACAGGTAGGAGGATGGGGAGATCAGAGGAGATCAATCAGTTGCCCACCTTGAACTTGGAGATTCCATAATTTATTTAATTCATTACGAGGATAGATTGAGAGCCTCCTCTTTGCAACACTATAAAACAACAGAAAGATATGAAATTTGAAGTTAGAGCCTTATTATTCATAACTATATGACTAAAGGCAAATTGCTTTATCTTCCGGATTCTTAGTGACCAGCTAACAAGATGGTCACTTTCCTGGGTTGTTGTGAGAATTAAATAAGAGAGGAGATGTCATCGCTGTTATGGTTTGTCATAGATTAAATACTCAAAAATGGTAGGTAACATAGCAATTCAGTCAAGAATGTGAACTTTCCAGCCTGACTGCTTGTACTTGACATTTTTCTCTTTCAATTACCAGTTGTGCTACCTCCAGCTTTCCTGTGCCTTGGTGTGTTCACCTCTAAAATGAGTTCACAGCTGTGGTACCTTCCTCAGAGCAGTGTTTGAGGACTAAATAAGTAACACAAGTGAGACATTTATAACCATGCCTTATGCATAATAAGTGCTGAATATATTTAGCCACAAGTATTATTGTGAAGTGTTATGTAGATATAGTACTATACCATCTGCTTCACCTCATAAGACAAAAGAGTGAGTAAGACCTGGCCTGGCCAGTAGTGTGCTTTCAGTCTACCAGACAGAGTGAGTTTGGTGTATACAGCCCTGAGCAATAATGTCAACAAGTCAAATTTAATGCAAAATCTAGGATAGAGCTGAATCTGCAGGGTAGCACCATAGCTATGGTGTTGTGTCTTAATCCTCTTGGGCTACCAGAACAAAATACCAAATACTGGGTAGCTTAAACAACAGAAATTAATGTTCTCATAGCTCTGCAGGCTGAAAAGTCCAAGACCAAATTCCTGGCTGAGAACTGTCTCCTTAAAAAGGAGAGCGATAGAGAGGTAAGAGAGCCAGAGAGAGAGAGTGAAAAAAAAAAAAAAAAAACAGAGACAGAGAGACAGAGAGAGAATAAGAATGAGAGTGAGTATGGAAGAGGATGGAGAGTGAGTGAGTGGAGGGGATAAGAGGAGAGAAACTGGGAACTGGTGCTTACAATATATAAATTGTGGGAAGATAAGTATTCCTTCCTTAATAGGCAGGAATGACAAACAGTTGTAACTACCAAATTTTGAACACCTCACCAAGTGAGAGACTGCAGTAGGTACTTAGTAGGCGATTTCAAGACTGTCCCAAACTACCTGAAGAAATAGTTCTCTTGTGTACTACAAAGGGTATTGAGCATCAAGAAGTTAAATCACTTAATACAGCTGGAAACGGCATAACTAAGAATCTAAACCAGCTCTCTTTCACTTTAAAACCAGGGTGACCTAGTTCATGATCCAAACTGGGGCACTTTGGAAAGTGAAATGAGGTTTACTATTAATAATTATGTCAGGACGACAGACACAAACAAGGGTTGTTTTAAGCAAGCCAGGACCTAGGGCCTCCTTTACCCAAAGCCAGTGTATGCTGTGCTGGACCACACAGCCTCTAAGACCAGAACAGATGACACTTCAAAGAGAAAGCAGCTTCTGTGCATGTTGTTCCTGAAATGTTGCCAGTAGCACTACCTGTGCTAAAGGAAACAGTAGCACTCCAAGATACAAGTGCACGATGCATGCTTGCTCCTTCAGCAGGCATCCAGCAGGTTACTTGGAGATGTGTGCATGGGAAGAAAATGTGCTGCTGCTGTGAATCTGTCATTATTCCTCTAATACAGATCATTAACATTCACAGAGCCTTAACTACAGCATCTTAACGAGCAGAGCTCTAATATACAGTGTCTCCATAAATATCCATCGGTGCTTGCATTCTTTCTCTCTTGATACAGTAATTTTGCTTTTCTGGATAAATCATCATGTTGAGGTCCTTTCTTTCTCCCTAACTGCCATTAATAGTGCTTACAGAAGAGTAATGAACAGACTCTAGTTCTTTAAAAAAGAGCTAAATGATCACAAGGAATAAGAAAATAAATATATTTCAGCAACAGTTCCAACCCAGAGGAAGCAAAACTTGTTTTTTTGCAGTGACTCAGGAAGAAAGCAAGAAAACAACAAAGGCTGAGCTTTTACTAGGGCTCAGGGGTGGGCTCAGGACTTCATAGGCTCTGTCTAGTTCAGGGATTCTAGAGACTGCATTGCTTGACAGGCATTTGTGACATGTTTAAAAACACAACATCCTGGGCTCCAACCCCATAGATTTGCTTTTGTAAAGCTTGTATGCTTTTATACACAAAAGGAAAATTTACAAAGCTCTTCCAGTGGATTCTGGCTGTCAACTAAGTTTATCTAGTTTAATTAACATGACAACTATTATTTTCTTTATTTTATGGATAAGAAGACTGAGGGCAAGATGCTAAGGAGAGAGACAAAAAATCAAATTGTGACGGTCAAATCCTTTGCTTTCTACTTATGCGTGAGGAATGATTCTTGTCTCAGATTGCTGCCACCCTTGGGCCACTGATAAGACTCAGTTACAGAAAGAATCTGAAGGTCCAGGTGGAGATGTTGCCCAGAGAGCAGAAGGACTAGAAATGTGTCTTACCCTTTCTTATAACTTTTTGTGGATCATTTCCTGGTGTTTTTGAAATTGGAACCAGGGCTGTTTACTCTAATTGTAAAGTCTCATTAGGTCAAATGGCAGGGTGGATATGACATCCTTTCTGGAATTTATAATGGCAAACACCAGTTCTCTATGATTGTGCGTGTGTATGTGCACATGCACAAGTGCACATCCATGCTGGGCATTTGAAAACACCATATGGACTAATACCTCCACATAATAAGCCATCATGCTATCACCAAGTTTCTTTCTATCCAGTTTTCCATTCTATCATATAAGCAAATTCATCCATTAAATATTAAGTTTTAAATAAACGTATCAGTACAATACAATTTTCCTCCCAGTGCTTGTCACAGACTCCCGGGATACCTGGGAATGTGGAATACAAATGTGAATAAGACAGTTTCCCATACTAAAGACCAGGTCATGGTCTTTAGTAGAGAAGAGAGAAGGTAATCAACGAATACAACAGGACACGTGTGATGCTCAGAGAAGGCCCTTCCACTCCATCATGAGAGTGGTGGAGGAAGGCCTTAAAGGAGTGATTTGACTCATGTTTTTAGGGATGTGTTGTAGTTCTCTTGATGAATTCAGATAGAAAGGACAACCAGTTGGAGGGGTTATCTTATGCCAAGGCCCAAGAAGGTAAGAAGTATATTTACAGACCTGTTAAGAGGACATGTGAAAAATTTTTTTATCATTTTTACATTTACTCACATGTGTATACATTGTTTGGGCATGTGAAATTCTAACACAAAATCATGAACTATTTGCAAATTGGATGATCAATTAGAGATAGGTAAGTATAATAGGCTTCCAGATAGCCACTGGGCTCCTTCAGGCTGCCTTCCAAGTCTAGTCTGTTAGGGAGTGTTGCTTTGTTTGATCCTCAGAGCTCTAGGAAGTAGCCATTTCCCTATTTGGTTTTGGTTTTTTTTTTTTTTTTTTTTTTTTTTTTCTGTGACCAAGCCAGGGTCTCCTTGAGGTCTTAGTTTTCTTGTTGTAAAATGTGAGCCATGTTTCTCTGCTCTAGCTTGATATTGTCTCCCCCAGTTGACAGCTCTGAGAGGAACCGTGAGGGAGTAGAACACAGCTGGACTAGGGGTTGGGAACTTGGCACGGCATCCCAGCTCTTCCACTGTATTCTCATGACCTTGAGAAAGTTTGAGGCCTCAGTATCTTCATTTGAAAAAAATACAGAGGATTGAGTTGGGTTAAAATTTTCTGTCATCCTTTCTACTATTCTGTAATTCATAAAATAGCTCAAACTGCAATCATTTATGACTTTAAAGTCTTCCTATGTATGCACATATGTTTGTGTGTGTGTATGTGTATGTATACATGTATGTATGGTGGTAATGAGGCTTGAACCCTGGGCCTCACAAGTGTTCCACCATTTGAGCCAGGCTCCCAACCCTTTTTGCTTGAGTTATTTTTCAGACAGGGTCTTGATTTTGCCCAGGTTTGGTCTCATACTGTGATCCTCATTCCTCTGCCTCCTGTGTAGCTTGAATTACAGTTTTGCACCACCAAACCCAGTTTTTTTTTGAGGTAGGGTCTAACTTTTTTTTTTTAAACCTTGGCTGGCCTTAAACCACAGTCCTCCTGTTCCTGCTCCCACATAGCTGGCCTTATAGGCATATGACACCATGCCCAGCTCCAAAGTCTTCATATTCCTGAAAGACAACCCATTGAATTATTGACTATGATATGACCCAAATAAGCAGATACTATTGGAAGTCTTGCTGCATGATAGGTACCATGCTAAGGTGTCACCTCACACCTTATCCTTGGTGATCTTCAGCACAATCTTGGAAGGTAGATGTTGCCTTATTGTCATGGCAAAGAAAATCCGAAGAGGGTTCTATTCACATAACAGAATTCTTCCTTGGCTGTTCACAGTGGTGTTGGCTTTAGTTCTATAGATACCACGGAAAGAGTAAAAATGGCACACACACTATGAAAATGCTCAGTATGGTCCCCTACTGTGACAGTCCTCATGCCCTGACTTCTGTTGCTCTCCTCCAGTTTCCCTAACTTCATTTACAACTCAGACAAGGGGCAGCTCTAAGCCCTCACTCATAGTGGGCAGTCAGGGAAAACTTATTTGTTATTAAATTACTGCCTTGAAAATCAAATCCAGGAAGGAAGAAGAAATGAATTCCTAAATTTGGATAATCTGCATTCTTCTGGAGAAGGACAGCAAAATCATTTTGCACAGAACGGCTGTCAGAGCAGCAGGCAGAGCCCTCCTGACTATTTTTTCCTTTGCTGTGACATCTCTCCATTTGTGATTGCCTCTGATTTGCTCTGCATTCCACCCGAGCCTCTGTTGCTCTTGCTTGGTGACAACCCCATGCAATATTTTTTGTTACCGTTTGGGTGCCATCTGGACCTCAGTAGTGGCCTCTTTAAGAAGGCACAGCAGCAAGGGAAGTGCCGGACTCTGAGAAGTACCCTGCTCTCCTCCCAAAAAGTGGGCTAAGAGCCTGTCAGCCTGCTGACAGGAGCCAATTTCACATTCCTGTGATTCTAATTCATCCCCTCTGCAAAGTCCTGAACTGATGCCAGATCTTGTTAGGAGTTTTTGAAAAATCCTTGAGTTTTTTCTCATGTGGAGCTAGAATAATAGATTTTTTAAAGGAGAAGGGAGAAAGGAAGAGATAATTAAAAACAAATAGTGACAAGCTTTTGGAAACCATTCCCCTTAGGTTTCTAGTTTCCTGTGTACCTCTATACTTGTGTGGATCTGTTTGCTCCATGGAGAGCCATTAATGATACAAAGTTGTTATGCAGGTTGTCCCTTTCCCTGGCAGTCAAGCCAGGAAGGAAGAGAACACAAACAATAGACCCTCCTTGTCAAATATCAGCTCTTCAGGATGAGGTCATGGATTGGGACCAGGGTGTAGAATCAAGCAACTTGGATGAGTGTATGAGTGTACAGGCATTCTCAGAGCTCCTACCCCATTTTCAGTGTTTCTTCCTAGTCCAGAGCACTGCCCATCACTACATAAATTATGGCATTGTCACCTCTGTCTTCATGATCACTGCCACTGTCCTGACAACAGCACTGCCACTGTTCAATCCCAATTCATTACGGTTATCCTCGTGAAGTCTCTGCTGCTTCCGGCTTCCCTGACCCAACAAGACAGGGCTGGGCACCATGTGTTTAATAATAAAGATACATGTAGGACAGCAGCATGAATCATGTTGTCACTCTTAACTGGGCACTATATACTAAAGGCTTTATGTGAATTATCTCATTTATAACACTGGCTGTATGATAATTGCCTGTTTTCTTTCTCCCTCACGTGATAAATGGACAAGACTGTCCATAGATGCTTGATAGATGTGAAGTGAGTGGGTGACTGATCATCACACTCGTATGATAGGCATCACTATCACCACCACCATCACTCCAACACTAGCACTGTCACTTCTCAGGCATCGCTAGACACATCCCATTCTCTTTGTCGCCATTACTGAGCTGAAACTTACATAGGTAGTTGTATCTCATTGAATCATCTTCATCATTCTGCAAATTGTGCCACCAGATTCATCCTCATGTATACTTTCAAAAAATATTGGATGCGTTTTAGAAAATCTGGCCATGAAAACATAGAGCCACTGTCTGGGTGAAGTGAGAAGATAAATATAAGGGATAAAGGGAGAAGAGTGGAAAGCAGAAGATGGCAGGTGGCTGGACTGATGGGGCAGACTCCAGAAAAGTCCAGGCTTGCCTCTGTTCAAAACTGGGGCAAGGTCCCAGAGCAGGACTCTGCAGGGCAGAGTGTAGGCTCTGGGAAGATCATGTTGCACCTTCAGCTGCCACTGTCCATTCACATTAGCCATTGAGGCAAGCCTATCACACTGAATTCTGTTCCCTGTGTCCTCTCTTCCTCCAAATGCCTGAGTAGGGTGCCAGCAAGGTCCTTTAACCAGCAGTTCCCGTCCTGATGGTCTCCTGCATGTAAGAAAAGCTCTTTTGGGCTGCAGACTTAGCTAAGTGGTACAGCTCTTGCCTGGTATGCTTGAGGCCCTAGGTTCAATCCCCAGCACTGCAAAACAAAAGCAAGAAAAGCTCTTTCAAAGAAGAGAGACGTAGACATCTCATTGTCCAAGGAATTGTAGACATATCACACTGTGAATTCTTTAGAAGGTGTAATCTTCACTGTAAGATTCAAGCATTTCCCTCCACCCTCCAACCTTTGATGCAACCTTCAGGACACTCCTTAAATGGTAGCTGAGGAAGGAAGACTTTAGCTGCAAAAAATGAGGCCTAACTTTGAAGTATTAGAGGCAACTTTCCAATCTTTAGAAAGACAAATCCTCAAAGTAGAAACTCTTCCTCCATTCGACAGAACTCTGGGTCCAGCAAGAGCACTGAGCCCCACATCTTGGGAGGACTGGCACCTTTCAGCATTAAATGGGACTCCATTTTGTCTGAGTGTTGATGAGACTTTATGAATTTCCACTTAAAACATGAGTCTTAACTTCCTTTAAAAAGCCCCATGAATATCTGGCTGTAGCTTAGCCCAGACAGTGAAACAAATGATAGCCAGAAGGTGGTTGCTGTTTTTGCAAACTGAATTTGATTTCATGATACTGTCTAGACAGATCAGAGAATTTAATTCTCCCAAAGAAAATTTCCAGTCAATGCAAATATGGGACATTCTTTAAAGGAACAGAAGAGAAATGCCTAGTATTTAGAAAGCACCCTATCACTGGAAGCTGGGTTGATTTTTTTTTTCAAACATTTTATCTTGAGTTGTACTTTCTAATAAAGTTGCCAGTAGCCGTGTGTGGCTATTTAAATTGAAGTTCACTAAGATTTAATTTTAAAATTCAGCTATCAGTCACACTAACTGTTTTTGAAGCACTCAATAGCTACATGAGGCTCCTTCCAGACTGGACAGGACAGATATAGAACTTTCCATCATCACAGAAAGTTCTATTGGACAGTACTGCTCTAGAGAGAAATCCCTTATTATGTCATGATCTCTCTTCCCCATCTTGATCCCCTCCCCCATCCCCATTGTTCTTCAATTGCCAAATGGAGTTTTCCCATCTCTTTCTGCCAAGAAGTAGGAAAGTGGCTGTTTACTCTTGGCTAACGGTGATGGAGAGCATAAAGTGCTAGATACCTCTGAGGGAATTAGTCTTCATTAGAATGTGCCTTGTTTGTTAAAGCATGCAGTAGAGAGAGGTAACATGCATCCCAATACCACAATCACTAGGTGTCCTTAATAATACCCCCTTCGTGCAGTTACAAGTCACTTAAGTTAATCCATTTCTCCTGAGCCTGCTAAATGGATAATTGAATTAATTCTTTGGCAGCCTTAGTGTAAGTTTGGAGTTTAAATCTAGAAGCTTTGCATACTCCTGACCCACCCCTGCCCACTCTGAGCAAAAATGATCACATCATGGTTCTGCTCAGAGCTTATGAAAGCAAGGTCTGCGTATTATTCATCTTTGTATCTCCAGTGATGAGCCAGGACCTACCTGGAAAAAGAAAGCACCCCAGGGAGTGTTTGTTGAAGAAATTAATTAATCAATTCCCTAATCAATCAAGATGCCTTCATTGTTCCCAATAGGACTTTTGCTGATTATTCCTACAGAGAGTTCATTCCTCAGCACAGTGATTTGCAAATCTGGCTGCACGTTAGAATCGTCTAGGGAGCTTTTGAAAACTACTGAAACCAGGGCCCCTCTCTGAACCAATAGAATCTGAATCTTGGATGATGAGGCTCAGGTATCAGGGAATTTTGTAAATGCTCCCCCAAAGGATCGTATTGTGCAGCCAGGAGTGAGAACCACAGCCAGCAAGTTACTGATGTGGGAGCCATAAATAAGTTTTCATTCTTTTTGATATTTGCACCTAAGTCTCATCTCATCCATGGCTATTTTTGCTCCCAGTATGACATAAATCTGGTCTCACTAGTTGCCTTCCTCAGTTATGAAACATCCCCACTATTCCCAAAAGAAATTGTGGGGGGAGAGAGAACACCCTGGGGGAACTTTCTTTCAATGTCTTCAAGAAGATTCAGGGTAGTACTGTATTGAAACAACATAGGATAATATCTACTCTAAAATCCCTTCATTAAAAGCTGACTACATTTGAGATGCTGATTTGTTAAAAGCAGAATACAAAATCACATGCATGCTATGATAGTAAGTATGAAAAAATATAGCCACTATATTTTTTCATACTTACTATACGAAGTAAGTACTTCATACTGTACTTACTTACAGTATGAAGAAAAATTTGTACTGAAGATAAATGAACCAAAACTCTAGTTCTAAGTGTGGGTAAAGTAAGAGTTGAATGTGGGGAGACCAGGCAATGGATATGCTAGTCCCGCTCATAAGTCTTAGCTGGGAAAAAAAATATTGGCTAGAAGGAGCTTCCACTGGGCTGGATGAAGTGTACTGGGTATCACCATAGGTTTCTTCAAATAGGAGTAAGGAGCCCTGAGCAATGACCAAGCCAGAATCAGAATGTAAGGTAACACGCAGCAGTAGGTAAGAAAGATACAGATGGGAAGAAGACAAGGCTGTGGCTAAGAGCATGAGGAGAGGAAGGCTACAGGGCAAGAATGGACACAGGGCTCAAGACGAAGCTGGGAAGTCCAGGAAGTGCTGGGCATCCATGGTACGTGCTTTTGAATTTAAGAGCGTTCTAAAGAAGAGTATCTGGCAAGATTTTTGTATTTTCTTGCCTTTCTAGTTCCAAATATCATGTGATAGTTTCCTAACATTAAAAGTTGTGTTGGGTATTTTGTTAAATTGAGACAAGAAATAGATACAAAACGATGGCTATAATTTATTGAGCATCTACTATGTACTTGAGACCAAACAAGGCTGCACATACACTGAGTTAATTTTCTCCATAAACCTGAGAGAATGCCACTATCACCAATCCCACCTTAGAAATGAGAAAACTGAAGCCAATTGACTTCCAGGGTCACACGGCCAGGAGGTATCATGACCAGAACTCTGTCCACATCTGTGTGACTCCAAAGAGATGTGTTTGTTCAGTCACCCAGACCAAGTTTTATCTGAATTTATAAAAAGTTCCCCATAACACCTCAACTCTGCACATCACCAAAGGCCACCTCTTCTGTCACCAGAAGGTGATAAGCTCATGCTGATGCTGGTGATCCTCCCACATTTTCATTATGTGAGACATGGTGAGGCTTTTATGAGACTCGACCACAGGCTGTTTTTCAAATTTATTTAATTCATCCATCATGCTCTGAAGCCATTTGCTTTTTTATATTGGACAGATGTAATGAGATTTTGGACACTAAAAAATGTTTTTATTAAAAGTTATGACCCAGAGCTAGTTGGAAGGGGCACTGCCATAAATCCCTAGGAGTGTGTGAATTTATAAAGGATGTAGCGACATAACCTTAACCTTTAAGGCTACACCATAGATTAGGATCACTTAGACTAATATTGTCTCACCATTGCTCCATACCTCTGGCCAAGTAATAATAAGAATTTCTGTGGTTATTTGATGTGGTGACTTTTCATCTTATTGTAGCCACAGCTGAGTTGTGGTGAGGTAGTGCCTGGTATAAACAAGTGGCTGGTGGCAGGATTCATTGGTTGCTGGCCTGGATGATAGTGGGCATGGCCACGTGGTTTTTCTACTCCAGCCTGCTTCCGATAACAGGCGCTTAGGGAAGTAACAGTCACCATTTCTACAGGCAGGGTGAAAGTGATTTCTGACAAATGAGCAGTATTTTGAGACTCTAGGTGACAGTTTCTCCACTCCTCCATTGTCAACATGAAGCTCTCCTCAAAATTAGAAATGTTGCAATCATTTCTGTTCATGCATAACAACTCCACTTTAATGCCAGCATGAGGGGGTTCATAGTAACGTCCCACTACTTGGAAATCATCCAAAAAATAATTAGCTTATACATATAGGCCAAAACATGGCCATTAAAATATACATGTGAATTAGATATTTAATATATATATGTATATATATATATATATATAATCTACAGCATGTAATATACACAATAAAATTAAAGTTAATAGAACAATCAGATATGGCTAACTGCCAACTACTTTTAAGACATGCCATTCGTTGATATATTTTGAGCAATGCTCAAAATGACCCTTGGGGAGCCACTGGACATTTAGGAATGTCACGCAGTCCATGTGTGAGGAAGCTCCCCGTGGTGTAGGTACAGTTGACAGTCTGAGGGTGCTAGAGGAGGATGTCTGACTGAGGGATAGGGGAAAGTGTTGTAGAAGAGGTGATTTTCAGTTGCTTGGAAAAAGACGGTGAGCATTGAGCTTGCAGAGAACAAAAGAGTATTGTGCCCAGAGAGGACAACAGTCTCCCAGACAAAACCTAACGAGTGAAGTTGGGCTAAGGTGCTGGATAGCACAATTTCCTTTTAAATGAAAAACCTCCACTATAACTATCCCACTCTTACGGCTAGTCTGTTGAGACTGGGTAATGTCCATAACTGCAGGAAGATGGACTTTAAACTTACAAATTTCCTGTTGCTCTATTTCCTCATCAGGCTCACGTTCTATCATCTTATGCCGCAAACATATTCTAGGATTGTCACAGTACATTGGAAACAGCTCCTGCCTACCAAGACCATGGGAGTGTAAACCATAGATACTGTCATCATTAAATTCATAAATCCATGTCATTTGTGTGTCATTCACTCCATCCTCATTCATCATCCCTTACACTTTCAGAACAGCCAGCCGTTGGAGGACTTTGAAGAGCGGTTTGCCGCAGCCACACCGGTAAGAATGAGGGTCCTGTCTGGTTAGCTTTTTCATGTCATTGTGCCATCATTCATTTCATGCTCATCAGTCATGCCTTGTGGTTGCAGAACAGAAACCTACCAATGGACTTTGATGAGATTCTTGAGGCAACAAAGGTAAGGACTTGGGGCTCCTACTAAATGAAAATTGTACTGCTCATTCTCCTGCATTCCATATTGTCTTTGTCCATGCTGCATGAAAGGTGGTTGCTCTACTCGTGCTACTCCAATGGGTACCCAGTGTAATGTTCACAGGTGGGCCCTGTTGTGATATCAAGTAGTGGGAATTTATGCACATGCAGGTAGGTGTGTGTGTGTGTGTGTGTGTGTGTGTGTGTGTGTGTGTGTGGGCGTGTGTGTAAGACAGTGTGATGACATCCCTTCTTTTCATTCAACAAAAAATTTTGAAGCCCCCTAACACAGCCCAGTCACTCTGACAGATGCTAGCAGGGCAGTGGAGAGGAAACACAGCCCCTTTCCTCCAGAAGCTCTTGGTATGACCTAGTTAACATTGCATGGGATAGGACAGGAGAGGGGAGAGAAAGAGTAGGATATGAGGCAAGCTCACTGGCACGGCCTAGAGTTGTCTAGTGTAACTGTAAAGTAGAAATTCATAAAGATGTGTCAAATACACCACAGGGAATCAAAAATAGGCAAGGCTGTTATTCATCTGGTATATTTTAGTATACATTTATTGGTTTGTAGCCAATGTTTATTCAGATTGTTTGATCACAAGCCAGTGAATATTATCATTCCTGGTTACATGGGACAGAGATTGTCAACCATGGTAGCTATTTAGAATCACTAGAAGAGTTCTTGAAGCCCAAGCTATGCCTCACACCAATTATTTCAGAATCTCTATGGTGAGAGCCAGGCATCAGTATTTTTCTACAGATGATTTCAATCTGCATCCCAAACTGAGAACCATTGATCTAGAAGTATCAGATAAGTTGTTCTGGGCAGTGGGATGGATTTCAAACTGAGTAGGAAATAATTCCCAGAAAAAAAATACAAAAGGTGAATTTGTGTCCTGAAAGAAGAGTGAGAGGCAGTAGGGAAAGAGATGAGTGTTCTAGATAGGGGAAGGAGCTTGTACAAAGGCTCTGGATGGCCTCTCCTTTCATAGGACCTGTGTTCTGTCTTCTTGCCACTACACTGATGGTGTGTGTAGGTCTGTCTTTCAGTAAAACAGCCAGCTCAAGATAGTAGGGACAGGAGCATGTCTTTCTCAGCTCTGTATCCCCTGCTCTTGGCACAGTAGTTAATGCGTGGCAGGAATTCCCATATCTTTACTTCCTGAAGGGTCCCAGGGGCTTCTGATGTCACAACATAGGGAGTGGCTCTGTGGGAATATATTGTAGGGTCAGCCCATGACTTCTCAGCCTTCTTCAATGAAAACCATTGGGATATCTCCCTAAGACGATCCAGATCTAGTTGCAACAGTTTAGTTAGAAGAAGGATCAGGGGACTGATCTTGAACCAGCAGTCACAGAACACCCCACATACTCCTGGGACACTATTACTAGTTCAAATAAAAGAGTGGCTGGAGAAGAGTCAGGCCTGATGGAGATATTGAAGGACTGCCACCTGATGGAGATATTGAGGGACTGCCACCTAAACATCTGAGCCCCTTTTTATCTCCTTCACTGGCTGGGGAAGCGTCTACTGACACTGTGAGTACACCTAGAGAATACCAGGCACTCTAAAGAAGGGACAAACTTGTCATCTCCAGCTGCACCTCTCCCTACGGAAGACATCTAGAATGCCAGTAATGGAAGGGCCTTCCTCTGTGACAAGCAGAAGCCTTGACTGATGTTCCAAATGACTTCCTATGGATGCATAATGTAGAAGACCCCTTAGGAACCCTGACCTCTGATTGGAGGATGTAGCTGGACTTTCCACCATTTAGCAAAGCCACCTAGGGTTTGGGGAAGCAACAGATAAACAAGGTAGCTCATTGGTCTGTGGGCCAATCCAAGTCCATCCAAGCTTCATTTTTACTGACTTGATCACAGGAAGGTCACTTAGCCTCAGCCTTAGTTAGCTTCTGGATAAAATACAGATAGTGACAGTGATGCCAGCTTTATTGGGCACAATAAGTGTCAAACATGAAAATAATGTATCAGAAAGTGTATTATAAGCTATAAAGTGTTTTACAAATGTGAACTCGCAGTTTTATTCTCTTGAGGCCTTTAAAGTGATTAATTAGGACAGCATTTTCAGATAGCACATGGTTTATTAGGTTACAAATAAAAGGGCTGGGCTTCACATGGGGAGGAGGGCTGTGAAAATAGATATTATTCCAGATTCTTAATCATACATGGTTATTCAGATTATTTTTAATTTTATGGCCCAAGAACCCTCTTTTTCTATAAAATTTAATTAACTCAAGGTTATGTTTAAACAGCAAATCCAGTGGAATGAAATAACAATCTATGTTTTATGCCTCCCCAAGTTTTTCTCGTTTAATCCTGAGTGAAGCTCATCCAGAAAGAGGAAAGCCTATATCTCAGGAAGGAAGGTTATTTTAAAAGTTGTACTTAAGGAGAAAATTAGCCAATAAATTGTATTTACGATGTTAGTAGAAGTATGCCATGGGTTCAACACATTTGAAATGTAAATCGTGTGACTTAATTATTAACTTCAATTTAATATTTCCCTTACACTGAAAGTAGTTGTGGGCTATTTTAAAAGCATCCAATTCCAATCACAAGGAAGCCTGGAAGCTTCATTTGAATTCATTAAACAGAATTAGTCTTTTTAGGAATTTGGGAGGGCATCTGAAGGACTGGCCTGGCTTCACCACACCACATAAGACATTGCTGACATGCTGAAGAAGGCTTGCAGAAGCGAAGCACTGAGGGTCTAGCCAATTCTGGAGAGCAACCTGTCTGCCCGCACCTAGTTCCCACTGGCTGGGGGCCTGTCACCATGTGAAAGGGAATCAATTAATGGAGAGCTGGCGAGGAGGACTGTGAAATGCACACAAGTCCCAGCACAACCTTGCAGGTCCTCTCACCTGCCTACATGAGGAAAGGAGAAGTCCATGCTGCACACCAAACAGCATCTTCCCCATTGTTCTTGCTGCTCCTGGCACATGCACGTCCATCTGCCTAGAAGGCCCTCCTCTTCTTTGTCAGTTGGCTAAGTGCTCCTCTCCTACAGGATTCAGGTTCTGGCTATTTCCTTTGGAAAACCCTTACTAAACTTCTTTGCCCCAAGCTGGCTAGGTGCCCTTTCCCCATTGCACCATCTAGAGAGGTCTGTTGCCGTTCCTGCCACGTTATCTTGAAATGATCTCCATCTGTGGATCATCATCAGAGGACCACAAGCTCGCTGCAGACTGGGACTTGGCATTTCTCCTTAGTACAGAGGCCAGTATCTGATGCTTGCTCAAGGTCTATGGTAGAATATTGTGTAGCTGGGAAGGAAATGAATACATACAGGCCCACCCATGTGCAGGACATTATTATTCAATCTGAGAGGTCAAGGGGGAAAAGAGGTGAAAGTGAGACCATAAGACTGAGTTTCCCTTTCAGCAAAAAAAAGTCTTTGGTGCCTGTTTAAGCAGGCATAGCCAAGCTTCAAAAATTCATTTGTTTCATAGATATATCATATATATATATATATATATATATATATATCTCCAGGTGCATAGCCAAAGGTAGGTAACTGTACAGTATCTTTAGTTCACCTGCATTTTGACTGGGGTCAGGTATAGAATTTTCCACTTGTGGCAACATGTCAAGAATTAAAAAATTTTAGATTTTGGAATATTTTGGATTTGAGGTTTTAAAATTAGTGATGCACCTCTAATGTTGTGGATAAGTATGTGAAGGATATGCTATCATTGCCATCAACCAGGTGAGAGAGCTGTAGCTCTGAGTTACAGAGATTGGAAGGGGGAGAACCAAAATAGATCCCCATGTGTGGGACCATTTCTTGAACCAGAGCTCACTCATTTTTCAGGAAGAAAGATACTCCTACCTTTATGTGACATCTGGCCAGGACCTGGTTAGAGCAGATTAAGCGTGCAGTGGAGAGGGGCGGGGGAGTTGGGGGAGGGGAGACTTGCTAACAGGGCAGTCAGACTCTCCCTGTGCCTTTCTATTGAGTGATGTTTTTAGGTTTCCTCATTTAAAAGCTATCACTTAAGACCCAAGGATGAGTACAGTGGTTTTTGCTCAGTGGGCAGATTTGCACAAAGCATGTGGTTATATGCCTTTCATAATTAAGTCGGGCTATTTGGTTCCTGGCCAGAGACTCTCTCTAGTCTCTGAAGCTGGAAGGGTATGCAGATTAATTTCTAAGTATATCTTAAAGGGACTCATCCACTGCTATGGCTAACCTAGCTCACACATTCTGTATGATGGATGGGAAGATGGATGATACAGTGTCTGCAGGGATGGGTTCCTGGGAGTGATTGATAGTGTATATACTGGGCTGTTTTTGATATCCTTCCTGGTATTAAATGAAATGCTTTCTTTTCCTCCCAACAACATTTTTTATCCATTGATAGACTCTTTCAGAGACTGCATATTTGACTGCATGCTCAATATACAGAAATTTCAAGTCTTGGCTTGAATGACCTTAATGTCACCTCTATGAGAATTAGTTTGTTCATCTGCAAAAATGGGGAGGACTAGCATTATGGGGAGTATTCTCTAAGAAGTGACCATAAAGTCATCCCTTGCATCCTTACACATGGAGGGTATCTTCTGTGTGTGAATACACTCATTTGAGGAAAAACAACCATAAGATTACATTCTTGCCTTTATCCTGGAGGAAAGACACAGTCCCGGCATTCAATGGTAACTAAGGATGAAGTGGTTTTATTACTACTTATGGCTAATGGCCAGTATTGACCAAACTTAGGTAAGCAGCTGGCCACATCCAAAGTGTTGCCTTTGGGATCATGAGGTATAATTGTGACTGACTGGGCATACCAGTCATATAGTCATGATGAAAAAATAAACGTTTATCCTCCTATCATATGTTTTAAGGCAGGTCTGACAGTATCTGCTTTCCTGGTTACATGGCTTACTTTTTATCTTTTCAGGCTGTGACCCAATTAGAACTTTTTGGGGACATGTCCACCCCTCCTGATATAACCTCTCCCCCCGTAAGTATGTACTGCCCTTTCTTTTTCACAGGTGAGAATCTGGACTTTGGGTGAAAGAGGCCTATAGTGAGGCCTCTGCTATTTAAAAAGAAAAAAGGAATTATGATGTATGCCTCTGTTTTGAAAAATCAGTGAGATTGTGCATTCAGAAATTACAAGACATTGCCTAGCTAGCCCTTCCACTAGGCTCTAAGAAGGGAGGCAGGAAGAAGATGTGGTTCCTACCTAAAGGGAGCATGCAGTCTAATTGAGAATATGGGCAAGAAGTCACCGGGACGACAAACATGATAAGACATTTGTCTGCACCTCCCTGATCCTGCACAGTGTAGGTGGTCAGCCCAGGAAAGAAGTGTCTTCTGTCCTGTTATTCCTTTCACTCTCCCCTTTCCTTCCTCTCTCCCTCCTTTTCTTGTGTCCTCTCTCCCTGACCAACCTTTTGGAGCCTTGCAGACCATGACTTGGGCCTCCTGGAACTCCTCAAGAAGCTTTGAGTTCCCAGTCACAGCTTTAGTCAGAGAGCCTCAGCCAGTGTGTGAGAGAATGGAGATTCCAGGGAGTCCTAATTTGAGAATGAAAAGGAGAAAAATAGACTTAAAGCTAAAGCAAAATAAAAGCCCAGTGCTGGATGCACTTAAAAGCAACCCTGTAGCTAGTGTGAAATACAGAGCAGAGATGGCTCCTACAGCCTTTCTGCTCCCCTGCCCACTCACCCCGGGAGGTGGGCGGAGAGCAGTCAGCCACAGCTGCACCAGCTGAAGCTGCTGGGAGGGGTCTGTTCCTCTGTGCATCACGCCATTGTGCAAATGGAAGGATGGTGCTATGGTTCATTGGCGAGATGTGCCTCACAGAGAAAGGGCTGTAACCTCACCATGGAAGACAGATGGCCCGAAACCCTGTTGCCCAAAGCTGCCGCCAGGGAATCCAGGCACAGCTGCCTGACTTCCAACACCTGATACCAAGCACAAAGGAGGGGGATGCAGCTCCTGTCCCCAGAGGGGCTAGAAAGATCTAGGGATTCTGTCTCTTACATCCCCACGGTATTAGAACTCAGAGCAGCAGACCTGTGGGGCTGTGGAGCTAGGAAGCTCTGAAGAGCTCCTCCAGTCTTCACTACCCCTTCCCAGTCAATACACTACCCCTGCATTGTAGTGACCAGCAAACTGAGTCCCAGGGAGGACATGGGACTCATCCAAGATCACATGGGGGTAGAGGACAGCACTGACTGTAAAAGGACTTAACACAGCAGCTCATGCCTGTTTCTGGCCCTGAACCCAAGCGCAGCCCAAACGGATATTTAATAATCCTCAAAACAATGCCATTCGTCCTGCAAGCTGCTAGTCTAAAAATGGCCTTGTTCTAATTGCCATGGTTTCAGGATTAATTGCTTGCCCCAGTCTTTTCCAAGGGGGATAAAAAAGGATATTACAGAACCAAACAGACTTGTACTCTATAGGCAGAAGCCTGCAGTAAATGGGTATGGATGTTTAAGAAATGAGTACTGCTGTTTTTATTTCATAGCCCCCACATAACCCACTAGTTCACAAACCATACCTTTCTGGAATTCTACCATGGTCCAGGCAGGCACTATAGAACTCTCAGCTGTGCAGCCATTGTTGTTTTGTTGTTTTCTTGAAAATATTTACTTTTTTTTTGCAAGTGAAGATGCAAGCAAGAGTCTGGGAGGCAGCAGGATACAAAGACCTGAGTTCCATGTGCTAAAGTTTCTTCCTTCATTTAGTTGGCTGTTTACTGATCATGTATTAAGTGACAAGCCCTGAGCTGTGCACACAGTAGTTCTCAAGTGTGTACACTTATATTCAAATTGACTACCTGTAAAGGGTGAAAGCCAGATATTATGGAATAACTTGATGGCATGAAAACCCACAGAGGCAGGGGCTCAAATTTTTATAATAGTAGCCATCATAATCACCCACTAGATGCCTGTGCACAGGGCTAAATAATGTAATATAAAAGAATAATCATCTAAATGCATGGTTTCATTTAATCCCTGCAGCATCTCTAGAGGTACTGTTTTGCCTCTTCTACTGATAAAGTCTCTCACCAGCCCATGACCTGTGCAGTACATAAGTGACCTGGACTGTGGCTACTTCTACAGACCCCATTCCCACCATCCATGCTGTCTATTGAGGTGGTCTTATGTATCACTCACTCTCTCCTCTCTCTCTCTCTCTCTCTTTCTCTCAGACTCCTGCAACTCCAGGTGATGCCTTTCTCCCATCTTCATCCCAGGCGCTTCCAACGAGCGCGGATGTGTTTGGCTCTGTACCTTTCGGCACTGCTGCTGTACCCTCAGGTAAGCCTCTCTCACCACCTGCCTACCTCCCTCCTCACTCATCCATAAAGGGAAAGTGTTGACTGAGTCACCAAATCATGCCAGAATACCTATGGAACCATTGCTTTCTCCTGCAATTCTTTATGTGACATTGAGAGGCTGCCATGTGGATGGGGGGTTGGAGTTTGGGCTTAAAGCTTTGCTGTGCTGACAGGAATTCAGTGATTCTTCCATCCAGAGAGTTCCAGACTCCAGGTCACTCATGTGTATAGCACTGGAGGGCATGGAGCACACACAACCATGCAAAGAACTGTGGGCCCATTTTCTTCCGTCCACCTCAGCCAGGAGAGAAGGTGGTAAGCAGGAGAGATGGACCCAAGCTCACCATACACCTCTTGAGACCTGATAGATAGAAAGAAGATCCTTATTTGGTGCTGACTGAAGGAAAGGGTGGTTCCCTTACAAATTGGGGGGACCCAATGGAACAAGAGCAAGCTGTGAGCAGTGAATTGGGAGGAGCACAAAAATCTTACTGATTTAGAAAGCATTTCTTCTGTTTTCCAAATATTCTTTAAAACATGTATACCACTTCACAACAGAGTGAGAATATCATAACAGTACTGCAGGTGAGTTGCAAATGCATAAGATGCCGGGGATGGTGTTGTTTCCAGTGATATCAGGTACTTCCAGTAGCCAGGCTACTCCACCTGGCAATGGCCAAAGGTGGATGAGTTTAGGTTTTTACATACATGGGATCCTGAAAGAGTTTTGTGTTTTCCTGTAAGTATCTGCTTGAAATCTGAATCTTTCTTTCTTGACTTTATTCTTATAAATGGTAAATGAGATTTTAAATATTTTAGAATATAAATTTCTTGTGTTTTTTATAAATAATTACTTTTAATTGCACCGTGTTAGAAATGAATTCTTGCCATCAAATGTAAACCTTGCTTTTATTGTAAGTAAATTAAAAATGCAAACCCTGCTGTGAAATACAGTTATTCTTCATGAGCTGAGGGATCATTATGAACTTTTACAAGCAATAGAAGGTGTGACTGGATCTGAATTAGAACCCATGGATAGCCTAGAAATGTATTAACTGCTAAATTTCCCAGTTGAATCTCTTTTACTTAACTCTGAAATAGGATGGTAGTGATGACTCAATTTCTTAGTCTAAAATGGACACTAAAATCTCCTTGGAAATTGTTCAGTAGAGTGTGCCATATAAAAATATGAATAACATTTTCCATCAGAAATGCACCACCCAACAACAACAAAAAAGAAATGCACCACCCTCCTATGCTTGAGCCCTGTGTTCAGAATACCTACTCTTTGTGCCCATGGTTTTGTTAATAAAGATGTTGGGACAAATAATTAGCAACTCTAGGTCCCATGTTTACTAATCTGTGGGCATATTTAGTCCACAGCCATTCACTGGGTGCCTACTATGTGTCAGCTCCTGTTCTAGGTGCTTGGGGTATATTGGTAAAGACAGCAGATGGAGGAGAGCTTACCTCCTGTTGGGAAGACAAGCGACAACATTTAAAAAAAAACTAGTTAATAACATAAAATAAAATTAATAACTCATCCACTATGCCTAAAAAATGATAGTGATGTGGACAAAGAGAAGCATAGAGCATGGTTTGGAGCCCTGGAGTCTCTGCCAAAGAGGTGTGGTCAGGGGAGATGGCAGTAGACTGGAAAGGTTAAGGCAGGCATCCAGCAGGCTTCAGGAGTGTTTTCCAGACCAGATCAAAGAACGACTTGGCCCCTCCTACCCTCCACTGCCTTCTCTATAAATGAGAAGATGACACTAGATATAACTATATGTCTCTTCCAGCATTCCTGTTTGATTAAACACTCCCTGAGGACCTGTCTATGATGGGCACAGGACTACTGTGTGCCTTTTCCCAAGCCTGTACCAGATAACTGGCTTTGAACATTTGGTTTAGTGTTGCTGTTTAACCAGCTATGTTGCAAACTATGAAAACGCTATTTCTTTGATCGATTACCTCCAAGATTTCAATTTTGGGAACATGAGTCTAAAATTAATTTCAATTAGCATTTTTTTTGCTTTTTTGTTCTGTGTAAGATATACTTAAGATAGCTTCAGTTGGTATTGAACCATCTGCCCCTTTTCCTATCTTAACTGATCTTTAAAGTCTCTGCAGATAATTGTGCCTCCTTCTACCTGTCACCAACTGTCCAGCCAGGGCGGGGAAAAGGGCAATGAGCTAGGTGATGTCATACAAGGGATGCTCTGACTGCTAGGGACTTTTGATCTGTTGGGCCAGGTTAGAATCCTGGCTCAGCCGTTTTTATTAATAAGCGTTAGACTTCTGAGCAAATTACTTAACCTGTCAGAGCCAGAGTTTCTTCATCTTTATAACCAGGTTGGAAAAAAATACTTACCTTGCAGCAATATCATGAGAATTAAATGAGAAAAATAAAATTAAGTCCCCTGAAAAATGCAGACACATCGTAGATACTTGAAGTGCAAAATGATGTGATTATTATTATTATTATTACTCTGACTTCTAAATTAGAAGAACAGATGTCCTATCCTACCCTATTTTTTTCCTTTACCTTCTTGGATTTTATAATGCATATAATAAAGTTTAGGTCTTCAGTCTTTTGACTGCTCTTGGCAGGGGTAGTCTGGGTGGCATGGAGCACATACTTGTGTGAATTCAGGCTTTACCAAACCAGCTGCAGAATGCTCAACTCAATTTCTTCTGAGCCTCAAGGAACTTACCTGTGAAGTATGGATGATCATCACTGGACCCCTTAGGGCTGTGCTGAGGACTGTGTGAGTGATCACATGTAGGAAGACCTTTGTAACAACACCTGACAGTGTTTTAGAAGGCAGATCTCAGCAGATTTTTGTAAGCTGCTCATCAGCAGTCCTGGCTGTGCTGCTTATACACTGTGCCATGCCTTGCCCTCATGGTGCTGCAATTTCTCACATACAAATTAAAGAAATAGTGATACCAGCCATCTCAGAGGCTTATTAGAAGGATCAACTTCCCCAAAGTGGGAGCTTCACTTAGGCAATGATTATATATGTGTGTGTGTGTGTGTGTGTGTGTGTGTGTGTGTGTGTGTGTGTGTGTGATGTGTTCTTCATTACATCTTTATAGACTAAATCAGAACCAGGCACCCAGTGTATCTATTTTGAATGAATAAATAAATGGGTCAAATGAGGTAACAGAGTTAAGAGGTCTCATACAACCTCTATATAAGTGCCAGTATCCCCTTGTTTTCAGTGTTTTGCTTATATTTTAGTCTGCTTTTTTTTTCAAATAATGGGGGGGGGGTGTTTCAAGGTGCTAGCATCTGGTTATAAATTGCAATTTTCAACACTTTAAAAAACCTAACTGCATGGCAGAAATGCAGGTGTTCCCTTTCAGCTCACAGCAAGGAGGTTTCCGATTGAGCTGAACTCCAAGTATAAACAGATGCTCCTTGGCACCTCCTCCCTCCACTGTTGCACATTAACAAGTAAATGGTTAACAAGTTGTTAAGTGGCTACTCCCCAAATCCAGTGCTTCTGGGTCCTGCTGCTGAGGTATCTCTTCAGGCATGCACAAGGTCCCAGGGCCAGAGAGCCTTCACTGCCAGGCTGGGGAGAGCTCAGGAACACCACCACCCTCCCCAGGAAAAGTGAGACCTGCAAACTCCCAAACATGGTACCTGATTACCCTGTGCTGCCTTTTTCTCTTCTGAATATTGTACTTTGGTCTGGAGCAGATGGCATGAAGCCAGAGAGACATGTAAATAGCTCTCTCCAGAGAAGTGTACACAGCCCATCTGTTAGTTTCTTGTGGGAAAAAAAAAAGAGAAAGAAGGATGGGAGGGGAGAGATAACCTGCCACTAACAGTAGAATAATCCAAGACCACAGCACTTGTGGATCTTGGAGTTCCAGTGTACTTTGGGGCAGTGCAGAGAAGACATTGGTTCCTGTATGACTTGTTCACCACCAAAGTTCTCATAGGCCAAGCATTTGAGCCTTATACTCAAAATAATGAAGCACTATGCAGATGGGCCCTGATTTAAGACTGAAAATGGTTCAACTTAGGATTTTTTTTTTTCCTTCTTTACAATGGTGTAAAAACATTCAATATAAACCATACTTTGAACTTTGATCTTTTTCCTGTGCTATCAATATGTGGTATGATACTCTCTCCAGATGTTGTGCAGCCACAGGGAGTCAAGCTCCCAGTCAACCATGCCGTCATAAGAAGAAATAGTGGATACCCCACAGTGTTCTGTGTTGCTAAGCTAGGACATTCAGTAAGGGAGATGAAATGCAGCTTGGCCCTCTAGTGTTTTCAGCTTAGAGTAGGCTTATTGGAGTGTAACCTCATCCTAAGTTAAGGACCATCTGTGTGTGTGTATTAAATGAGTCCTTAATGGCAGGGAGAAAGATGAAATTTCTGGGTAGAAAGTGAAGTCTTCCACCTACTCACCAAAATGCACATCAGGGCCAACCAGGGCCTTTCAAAGATCCATGTGAGAACCAGTGCCCTTCTTATAACAAATATTTGTAATATCACCTTTAATAGCTTTAAATGAAATTCACAGATAATAATCATTTTTCAAAAATCAGTATAATGCTCTAAAGGTATTATACATAAAATAGAAATTAAAGATAATTTATAATAAAATACATATTTCAATAAGGAAATACTCAGGCATGAATACACTACAAGGCATAGCAAGTAATCACATGTTTATATCTACAAATAGACTCACCATTGAAAGTTCAGCAGCAAATACAGGCTGATACACAAGTGTCATGTTGGTTCAGCCACCAAGAGAAGTGTTTCTGTCATTCCAAAATGGTGTTCCAAATGAAATAAAATGAATTTTTCCCTCAATGTACACACTTGTTAAATTCACAAAAAGTTAGGCACAAAGAAACTGAATTTCCACATAAATCAGTCAATTTTAAGCTCAAATAATCACAAACAGATTTTGGGAGAATTCATTACTGTGTGCATTGTTGTTACACATTATAGGATGTCATCAATGCTGGGAGCCCCTTTAACTACAAAAACAGGCACTACAAATTACCTTAGCACCTCTAGGGGGCAGTAGCACTCCCACTGAGAATGACTGAGCTATACCAAAGTAAATCAAAAAATAAGTAACAAAGAGGCAGACCGTTGGTAGACTCCAGTCACTATATTAAGTATGTAATAGATAAAGCAAGAAGAGTAAGTTTCATTTGAAAGTCCCCACTCCCCACCAGATCTTCACCCATCTTAACTTCAGTGCAATTGACTAAGATTTTATAAGGATAGTCTCTATTTTGTTTGATAATATCTCTGAATCATTCCTTAGAAGCATTCATTGTTCTGTTAGCCATTTGTGTCTCTCTGGAGCCACTCAGAGGCAGTATAGCATGAGGAGCAAAATGGACAATGGCCAGGAAATGCCAGGCTTTGAATGTTGACTTGATCCTGTATCTATCTACTGAGGGGCAGATCCACTGAGACTGGAATGGAGTGAGCACCCTATACATGATTTCATTAGGCTCACCAGAATTACTAATGCGACCCATGATGTAATCAGTACCCGAATCCCCACCCGTCATCCCATTGGAAGTTTCCACTCCCCTTTTTGTCCTGGTCTCAGTGTAGTGCACCTGAAAATTCCTTCTGGCAACCATGAAAATGCTTGTTTTGAGAGGCCAAAAAAAGCTAGCTTCTCTACCCTCTGCTTTGCCTGGATGGTCATTTTTCTCTCAGATTCAGTTATACTTGCCAGTGGCCATTATGCCCCCTGAGAAACATGGAGACCACTGAAAACATGTGAAAATTTCCAATAGACCTGCAGAGTGCTATAACATCACAAGGTAGGCTAGGTCCATTGACTGTGAATGATCAGAAGTTGGTTTTGGCCATCTGGATAAGACAGTGGGGCACAAAGGAAAGGATACTGACTTCAGGGACAGACAACCTCAGTTTAGATACTGACCCTAAGCAAGTTGCTGGAAAAGCAATCTCTGAGCACCAATTTTCTCATCCCTAAAATTGAAACAATACCTACCATTCTGGGATTTTGTGAAGATGTAAAACGGTGTACCTGCACATTATAGGCATTTACTAAGTGGAAATGATGGCTGTTACTATTATTATTGTAACAAGTATCACTAGTGCTCTTGTTAAAATATATGTATCTGACCTGAAAATAATAATAAGTCAAACAGTTAGTGTGGTAATATATGTGATTACATGCCTTGGAGTTTTGTAGTGTCCAAACCGTGCCACTGGATGAGGTACCATGATTGGATAATAATCTTTCATTTTGTATTCTCTAAAATTGGAATAATAATACCTGAATAACATACCATAGTACTCGCAGCTACCATTTCATGCATGTCTGTCATGTACCAAGCAAGGCCTAAGTAATGTATAGACTTTGGCTGGTTCAAACCATGCCATTATCTAACATTTACTGAATGTTCACTAGTATCAGGTGCAGTAGTTTATACCTTGAATTTGTAATCACAATCTTCAAACCAACCCCATGAGAAGGCAGTGTATGGCTATTTTCCAGATAAGGACATGGAACCTTAGAGAGGTTAAGAAGTATGTCCCACAGATAAGAAGTAGTCTGAATTTTAACCTAAGCCTCAAAACTTGCAATATTCAAATTCTTGTTCACTTTG
Organism: Castor canadensis; assembly: GCF_047511655.1. Taxonomy (NCBI): domain Eukaryota; kingdom Metazoa; phylum Chordata; class Mammalia; order Rodentia; family Castoridae; genus Castor; species Castor canadensis. Next base: position 117,321,385 of record NC_133392.1, read on the forward strand.
TATGCTACCTCCATGCTGAAAAGGAAGGTATTGTTACCTGGCCTTACAGCAAAGAGACTGACTCTTTAGAGATCTTAAGCAAATTTAACAAGGACAGGCAAGGAAAAACCCAGGCAGGCCTTCTTTCCAGTCTTTTGCCCTTTCCACTGACAAATACTGGTTTGTAAGGCCATGAGATTTTTGTTTGTGCTGGCGTCCCCAAATCCCAGCACACAGCCTGGCCTTTAGGAGGTGATCAGTACATTTCAGTGAATCACTCAAACCCATGCATTCTCCTGACCCTCCTCTTTTGCCCTTCTAGGTTATGTTGCTATGGGCGCCGTCCTCCCATCCTTCTGGGGCCAGCAGCCCCTCGTCCAACAGCAGATTGCCATGGGCGCTCAGCCGCCAGTCACTCAGGTGATGCCAGGGGCTCAGCCCATCGCGTGGGGCCAGCCGGGTCTCTTTCCTGCCACTCAGCAGCCCTGGCCAACTGTGGCCGGGCAGTTTCCGCCAGCCGCCTTCATGCCCACACAAACTGTTATGCCTTTGCCAGCTGCCATGTTCCAAGGTCCCCTCACCCCCCTCGCAACCGTCCCAGGCACGAGTGACTCCGCCAGGTCAAGTCCACAGAGCGACAAGCCCCGGCAGAAAATGGGGAAGGAAATGTTTAAGGATTTCCAGATGGCCCAGCCTCCACCTGTGCCCTCCCGCAAGCCTGACCAGCCCTCCCTCACCTGTACCTCAGAGGCCTTCTCCAGTTACTTCAACAAAGTCGGGGTGGCACAGGACACAGATGACTGTGACGACTTCGACATTTCCCAGTTGAATTTGACCCCTGTTACTTCTACCACACCATCGACCAACTCACGTGAGTGTCCTTCCCTTGAGACGTAAAATGAGGGTGGTGCCTTGCTTCTGGCTACTGGGTTTCCGAGTCTGGGAACTCATTTCACTTAAACGCATCAGGTTCTTTGTTGCTCTAACAACATAAGTGCTACCAATTCAGGCTCCAGTTATAATGTACACACCTTCACCATATGCTCCAGGATTGTTTTTATAGTCAGAACACTGCTGACAAACTTTGTTAGACCTGTTTGACAGACAATGACAGGGAGGTTCAAAGACAATGATAACCGATGAAATGGTAGAATTTGGAATACAATCTTGGTGTTTTGCACAATGTCACTGCGACTCATGACTTTGTTAGTTTCCTCTTTTGTTCATTCATTCATTCATATATGCCAGCTTATTGAAATGGAAAGGAATGGAAAATGTAATTCTTTTTAAAATTGTAGGAATAAGGTTTAAAGATTAGGATAGAAAATTAAGATCAGAAGAAAATTTAAAGCACAGTTATAGCAGCCAGAAGTAGCTGTGATGGTTGAAGTAGGATTTTGACTCAAAGCTTCTGGTAGTAAAAGAAAAGAAAGATGGCAGAGCAGGATGTTCTGAACTGGAAACTTAGAGGTCTCTATTCTTTACTAGTTTTGTACTGAGGGCAAGTAGTTTTATTTCTGTGAGCCTCATGTTCTTTACCTGTCTAAGGCTATCGCTTATTAAAAGGCTTTATTTAGTACACATGTAAAATATGTATCTTATAAAACAGGTATTATTATCATGTGCAGAATCCCGGGCAGGTTACTAGTGTTGGCTTCTCCACTAAAACCTGTGTCTTTGAACAAGCATCTGACTCCTGTGAAACTCAGTGTATTGGTTGAATGAGCAGCACAGCTCCTTGGAGTCCCAGCATTCAGTGATTCTACCCCAGCTCACTTTCCTACTGTAAACGGCCAGAAAACAGAACCCAACCAGCCAAACCAGAATCCACATACATCTGAGCACTCACACGAGTGTGCTTGTTTAACACAATTCAGAAAAGGTGTTCTGGTGACTCAGTCTGTGCCTGACAATTGATAAGGAGAAAGGAAAGGCTCATGGTATGATGAGTTTGGTGTTTTCATTACTGTCATCGGTGATATGGATCACTGCATAGTCAATACCATGGAATGTCAAAAAAATCTAATGTTAACACAATTAGATTTTATCATTTCAGCCAGGTTCAGAATGCTGTTCTGAAAATGAATTCCTTCTATGTGTATATAAAAACCTACATGCATTCCAGGTCGTAGAATCTATAAAGTGGAGGCTTCTATTAACTCTGATTCACAGAGTTTCAATGAAGAATGATGAATAAAAACTGAAATGTTAAAGAAATAACAGGCATGCATAAATGAATAGCATCTTTTAAAAGCAAATGTCTCTCTTTCAATGAACTTGTGTGCCAGCTGCAAGCAAAAAAATAAGAAAAGGAAATTTAAGTTGTTTGAGGACAGGGAAATGTCTTTATCATTCCCACACATCCCACAATGCTAGCACAATGCCTAGCACATGGGAGGCACTGCGGAAGGTAGAGAAAGAAGTAAGTCAAGCAAAGGCCATTTAGCCATGGTTGTTTTTTAGAGCAGAGCTTTGCAACCATGGCACTGTTAACACTTGGGGGCAGGTAAGTCTTTGTTGTGCAGAGCTGTCATGTGCACTGTAAGATGTTTAGCAGCAGCCCTGGTCTCTACCCATTAGGTGCAAGTAATATCCATCCCTTCCCTCTAGTTGTGATGATAAAAAATGACTCCAGACATTGCCAAGTGTTCCCTGGGGGGAGGAGGAAGATCACCCCAGATTGAGAACACTGTTAAAATCTTTTAAAGATTAAGACAATTATATAAATAAGCTCCTAGTGTTTTCCATTGATTTCATCGGGTAAGTACAAGCAATAACCTGTCAGAATTGGCAGCTCAGCCTGAGTATTCAGCCTTTGGTAAGTAATAAACCACTTCAAACAAAATTCAGAATCCAATTAAGCTGACTGGAGGTGATGGCATATGTCTGCAATCCCTGCACTATGGAGTCTGGACCAAGAGGGCTTCATGTTCAAGGCCAGACTGGACTATGTATCAGAAACCCTGCCTCAAAAAAAATCCAACTGAGCTAATGTTTATTAAATATCTACTACCCATCAGAATGCTTTTAATATAGCTTTAAAACTACTACATGTAGTTGGTTCGGAAATCACCTCATGAACCACCACAGACTTCCTTTCAAATAAAAAAAAAATTAATGTTTTATTTGAAATAAAATTACAGAAACCAGTCTATCTCCTCTTACCTATCAGTGTCCACTTGAGAATGCTTTAAGCAGATGATCATTTGCACCAAAAATGGACCTTGAATAGAAAGAACTGTGAATCATGCATGTCAGACAGATCTGCATTACATCTCAAGGCTCAGAGCTCATACTTGACAGCTATGATAACCCTGAGCAAGTCAGCACATCTTGTCTGGGCTGTAGCTTCTAACATTTGCAGGGGGGTGGGTTGTGCAACACCACATCACATGGTTATTAGCATTGGGAGTATAATGAATGGAAAGTGCCTAGCACAGTGTTTGACTTACTGGCCCGTTGTAAATAATAAGAGTCTGAAATAGTGTCATTATTCTAAATATAGGTTCATCAAAATAAAACATACCCACTTAGTTTTACAATCACTGACGATCTGATAACCTGCTATATTTTCTGAATTCTGGAACATTACAACAGTGAGGCCTTATCAATTCAGCTACTAAATCAAGCCATCTCACTTCCTCTTGGAGCTTGATCAGTGACTGCTGTTTTCTAGGTTAAATTAGAAATTATTAAAAGAAGAGTAGTTCCAATGTTGTGTTTATTATAAATGTCTAGAACAAGTAAGAAGAGGAAAATGTGGGAGGGTCAATACAGTAAATGCACCTTCATCAGTCACCTCTGTTCTCCCAAAGCACTGACACCCTTATTCATAGCATGTGTTTGTTGACTACCTTAACTATGTGCCAGAATTCAAAGCCTGGGTTCCACAGGTTGCCATTGAACAAATTAGCAACCTTCACTTCCCTTATCTGAAAAACTGGGATAACCTCTACCTCAAAAGAGCTTTATGAGGGTTAGGGAAATTGTAAAATTTCTAATAGGTACTCAATAAATGTGACCTCTGATGAAAGACATAGAGAAGAAAGAAAGCCATTGACCAGTAGCTCTCAACTTGTGCATGTGTCGGAATCACCTGTAGCAGTTGTTCAAACACTGAGTTTCTGATTCAGTAGCTCTAGGGTGGGATCCAAGCATTGGCATTCCTAACAAATTTCCAGATGATGCTCCCACTGGTGGTCTAGGGACCATCCTTGAGAACTGCTGCCTTACTCATCAGTGTGGACAAGCTCCTTTCTTATCAAGTATATGAGAGGAGAAGATAAACATGTACAAGGGAGGAATTCAAATATTTAGATGATTTGATTTGGAGTTGGGAGAGGAATTCTGTGATTTGACTCCTGTAATCCTTGAGATTTCTGTGGGATATAAATGGTTACAACCAGGCACCTAAGCTGTTTCTTCTTTTCACATCGTCTCTGTGCAGCTCCAACTCCAGCCCCTCGGCAGAGCTCTCCATCCAAATCATCTGCATCCCATGCCAGTGATCCCACCGCAGATGATATCTTTGAAGAGGGTTTTGAAAGTCCCAGCAAAAGTGAAGAGCAAGAAGCTGTAAGTGACTGGCTTGATATTTCTGTTTTGTCTTTCCTTAAAATTAAAATGTCCATATCTGAAATGAATGGTGCACAAGGAAACCTGTGTAGAAAAGAATGCTGGCTCAGACACTGAAGTTCTAAAAGGTTGCTAACAGGACTTTCTTTTATGTTCAAAGGCAGCAACTAGAAAATACTCTACTTTTGTTAAATTGTTACAAGCCTTGCATTCGTGGGGTGGCATTTCTGACTGAAGTTGCACCTTCTTTAAAATAACTGATTATGTGTGCTGCATGAAAATAGTCTGAGTTGTTGTATATTTTCAGTTGCTGAAAAGAAAAAAAAAAAGTGTTATCTTCTTGTGTTCTAGCCTGATGGATCACAGGCCTCCTCCACCAGTGATCCATTTGGGGAGCCCAGTGGTGAGCCCAGTGGTGATAATATAAATCCACAGGCCGGTAGCTAGATAGCGCAGGTCTGGGTAGGTATCTGTCCTTTTTATCTCCTTCACCCTTATGTTGTCTGCTTTCCCTTTTGCTTGTTCTTTACCTGTGAGGTCATATTTCCAATATTTGAACTTTACTCCTTGCCTGCACTGTATCACCTGTATTTGCACCATGTCTCCTTGCCTGTGCCGTGTGCTGTATTACCAGTGTTGCATTATCTCTCCTTGCCTGGTTTCCTCTTCCCCTTTGCTTTTTCTCATGGATGAATGACCTTTGACATATACCAGAAGGTAGGGTTGTGGGGAACATTATTTTATTTTGCTCATTATTAATGATATGTTCTGAGTGAGTGGTAGTGATAGAATGAGGCATGGTCAACATTACTTAACACAGAGTGAGTTTCTAAAAGCATCAACATTCTGGGATGGACACATTCTGCCCAACCTGATAATTTCTCAGTGAGATGTGGTCCATATGCTTTTAATCTTTTCAGCAAAATGTCACTGCATTTGCCTACATGCCACAGATCTAAAGAGGTCACCCATCAAACACAATTGGAAGTCAGGCTGTGAAGAAAAAGCAAGCAGTGCTTGAAATAAGATTGATCAAGGTGTAAGATCATGGTAGCCCTTTTCATCTAGCCAGCAAGGGCCCTGAACTCCCTTTCCAATATGATAGTAAATTTCAAAGCCCAAAGACATATAGCTGTCATTTCTGAGACTCTGCTGTTTGCACCTGTGCTGTAGCATGTGGTTTGCCACCAAGTCACTTCAGATTCCATCAGCCGCTACTTTGAGAGAGGTGTACTTACATTTACTAGAAGTGGCTTTGGGCACTTGAATTTCAATACATCTGATTTGATGGAAAGAAAGAAGAGCTGATGAAGCAAACTTTCTCAGAAGATAAAAGTACACCTTATTACCCAGACATGATTTCTAAGGTCACTCCTTGACAAATGTGTTCAATTTTCAGATACTTTCCCTGTTTTCCATAAACATATAGGACTGCGAGACCATCCCCAAAGAGCTCTTTCTTTTAGCATGATCAGAGCCATTAAAATGGTAAACAGTCTACACTGCTCATAAATGGATTCTGAGGCTTCTTCAGAATCATTCTCAGTCCACACATACTTTATTCTGACAGTTACTGAAAGTTAGTACAGTGTTTCAAAAGTGCATTTTGTTAGATTTTATGATTAAAGAACTTAACATATGTATATTTGCCACATTTTATGTTAGTACAATAACTTGTAATAATACATCATGCCATGTAAACCCCCATTCAAAATTCAGTCTTGCAAAACTATTTTGAGAGCTGGTCTATTAAAGGCAAAGTCAATGCTATAGAAAAGAGAAAAGTTGAGGATTATGGTTCGTCTCCTTGGGATGATTCCAAGAGGTTTTCTACCTCTTATGTATGTTGTACTTTATATTCTCAATTCTTCCCTGAAATATTTGATGATTGAACTAAAGGTGGCAACAGCCATTCATCAGGATAGCAGAAAACATCATCTTAAAATTGAAGTTCTGGAAAACAAAGGTGACTTACACCATTTGCAGATCAATGTAGCAAACCTGCATCTTCTTGGACCTCTTCAGCTTGAGACAATTATGCAGTCTGAACTGTTCCATGAGGCTTTTCTCTGTTCCATATTTGCTGCTCCATCTGGAATCCCAAGTCATGGCTAAGTTGTAAGTGGACAGAGCTCCGTATAATGGCAAGAGCTCAGGATTTGGAACTTGAGTTCAAATTCTAGCTCAGCCGCTTAATAGTGGGAAATGTTGGGCAAGAGCCATTATTCCTTTTGAATCTTGGGTTTTTTTGTCTGCTAGAAGAGGCTTATATTATCCTTGATGTTAACTGAGATAGCATAAGTCAAGTCTCGAGCATGGAAACAGATACTGAGTACTCAGCTTAAAAAATCTGGGTTCTGGGTATTGTTGTCTGACTTCAGAATCTGACTCCACCACTTCTGAGGTTTCATAACCTGTCTCTAATCTTATTCTCTTCATTTGAAAAATAGGCATAATATCTGCCTTATAGGATACTGGATGAATTAAATAAGTTAATGTATGGGAATCCTTAGTACAGTGTCTGGCACATAGAAAGCACTACATAGATGTTAGCAACTATCAGTAGCAGCACCACCACCAGCATTACCACCACCCTCATCAACACTACCCCACCACCATAACTATCACCATCACTGCCATCATTATTATGTGTTCAATTAAACAGTGGCTGTCTACTACCTTGGATTTTATACATTTAACCCTTCTGATGCTTGAGGCCATTAGTTGGGATGCTTTGCTTGATCCTTTCTATCTCCAGATAATTAATATACGATATACCTCGAAAAATACTTGTGAGGGGGGGAAAAAAAAGCTTGTTTAGTAGCTCTCCAGCTTTACTTGTCCCATAATCAGAATGATCCCAGTTTGAGCTTCGAGGGCCATCTCTCACTTCCAAAAACTGAGCCACCTTAGATTTGCATGTGAACCATAGTAAGTCCCTCCCAGCTCCTAAGAGGGCCAAACTGTAGACTTTAGTGAAACACGTTTCTCATTTTGAAAGCTTAGTGTGACCATTTCACAGGTCCCTGTGAAGAAGTGTGTGCCTGGGGGGTGTTGCCAGACTTGTAGTCAGGTCCCCTATGACCTCCCCATGGGGGAAGCCCAGATGAACATTCTGGATCACTCCATCAATAGCAGAATATGCCACATGGTTCATCTCTCTGTCCCCATCCCCTTGACCCTATTACCCCATTGGAAATGTACTGACTGAAATTTCTTAGTGCTTTTCTACACATTTAGCAAAGGGAGACCATGCAGAGAGAGTTTATTTTCCCCTCTCCTTTCATAGAGTGGGAAAGCAAGAGGCCCATCCTTCTTATCACTCTTGCCACCATTATCTCCAGCTGCTTTTTTTATTAGAAATAGCCGTACAGTTCTGAGTAAGTAGGGATGACATCTGTTGATAAGTTAAAGCCATATTGCTCCAGAATAGAGGAAACAGACAAACTCAATCCCCTCAGGTGTGAGCTTCAGGCCAATCCCAAACATTTCTCTTTTCGCAATAAAGGAAAATATCTTCAATTATTTCACTTTTCCCTCCCTACCTTCCCATCTGGGAGAATCACATGTCTTTGAAAGACTGAGTCAACAGGGGCAAAAAAAGAACCAAAATAATATTATAATGGCTGGTGTGGGAATGGCAGGTAATTTATACTTCACTGATGTGTTGGCTGGAGCAATTTTGAGGGCGAAATGTTAGCTTTTGAAGAGATGAAAGAAAAATGAAAACATTTATTTGGTTAAATGGCTAAGTAAATAAACTGCCTATCAGACTTTCCCAGCTGTCAAGTCAAAGTAGCATCTGTAACAATGGGAATTGTTTGGTCTGTCTCCCTGTGTAACAATAGATAGTGCCATAAATAATAAGTCACTGTTATTTTTTTAATACTGATCTTCATAGTGGGAACTCAAGACATATAAAGTATTACCTGGTAGACTTCTAGTATTCAAGAGAAAAGAAAGCTGAATTTCAAATGCTTTGGGAGGGGGAATCTTTGTGAGAGAGGGAGGAAGGGAAGCAAAGAGAGAGAGAAGAAACAAGGGGCTGGGGTCAGTCAGGGGTCTGCAAAACCAGTTACCTTAGGCAAACATTTATTCTGTCATATGGAGAAATACAGATAATTACAGTAGCTTCCTTTTTAAACTGTCCAAGAATCACATGAGATCATGAATTTGAAAATAATTTGTAAGCTTTGGAAGTAAAATCTATGTATTTGGCTTATTACTAGTATCCTGATTATAATAGAACTAAGTAACACAGCCCTAGCATCTAAATAAATAGATAAATAAGTAAAATCTGTTTCATGTGTGTAGAAGTCAGAATCAAGTCCAACATAAGCTTTTGGAGTCAGACCTTCATGAAGAGGCACCCTTTGGGGCTCCCACCTGGAAAGCTGTTGGAATAGGTTAGGATGGAATGAAAGGTGGCCAGGGTATGGCTGAGGACAGTATCCAGTAGAATGAGAAGATGGGCTAGGTGCCAAGAGATATTTCAAAGATGGATTTGGCAGGAGGTAAAGACTGAAGGGACACCAGAGGTAAAGAAGAGGACATAAGCCAGAGTGACACTGTCATGGAGTACTAAGTGGTACCAGTCACTGTGCTGTGGGAAACAGTGCAGCATACTTAAGGAGAAAGAAGGTAAGTTTACTTTGGGACCAACTGAATTTTAGGTGCCCATTGGACAGCCAAGCAGAGATGCCAGTAGGCTGCTGGATAGAACTCTAGGAGGTCAAAAGAGAAATCAGTAGACATGAAGATTTCAGAATGATTCTCAGCCATTGGAGCTGTGGGTACCAGAAGGATATGCTGGTCATCTAGAGTAGAGGTTGACACACTGTATTACTGGTGCTTTGTGGGCCATGCAGTCTGTTGGAACCACTCTATGCCTGTAAGTAGGAAGGCAGCAAAAGATGATGCATAAACAAGTGGGCATAGCTATGTTCCAATAATACTTTATGTACAAAAACATGCAGCTGCCAGAATTGGCTAATGGACCACAGTTTATTGATTCCTGATTTAATTCACACTTATAGCTTCTAGGATCACGGGGTAGAAGGTAACCACACGCCTTTCATCTCTACTACCACCACATCTTAAAATGACTGGCACCACTTAATTCAATCCTCATGGGAACATACTTAAGTTTTTTGTTTTTGTTTTTGTTTTTGTAGTACAGAGGTTTGAACTCAGGACCTACACTTTGAGCCACTCCACCAGCCCTTTTTTTGTGTGTGATGGGTTTTTTTCTCAAGATAGTTTCTCACAAACTTTGGCCTGGGCTGGCTTTGAACCTCAGTCCTCTTGATCTCTGCCTCCTGAGTAACCAGGTGTGAGCGACTGGTGCCCAGCAAGTTTTTTATTTTTCTTTTATTGTTCTTGCTTTATAACTATGTCAAATAATGTACAGCGGTTAATACCTACTAAAAATCCTAAGATTCACATAGGATAGAATTGAAATCTAGATGCAGACCAGATAACTCAAGAACACTTGAACAGGACCAGGACACCTTGGTTTTAGGAACATGTTTTTGACATAATAAATGGGTGATGTAAAGCAGATGACTGACCTTTGGTTTCCTCCTCTGTAAGACAGTTCCCACAGGCTCTTGCTGCTGTGACATTTTAGGATTCTTTAACCTGCCAAAGGTCACCCAACTAGAGCACAGAGGAACCAGTCCTCAAATGAGATCTTTCTAGCACCCATCCCAGAGGCTGTCCTTATGTATAGCTAAACAAGGGAGAATCTAGAAATCCCTAAATTATTCTGATTTTATTAGGGTCCACAGGACCATCGCCCCAGATCCAGGACACATTCCTGGTGACAAGAAACTTGCTTGGCAAGGTGTTTCCTTCTAGGGTGGCAAATTGGTGTCAACAACTCAGTGTGCTCAACTGCTACATGACAAGGTCAAAAAAAGATGATGCATGTGTGCAGAGCAGGTCATTTGTTGCCATCATTATTGCTGTTATTGACAGGGAAGTGCAATATTGATCAGAATATGTGTAGACACTCTCTCCCCAGAACACAGGTGGTACCTTTCCGTATTCACTAGGTTTCGGTATTAGAGACCCTAGGAAGCTAATGCATTTGGCAGCACTGATCTCTGAAGTATTATCATTAACTCCATCCTGCATTTTAAAGAGTGTTATATCCCAACAGCCAAGGTTTCAGACTGAAAGTGGTTCGAAATCTTCATTCTCCCTTTTCTTTGAAATGGAAGATTCTCACCAGTTAAGATCATTCATGTTATATGAGCTCACTTATTCTCCCAATCGCTTGAGGTAGATTTTATGAACACCATCTTACAGGTGAAGAAACTGAGGCCCAGGTCAATGAAATTCTTGAGTACATTCAGGCAGGTATAAAGAAGGATTTCTGAGATCTTTCTGGCTCTAAAACCCTATTTTTCATGACTCATCAACACATGACTTCTGATAGAACTTTGAGTCATTTTAATCTATTTGCACTCTTCTGGCTACCACCCCCTTTTCCATTCGCTAATCCAGGAAATTTAAATGCCCTCTAAGCTAGGCCAAAGTGTTTGTTAGAACTAAAATATCAAGAGGCTGAAGGTGCTGTCTGTACAGGGTGATGTCAAGGAACCCAAGCTTGGCTCCCCTCCCAGCTCCAGTCTGACCCCTACCTTGGGATGGAGCCAACTGCACCTAGGACTTCCCAGCTTGGACACAGATGAGCTCACTCCCAGCCGATTGCATGGCACAACATTGACCTCACATCTGAGACCTCCTTTCTCAGTGTGTGGTATCTTTCTCCACTAGTAAAGATGTATCCTTTCAACATACCTTTACCAGGTATGGCCAAGCTTTCCAAAACAGATATAAAAACCATAATATGAGAAGAAGCACAATTTATACAGCTTCCAGGAGGGTCTGATTAACTATTAACTATTAATAGTTAACTATTTGCCAAAGAGCTGGGGATAAAGGAAGAAAATAAGGAAACAAGCCCAGAAAGTGGGCAGCTCTGTTGGTTCTCTGCTGTCTCCCATATGACTGGTCTCCCCCATAGGGCCTCACTATCATATGCAATAAAGTAGCTGTCAGACCAAGAGCCTTCCAGCTTTGACCTCTTATTGTCACCCATGGTCAAAAGACCTGAATATGTTCACAGAAAACTCTAAAGAAAACAAATTGAGACAGGTGATCAGAAGCAGGCCTGTGGTTGCTGACACTGGGATAACGGTGGCTAAAAAGAACTCCAGGGAAGTTTATAGGGTGAAAAAAATGTTATGTTGATCACATGGGTGTATACAGTTGTCAGAACTCATGAAACTGCACATTCAAAATGGATTCACATCATTGTGTGTAAATTATACCTCACAAAGCTGATTTAAAAACCATAGGGAAGGAAGGTAAATATATAGAGACAGAAAATACATTAGAGGTTACTAGAGCTGGGAGCAGGGAGAATGGAGAGTTATGTTTAATAGGTACAGATTTTTCACTGAGGGTGATGAGTTTTGGAAACAGTGATGATGGTTGCAAAACATCATGAATGTTATTGTCACTGAACTGTCCACTTAAAAATAGTTAAAACGACAAGTGTAATCTTATGTCTATTTTACTCCAACAAAAATATCTAAAACCAAAACAAACTCTGGTTATGTCACAGCTCTGCCCTATGCTGGCTGAGTGGCCTTGGACAAGTCACCTAACTGGAGAGTCTGAGCTTCTTTGCTATATGGTGGAGGCAGGAATACCACAGGTAGAGCCTCAGGAAGGAGCTCAAGTGAAATCATGTGTGTGATACAATAAAGACATTTGTAGGTTGTAACAGTTTCTGTTTGTATAAGCTATTTTTGTTCTAATTCTGTGTGTCCACTTGGCTGCTGTACATGAGTACATAATTCATACTTAACGAACTCATGGAGTCATCTGCAAAAAACAGAAGTCTGTCTTCACAGGGCTTGCAGTTAGGTCTTTAGATCAATTCAGCATTCATTCTATACACTCTCCCTAGGCTGATCTAATGTATTAATGTATTAATGTATTTCATAATAGAGAGCCCATTTGCAGTTGCACTTGTGTGCTGGGAAGGAAAGCAATTCAGAATGACACCCACAGGTGATTATTAGACCCAAAACCTTAGGCCCAGACACCCGGGCCTAACATTTTCAGAAGTATTTCCCATTCGCCAGGCTCCTGTGTGCCAGAGAGCATCGGACTTTCTCTTTGATTCTCACTCACCACACCTCTTCCAGAGGAGACCTCTGCTTCCTCACCCAGGTGTCTGAGACCACGCTCTCAGGGTACTGAGGGGAAGATGGTAAGAATGAACATGATGGCCAGGCCTGTGTGTTCCTGTGGAACACCAACAATTACACACACATAAGCAATAGACAAGGCCCGTCAAGGATGTGATATGGGTCAAGACAAATTAAGGCCACTTGGTAATCAAGTGACATGAACAGGACAGATTCTAAAACTGACCAAAAGATTTTTCTATCTGGGAGTTAGCCCTGCTCCATCCTTCCTGCCTGTCAACCAAGAATTATTAAAGCAATCATAGAGTTATCCTCACACCATGATAGTATCCAAGCCAGAGAAACCCCCTACTTTTTGAGCCTCTAAATCATGTAACACCAGCCCAAGTCCTATGATGAGTCCTTTCTTGTCCTTCTTGCTGAGGTGCCCCATGGCTCCCCTATTCTCTATTCTGTAATAGAGAATAAACCCAATTGTCCAGCTCCAGGTATGTTCCATGTAGCCTTTGACTGCAGGACATTGGCAGCAGTAAGAGCTGCTGTGGCCCTCCTGATCTCAGACTCCTATGCTTTCAAACTTTTACTTCACCTCCAAGAAAATATGATATTTAGTTTAGATAAATGGTTGGAGGGTTTCCATTTGCTTTGTTGTCCTTTGAAGATATTCATATGCCAGAGTCATGGATAAACTTAAAGCTCCTAAATATTTGCCAACTTCCACTTAAAAAAACTCATTTCCTCATTCATATTTTCATTTTTAGTGGGTACACCTCTTACTCAGACTTTCAGATCCTGATGTGTAAGGCACAGTAGAGTTCAATGTAGAATATACTAGTTGGTGCTATGACAGGAGTAAAGACCAAGGTTTAGTACAGGTGTCCAGAGGCAAAGTGGCTCCGATCACCTGCAGAGTCCTATAGTCCTTTCTATTTGAGCTGGGTCTCAAAGGATGAACCCCATGCAGAGCAAACAAAGGCCTGAAGGCAGAAGGAACTATCCGAACAAAGTCTTAGGGGTGGAAAAATCCTGCCCTATTAGGGTGAAAGAGGAGCCGGAGAGAGTGGGAGTAGGTAAGGTTGGTGGAGAAGGTGGAGCCATATTGGAAGGGCCTGTGTGCCATCCTGAGGCATTTGGATGATCCTCTGGACAGTTGGGAGGGCTATTTCAGGTGGGAAACTCGATGGCCATATCCATACACAAAGGATCACTGTGGAAGAGGCCAAAAAAGATTTAAAAAAATAAAACGTGATTTATGTGACCTGAAAGTTGAGTTTTGATTCATTGTCTGGAAGGGGTTTTTATTAGCCCTAATGTACTACAAGACTAATGGGTCTTGTGTGCCCAGATAAGCAGCTTTGACCTTACCCTGTGGGTGATGGGGGTGGTGCAGAGAGGTTTGAAGGATTTGAAGCAGGCAGAGGTGTGGTCCCATCTACCAAAACAAAACAAAAATCATCCATAACATATTACATTCTATTTAGGCTTTTTGAAATATTGAAAATAGCTTGAAGACTCTATGGTGACCTTGCCAGAGCCAGGTTGGAAATTTCTGGATCAAATGATTCCTTAGCTCCCCTCCAGCTCTGACAGTCTAAGATTCTGTAACAAGGAAAGGAAAGCTATTGCCAAACATATAATGCATCACAGTGTCAGACTTCGGGATTATCTGCTGCTTGGGGTTTTCCACACCACTGCTCCCCTTCATTAGTGGGGATAATTGAGAGCTGACTGCAGTTGCTACTTCTCTTGTGCTGGGTATTTGAAGCTAAATTCCAGCAAGCGGGAGATATGTGAATATTTATCTCAGCTGCAGAAAGTTAATGCAGTGTGGCATTAATTACCCTGTCTGAGCCTGCTGTCGTCTTCTGTTTTTAGGTGTCATTCTCAGTTGGATAAATTAGTTTCCAAAATTAGAATAGAGCAAATTGTAGGGTGAGATCAAGGCAGCCTGACTTCTTAGGGCAACCAAAAAGAAGAATGGACTGAGAAAGTCCATGCAGGAAACATGAGGGTGCATTCTTGAAGGCTGGTACAGGCAACAGAGAATGTTTCATCCCAGTTGTTCTTAACAATTATGTCAACAAAATTTGATTCTTCACAATTTTTCTACTCCAATTTTGTTTATTCCATGTACCCCCACTGTAGAACACACACACAGGAAAGCAGGAAAGTTAATGTACAGTCTCACAACAGATACTAGAAAATGTTCAAAATATTGGCAGGGAAATAGAGTAAGTGCTTAATAAATCATCTTGCTAGCCATACCTGTAATACCAACTACTCAGGAGGCAGAGGTAGGAAGGTCACAAGTTTGAGGCCAGCCTAAGTACAGTTAACAGCAAGACCCTATCTCAAAAACAAAATACATACAGTCCTCTCTCCATAGGCAGCAGAGATTAGGAGAATCAGCCAGCCTTGGTAAAGAAAGAAGTTTGCAAGACTCCATCTTAGCAGAAAAAGCTGACTGTGCTAGCATATCCATCTCTCATTCCAGCTACTGCATGAAGCATAAATGGGAGAATTGCTGTCAAAGCTGATCCAGGCAAAAAGCAAGACCCTGTCTCCAAAATAATCAGAGCAAAAAGGACTAGAGTGTGGCTCAAGTGTAGAGTGCCTGCCTAGCAAGCATGAAACCCTGAGCTCAAACTCTAGTACCACCCCTCCAAAAAGAAGACAAGAAAACAAAAAGAGTGGAAGTCTGTGGGAATATGGTTCAAGTGGTAGAGCTATTGCCTAACATGCACAAGTCCCTGGGTTCAATCCCCAACATCATAAATAAATAAATAAATCATCTTATTCTCTATTTTGGTATATTTAATTTTGAGACAATAAAGCCAAATTTAAGTGTATTTAGGACAAAAGGTTCAGAACAGGGAAGAAACTAGAAACCACATCATGATTTTTTGCTAACTGGCAAACCCTCAGTGAGAACCTATGGGGTATGTCCACGTGTAGAAGCAGCAGAAGGAACTGACAGTTGGCCACCCAGAAGGAGATGAGGAGATTGGCTCCCCATACAGCCCATCACAAGGCATTTGAAAGTAGGAGTGCACTTACTCTTTATGCTTCCCAGGGTGAGATGAAGTCGTGGGTGGAGCATGGAGGAACAAACTGGCACTCTGCTGTATTACAGAGCAGGGTGCCTGGAAGGGCAGAAAGTTCCTTCTCCCCACAAGAGTCCCAAAGAGAAAGGCTTGGCTCTGATGGCAGAGTCTTACATGGCTACATAGTAACTGGGATGCTGGGGAATGGGAGAAGCTATTCCCAGTGACATTGAAACCACACAACCTCTCTGAACATCAATTTGTATCTGCAAAATGAGGATGGAAAGAATAAAAGCTGCTCCCAGAACTGTTGGGCAGATAAAATAAAACATGAGGGGATGAGGGGGCTTTGGAAACTCTAAAGCACTCTACAAATGGAAGGATTAATGTTCTGTCTCTCTCTCTCTCTCTCTCTCTGCCCACCCCACCCCCCACCTCCCATGTAATGCACTAGAAGAAGCACTGGACCATATTTCAGTTCTCATGTATTCATAGTTGTGTGACCATGGACGAATTGCATAACTTTCTCGCTTGCAAAAGCAGTAAAGTATCTAACATTCAAGATTGTTGTGATGATTAGGAAGTTAAAATGTACTTGAAAATGCCTAGCATGATGCCACACACACAGTAGGAGCTCACAGAATGCCAATTAATTCTGAGGGTTCCTGAAAATAAGCAAATAAAAAGGACCTGTATGTACATAGTACGAGGCATACTATATAAAGTATGGTGGCATTCTACGGTATGTCATTATGCCCATTTAATTCTAGCACAAACACCCAAGAGTGATAGCAGTTTAGCAGAAGGGCCTACACATGTGTTAGACGAGAGAACAGATCTGATCTGTTTGCCCAGTGCCTGCTAGACCATCTCACTGGGAGCTAATGTAGCTTACACAGAGCCAAACACTGATTCCCCCATCTATGTTTTTGTTGTAGGTTTGCTGTGTTGTGTTAGTGAAAATCTCCTAGTGTGTCAGGAAAGCCTGTGCATGTAGGCAAATGTCTGGCCAAACCAAAAGCAGCAGTGTGACTAAAATAAGTCCCAGAGCTGAAGGTCACTTGCTGTTTCCTGCTCAGCTCCAGTCACTGTTTTTGGAGAGGAAGAGCAGAGTGGAATAGTAGGTGAGGGGTCTCAAATAGACATCTGTGGAGCTGTGTCGACTGCCATATAATGCTTGCCGTTTTCAGCAGACCCAGTAATACCAAGCATTCTGCTAGATGTTATCTATGGATTATTTCTAATTCTCTTAGGGATCCTGCAGGATAAACAGTACCACTCACATTTCATGTTTGGGGAAGCCATGGCTCAGAAAGGACAGCATTGCCCATATCACACAGTTCCCTTGACTACTGCAACCAGTTTCAGCCTCAAAATCAAAGGTGGAAGTGGATGCATAATTCTTTTGGGTGATAAAATTGTTGGCAAAGTGAGATACACCATGATCAAATAATCCAAAAATAACCTAAGGTCATCCATCATCAACTCTCACCTTTCTGTTTTAAATCCCAAACCCTTTTTTTTAAAACTGTCTCTCAGAAAATTCCCTTGTGGAAAGGGCAGGACTCACTTTGTCCTTCTCTCCACAGAAGCCGGAGCCTCTCTATGCGCAGATCAACAGACCTAAGAAATAGCATCAACATGAGCTCGTGGTGGGTGCTTCAAGACTAGCATGGAAATCAGCATTGCGACAGGCTCTCTTGTATTCTCTCACGTCACCTCATCCCACTGAGAAATTCATGATTGCCCAATGGAACTTGTTCCAAAGAGGGAACTAAAGATTTTTGGCAACCAATGGCAGATATCTACGGCAGCACAAAAACAAAACAAAAAACAACACCCCACAAAAGTATAGAAAACCACACACTCAACATTGAATCACCAATCAAGTAATTGTTTTCACGAAAGATATTCTGAGCTCTCTAAGCTGAGTTTAAGATGACCCAGGATATGAAATCATAATTCTGCTTTTATTTCTCTACCTGTTGGCCACTGTAGAAACAGCAAATTTGGACAGGCATCAGAGAATTACAAGGTTGGCACTGACTTCTTTATTGCAAAAGCAAGGGATCCTTTGTGACCACATTGTCATCATGCATATGCTGTTGACATATGATGGTGTTTTTGCATTGCCCCACAGGGCCTGGTCTGCCATTCTGTCCCTCCCTTTTCCTTTCTTTGTGTCATGTTTGAAAATTAATGGGTGTACAAATTTTTGTATTGCTTTTGACTTTTTCTAGACATGAGTGAAGAAATCTAACTGGAAAAAAAAGCCTCTTATGAAGTGAATTAACTTGAAATCACAAGACAAATAAGTGGTTGATGATTCCTTATGATAAAGAATGTTGCCAAAACAACCCTTTAGTTATTCTACATCCTGGTGGAGAAAGACAGTTTTTCGGTTTGAACCTTCATTCTGTGAGTAGGAGAGGACATCACATCCCATCGATGAGAAGGATGAAAAAAATGCATCCAGTTTCCTAAGAAGCTCTAAACACTGAATACAATAAAATGAGATCTTTATTTTTCCCGATACTTTGCTGCTGTGATACTATGCAGACAAGTGTCTTCTCCATGTGCCATTTTCAAAGAAAAGTCATTTGCCAAATAATTCTGGTACAATTCTGGTAATGTGGTTTTGAATATTAAAACCCAACTTTCTAATAGAACAATGGTGACATAAATATTCCGCATAACAAACTGATTCCATGTTCAAAATGGTTCATCTCTATCTCTTTTTTGTACATCAGAAAATTCAAATGGGATTTTTATTTTATAACTTGAAAAAAAAACCCTTACCATTAAACTCTTTAAATATTTAAGGGAAATGGCTTTAAGGAGTTCTAATGAAAAAAAATTGTCAGTTTTTTTGTAAATATAAATGTTAATGAAAATGCTTTTTAATAATGCCATTACACTGTAGAGAAGGTAGCAGATTGAGTGCAAGGTGTGACAAGCTTGATGGATGGGGCTCACTTTCCATGTTATTCTGGAGCATATGGTAGAAAGCTGGAGTTCACAGACAGCCGGCAGGAGCAGTTGGCCAATCAGCAGCTAGTGAACAGGAAGTGGGCATGAAACTCCACATCCAGCCCTTCCATGAAAGTACCCAGCCTATGTGCAAAGTAAGAAAAAGGCAGTTCATATTTAGAAGGCCTGATCTTCAGATTCTGAAACTTTCCACCTCTCCACTCCCACCTACTCTCCCATAAATCCCTGGACTGTTTGTATGTGAAACAGAAGGGTTTAAGCTTCCTCTTTTTACATTTATGGGACAAAAAGTGCAGTGTTTGGTTCATATGTTTAGCACATGACTTTCATAAAGAATCTATATATTTTTGCCCTACAGAGAATTGTTATACAGGTCAAATGTGTTTTCCTGATGTTCCTATGCAGTCACAGTATGTTGAATTTAGTGGTTTAACACTAAGAAAACTTTCAAGAAATACATAATTAATTGGATTTGGGGGTAATTATTATTACTTGGTTTCAAAACTTGAAAAGTAGAATTTACATTGATATGATTGATTTAAATAGGCCTGTATGCTTCTTTGGCTGTTCATATCAATAGAAACTAAAATGATTTGGAAGATTGATTTTAAAATGTTCACACACACACACACACATACATAAATGGATAGATCCCAGTGATTGTTATTATTTGAGGTCAATGTTTTACACAATCTGGTCACTGGAGAGTATTTTTTTCCAGGTACATAACCAACCAAGTCCATTAGAGAATATTTTAAGTGTTATCCTAATGTACAAGGTCCCAAGAACCAGAAAAGTGAGAAGGGTCACTTACTACCCTCTGAAGCTGTCACCTATCGGTCCACATGGTTTCTCCAGGGGTGTGCATACAATTTATGATAGGAGACCCTTTTTCATGAAGGAGACAATGGAAAAGTTGTGATAGCCTTGAGAGTTCTGAAATGTGAGTTCTGGAGATTTGATAAGATAGGCAGTTCCTGTGGGGAAATTGTTCAGTTAATGTTGTCCAGGATTGTGATTCTATACAAGTGGTGCTATCTTCTCCCTCAATACAGCTGTCCTGAATTTGTCCTGCAGTGTCACACCATTAGTCTGATTTTGTGGGTTGCTTCTGACACATTCAAAGTGAACTCTGGCTGATGTTGCTGTTGCAGGTACACCGTCTGGAGTTAATTTCATAGCAGAGGGAGATGGCCAGTGGACGTGTCATCACTCATTGAACATGATTGAAAATGTAACTGGCTCTGGACTTAAAGAAGATGCTTATGTGACACATTAAAGTGAGGGGAATAATGTTGAGATTTTAAACTGCCATCTATATTCTTGTTGGCAGAATTCTGTGTTTTTTTTTTTTTCAAACACAGTTTGATGAGCCCAGAACCACAATCCCCTGTCCCAGGAATACACTGACATTTCCAAACAAGAGCTGAGGTGCCAACACCAAAAGAGCCTGGGGAGCCTGCATCGTTCTAGTTAGATCAGTAGAAAAATCTATGTATGCAACTGGTAATTCCTCATCCTTCACTAGCACTAAATTTGTCACTTTAAATTTTGAAACCAGGGAAACACCACCTGTCATTCTGTCCCCATTCCCCATAGCTCTTCAATCTTTATGTGCCACAAGACTTTTTTGATAGCTCGTACTCATCCCAGTGTCTACTGACACCTGTTGTGTAATGTACCGGGCACCTTCTTTTAAAATAATGTTTACTCTGTGGGTTTGGTTCATTTCAATTTCTGCGTTCTGACACATATTTTTTTAATAAAGATGAGAGAGAAAATGACTGTGGCAGTGCGTTTCTAGACCTACTTTAACTTTACCTCAGATGACACTTTGTTAACATATATGGACACATTATTTTTAACTTTATGTACAATGCATTCAACAGAACAGCAAAATTTTTAGAAATTTTCCATTAATTTCTGTAACACGCCATGTAAAACTGTTACAAATAAACATGTTTGAGAACAACAACTTAGCCTGGTTTTATTCCACAAATTTTATTCCACTGGATAATCAGGCAATGGATTGGAAGAGGAAATCACTTCTGTCTGAGTTTCCAGCTGATAGAGGATGTCCTCTGTTCCTGTGGCCCTGGTCTAGAAAGGGCTGGTTTCATCTAGGTTAGCTGCATCCTACGCTGAATTCTGCCTGCAAAAGCAGCCACAGTCAAGAGGATTTGTTAAGAAAACACACCCTGTGTAGATGTGGTGTTTGAACTACATTTGACATGGAGCTTTCAGAACCAGGAAAGACTCCTGATGGGTTCGTGTCTTCTAAAACAAATCCACTAAACTTTGGGTTGAACAACCAAGTTTAATCTAGACTGTTATAGGTTTCTTCATCCTTCTTTTTAAAGTCATCTGCTTTAAGGAACTTGAAAGGAACATTTAACTTCCTTCACTTTCCCTGCATATTCACATTAAAAAAAAAAACTCTAAAGCCAGATTTTTATTTTTATGTATATTGAAGAACAGAAAATATATACATATGTGTATATGCATGTGTGTGTGTAT
The DNA here is from genome assembly GCF_047511655.1 of Castor canadensis. NCBI lineage: Eukaryota > Metazoa > Chordata > Mammalia > Rodentia > Castoridae > Castor > Castor canadensis. The sequence goes on from NC_133392.1 coordinate 117,342,719, forward strand.
ATGTATATATATGTGTGTGTGTGTGTGTGTGTTTGTGTGATTTTTATTTCCTTTTGTAACTAAATCAGTTTATCCACACAACAATGAACCAGATTACAGACCACAGGTAGATTATTGAGATGCCAAAACCTACTTCTGTCTAGCAACGGTTGTGTTAATGATTGTATAAATATAAACCCTGGATTTGACCTTGTTACACTGAAAGGATTAAACAGATGTTATCACCAGGTTTGAGAAAAGGAGAGAACTGGTTTAGATTCCAGCAAAATAAATTTGGAGCAGGTAGAGGAAAAAATTCCATATAGTAAAAACTGCTAAATCCTGGCTTTGAACACCTCAAAAATGTTAACTGAAGCTTTCCTTAATCGTAAAACTAACTCACACCTCCTGAGCAACTGATATGTTACCGGAAGATGCTAGATGCATTGTATCCATTGTTAATTTTCTAAACAATCCAGAGGGAGTGCATATTATTACCAAAATGTAGCTAAGGTTGATCTTCAGAGAGATCAGTTTCCCCAACTTGCAAATGTCAGAGCTGAGATTTGAATTTTGAGTCTATTTCACTTATACTTTATTTCAATTTTAAAAATTGTTGTGTATTTATTGTTTTATTTTGTTATGTTATTTGAGGCAGGGTCTCACTATGTGGCCCAGACTGGCCTTGAACTCACAATCCTCCTACTTCAGCTTCCAGAGTGCTGGGATTACAGGCATGTACCACCACACCCAATTAATGGATTCTTTTAAAAAAAGATGTTTTAGGATCTGGGCATATTTTTATTGGCAGTCACTAAACTGTGCACAGAAAGAGGTTTCATCATGACATTTCCATACATGCATATGATGTACTTTGATTATATTTGCTCCCTCTAGTACTCTTTCTTATCCCCCGTCCTTTGTCTCCCCCCCATTTTTCTCTTCTACCTCACTATTATTCCTGATTTTATTATCACAGAATAGCTCTACATAAGAAAATATCGACCTCCTATGCCTGTTTCCACACCTCTATCTGATCCTAAGTTAGATTTCTAAAGTCCTCCAGGTAAAATAAAAATAAAAGTCCATTAGATGTTACTCTCTCAATTTCTAAACACACAGTTGATTCTTCAGTTGGTATCTTAGGAGAGGGAGAGAATAAACCTTTTTTGCCCAACTACCTCAAGTTTAACTGAAACCAAGCCCTGGGGATTTACTTTGCCATCTGATAAGAATCTTAAAGAAGTGACAAATTAAAAGGTGTCCTATTTAACTGCTAGGCATATGCCAAAATAAGTCAGGCAGACATATCTGCTTTCATTCTGTGCTTGAGAGCAAACCCTTGTTGTTTTGACAGTGAGTGTTTTTTGTTTTATTTGGAGTGACAGTAGGAAAAATGCCTAGTATAAAAACAGGTTTCATTGAAATCAACCATCAAAGCTTTGAAAGATTTTAAAAAATGTTTAAATTCAAGAGAAATGTGAGCAATAGTGCCTGAAAGATGAGAGAGACAGAGAGAGAGAGAGAGAGTAAACAGACATAATATAGCTTTCCAGCCATAAGTAACCAGTTCTTGTATTTACATTAAAATAGAAATAATAGCTGCCACTCTGTACTCCTCATTTGTCTGGGCCACTAGATGTCATTTCCAAATGCTTATGCAAACCTTGAGATGAAAGAAAATGTGCTCTTCTCTTATAAGCTGGGAAACTGAACCTCAGAGATGTTCTGAAACAGTTATGGGTTAACAGAGCAAAGATCTCACGCAGAGGCTGCCACTGTCCCCAGGGACTGAACCCCAAGCCTGTGTCCTCTACCCATAGTGCTTCTATCTGATAGGGCTTCTGCAATATCAGGTTGCTCCTACTATATAAATGCACCTACTATATGAAATATTTTGAGACCTTCTGTATTCAGTTCCAAATTTTGTGTATTTTATAAGAAAAATCACACCATGCGTTATCCTGACTGATTCAGTACAGAAATTGATTCTTAAGTAAAATGATCATCGTTATTTTAAAACAAAGGACAAATCCAGTTTTGTTCTCCAGAACAGTAATAGCTCCAACCCAGTCCAATAAATATGTAATTTCTAAACAAAACCCCTGCATTCACTTTATCTTCCAAGGTACAGGGATCCAAACAGAGAGACTTTTTTAACAGCCTGTCTGTTTATTCTCTGCTGAAGAATATTAATGACTGCCAAGCAGACAATGTCTAAATATTCTTGCAAGACAGTAGCCTCTGGTGACTTAGGTTTTTAATCTTTCGAACAGCCTCTTGCCACTTCTGTCACCCACTCTAGGGTCGCCATATGGAATGGGAAACAGGTAGAAATGGCTGGAGGTGGAATAAGAATAGCTGGTACAAGGTCAATAGGAATATGCTAAGCGTCTTCCTTCATACTGTACTTGTAGCGACTCAACTGCCTAGGGGTGGGTAGTAGGCACATAAAGTCACATTTCAGATCACAGCTCAAAGTCACTTGCCTGTAGCACAGGACCATGAGTTGAAGAATCTAGGAACTTGTAAAGAAAAGTTGTTTCCTCTTACCTGCTGAGTACCATTTCAAACCTTCATGGAATGTTACTTCTTGAGGAATAAGACTTGCTCTGTCCGAGCTCGGGGTCTTTGTCTCACAATTTCAAAGAATGAAAATCATGGACGAGAGTGAGTAAAGCAGGAAAGTTTATTGAGATAGGAAAATAGCAGAGGAGAGCTGGGAGGGGTCCCAGAAGAGGGTTGTCAGAGAAATGACATGGTCTGATGTTTTTATTTATTTTTTCTAGAACGTTGCTCAATCTCTATGCTAATGAGGTGTGCAGAAAGCAGCATTCCAATAGGCTGTTCCTGCAACATTCTGATTGGTTGTGCCCTAGTCCTCATAGTGTCCTTATTCTGGTCCATACTGCTTTTCCTTCTTTCTACCCTTCAAGGTTAGTGGGAAGGCATAATGTAGGTTTCCAGGGAACCTTCCATCCTAGCTATACTGTCTAATTCCAGCTAACTGCCTAGCCTATTTGCTCAGAAGGAAAGGAAAAGGTGGTCAGCCATCCCACAGCCCATGTGCATCCCTTTAGGATAAAGCTTATACTAAAGTAAAAATAACATAAACTAAAAATAAAGGAAGACACACTTTCATCAGAATACAGACAGATGATGCAAGTTAAGGAGATAGCTAGAAATGTAAGAGTGTTCTCCCTTCTTATATAAGGTCACTAAATTTAGGAAACCCTGGGAAGTAAGTACCTGACCAAATCATGATGCAGTGTTCTGATACCATTTCTCTCTCTTCTCATGTAAGTGGATCACACTGTCTTTACAGGTAAGTCAGTATGGAGTTGTTCTCAAATGGTGGACTCCAAAAGTTTTCATTTAGTTCTGGTTCCTTCTTTTGCCAGTTGTTCAACCTCAGATAAATCACTTATGCTTTCTGAAATTCAGTTCACCACATGTAAAATTGAGGGCTGTTATGAGAAATAAATTTGATAATTCCACACCTGGGACCTAGTAATTGCTCAATGCACATTGTCTCTTGTGCTATCAAAGCAAGTCTGATAGCTATTATGTAGTTTTGTATTTAATTCATTTACTTTACACTTTATCCTTCCACTTCTATTATCCTGGTATAATAATTCTGACACTCTCTAACAGAGAGTGACTACTATCTTTCATTTTTGTCAAAGAAAGGCAAAGAAGTATGCATACATCTTTGACATTTTTTCACTGCCAAATTTAAAGCAAACTTGTGTCATGAACTTATTCATATAACAAAAATTTTTAAACATTTTCTCGTGTAGGTCCTGTGATAAGCACCGGATATTCAAAAACTTTTGAAAAATGTCTGTCTCTACCTTAAGAAATTCAGTAGGCCAAGTGTGCTGGTGCATGTCTGTAACCCCAGTTACATGGGAAGCACTGAGAGAGGGGGATGTGATTTGAGGGCAACACAAGCAGAAGTTAGCAAGACCCTGTTTATAAGACAAACTGGGTATGGTGGTACATATCTGTAGTTCCAGCTACTTGGGAGGTGGAGGTAAAGGTAGGAGGACCCTGGTCTGCCCTTGCAAAAGCACGAGACCCTATCTGGAAAACAAATGAAAAGCAAAGACTCAGAGCATGGCTGAAGTGGTAAGAGTGCTGGCCTAACAAACGGAAAGCCCTGAGTTCAACCCTCAGTACAGAAATAATAATAATTTTTAAAAAAGTCAGATTCTAGTGGGGGTAAAGTTGGGTGATAGGTAAATAAAGTATAGTAAGATAAATTCTGGAATGCAGGTTTGTGCTAATACCAGGGGAGTGGTGGAAGAAGGTTGTAAGGGAGCATTTATGGTTGAAGTGGTTGTTAGTAGGAGTTCTTCATGAAATGATCTCTGGCAGTGGCAGAAAGAAAGAGCATTAGCAGAGCTGGCCTGGCCAGTAAGCATGGAGTGCCTAGAGTGGCTAAAACCAAAACCTGTTGCATAACACAGAACAACAAATGTCACAATTCATATTTCAATGCTAGATTAGTGAAACATTAAAAAATGGTACAAATTATTGCCTAATATTCCAAACGGATAATCAGAAATTCCTAAATTAAATATTAGCAAATCAAACACAGCTGTAAACCAGGACTAAATAAAGTTGAATCTTGGAATGCAATTGATAGGTCAAGACAGACTTTTATCTTAGCAGATGCCAAAAAGACATCTGATAAATTCATTTATATCTTCAAGTAAAAACTTGGAGACCAGAATTTTGGTAACGTTCCCTCCACATGATAAAGAGCATCAATCTCAAACCAATAACGAATATGAAACCTGAAGATTCCCCCTTACAATTACACAGAGGTCAAGGCTGCAAGTGATTGCCTCTGTCATTAACATTTTTCCACAATTTGATGCACTCTACTGCGTCAATAAGAGGAAATGAGGGGGTTAAATATTGTCAACATGAAAAAGAGTGTCTGCCTAGAGAATAATGGTGCTCATTTGAGAGTGAACAGGGAACGCTGCAGTGTGCAGTCTGCATGTCTCAGAAGCCCTGAGTGTATTCAAAGTGGAAAGGAAAATTTTAAAAGAAAAATGAGGAAGCTGACGTATGTTTAGAAACAATAATCCCTGGCCATAAAGATGAATCACAATGGTGTTCAAGGATCAATAACAAGTCCAAGGTTGAACAGACAGTTATTACATACACAATCTTGCAGAGCTGTTTTCTGCATTAGGTTGCAGTAGGTTCTGTGCAAGATTGAGGTATTAACAGAGTCTTTGTGATAGTTCTTGTTAGCAAGCATGTGTGCAGGAGATTCCCTCCCAACTTTATGTATGTGTGTGTGTGTGTGTGCGTATACGTATATGTGTATACATATATGTGTGTATATACATGTGTGTAGTTAGGTCTTGACAAGAGTGAGTCCATTTTTAGTCTGCCAACTTTCATAATGTAAAATGAGAACATTTGTTGTCAATGTTTGCAGATGAAATTTCCTGACAGGCAATATATATATGAAGCTATCAGAACTAATAAAAGACTTTGGGTCATTGATTTATATATATACATGTATATATATAAATCAAATTTCCTTGTTACTATAAATAACTCATTAAAAGTCACTGGGAAAATAGATTTCATGAATGATAGCAACAAAATAAAATACCCGAGAATAAACTTAATACTGATGATGTAAGATCTAAATGAAAAAACCTAATAAAACTATGAACCCTCAAAAGCACAAAGTAACTGAACAAATTGAAATTGAAAGTCTATGATAAAAATATCAATTCTCCCTAATCGATGTGTCACTTAATGCAATTCCAGCTGTAATCTCAATTTTAAAGCTTCAATCACACTTCATATTCCATCACAATCTAATGCATATCTAAATGAGAAAAGTGTGTAAGACTATTAAATAAAAATTTAATGGCAAGAGAGTAAACTTGTCCAAAAATAATACAAAATAATTTTAAGTTTGTGGTATAGGACAAAGAATAGAATAGGGAAACAGAATATAAGGTACAGAAATAAGCCCAAGAAATTAATGTGTGGTTGAATTTATCCAAATTAGTCAACAGGCTATTCAATCCATGGAACAGAGATAATAAAAGCTACTAGAATCTGTTAGATGCCTACCTCACACCATGTAGTTAATTAAATTCCACATAAATTAAATATTAAATATATCATGTAAACATGAAAATGTCTAGTAAATACTCATGAATATTCATATAGAGGCAGAAAGTATAAGGGCCACATTGGTGTCATAAATATACCAAATGTAGGCAATATATGCATGCCATTAACAATGTTAAAAGGCCATGGAAAATTAAGAAAACACTTACAACATATAAATGGAGTTTTATTATCCTAAATATACAGAAAGCTAATAGATTATAGAAAAAAGTTTATAGAGAAAGTGGCATTTTTTCTTCAAGGCTCATTAATAATAACAAGAAATAGAAAGCAACAAAATGTTCCATCAATAGTGACCACATTAACTAAATTATGGCACTTTGTAACTTTTTTTTTAAAGTAGAAGGAGTAAATATGCTGAAATGAAACAATGTCAAAGATATTTCAGAATACTGGGTTTGGGTATTTCTTAGTTCTGTTACTGTATTAGGTATGTGTGTAGATGTCCATGTATTCATAGAAAACGTGTGTTATGATATTCAGGAAGCTGCTTATTCATTTACTGACTGTTGTCGAGTGCCTGCTGTGTGCAGGCATTGTTCTATGGGCCGGGAAGACAATTGTCCTCATCCTGCAGCAACATGTCTAACTAACCTTAGACACCTCAGCCCAGAGGTGGGGTTAGGACCCTGGGGACAGAGAATATAACTACTTCTTCTGTATACTTATTGTACTGTTTGAAATTTTGTCTTCTAATATACTTTATGTTTCCAATGTTTTTAATGACTTTGAAGCATTTTTAAATGCACACACTTTTTATTAATCAAATAAGTCCAAGCTAAAACAAGGTAATTTTTCACTGTCAGATTAACAGCAATTAAAAATGTGATAATCTGGTTGGTAAGGATATGAGGAAATGCTCACTCATATACACAGTATTTGATTCAAAGTTGTTATTACAACAACTTCAAAAGGCATAATCTTCAACATGGTAATTCTATGAATAAGCCTGAAACTTAAAAGATGTGAATCTCCATTAGTAAACGAACATGTATTAAGATCCCCTTCCCTCATTATGCAGAACAGAGAAAAACTAGAAATCTAAATTCTCCATAGGATGGGATTGGCTGAATGTTATATCCATGGGATAGAGGTACTGGGGTTTAGAACTCAGGGCCTTGTACTTGCTAGGCAGGCACCTTACCACTTCAGCCATACCAGCCAACTCTGGAATGGGATGCTTTGTCCACCTGACCATAGATGATGTGCTCGTTGAAGACAAGGATCCTGTGGCTGGCTTACTTATCTTTCCCACAGATCAGTAGTAGTTTATGAATGTGGAGTATGTAGCTATTAAAACAATGTAGGATCTATATGTTATCCCATGGTTTAACTTGTTACTTTTTTAGTAATCATTCAATATAACAGAGTATAAACTCATATATACGTTATGAACCTAATTCAATTGTGTAAATACCTGTATTTACATATATTCATAGAAAGAAAGTGTAAAAAACCAAGTAGTAAGATTACATAGGATTTTCATTTTTTTTCTTTGTGCTGAGCTTTTTGTTATTTTCCAGTTTCTGTATAATAAATATCACACTTTAGTCAGAAAAATAAGTGTTATTTTGAAGAAAAAGGAGCTATTAGAGGAGTTACATGCAATGCAGACATCATAATACAGGAAATATTCGTTGAGTTTTCAATTTGTGCTGGATTCTGTATCATTGGCTTTACATGAATGTATTATCTCACAGTAGCCTTGTAAGAACTTAAATTAATATTGTTTCCATTTTACAAATAATGCCATTGAGACTGAGAAAGTACTAGGTTATAGAAGGAGCAATTGGAAAGGCTGAGATTCACAAGCCCGGTCTGACTCCAGACTTAAGTGCTCCATAATTACAGCCAGTGGACTCTCTCCACAGTTAGGAGCAGAACAGATGAAAGTACTCATTGAACTAGAAGAGGCTGTTTGTTGATGGTGGTTTGGGATCAAAAACAAAACTGATGAACACTTCAGCAATTTATAAGTCTCAGCTAGGGGCAGTCCATCATTCCCTGCATCAAGGACAGCTTGGTCATCTTTGAACAAGGTTTGAGTAACTCACTACCATTCTTAAGCAGTTACCATAAAAAAAGACTGTGCACTCTGCACTTCCTGCAGTCTTTGAAAGAAGTTTGGAGAAAACTGGACCATCCCCCACTGCACATCAACCAGCTCTAATTCAGCCACACAAAACCCAATGTTGAAAACTTGAAGGCCAGGTGGAGAGCCTGGCAGTCAGTGAGGAGGAAGAGGGCAGGAAATTCCTCCTCCCAACCACCCCCAGTACACCTTTCCTCTCTTCAATATCATAACACCTCATTGCTTCAGAAAACCGCACCATGGTCCAGGCAAGCTGTATAACCATTTGCTTACAATTCACAACTTATAAAGGAGCAACAGCATCCTTGTTTAGTGGGTACACTTTATTTAGCTTAGTAAATACAAGCATTTAAAATTTTTTAAAGCTGGGCGCTGGTGGCTCATGCCTGTAATCCTAGCTACTCAGAAGGCAGAGATCAGGAGGATCAAAATTTGAAGCTAGACCAGGCAAATAGTTCTGTAAGATCTTATCTCAGAAAAAACCCTTCACAAAAAAGGTCTGGTGGAGTGGCTCCAGGGGTAGGCCCTGAGTTCAAGTCCCAGTACTGTAAAAAAATTATAAACTATAAAATGTAAATATAAAACTTTCATGAGTCTCCTAACTTTCCTTTTTCTGCCAGCCCTACTTTTTCACTACTTTTTGAAATGTGTTTTGAGTTACACAGTAATCACGTGCATTTTTTTTTTTTTTGGTAGGAGTTTAGACTCAGGAATGTGTGCTGGCTAGGCAGGAACTCTACCATTTAAGCCACATCCCCAGCACTTTTTCTCTTGTTATATTTTTCAGATAGGGTTTTATGCTTTTGCCCAGGATTGGTCTTGGACCACAATCCTCTTACCTATTGCCTCCTGCATAGCTAAGATTATATATGTATGCTACCATACCCAGCTTACTTGTTGAAATGGTTCTTGCTAACTTTTTGCTCTAGCTGGCCTTGGACCATCCCAATCTCCTCCTGAGTAGTGTGGATTGTAGACATGAGCCATCATAGCTGGCCCTCCACGTTCTTACTATAACAATTGTATTACAAGGCAAACTCACTCTTGGCCATGCTCTTCGGTCATCGTTTCCTTTCCAAAGAAAGCCAGTTAACCATTCAGTCTACTCTCCTAGATTCTTCTAAGTCTTCACATTCACAAGTGTTTACTACAGAAATCAGTAGTTTTATTTTACAGGTGTGTGCTTTTTAAATATTAAGTCGTTTCACACAATGCATGCTATGTGTTTTTCCTCACTGAACCATAGATCTGAGCCATTATCTTTTACTTGAAACAACGTAAGCGTGCATGTATGTATTCAGAATCAGGCTACAGTGGTCCTATGGTAAGTGCAGGCATCTTAGGTGTACGATTCAAATTACAGCTCTCAGTCCTCCCACGTAGCAGCCTTGTGTCATTGGGTGAGTTACCTTCTCCAAGCTGCCATGTTTACCTATAAAACAGGGACAAGGCTCACACTGTAATGAGGAATAAAAGAGCTAGCATTTGTAAAATGCCTGCACATGGTAAATTCTACACTTATGTCTGTTAACTATTAATAAAGTCTCTGAGGCACACAGCTGGTCTGGAGCAGAGGTAGAGTTTCTCTTACTCTGCCCACCTGGCTGTTGGTGCTCCTTGCTCTCCATTAGGATCCTCTCTCTCATGCAGGAGCCATCACTCATCCCAACCTCCAAGAAGTGGAGGCCCAGCTGGCTGGAAATTCAGTCTTGGAATAAACAGCTGAGACCTCCTACTCCTCCTCCTCCTCCTCCTCTGCCTCCCAAAGCTCTGTCTGGGGCAATCTATGTGGCTGAATTCTCAGCCTCACACTTGTTTACCACCCCAAACTCTCCAGGCTTCTCCTTTGCAAGGGTGAGTGGGTATGTGGCATAGCCCTGCCTTTCTCCTTTGGAGACAGGGTATGCTTGGAGGCAGAAGAAGGAATATTACTTTGTTGGGTCTCTCTGCGATCTGAGACTGTTCTCCAGTCTGTGGGTACATTCTGATCATTTCACCTTGACCATGCATGTCCATCTGAGTAGTTGGGATTATAGGCATAAGCCATCATGTCTGGCCCCAATACATTCTTACTATAACAACTTTTGTCTACCCTTACCATCACTGGAGGACTTATCTCCTAAATAGTCATCTTGTCTTTGTCCTTTGAAACCCATGTTTAGCAATGTCTGAGGGCTCAAAGCATGGCCCAAGTGGTAAAGCACCTGCCTAGTAAGTAGGAAGTTCTGAGTTCAAGCCTCATTACCACCAAAAAAAGTCTAATAAATAATCTCAAACATCTCTGTTCATTTATACTGCTTTTAAAAAAGCCCTTCTATGGCTCTAAGTTACTTGTAGAACTGAGTATGGGTGAGTTTAGTATTTCTTTGCAGGCAATCAAACAGAGAAGGAGGAATTAATATTACAAGTAGCAAAGATACTGAAATTTCATCCTAAATACACTCTCAATAGTTGCTGACTCTTTTCCTTAGACATCCCAAAAGTCTTGATGGAACATGTATTCATCCAGATGGGGATCTAGAGAGGGCTTGTGGAACATTTTCCAGGTTCCCTCTCCCTCTGGCCCTGTGTTTAGCTGTAGCAGCGCCGCCCCCACTCAGACCACAGTCTGACCAGGGGTCACTATTAGCAATCAAACCCCACCAGAAGTTGGAGTTTGGAGATGGCTTTGTCATTCCTACTCAGAATGGGTCTTCTATGGAGTAATGGCCCTCCTTTTGAGGGGGTGAGTGCCCATCTCCAGCAATGGGGTTTAATTCCAGTATGTGATATCTATGGTGTGCTACAGAGAGACAGGAGTCCTCCCCAGGGTGCCAGCAAGCCTGCCTGGGGTTTCTACATGTCTTCTTTAGCCACACCCTTCCCTCCTGAGAGACTAAGCATCTCCAGGTCTTAGCAAACTGAAGTTCTACTTCACATGGGTCCTCAATTCCCATAAGTTACCCCCCTGACAGCTTGCTGAGCTAGGCTGGGCCCAATCGTCTGTTCCCCCAGACACGGTCATTTGGCCTGTGACCAGACTTTGCTATCCTCTTGTCCCCAAATGGCCATTCTGGGAGTCTGACACTTAGCCAGCTCACAAGTTATCTCTACTGTTCAGTTACCCCATTCCCACCAGACCCTTTCTTTCCCAACTCCTCTTTATAATTGGGTCTTTTTTTATATCCAAAGGATAGTATTTGGGGTGGGAAGTTAGCATATTTGCTAACTTCTGGTTGTAATTTTTTTAACAAGAGACCTATGACAGGAGTATTCTCACCCCCCACTTTGTAAACATAGCCATGGAAACTCAAGGGTGATAAACACCCTCTAGATAAATCAGTCAGAATTTGAACTTGAACCCTGACTCAGATTCCAAATTCCTTGGTCTTTTACTATCCCATGCTTCTGAGAGAAAGCAAAGTGGAGTGGCTGTCCTCTGTTTCCATCTGAGACCCACCTGGCTTTCAGGAAGCTCCAGGGCTGTGATCTGCCTAGTCTAGCCCAGACCTACCTGACAGAAGGATGGAGAGAGCTTAGCTAGTATCTGTTGTGTTAATGGATGAGATTCACCATGAATAATCCCATGGTATCACCTTGGACCATCTGGTTCATAGATCACAAGGAAGAGACTTTATCAAACCCCACATGAGCTACTCAAAAAGCAACAACCAACAAATCCATCAGTGGTTTGTGCTAAGGGTGTTTTGAATAGAGCAAGGATTGGGGATTGAGTCTTGCAAATGGTGCTGTAATTTTGCTGCACTGGAAACCATAATCTCAAGAAGCATGTGTTTAGTAGATTCATTCTCCCCTGAAAGAGAACCAACCTGCCAGTGGTGCTCAGAAAGTTGGTCCATAGAAGGATCTCTAGAATTGTGGCAAAACAAGTGAATTTCTCTGTGGGTTCTGGGACTCACTGGAAGGATAATTAGGAGCATCATGGTGGGATTTAGTGGGGCTGGAAACTGTAGTAAGGTGTCTTTGTCTAGAAAACTAGCTTGAGAAGAGCCTTGAGTTCATGAAAGAGCCTGGGTACAAAACACCTAGAGGAAGACTCCAAAACGGGGACCCAGCAGGGGAGAAGGTGGACAGGAAAAGCTGTCAAGGTCAGAATGCAGGGCATAGGATTCAGAGCTAGGTATATAAGGCAGCTCAGGACAAGAGAGGACTAAACAGAATTCCTGGAAGAACATCAGGTTCCTGTGACCTTGTCTCATGGGGGTTCAGGACATCAGTGGACCACTGGGCATCAATCCTCATGAGTGCTTTGAATGGTGTGGATGAATGTCTCTGTTTTCCCTACTAGACTGCAAACCCCTTGGAACAGGAACCACATCTAACAATTTTAATATCCCACACATAGCACAGTGTCTGGAACTCAGCAGGTGAACTGTATATGTAGTTGACTGAACATGTAGGATAGAGAAAAGAATGGAGATTCTGAAGTTGACTTTGCAGCTCTGCTTCTGCATAGCTGGGCAGCCTGGAGTAAATTACTTTACTTCTCTGAGCCTCAATTTCTAAGGAAAATTAAGAGGTTAGATAGATGCAAATGTCAAGCCATTTTCAATTATATAAAATATTCTGAGTCTAGGAATAAATGAATAAAAGTGTGTTGACAAGGTCACTAACCTTCTTACCAATAAGACAATATCACACTAGAAGGAGGTCCCTACAAATGCTGGGTATATTGAGATGGATGAGGGCATGCCCTCTTCTTGGAGGAGTGCCCAGGTAGAGGAAGGCAGAGGGACAGAGAGTTACAGAATCACAATGCAGTGGAAAAATGATAGCAAACATGATCTTAGAGAGTGCTGTGAGCTCAAAACAGGATGAGCTTCCTTTTCTTGGGAGAGTGGGGGAAAGCTCAAAGGTAGGTGACATTTGAGATGGTTCTTGAAACTTGAATTCACAAGAGGGAGAAATGGAGTCTGAGCAGAAAGTCCATCCAGACAGAGATAACATGTACCAATTGTTTGAATCTTGAAGTTTAGGATTTATCTGTGAAGATGAAACCCAGGATTTAAACTAGAAGAAAATGCATTTTGTCATGGGAAAGGAGAGGAGAGGACTGGAGGGAAAGGCTGCTGAGTGCTAGGGATACATTCATCTCTGAATTACTGAAGAACTAGCAGAGAGGGCTGTGAAGCAGACAGCCTGGTGACAGGCTTTCACGCCAAAGAGCTAAAACCATAGATGTGAGTACTTGAAGAAATGTGTAAGTCATCCCAGCTAAAACTTCCTAACATGAGTTCTTCTCTTGCTGCCTCCTCTTTCTCCACCCACATTTCTGGGACTGGAAATGACAGGAGGGTTGAATTTAAAAAGATTTTGGTCTCTAGGTAAATTTGGATTGGGGAATACAAATTATAAGTGAACCTGCTCATTTTAAAAATGAGAAAGAATGGGGGAAGGAAGTGACTTTCTCAAAGCCTCAGCACTTTGTGTGGCAAGGCTAGGAATAAAGAAAGCCCAGCCCTTCTGTTTTTCTGGCTCAAATCTACAATCCCTGTAACTTCTCCATATGTGACTTCTCTAAGATATGGTGAAAACAACTGTGTGCCCCACAGATCTTTCCTAATCCTAATGCAGGACACAGGTGTGGAGAATCTTTGGGGTTGGGGTGCACCTCTGTGTGCTGGTCCCCAGACCACCTGCTAGAAGCCTGCTCCAGGGCATCCCTGCCTCAGGTGACTCTTGGGCCTCTCCACCAGCATCAAGAGAAGATTTCTGGTGTTTGTTCCATGAGCCCTTAACATCTTGTCATTTGCTAGGATTTTACAAATTAAAGAGAGAGAGAGAGAGAATGTTCAAATCTCCCTCCAACAGAAAGAATAGAGAACTGAGGTTTCACATAAAGCCCTCATCTCAAAGCCTACCTTTATCACATAATTAATACAATTAATATCTTAATTTATAAGGTCTAACTTTTACTGATTCTCTTCTGAGTGCTAGGTAGGGTGGAAGTGGTTCATGTACAGCATCTTTAATCCTTACAAAATTCCAGAAAGGTAGCAGCATCCCTGTTTTGTAGATAAAGAAATGAACCACAGAGGGTCTATATCCCACGGCCAAGGTTACTCAGGGACAACTGGCAGCATTGCAATTTGACTGCAGATTTCCCAGACTCCAAACCCTATCCATATGTAAGAGCCATGTGACCTTGGGCAATGCAGGTTTCTCATCTGAGACATGGCAGATAATAATAATAATTCATGTTGTGGAAAGACTTAGAGAATAAATAAATCAAATTGAGTAAAATAACTCCAACCTATCAGGACTGCCATCAGGATTAAATGAGTTGATATGGGAAAGTGCTTTGTAAATGGCAATACACCATACAAATTTTATCATTATTATTATTTCAAAAAATATGGCTGCCCCCATAAAATAAAACAGTCTGTGGCATATATTTATGACAACATGCCACAGAAACAATTTCCATTCTGACGAGTTTACCTCCCTATCATGTTATTAAAAGGTTAAGGAAAATGAGCAACTGAGGACCAAGATTAGATCTTTCACACATGAAACCACAAAATCAATATAGACCCCCATAATCTATCTGGTGATATGAAGAAATATACTGAGGTGCCTGGAACGATTACTCAGGGAAATGTCAACAGGTATTGACAAGAAACTTGGCAAAGCAGTGGCGGCCAAGGCTTGGCCACTGCTTCTCTCATCCTTGCACCTCCTGTTGAACAGAAACTTATGTTCTGAGAACTTAGTAGCAGAGGAGAAGCTCACTGCTTTTCATTCTTCATTCTTTAATTTCTTTCACTCAGGCACTTGTCATTCTCCCAAAGTTCTGCAGAA
Organism: Castor canadensis; assembly: GCF_047511655.1. Classification (NCBI taxonomy): domain Eukaryota; kingdom Metazoa; phylum Chordata; class Mammalia; order Rodentia; family Castoridae; genus Castor; species Castor canadensis. The sequence continues at coordinate 117,357,765 of NC_133392.1, forward strand.
TTTCTATTTCTGCAATTGGGTCAGAGATGCTTGAAAAAAATGAGCATCTGGGCAGCACCATGGAGAGCACAAGATGACACCTATTGTGGTCACTATGTGGTCCTTTTTAAAACCTGTTATTATCATCCTTATGCTATGATGATCATTATCACTGTCTTGGAAATTATTCAGTATTTAGAGGATGCCAGCTATCTTCATGGCCACCTGTGGGATTGGCAGCCAAAGCTGGAAGCGCAATGCAGAGGGTTCTCCTAGGATTTATTCTCCCTGCCCACTCTGGTGGAAAAGGATGCTTGTGTATGGCAGGGGAAGGAAGAATGCTTTTGGGTATTCTGTTTAGGCTTTTAGGCCAAAATTTTGAGATTTGACTAAATGCCACATTCAACACTGGCCCTAGGAAATCCTGAGATAGAATGGCCTCTTGATTAACCTTCATGATTCCGGATCTGTGTGACCCTCTTCCCACAGTCCTGAATGTGGATGGGGCATTATAGATGATAACAGTGTGAAAAGTGACTTCCACATATACAACACCTGCGCCATGCGTCAAGCACTGGGCAGGAAATTTACATAGATTGTCTTTAATTCTTATACCCACCCATATACAGTGACTATCATCTTTGCTTCGTAGTGAGGAACTGAGGATCAGAGAGTCAAAGCAACTTGCCCTGAGCCACATACTAATAACAGACAGAATTGAGATTCCAATTCATTACTTCATCCGCTGAGTGTTGACGCTTCACCACTCTTTGGCACTGTCTCTCAAAAGTGCAAATCCCCCCTAGGTATGGTGATTCATGTCTGTGATCCCAGCACTTGAGTCACTGAGGCAGGAGGATCATAAGTCAAAGGCCACCTGGGCGCTACATAGTGAAGAGAGAGAGAGAGAGAGAGAGAGAGAGAGAGAGAGAGAGAGAGAGAGAGAGAGAGAAGAATGGAGAAAAAAGAAAGAAGAGAGGAGAAAGAGGAGAGAGAGAGAAATTTTGGTTAACCAAAAAGTACAAAATCCCCAAACCAGAAAGCTGCAATTGGGCCATAGTGTAAGGCACTTGCTTGCCCACCAAAGAGACAACCAACTGCTGAAGATTGATCTACATTGCCGACTTGATTGGATTTAGAAACACCAGAGATTAGTACAGCACACCTCTGGGTGTGCCTTCAAGCACATTTCCAGGAGGATTAACTAAGGGGAGAGGCTCTGCCTTGAATGTGGATGGCATCATCTGGTGAGCCTGGGCCTGGATAGATTAAAAAGAGAAAAAGGAGAAAGCCAGTTAGCACAGGCATTCTCTCTCTCTCTCTCTCTCTCTCTCTCTGCTTCCTGGCCACCATGATGTGGGCTGCTTGGTTCTGCCATGACCTCCCAACCATGATGGACTGAAAGCTCTGCAACTGTGAGCTAAAATAAATCTTTCCTCTCTTAAGCTGGTTTTCTCAGGTATTCTGTCACAGCAATAAAAACTAACACAGGGGGGCACTAAGAGAAGGTGCTAAAACCGAGTGGAGAATCTGAGCAGATACTGGAAGCAATGGAAAAGACCTTGACTTAGTACCCCTCAGAATGCACTCAGCCTGTCCCTTTCCCACTCTCAAGGACACAAGACATGAGACTTGGGGATATAAGAGGCTCTAGACATTCATTCTGCAAGCAACTCAACAAAAGCCAGCTTGGCTGCCAGGCTCAGTTGGCCCTTGAGCCCCATGTCTATCTACTAGGTGGGCTCTGGTTATCATGTGTTTTCCAGTCTCTAAGGGAATCCAGGTGACTCTGCCTTGACCACCTGAGCACTTCAACTTGTACCACCTCAGCAAATTGGCCGGGATCTAATTGTCCAGGTGTCCCAATCCACAGGGATTGTCATCTGATTGTGCAGAGGAGAACCCAAGATCCAGGAAGGAGCTGTGATTTGCTTGAAGACTCACACAGTGGAATGTAAGTGGTAGGAAGGGGCTGGAACCTCATTCTCTCATGTGACTCCCAGCACCTTTTCTCTGATTCCACTCTGCCTCATGGAGCAATCGCAAATCTGGGGCCAGGTTCTAGGCATCAGGAAGAATGCTACGTGTGAAACAGGACACCTCTCTGCCCCCTTCCCACACTTGTTCTAGCAGGTTCTTGGAGTTTAGGGACAGGGCCCAGCCTCTGAGGACTGGGATAATTGTCCACATTGAATATAGAAATTGAATAATAATAATAATAGCAAATAATGCTCATATAATCTTATCATGTACCAGGAATTATTCTTAATACTTTATGTATGTTAACTCATTTAATCTTCACAAGCACCTTATGAAGTAGGTATAGCCAGCCCAATTTTGCAGCCAGGAAAAGTGATGTTAATAAGCATAGCTAGTAAGGACAGTAGGACACTTTGTACTAAGCAACAGAGCTGCAGAGTCTGTGCAGTTAACTACCATCCATGTCACCCCACAAGAAATCCCCATCCCTGGCCCACATATGGAGCCTGGGGTCAATGGCCAAGGTAATGAAAGCCCTGGAGAAAAAGCTTCAGAACCTTAACAATGCAGTTATTCAACATGGGTTCAGAGATAACAGACTAATGCATTCAGGATAGAGAGAAACTTGCAAAGAAGCATTTTGAATCAAAATCAAAACTACATTTATATTCACATAAGACTACTAAAATTATTTGTAGATCAAAAGAAATTACTTGGGTTTGTCTGTCAGTATGATTTAAATATCTTGAACTCAGCCTTGGCTTTGACTCTTGTTTGTCAAACAAGTGCAGGTAGCCAAACTCACAAGGTCAGACTTTTTCTTTCCAGTAAATGCTGCAGGGTTGGATACTGAGTGCACATGGGCAGACATTAATTCCCTCTGTAAAGAGAACTGCTATTCTGGCTTTGCCCATGGTGGTCACCAAAAATTTCTCATCCATGGATAGGTACAAAAGTCCATGAGAGTCTAGCTGGAGAGTTGCATAAGTTGGAAATTATTAAATTAACAAATAGAACATCATCAATAATGATCTTCATAGTTAGCACTTATTGAAATCCTACAGTGGATGACACTTTGCTAGACATGTTCATAATCCTGAGTAGGAAAGTGACTTGACAAAGGCAGTATATCAACATGGTACAGGCAGGCCTTACAGACAGCATCAGACTACAGAGCTTGCCTTGCAACGTGTGCAATGCTAGCCTGATTTTAAATGTTTGATTTACCACAAAATTAATCAGAAGCAAGGATGCTGACTGTCACACATTGCCTTGCTTCTCAGGCCTTGCTTTGAAATCTGTGTGGAAACCTTCCTGACTCCATAACTTTTGTATTCTTTGTGCCTATGAAAACAGCATTATGTGGATGATTCCATTGTCTTGGGCAGCTCCAGCAGTAGCCAGACCCCCTACAAACCACAGATTGCTGTGGTCTCTGAGAAGTGCCTGGGCAGCAGAATCCAGGGAAACACTTCCCTAGGTGGCTTTGTGCGTGCATGACACTAGCTCTCTCCTCTCAAAGCAATGTCTTTCAAATTACTTAAAACTTTTACACCTTTGATCCTGCAATGGATGGGGTATGGCCAGTTCCTGAGATGCTCTCAAGGCATGTTTCCTATGATCTCAGTGCAAAGTGTTTGGCTTCTTTTTAATGGTGTTAATCTCTTTAATAAGCTTGTCTGTAACTTTAAATATGCTTCTTTTCTGACCAAACTGCACTTTTCGAATCTTTCTGCTCTGCATTTTTGCTCCTAAGTCTCATTTTAAACCTGGCTAAATGTAGGCATCAATATCCACACCATAGCCTAAATGCTGTCCGTCTTGAAATTCCCCCGAATTAATTAGTCCATCACTTTTAAATTCAGCTTCACTGAAAATCTAAAGACACAGACATAAAATAGACAAATTCTTTGCCAGAATGTAACACGAATGGCCTCTATTCCCAGTAGAGTTCCCATTTCTACCTAAAACCTCATGGAGCCTGGCCTTCACTCTATTTTTCTAGTGGTGATCTGCTCTTTTGAGCTCCCACCAAAATCACCCATTAAGCAGGCTTTCTCTAGCCTGCTTCTCCAAACTTTACCAAATTCTTCCCCCAAAAGCTTAAGAACCACATGGTTAGGTATAGTCAGAGCAATGATCCCCACTTCTGTAGTACCACTTTTTCCTATCAATTAGTTGTCATAACTGTGATCAAAATACCTGACAGAAACAACTTAAGGGAGGAAAGATTTATTTTGACTCACAGTTTTCAGCACAGTCCTTGGTGCTATGGATTATGAAATAAAACATCCTGTCAGCAAGAACATGTGGTGGAGGCGTTTCACCTCATGGTGGACAGGAATCAGAGGGAGGGATATAAGAGAGGACCAGGCAAGATATGGAGTAATGACATACCCCCAGTGACCTACTTGCTTCAGCTGACCTACCTCCCAAAGTTTCCAGCACCTCCCAAAATGGCATCACCAGCTAAAGACCAACCCTTTAGTATATAAGCCTTTGGGAGGGTGCATATTGTATATAAACCATATCGATTGACTTGTATTTTTTTTAAAAAATAATCCCTTACCAAGCAATGCCACTTCCTGGGTGGGGTAACTAGTCTTCTAAGATGACTCCCAATGCACCACACCATGCTGTACTTATACTTCTTGTGTAACTCTCTCCCACACTGAGTCTGGGCTCACCCTGTGACCCTCTTTAGTCAAGGAATATGATGGAAGCAACTCCACATCAGTTCCAGGCTAGAGTCTTCTGAAAATATAGCAGCTTCTGTTTTTAAGCTCCCGGGAGCACTGAGCGTCCATGTAAAATGTCCAGCATCACTAGTGCTAGTGGACAATGTGGAGTGGAGTGGATCCTTGGAGAGGAAGGGGCCCAGACAAGACAGTCAAGCAGCCCAGTGAGTGGAGAAACCATTTGTGATATTCCAGCCCTGGTAGACATCATACAAATGGATGACCATTGCTGCCATGCTGGGCCTGGTTTCCTGACCTACAGAATTGCCAGTGATAGTAAACATAGTTGATGTTTACTAAGTAACCACTTAGCTGTAGGATAACTTCTTATGACAATACCAGCTAACTGAAGCCCTGTGTGTTACTATGTAACATCAATGTTTGCATCATAATGTCAGCTTGACTCTTTAACCTCCTCACTCCTTGGATTGGGACTTTATAAGCATAGAGACAGTTTCTCAAATTTCCTTACCCTGCCACCAATCCAGAGAAATCAAGAAACTGTATGATTTTTCTGCCTATGGTTACCTACCTCATAATTACACACATATGCAATTACTTGAGTTTATTTCCTCCATGAAACTGGAAGCTCCGTGAAGGCGTGGAACAAAGGGTGATATTCATTGCTGCTTCCTTTGCCTTAGCATAAGGTTTGGTTCAGTGCACAGTGGACATTAAAAACTATTTTTGAATGTGTAAATGAATTGAGGTAAAGTTCAGATTGGCATGAAGTTCAGAGTAGTGGAAGCATAGAGAATGAGAAATTATTCATTTGCTGAGCTAAAGAGTTTGAACTTGGTCTTGTAGTGAGTGAATAAACAGATGAACAAAGTGGCTTAAATTTCACCATTTGCCACAGTTAATCCACAAAATCAATGCAACTACATAATCCATCCTGTTGTTTAAAGTCCTCCAGCTAATTAGTTTCATGGCACATTGCTGGTGGAATCCCATTTTTCCTTCCACATTCATTTCTAGCATTCCTGGAAATATTTGCAATAGAAAATGAGTATTCTGAGTATTTTTTAAAATCTAATTACTTGTATTTATATTAAATTTTATAAAAATCTGTTGCTCTGAGTTGAATTTGAGATGTTTCATTGATCATGCAAATAATGTTACTAGGCCTCATGAGGTAAATAAAATATTCAAAGATTTTTAGAGACAAGAAAAGTGATTAATAGAAAATATGGTGTACTACACCTCCGGTGTTCGAAATTTAATTGTACAGAAACACTAAGAACTGCTGGGTAACCTGTGAACCATCCAAATGTTGGAGCCACCCATGAGTGAATCCCAGAGACACTACTGTCCACACTCAATGTCTAAAACTTTCCCCCCAGCTGGGGTATCCACTGAAAACATGATTTTCTTTTCTGTCATGGTACACCTTCTTTTTCTAAGTGTTCCTCTTGACTACTTTTCTCATAATACAGTTTAGACTTCTGTGGCTAGCACCATTGCCAATAATCAGGAGCCAAGCAGAGTGCCTACTCCAGGCCCTAAATCACTAGGATTAAACCAAATTGAGCCACAAGGCCTATCTCCCCTCAATGTATTTGACAAGCACACCCTGAATGCTGGAGATAAAGGTGCAAAGTCAGCTCTTCTTTCAGCACTCTGGGCAGCCCTTCACTTGGAAGATTCCATCAGCCTGTTGTATCTACCTGGCTATTATATATGGTACTAGTAGCACTGCAGATCAAAGCTTGCTATGCTTTCTATTTTTTAAAAACCCTGTGTAGCTTACACATGGTGTTCTAAGTCTACCTTGAGTAGTCTGTTTTATATATCTGTTAACAAAATGTCAAAGACTGCGAACTTTATAAAATAAAGAAGTTTATTTGGCATACAATTCTTGTGACGAGAGGGTTCAAAAACAACATGGTGCTGGTATCCTGGCAATAGCCTACAGACTATGACCCAACATAATAGAGTGGAAACATGGAAAGGGAATGGGTGTTTGCAAAAGAGACCAAGTGTGTGAGGTGGCCTGGCTTCATAAGGCATGCTCACAAAAATTAATCCACTTCATTGATCTTTCCAGAAGGAATTTACCCTCAATCTAACAACTTTCCACTAGGCTCTATCTCTTAAGGTTTCCACTATCTCACCACTGACATGCTGGAGACCAGGCTCCAACATATGAACCATAGCTAAACCATAGCACTATCCCTCTGTGCTTGTAGAGAAAAATGCTTGTCTGTACTTCATAAAACATGCACATAGGAAGAAATGTGTGCATGTTAACACAGAAATACATGTCCATTTTCTATTTGCAGGGACACCCAGAATAGAGGACCTATACTTCCCTTATGTGTCAACACAGAATGGACAAAACCTTGGGACTGGCAGTGAATCTCCTCTTCCAAGTAGACACTAACTTTCTGCCACCACCAGATCTGCCATGGACCCTGGCTCCTGTGACAGATGTTTCTGACCCAGAACTTTTCCAATGAATGCTTGCCATGCTGTAAGGTAGGGAATGAGAATCAGGGAAAGGAAGAAATAATAGATTTGGTGATGCTTGCCATTATAGCTGAAAAACAGAAATCTCAGTGGCTTAGCACAGTAGAAGTTTCTTTCATGCTCATGAAATCTGCTTTGCAGAGGTTGGGGGGACTATGCTCTGTGTATGCAGTCACACAGGAAGCCAAGCTGGCAGATTGGATGTGAAGGTCACACTGGCTATCCGCACCAAGGCTTCAGATGGAAAAGAGATTCAGTAGGATTGCACTTGGGAAGGTTTTTTATGGACCAGAGATAAAGTGACACACATTTCTTCTCCCTGTATTCCATTGGCTAGATATTAGTCACAAGGGCACATATGGTAGCAAAGGGAGCTGGGAAATGCAGAGGAGCAGATGAAGGGAATGTGATGGCCATAAACAGCTGTTCACTTTGCCACAAAAAGGACTCTTTCTTAACATTGAGCTGTCATTCTTCCTTTTATTTTGTTCCTTTATATTTTTCTGTTTGGGAATAGAGCTATTTTCCTTTAGATCTTATTTTCCCCTAGATAGTCTTCCAGAAATTATGCTGCCCACTCAGTCCACCTTGCGTTTTTCTAGGTGAGCCACGGTGATGATGCCATGAGTAAGGAATTCTGATATGCATAGCCACCTCCAGGGAACATCGTCATCACAGCCAGTCATCTGCTAAGGGCTCTTTTAAATCAGAGGCTCCAGACCTCAAAGAGAAGCCTACGGTGAACATATAGGTCAGGGCTGCCCAGGCACTTGTTGAAAGTCTGGAGCAATAGGAGGGGATAGAGCTGCTCCCAGGATCCAGTGCGAGTGAGCTCAGAAGGCAATGCCTTCTGGGTGATGGAGAAAGCATGCTATCCACAACATTCCTGCTCTGCATGGCTCAGCCCTGGGGATATAATACACCTCCCTTAACAGAGAGCCATAATCTCCACCATAATAGTCCCTCCTTTGTGCTGAGATATGTGCTGTTCCCAAAGCCCCTCACAGATACTGTGGTACTGACTTCTCTGAACAACATGAGATGGACATTATGTTGATTCTGTGCTCCGCATCCCTGCCAGCAACCCCCTGCTTTAGGCTTTTGTGATTCTTAGTGCACTGTTAAAACAGCCTCTAATGGGGCTCTCTGTTCCAATTTGCCTCTCCACCCCCAATCCATTCTTCACACTGCACAGGAGGAATTTCTCACAAAGGAAGCCACCCCTTCCTTCCACTCCAAATGCCCTTCAAAGGCACCCTGAACTGGGGATAAAATCTATATCATTAGCACTGCTCATGGTCCTATGTGACACAGCTCCTGGTGACCTCTCCACTTCTTTCCACTGGCTGTGCTGAGCTCTGCTCCTGCAATACTGAATCTCTATCCAGAACCCTATGTGACCTTTTACCTTTCTATCTTGATTTGGCTGTCCTCTGTCTACTTCCCCTCCCTTTGTTTTGCTAAGTCCTCCTTAACCCTTAAGGGGGACTCAATCTGACTTCTCTATTTGGAGACATGTGGCCCAGTCACCTCCTCACTTCAACTAACAGCCAGCACCAAATTCCAGGCAGAATGAATCATCAAGCAGGTGAGAAAAACCATCCTAGATCAAACAGGTCCTGGCAACCCATCAGCTAACTGAACCCAGGCAAGACTAGTAGACTACCCAGCTTAGCTTAGATCTGTTTAATGACTCAAGGAACTGTGAGAAGTGATTGATGTTTAGGCTAATATATTTGGAGATTATTTGTTATGTAGCAAAAACTAACACAAAAAGAGACTCTGAGAGTGGAGTACTGCCATAGCAAAAACCTGAAACATGTGGCCTTGACTATGGAATTGGGTAGAGGCTACAAAATCAGTAATCAAAGGCTGGAAAGACAAAGAACTGTCAGTGGATTCATGGATGTAGAGTTGTAAATTCTAACATACAGTGCAAAGGCTTAAGGACATATCATTCATTTTCAATGCTTTCTCACACTTGGCAACAGAGTTATGGTCCTTAGGAAGAACAGATAAACCAGAGGAGCAGCAAGATGTGATTTTTGTTCTAGACCTAAGGAAGGGCCAACACTCTCTAAAAGCAGGAGAAAGTCTCAGAATTGGAAAAAGCAGAGTTTGGGGGTCAGAAAAAAGGCTCGTATTTAACCATAGATTTGCTACTTCCCAGCTGTGGAAGCAGCTGGGGAACCCTGTCTCAGAAGCATGAAGATGAGCCTTGGTTTGTTGGCTTATTGTTCAGATCAAACAGGATGATGAATGGGAAGACTGTTAAATTGCTAAAGCCTGGCAATGAAAAAACAAGTGTTACACCTGAAGCCTGGAGCTGCCATACCCTGGTATGACCTCAGGTGAGCAGCACCTGGAACCACAAGGAGGCGCCATGAGGTTAAAATTCCAGGAGACCTTTTGAAGCCTGGAACCAAAGAGCCCCAGGGAGTCAACTGGGAAAGCCTTCTTGTGCAAGTGACATTAGTATAAAATGAGTCATGTTTAGCCAAGCTGCACATATTAAGTACACAACATGCACAAAAATCTTCAAGTGAGAGCACGTGATTCATTCATATAATAGTCCTCCCTAAGATTTGCAAGCTTCTGCTTGGGTACCTCATGTTGAAGAGGTCCAAAGGCAACCTTACGGCATAAGGATCTAGCTGCTCTTAAATGCAGGCAGATATGGGGAGGACAGGGATATTTCTTGGAGCTCAAATTTCTGCTTATTTATAAATGATTAACTTTAACACAATCAATTGTGTCAAAGTCCGGGTCAACTGCATCCTTGGGGACAATGGTGAGAGAGTGCCTTGTGCTTGAGTTAATGATAACAACAGCACACACCATGGTCCAACAGCAGAGCTTGTGTGCTGTGTGTGGACACAATGAATGTGAAGGAACTGTCGTCCTTTGTAATTTTCTCTCCATCCCTGATACTCTTCATTTTTGCATGTCTAACTCTAGCCCAACTACTTTGGCAGACATGGTGGGATAGACAGGAAAAGAGTAGGCTTAGTATGTAAGAGTACTCAAATTGATGTCAGGGAAGAGGTTAAGGGCTTCATATTTTATACATTCAAACTTCAAGGCAACTTTATGAAGTGGGTATTAATTAATTGTTACCCCATTTTATAGGTAAGAAAGTAGAGTCTCAGAGAAATTATGTAACTTGCTAAAGGTAATAAAAATCCTGTCCCTAGCACACCTTCACAAATTACATGTCACCTTTCCCCTCCAAGGTTCCTCACATATGCCCAAAATTTCAGTAGCAACAGGCCCATTGTCCACCATGTTGATGCCGTCCTTTATGGGCTGAAGATAGATTTTATAACTGCAGTTTTCCAGGGTCATTTATACTTTAATTTGTTGATTCAGGAGAGTGAGGAAGGTACTTTTGAGAGCTTCAGTCATTTGCATTTGCCATTGAGTTTGCTTAGTACTTATAGTCCTGTACTCCTGGACACGGGCAGGTGTCACTGTCCCCTAGTTGGAATCAGGGCTAAACCTCTATGTACAAGTGGACTGAAATGTGAAAATACCAACCCTACCTGGTCACAGGTAACCTGGAAAGCATTTCTAGAGATTTTGAGGGAAACACGCACGTGGATTATGCTATCTCTAGGGTGCCTTAGTAGGATCTTTTCCTTTAAGTCAGTTTAATGGGGAAAGTGAACCTGTGAACTTTCCAGAACAATAGAAAGATGAGGCTAGAAGCACTCATCCAGGCTCAAATAACATAGGCCTGACTCTTGAGATATGACTGACACCTGCCTTAGCTGTACTCAGCCTCAGAGGAAGGACAGACATTACTTAGACCTGAAATGTGGGTAAGGTGATAGGAAAAGGATGGAGATGTTTATTGAGTCCCTCTCAGGTGTGACTATCTCCTGCGGCTCTGATGGTCCCTAGCAAATATTAGAGATGAGTGATAAATCTACCTCTACCTATCATCTGCTCTATTACCCTTTCCAATGAGGTCAGGGAAACCACTGACTTCCCCCTAAGCATAGTGAAAAGCTCCATGAGTTATACCATCCCCACCCCCACCACACATATTTGGATAATTATTCCCTTATACTTACCTAACATCCTCACATCTAGTATTTCAGCTTATTCTCCCAACTCAGAGTGATAGGTAGGCATGGCCCTCCCAATTTTAATATGAGGACACAGAATCAGAGAAGTCATAAGATACATCAGCTGCCTCATTTAGATTTTTTTCATATTCACCATAGTTTTGTGAGGGTACAATTATTATCCCTGTTTCATAGATGAAGAAACTTAGGCCCAGAGAGGACTAATAATTTCTCCCAGGTCACATAACTGGTGAATTATTTAGAAAGAATGTGAATTCAGGTAGATGGGCACTGGAACCCTCTTCAAAATCACATAGCTAGAAAGAGGTAAAACAGGGATGCAATCCTGGTCTATCTAATTCCAAATCCTGCACTCTACTTAGTAACAACAGTCATACGTCCAAGGGCCTAACATGGCCTGTGCTCCGTAACTGACTTAAATCTCACCATTCTGCAAGTGAGGAAACCAAAGCACAGTAAAGTAACTCACGTGTGTTCTAGTAAGTGGCAGAGAAATAGTTGATCCCAGACCACCTGAACCTCGAGCCACAGTGTTTATTACCTCACTAGCAGTCATTCTGTCTATTGCTTACCCAGATAGCATTACAAAGGAATATAAGCCACATCACCACAGAGTTTTCATCATTCTTGCTGGTTTGCAGCATCACAGGTAACTTTCTCTGTGCAAAGTCTACAGAAGTTGCAGGCACTGGTGCCTTCTGTTTGCTTTGCTGAGCTGTTTGCTCTGCTCTGTGGGGGCAGAAGCTGACAGTTGCACTTGCTGTTCAGGCTTTTCTTGGATCTGGAAGCCTTAGCTGAGCTCCAGTCACACAGACAACATGAACACAGGGGCATGGACTTGGAGGGCACTGGTAAAGGCGTTTCTTCTCTGTGCTGCTCTGGGTTGTCTTAGTTTGCCTGGCTCCAGGTAAGTGACGGGTACAAAGGATTCCCTTATGGATCATATGACAGGAAACATAAAGCCACAGAATGCTGACAGAGTCTTTGTTGCATGCCTGTGGAATGAGGAACCTCTTTTGAAGCAATTTGTATACATCTGGTAATATAATACCAACAACTCCCTTTTAATTGTCATGGAACCAAATGGCTGACGTTAACAAAAGTGCCTGTGAGAAACTGACATGTTTAAGTGCATTTTGTCATGTCAAGAAGAATAGGATACTTGTTCTGTATTCTGAACAAAGCCTCGGTCTGACTCCCTGCAAAAGAAGGTTTGTTATACGTGAAAAAGAGCCAATTCGTGTGAATGATTTGAATATATGAGTGACTCACTCTACCTGCTTAGCAGCCCCTAAGTCAATCTCTTCCCTTTCTCCTTTCCTTCTTCCTCCCTCCCTTCCTTCCTTCCTTCCTTCCTTCTCTCTCTCTCTCTCTCTCTCTCTCTCTCTCTCTCTCTCTCTCTCTCTCTCTCACACACACACACACACACACACACACTGATGCTTGTTCCCAACAGTTAAATTACTCATTTAATCAGTTTAAGTTTCCATCAGTAGGTTGTAAAACAAGCTAAAGAAAATATTCTAGTTGGGGCTCAGTCTTGGACTCTAGTGAAAGACCTGCCAGTGATCTGGCCATTTGGGGACACTGCCAGTGCATGAGAAACTCCACCAGGAAATGCTAAAACACTTAGGCAGCCCACACTTGCTGTGAGTACTCCTATGGGAAGAGACTCCAAAAATGCTACCTGAGCAAAACTTCTTATTTAGTGAGCAGCAGTACCATCCACCTATTTAGACCCACCCTCTGGGTTGCACTCTTCTGACTACTCAGTCCCAATGAGGCAGCTCCCCTGAGACCACTCACTGAATGCTCAAATCAATACTATTAGGATTACCAAGACTCTCAACCTGGTCCAGAGATGAACTGTGTGGTCAGGGCCTTCCTTGTGTGTCCTACATATGCCCAGGAAAGCGTGCAAGATGCAAGGAATTATGTCTGGATGGAGGGCTTCATAGAGCCATCACTCCTTCCCCCCAGCACTGTGTCCCTGTACACAGAACCTTGTTGGGCTCTGGGGATGCAGAAATGAACAAGACACAAGAAGCCCAGGTTCTCAGAGAGAATGCCAACCTGTGAGCACATACCACCTGGACTGCTGCAAGGGAAAGTACAGGGGCAAACAGGAACCATGGCAGGGAGTGGCAACTCTCCTTGGCATGGGATCTGGAACGGGGATGAAGCATGGGTCAGGTCGGGGGAAAGCATAGCAAAGGCTAGAGAGAGCCTGGTTTGTCCTGGAGGCATTTCAATCACCTTGGGAATAGGACAAGGTGGGAACTACAGGGCTGAGGCAGAGTAGGACTAAGCAGCTAAGGGACTTGAGCCATATCTTCTAGGCAATGGGGAACCATTGAAGGTTTGAAGTGAAGGAGCAACACAGCAGGATTTATGTATTAAGAAATACCCTTTGAGGGAGTTAATGGAGGTTCTGGGAGGTGGGTAAAGCACAGGCTGGGAAACTTCACGGCTATATCATGAAGGTTGTGAGCTCTTATTCTCACTATGTGGAAGAACAAACTGATCCTCTGAAAGGAGAAGAAAGCCACTCCTGTCTAGTTAGTCTCCAACCTTCACCTGAATCCATATTTAATGTTCTGATCCCCATCATTGACTCTGACACACCTGTCCTGAACATGACCTACAGTTGAATTTCAGACATGAAACAGAAGAAAAGAGTTCAATTCTGGAGCAGAAAATGCCTAAACCTTCAATATTCACTGAAAGCTTTCTGTTTTCATTTACTTTTGCAATCAAGTCACCGTGTCATAAGACCTATTGATTATTATCAATTGCCACTCTGTGCCAGGCACTTGCACATAGTAGCTCTCATTCTCACATCTATTCATGGTAGATGCTATTGTTTACAGTTTTACAAAGAAGGAAACTGAGGCTCTGAGAGATAATGTAATGTCCCAAGGCTTCTCACTTATTACATAGTAGACTATAGATTCAAATTCAGCTTTTTGTGGGGGTGAGGTTTCACACGACCTATATTCTCTCTGTATCTTTCTGGCCCTCACTAAGGTGCTGTCCACTCTACATGTGCAAGACAGATCTGACTTGCTGAATTCCCCTGTTTCTCTGTCTCTGGCCCCCATGTTTGCTGCCATGAGATGTTTTAAATTTCATGTCTACAACAGCAAATGACAGAGAGAACAGAAATTGAAAACCTGCCACACAGAAGCTGCCCTTTCCAGCAAAGAGGAAGATGCTGCTTGTAAAGGGATGCAGCTGCCTAACAAATTGTGTGTGACAAGAAAGTTGTTGCGTCAGGGCATTTCTACAGAAAGCCAAACTACATTGGCTTTCTATATAAGCTGATGGCTTGAAATTTACTGCTGACCTAACCCTGCTGTACTCAATGGATCCATCTTTATTTTGATTAGAGATGCCTGTTAGAAAGAGAGTAAGGCACTAAAATATGTCACAATGCTGGCAATGACATTCCATGCACCCCAAGTGAAGGTGCAACCTTCTCAGCCCTAATATAGAGGGAGCATGTATGTGTTCAAAGACTTGGACAAGGAGGTCTATTGTGGCATTACTTGCAATTGCAAAACATTTGAGAAAATATAAGTGTTCTTCAAAAAGAAAAAGAATCAATTAAATGCAACATATGTCCTAGGATAGAACATCCAGATAAAAGAATGAACTAGGTCCCATTATGATTCAACGTGGATAGAACTCAGAAATGCAACAGTGATTGGAAGAAGCAAGTTGAAAGCAATATGCATAATATGAGCAAAGCACACAAAAGCAATATAATACACAGTGTATATGTATGTGTGTGTGCGTTTCATATATACATATGAAAATATTTAAAAGAGACAGGAAGGATACACACCAAATTCATGGCAGTTGTCTTCTCTGAAGAGAAGGGGAGAGAAATAGTACATGGAGGTAGTGTAGAACACAGATGTTCAATTTATAGGGATTTTTTAAATTAAAAAATACTTAAAGCAAATATGCCAAAAGGTTAATAATTGTCAATGTGGGTGTGAGAACATGGGTGTTTTATTATTTTACTTGTGGTACTTCTCTAGACATATTTAATTTTTCAAAGTGCAAGGCATACAGAAGATTTTGAATGACAGAAGTCAAGCAACTTGATCAAAATGTCATTTGGGTTTGTTTCTATAGCAATTCATAGGGGTGAACACTACATGTAACCATACAAAGAGACCCCAGTTGGTCCCAAGCTTTATGTAACTCCATGCAATTCTCAGGAATTAAAGATGAGACTTAAATCTGGCCTTCTTTTAGGTTTGCATTTTGTAGCACTAATAAGCCACATGTATCTTATCCACTGTAATTTACAAACATACTATTTATCCAGCTGATTACTTCATTATATTGCAACCTCCATAATGGAAATTGGGTGCAAAAATGAGAAATCTGGTGGTTATAACTACTTCTTACCAAGTTCCTTCTGTAAGTGATCATCTTGCCCATTAACAGGCTTTCAAATCTCAAAGAAGAAAATAATTGTGACTTAATAGCTAGTGTATACATTACTAATCCACTCAGCCTCCACTGTGGCCCCAATTCCATTGATAGTTGCAAAAAAAACACAGTGTAACTGCTTTATAGTTGAAATAGAAAGAGGGTACCCTGCAGAGCTGTCAAATACATACTTAGGAAAAGCCAAATCACAGACAGTATTGTTTTGTCAAACCTGGGCAAATTAGTAGATAGGAGCCTATTCTGAGGCCTCCTGCTGGTATGCATCGTCCTGCCTCAAGTAACCATTTTCAAGTATCCACCTGTGGTTTCCACTAGAGTCTTTGACCTTTTCTTAAAGATCCAACTTCACTAGGCAATTGATTTTTGTTGGTCTCTGGGGCGGTCGTGGAGATGGATTTCACTGTAGTTAATATTATCCTCTTTTTAGGGCTTTTGCCAAGTGAGAACGTGTTGTTAATGACCTTGTTTGGGGTGACATCCTGTGTATTTAACTGTGAAAACTGTGATGCTCTTCCCTAATGACTCAATCTTGGATACAGAAATGAAAGAAGCCTCACAGAGAGATTGGGGATTACTGAAGGAGGAGCTGGTCCAGTTCCCTTCCAGACAGCATGGGACAACAGACAAAGTACAGGCTCTAGTGTCAAACAGATCTCAGCTCAGACCCTGATGCCACTGCATACCAGAGTATAATGTACTCAGGTAGAACAAAAAAAAAATCATAAGACACCCATCATATTATAGCTAGGGAAACTGGAGGCTTAGGCAGATTGAATAACATGCTCATTCATTCAGTTGTGTCTCATTGTGTTCCAGGCTCTCAACAAGATCATTGCTTTACCTTCTAGTCTTAGGTTTCTTGGCTGCTCTGCAGATGTGACTTGTCTGCGATCTGCCCTCTACCACTCTAGGCCCCACCCCACCCTCACTCTCCTCCACAGACTTTCTGGGCCCTAGACTGGCATGGAATTGTCTCTCAGGTCTGTTGTGATACCCAAGTTCCCCAAGGACTTTTCCTTGGCCTGCTTCTCCTCTCAAGAGCAGTCTCTCCTTTCCATAGCTTTTCATGATCAGATCTGTATCTCCAGCACAGATCTCTTTCCTGGATTCCAAAACCATGTAGGAACTACACACCCAATGAGTCTATGCAGAAGTTTTATAGCCAACTAGAATTCAGCAGGTCTCAACTATCTTTCCTAACACAACTTCTTTTCTCTTGTGTCTCCACTCATCTGTGAATTTAAACTGCATACTAGCATCAATCTAAACTCTTTCCTCCCTCCAACACCCCTCCACTCCTTCCATGTACCCATCACTTTCTATACATTCCACCTGAGAACCATCATCCCCATTCCCTCTCCCCTGGCCTCTGCTGCAGTTCAGTCACTGGCACTCTGGCACCTGCTACCCTGCTGCCAGGATCTCCTGATTCCCACATAGCCTACGCATGTCCTCAAGCACAGCTCTGGCTATGGGACCTGCATGCTTCAAAATCTTGCCTACAATGTAAAGTCTCATAGAGCTAAGATGGGCAACATCTTTCTCTTTCCCTACTTTAAAACAAAACTGAGTTCTATAAGGCAGAACCTGTCTTTCTCTGTAACCCTTCTTCCACAATATCCTCAATATTACTTGTTTTCAGCAAATGTTTCACAGACTCTTAACATTAAAAGGCATCTTAAAGCCCATCTAGCTCAAACAGCTCATTCTCCAGGGGATAAAACAGAAGCCCTGAGATGGGGAGTGAGTTGCTCAGGATTGTACATCTAGCTGTGGCTGTATTCCTTACATATCTATAGCACTTTAGAGTTTGTCAAGTGCCTTCCCACAGACTAATATTTTTAATCCCAGAAATAACCTTATGAGGTAGGTATGATTAACTGGTTATGTTGAAGAAATGGAGTTTTAAAATCAGAGATCACCCAGCTGCTTATGGGGTATCTTCTGATCCAAGTTTGATGCTCTTTTGACAACAGTAGTTACAACGTCAAGCACTTAACTGGTGTTAAATAAATATTTGTTGGATGAATTAACCTTTACTGGAATACTAAACTAATAGCCTTGCACGAATAAGCAGATATATATTTATTGGGTGGATGATGTGTGGTTGGTTGGAGTATATGCAATCTTCTGATACTCTACTGTCTTCTCTTATGAGGGTTTCTCAGAAGTGAGAGGCTGCATTCACTTGAGTTAAATGCAGTCAACAGGAGCCTTGCTAAGAGCAGACAAGTACGGAGTGTGGCTGTTACCCCAGTGCCTATTGACTGTGAGCTGTCCAGCTGGTCCTCCTGGACTACATGTGACCCCTGTCAGAAGAAAAGGGTAAGAACCCAGGGTCGGGTGAGTGCTGAGCTTCCAGGATCTTCCTGGTCTTAGCCAGTCTGGCTGAGACATTGTTAGTGGGACCTGGTGCACATAGGCACTCAAAGATGTTGGCTGATTTAGTTAATGAGCCTTCTTCCTCCATGCTTTCAAGTAGCAATCAAATCCCCCTTCGGTTTTTTGGTGTTTTCCAAACACATCTGTGTTTGCAGTTTCCCAATTGGATTTCCTGCCTCCAACCTGCTCTTTCAATCTATCTTTCCTGGTGCAGCCAACATAGCTATCACAAAGCCACATCTGACTGTTTTTTTCTGAGCTTGAAACTATTCAAAGCCGACCCATGGCCCTGAGGATCAAGGCTAGACTTGTGGTCACACCTAATTTGGCCTGCATCTCCACAAAATATTCCCCTCCAATCCACCAAGCCCTTGCATTCTTCCAGCCATGGCTTACTTTGCCCTTGTTCATGTTGCTTTCTCAGGCAGTAATGACCATTCCTATGGCCGCCCTTCACTGGTTAACAGTGACTACTAATTTGAAATTCTGCACAGGGCCACCTCTTTTGAAAAGCCTTCCCTGACTGTTCCTCTGTCCCACTTTCAGTTAGATAAAGCAACTTTTAACAAGCTCTGAACTCATTCTATGTCTCCCAGGAAAAGAGGGTGGATGTTACACTCTTTGTTAGAAAGATAAACAGAGACTTAGAGTAGAGAAGTGACTTCTTAGAGATCTCCTAGTAGCAAGTACAAGCCTTGAACTCAGACCACTGTCTGAGTTCTACATTTCTATCAATAAAACCATAGTCTCCACAGTATTTGTCCTTCAACCTTCCTTGTAATGGAGGACTGACCCAGATCCCAGCTCTGAGTACAGCAAACATGTCAGAGAGGAAAGAATTGTTGCTGCTTCCCCAGACCTCAGAAAACCAAGTCTGTCTTGTCTAGAACTCTAAAGAGGCTGTGGATAGAGGCCCAGGACAATTACACAGTTAATTGGATCAATGGGAGAGCCAAGAAAGATCATTCTGTTCCCAGTAGGTTTTGTTGCTGAAGCTATCAACATTGATCCAATTATCTGGATAATTGCTTCACCTGCACTGTAAACCAAGAAGCCTCAGCGTGAGCCAGTCATCCAGAGCTCCTTGGAGCTTGCTGTGGACTTCCTTCACCGGACAGTCCTTGTCTACAGGGTCATGGCTAATGGTTTAGCAAAAGCCTCTTAACCCAGAGGAGTTGGAGTTGGAGTTGTATTTCCTTCACCATTGCCACATCCCTTGAACCCACTTTGCCTTGGGAACCTGGAGCTAGTCTTCTGGCAGTCTTCTCTTATGTATGTGGCTTTGTTTTTATTCTTTAATAATATATAATGATCAAATCAGAGTGATTATCATTTTCAGTCCTTCAAATGTGACCATTTCTGTGTTGATGTGTTGACTCTCTTCTCCCCTGGTTATTTTGAACTGTATAATTAATTATCATAGACTCTAGTTACCCTGTTGTGCTACAGAATAGTAGAACCATTTCCCCCCAGATAACAGTGCTTTGGTATACATTTTCTACCCTCTTTCTATCCCTTTTCCCTTGCTAACCTCTAAAGACCTTTGTTCTACTTTCTGCTTCTACGTGAACAAACTTTTTAACTTCTGCAGTGAATGAGAATCTGATACTTACCTTTCTGTGCCCAGCTTATTTCATTTAACATACTGTTCTTGAGTCTCATCCATGTTGCCACCAAGGACAAGATTTTATCCATTTTATAGCTGAATAATATTCCATTGTAATTTATATCATATTTTAATCCATTCATCTTTCACAAACATCTTGGCAATGGTGAATGGTGCTGCAATCAACATGGGGTTGTAGTTATCTCCCTATTTGATATAATGTTTACATTTCCTTTGGATGTTTACCCAATGCTGGGATTGCTAGAACATATGATAACTCTATTTTCAGCTTTTTGAGGAGTTCTACAATGGCTATATTAACTTACATTGCCATTAAACAGTGTGTAAGAGTTTCTCTGCATTCTTGCCATTCGTATATAATCATTTGAGAAATATCTATACAGCTCCTTTACCCATTTTTAAACAGATTAAAAATGGGGCTTGAGTGGAGTTCCTCACATATTCTGGATAGTAACCCCTTGTCAGACAAATAACTTGCAAATATTTCTTCCCATTCTTTAGCTTGTCTTTTAACACTGTTGTTTGTTGTGCAGAATACTCTTAGTTAGATACAATCCCATTTGTCTAGTTTTTCTTCTGTTGCTTATACTATTGAGGTCTCATTCAAAAGAAAAAGGAAAGAAAAATCTGTCTGTACCAATGTATTAAAGTGTTTCCTCTGTGTTTTGTTCTAGTAATGTCATAGTTTGGGATTTTTCATTTAAATTCTTGTTCCATTTTGAGTTTAATTTTTACATAGGGGAGCGGCATTTAACTTCATTCTTCTGCATATATACAGTTTTCCCTGCATACACATGTATGCACTAGCATTTCTAGAGTGTGTGTTCTTTGTTGAAAATTGGTTGGCTATAAGTATGCAGATTCATTTCTGAATTTTCTATTCTGTTCCACTGGTCCACGTTTTCAAACAAGTCCCATGCTGTTTTGACTACTATAGCTTTGTGGTAGGTTTCAAAATTGCATATTGTGATGCTTCTAGCTTTGTTCTTTTTTCTCAGGAATGCTTTTCTTATCTAGGTCTTTGTAGTCCCATAAGAATTTTCTTTTTCTCTCTCTCTCTCTTTCTTTCTCTCTCTCTCTCTCTGTCTCTCTCTCTCTTTCTTTCTTTTCCTTCCTTCCTTCCTTTCTTTCTTTTTCTTCTTCTTCTTTTTTTTTTTTTGTTGTACTGGGGCTTGAACTCAGGGCCTACAGCTTGAGCCACTCCACCAGCCCTGTTTTTTTGTGATGGGATTTTTCAAGATAGAGTCTCACAAACTATTTTCCCTGGCTAGCTTCAAACTGTGATCCTCCTGATCTCTACCTCCTGAGTCACTAGGCTTACAGGCGTGAGCCACTGGCAACCAGCTCATGTGAATTTTTTCTAGTTCTGTGAACAATGTCACTGGCATTTTGATAGGGATTTCAATGTATCTGTAGGTCACTTTGGGTAGTAAGGACAACTTAACAATGTTAATTCTAATCCATGAGCATAGAATGTTTTGTGTCTTCTTAAAATTTTTATTATAAAGATCTTTTGCTTTCTTGGTTAAATTTGTCCTAGGTAGTTTATTATTTTGTGGACATTAAGAACATATTTCTTTTTAAACTTCTTTTTCATCCTGTTTGTTTTGAGTATACAAAAATGCTATTATTTTGTATATTTGGTTTTGTATCCTACAGCTTTACTGAATTTTTTCATCTGTTCTATTAGTTCTTTGGTGGCGTCTTTAGGGTTTCCAACATATAAGAACATATCATATGGAAACAGGGATAATTTGACTTTTCTCTTTCCAGTTTGGATGCTTTTTTTGCTCTGGCTTAGACTTTGGCTATTATGTTGAATAGGAGTGGTGAAAATGGTCACCCTCTTTTGTTCCAGATTTTAGAAGAAATACTTTCAGATTTTTCCCATTCAACATGATGTTGGCTGTGGGTTTGTCATATATGCCATTATTGAGTTGAGGGATATTCCTTCCATACCAGTTTGTCAAGGAGTTTTTTCGCACAGTCTTCTTTGCAAGTTTTATGTCTGCCCTACCTTCCAGGAAGAGTGACTCCCTGGAAGTACAAAGGAGTGTGAGTGAATGGTTATCTAGATTTCCTTTTCTATCTCCAGAGCCACAGACAAAGGTTCCATATAAGTAATAACTATGCCTTGTTAATATGGCATTCTGCAGCGGGGCTGCTATTCAGGTTTTTCCCACTTTTGTGCACGAAAGTCTTGATGGCAATGAACATTTGGCAACTACTCAAATCAGATCACTTGCTTCCCCTGTGCAGTCAGCCTCACAAAGCCTGGGGTCCCTGTGTTACCTCCCCATGCTTCTGTCACTCTCTAGCTCTCTTCCCTCTCCCTCTTGCATTCTTCTCTCCAGTCATGATGAATTTCTTTTTGATTTCTGGAACAAAGCACTTAGTCTCTCAACTTTGGCCCATAAACTTCTTCCACTCAGATTGCTCTTCTCTGCCATCCTCACACCTGCTTCCCATGTCTTCCTGATGTTCTTCTTCAGCTTTCAAGTTTCAGCCTGATGTCACTTCTTCTAGAAGCCTTCCACCATCTCCTATGTTTTCATTATGGATTCCACTATGAGCTTACCACTCTGCATTTCCTCTGTCACACACCCATCACACTATATTGTCACTGCCTGGTGCCCACTGTGACCACCTGTGATCCCTTCCCCTTGAAGGCAGGCTAGAGAATAGGACAATGATTTTAAATCATCCAATAAGCCAGGCACTGGTGGCTCACACCTGTAATCCTAGCTACTAGGGATGCTGAAATCAAAAGTATCACAGTTTTGAGGCCAGCCAGGGTAAAAAGTCAGCAAGACCCCACCTCAAGGGAAAAGAGGTCGATGTGGTGGTATGCACCTGTCATCCCAGCAATAGCAGGAAGCTTAAAATAGGAGGATTGTGGTCCAGGTCATTCTGGGCCTCTCTTTTTTAAGAGAGACACTATTTCCAAAATAACCAGAGCAAACAGGGCTGGAGGCGTGGCTAAAGTATGAAGCTCGGAATTCATTTTCAACATGGGGTAACTCAATCAATATTTTCAGAATAAATGAACAAGAAGGTAGGGATATAGCAGTATTGATTGCTAAAAACACTAACAATAAAAAGAAAAATAACTATAAGAAATCAAGTAGCTACTATGTACCAGAGAAAGATAATGACACTGAAATTATAATATGTATGATGTATAAGTTAATTTATAATATATGTGAATAGTATAGATAATATTATATATAATGTACATAATATATAATATACAAATATATAATTTAAACTCTATAAATGCATTGTCCCCAGTTTACAGAGGAGTAAATTGAGATTCATGAAGATTAAGTTACTTGCCTGACAGTCCATGACTAGAAAGTGTTAGAGTTGACTGTGGCTTCAAACCACATGCTTCATTTATAATATGCCAGTACCTTGAGAAATAAATGAGAAGACATGAACCAACCCATCGGAGTAATTATGCTAAGAGATCATGTTTGTTGCAATTTTTGAACAGCTACAAGATTCCTCTTTGATCCCAAAGTCCATACCTTTTCCAGATTCAGCATATCTTGATAGATCACTACAGATTCAGAGATTAAAGTTGAGGTCACCACCCTCAGAGAGGTCAGTCCAGTTGGGAAAAGTTAGGCAAACAGCCAGTCACAACATAGACTCTCAGGTGTATATAATGGGGAAAGTACAAAAGGCTGGAAGAGCTGCAATCAGACAAATCTCTGCTTTCCTGGAGACCACTCCCTGGCTGGGGCCAATTTGCATACAGTATCCCTGAGGTCCCTGAGGTTCTGCCCTCAGTTTACCTTGCTCCTCTTTGCTGTAGTACAGAGATGCCTACTTGCTCCGGCCCTCTCAGTTCCTTGGGGAACCGTGCAACTTCTCTGACAAGGAGGTGGAAGACTGTGTTACAAACAGACCATGCAGAAATCAGGTGCGATGTGAAGGCTTTGTGTGTGCACAGACAGGTATGACTGGGTGGGTGTAGGAGTGGGAGGGAAGCTTGTGAAAGAGATGATGGCACATGGTAATGGCATAATGGGCTATGTAGTACTCATTATCAGGGTCATGGGACAGGTCAGAAGAACTGCTTGTCCTCAAATCTTGGACCTCCTTTTATTTATATTATTGCATAAGCATCTCTATAATGTAGGTGTCATTATTATCCACACTTCACAACCAAAGAAATACACACTTGGACAGCTCACTTACCTCAATTCATTCAGCAGCTGGATCCAAGAACTGAAGGTAGAAATTTAGAAATTCAGTTTACATTCATTGACACCAAAAATACTTATGGTAGAATCAGAAGTCCTAGGTCAGGTCTTGTTTTGACTTTGTGATCTAGGAGAAGACACTTAATCTTTTTTTTGCATTATGGCTCCCTCAGCAGAATACTGAGGGTAATATTAGTGTCTTACAAGTTTGTTATAAGCATCAAGTGACAATGAATCTGTAGACTGATAGCTCTGTTAAGAGCTCAGAGTCTGGGACTGAGTATCATGTGGCAAAATCCAAAACAGTTGAGTAGTCATTAATATTACTTATCTTTGAAAACTCTTTGGTGACAGAGTCCCTGTCATTTGTTTTTCTGCATTCCCAAATCCAGAAAATCTCTAATGCATGATATAGTTGTTAAAATTATTGATTATCAAAAAGAAGGAAAGAAAATAAAGAGGAAAAATGGACAAATGGAAGAAAGGAAGGAGCACACAATGAATAATTATTCACTGCAGAAACAAGTAAACATTATTTACTTATTTGAGTATTTTTCCAACTCATGCATTTAGCTAATCCAAATAAATATCTACCTATTTCCGCAAGTACCTGGCAAAAATAAGGCTACTTTGACCTAAATTATCTAGATGGGAATTGCAGCTCTCTACATTCACTGTACCCTTGTGGATTGAGCTCCAGGATCTTTTAAAAAAGAAATGGGGGTTCTCAGTACGAATTTTAGGGTTTATTGCAAATGTAAAATTTCCATCCAATAAATCTGAGAGACTCTTTTACAGTGTGTCTATGGACTCATTATGGGCAGTGTTCCGTGGTTCTGGCCAAAGTCATAATGGTTATTCAGGCAAGCTTTAGTTTAAATGCCTTGTAAGAAACATTTGAAGACCGGATTGTTATTTTTCTGCCTTTTACATCCTGATATTGATTAAAAATGACCTAATATGGCCAAGAAAGCAGGGACACCTGTCTCATGAACTCTATTCCCCAACAATGTACAGATAAGAAAGGAAGTTATGTCAGTGGGGAAAAGCTTAGAGGCAGCAAAAGTAATGTAAACGGTTGTGGTGCTGAAGGCAGGATGGGTTAGTTAAAAATTCCAATCCTGCTGCAAACACTTACTAGCAATGTCACTTGGCCCTCTAAAACACTAACATAGTGATGATAACGCCTTCACAATACTTACCATGAGTCAATACCATTTTGTTTACTAATTCAAATTGCCTATGATCTTGTAGAATAGGTATGGTAACATCTCTATTTTACAGATGAGGGAACTGAGGCAGGGAAGTTAGATAACAAGCTAGTGCTACTGTAGGATCCACCAAACCCACCTCTTCCTAGGTTCAGGGAGAGAAGTCCAAACTGGCCTCCTGTCTGGATGCCTGGTCCCTGATTCTCAGGCACTTCGCCTTTCCCTGCCTTGCAGAATGGTTCCAATAATTTCTCCTGAAAGTGCATTTGTATGTGACTTATAACACATGACTACCAGTCTCCTTGTGCACCTCTGGAGCCAAACCCCACCCTTTGCTCCAGACAACCACTGGTGACTTCTAACACAATGGATCAGTGTTGCTTATTCTAGAACTTCACAGACCAGAATTTTACAGCATATACTTAAATATCTAGCTTCTTTTGCTTGCCAGACTGTCTTTGAATCCAGCCATGATGCTCTTCATTATGGTTCATTTCATTTTTATTTTTGACTAGGATTCCTGTATGTATGTGTGTGTGTGTGTGTGTGTGTGTGTGTTTATGTATCTGTGAGTGTGTATATCTACACATACACCACAACCTATTTATCCCTTCAGTGTTTATCAGTGTTGAGTTTTTGTTTTGTTTTGTTTTGAACTCCGGTGTATCAAGCTACAATACACATTTGTGTTGTGGGCATATGTTTTCATTCTTAATAAATATCTAAGAGCAAAAAAAAAAGTACATTTGTAGAAATGCAAGGCTGGTGTCTTTTGGGGGGAGCTGGCAAGAGGGAATAAATAATTGGTGCTATTACAAATCTGCCCTGG
This sequence comes from Castor canadensis, assembly GCF_047511655.1. Classification (NCBI taxonomy): domain Eukaryota; kingdom Metazoa; phylum Chordata; class Mammalia; order Rodentia; family Castoridae; genus Castor; species Castor canadensis. Next base: position 117,383,749 of record NC_133392.1, read on the forward strand.
CACCCAAGGACTAGTGCAAACAGGCATTCCAAGCCCAGCCACATGCTTGGCACCTGGTTGTGCTTATGCTGTGTTAGCTCCTCTTTTAAAAGCAGCCACACGACTGTGACAATCTCCTTTCTTCATTCCAGGGAGGTGTGTGAACCGCAGGCTCCTTTGCAATGGGGACAATGACTGTGGAGACCAGTCAGATGAGGCAAACTGTAGAAGAATTTATAAAAAATGTCAGCAGGAAATGGACCAATACTGGGCAATTGGCAGTCTGGCCAGTGGGTAAGTTACTGTTTTTCTGCCATGTGGATGGGAAGGCACCGAATGGAACTCTGGAGAACAGAGAAGGCAGGTGGGAGCTGGAATGAATAGTTTCCTTTCTGAAATAAATAAATAAATAAAAAGACTACAGTGTAAGGAAGTGGGTGCCTCTGGCTTCTCTGTGGGGCAGCTCCAAGTTGCTCCAGAAGCATGTCCCCTGGACAGACACGGGCCACAGAAAGGCCGGCCTAGGACCCTGGGACAGAGCTGTACATGGGAACCACTGGGGCTGCTGTGAGCTCTGGGGAAGAACCTTAACATCTGTAGTTCATCTGTTTCTGGAGCTTCCTCAGCATTGCCCCTGAACCCAGCTGAGAACTGGCAAAGTAGGTGATATCTTACTGTATCCTTAGGCTCCAGCATCCTGATGTACTAGAAAAAGAGGCTCTTAGTGGCTAGTATGGGAATGGCTTTCTGGGGCAGGTCTATAATCAATCTGTTTCAAGCCTCTGCAGATCTGTGCATTGGTCCAGTCATCTGGTGAGGTAGAGGAGCAGGGTCAGAAGAGGCCAAACTGGCCTGGCATTCACCCTACTCTCTTGCCACATTCTACAGCTTCTCAGCCTACAGGTGAAAGAGCGAGACTCCCCCTTCATGTCTGTTAAGACTCATTGTAAATGATCCTGCTGGAGAGGCAAGCAGTGACCCTTATGGAAATCACCTTCTCCCTAACAAATGTCAGATCTCAACCATAAAGTTTGTTATCAGAGACACACTCTTCACTGGAGATTATAATCCCGACCTCCCTATAAGGAAACTGAGGCCCTAAAAATTAAATAAGCTCCAGGGATCACACAGTCAGAGAGCAGGAGAATGGACATCCAAAATCAGAAGTGAGAGCCAATCTGACCCTATAGGAGGGGACATTTACCATAGAAGGAGCAGACAAGCCTGGAGAAAAGCACAGGTGAGGGAACAGGATTTGCAGGTGTATTGGGAGTGGCCAAAGATGAAGCTGGGGACCTGGTGTGTACCAGATACCAACAGCCTTGCCTGCTGAGACAGGAGTTTTCTATTTCATTCAGTGGGGTCTGCCAACTGAGTCTGTGCCACCTGCGAGCCGAGCCTTTTCATCTTCTCTGTGCCTTTTTCACAGGATAAATCTCTTCACAAACAGTTTGGAGGGCCCAGTTCTTGATCACAGGTATTATGCTGGTGGATGCTCCCCTCATTACATCCTGAACACGAGGTTTAGGAAACCATACAATGTGGAAAGCTATACCCCACAGGTAAGGGATAGTGGGGTAGCTGCTACAGAGCAGTGAAGGGGCACTAGAGGAGGAACCTGCAGCCTGCTAGCTGTGTGACCTTTCTCAACACACTTTTGTTTTGAGCTTCAGTGTTTTCATTGCAAAGTGGGAGGGAGCGCCTCAAGACCTGAGCTGAGGATGATAAGGGACAGGCTGGAACGCTAAGAGGAGCTGTAGTAGCAGTAATGCTAGCCACTCCGAAGATAGAGGGTAGTTTAGGATTTGGAGTCACACAGGACTGGTGGCTCATCCACTTGCCATCTATGTAATCCTTTGAGCCTCTGTCTTCCTGTCTTTAAATTGGGAGCCAGAAAGTTTCTATCTGCAGGGAGATGAGTGAGATAATGTCGGTGTTTAGCACAGCAGGGAGTCCTCAGTACATGTTAACTCTTGTTATCATTGTGGCCAAATCCTTGCCAGTCAATCCAGGAATTGTTCTAAACATTTTAAGTTCTAAAAAGCTGCACCCATGTAAACCTGTTCTGTGATTTGTGTACACACTCAGAAGCCTATCTCTCAGAGCAGTGTTTGAATACACTGTGTTACTGCAACACACACACTTGCCATTGGACAGGAAGACACTGGGTCCCAGTTTTATTTTCACCTATGATCCTTTTCCACTCTGGACCTCATTTTTCTTATCCTTAAAGTAAAGGGCAGGACTAGAGGATCTCAATGAAACCCTAACCCTGTCCCCTTTTTTCTTGCCCCCAGCAATGCATATTAGCTAAAAAAGAAAAAAATTAGCTTAGGACCAAAACAAGGGCCCAATCCATCCCTGCAGCCTCTATTGCGTAGGGGGACCTTAGATCTGCCATTTATTATCCAGAGTAAGACAGACCCCAGCATGAGCAGCACATGTAGACAAAAGCCTGTACTCTCCACAGCCAGCACTTCATGAGTGCTGTGTCCGTCACTGTGCTGGGCTTTGCCTCTATGGGCCCAATCCTCAGGACAGGCCTGTAGGAGGGAGATTATCATCTCCACTTTATACATAGAGAAACTGAGACCTAGAAAGGTGAAGTCATTGTCTAAAGTCATTCACCCACAAGGGCTATGACACAATGCATCTTAACAGCCTTGTCTCCAGCTAACATCCACACCACTGCTGTTCCTCTCCTGTGCTGTGGAGGGATTGTGCTCTTAAGGGAATTACAGGTGTCCACAGAAGTTGATGGGAATGGAGTGGAGATGATTCAGGATTGGTCACTCCAGGGCCACTGAGGCTGTACCCTTGGCAGTTCCCCTGTGCAATGATGGTGAACACTGGTGTTTGAGCAAGCAACTTCCCTAAGCTCTCTCTGAGACAAATGGGCCAAACTTCATCCACTTCAGGGACTTTAGATCCTTGTCAACAGTCATTTCCTCTCCCCATACAGTCTGGTTTGCCTGACTCCAGATTCATCCCTTCCAGTACAACCACCATGCTTTCAGAGTGATCTTCCTGGGCTCCTCTCCTCCCTCTGTGGGTTCTTCTTTGCATTAAACAAAGTAACTCAAAACCCTTACATCTTGATGCCAGAACATTCTCTTCCAACACCTGTGTCCCTCACTCCTTCATCTTCTGATTCAACCACACAAGCATCTCAAAAGTTCTCAGACATTTCCACCTCCCTCTGTACCTTTACTAAACCTATATCCCAGAACATCTCCCCTGCATTTCTGACAACTGAAATCCAAATCAAGTTCCAACTTCTAAATGTTGACTAGACCTGTGTCTCCTGCTGGGTTAGGACCCCTGAGGTGGGGATGCATTTGCCCTAATTTTTCTGTGTCTAGAACATCTACCTAGTCCAGGTCTGGCACACAACAAAAGTACAGTGTAGTGAACCCATCTGAGTCAAAGGAAGTAAAAAACATTTTCTTTTCTCTTCTTTTAGACCCAAGGCAAATATGAATTTGTACTAACAAAATATGAATCGTACTCAGATTTCGAACACAATGTCACAGAAAAAGCCACTAGCAGGTCCAGTTTCAACCTTGGTTTTAAAATATCTGGCACATTTGAACTTGGCATTAATAAGGCAAGCAATCAAGGGAAAATTTATATTAGCAGAACCAAACGATTCTCCCATACTGTAAGTACCCTTTTGTTGATTTTAAATATATGTGTTTTTTTAAATTTTATGCCTATAGATGTGTCTGACTTCCACATTACTTGTAGTCCTAACAGCCAATGAAATTTTTGTTGCCTTGAAATTCTTTTGTTAAGAAATACTTTGGTCATTAACTTACTTTTTAGAAAGGCTAAGCAAAGAAAGTTTTCTATAATTATTTTCTACTGTTCTTAATACATCTTTTCCTTTGGTTTCCAATAAACTTAAGATGTAGTGTTGTTAAATCAAAACATCACTGAAGATTTTTTCAGTCCACTGAAATTTGACTACTGTCTCAGACACATTTCTAAAATGTCACCTAAACCTCTTACCTTACTTCTTGGGGCATCTGGTGGAGCTGGCCACAGCATTTCTCTCCTATTTCTCTGCCTTGCTTTCTTATTAGTTTCCTTCCTGGGTTAAATATCAAAGCCTATTCTTTCTTCAATTTACAGCCATTGTGTTCCCTTACTCTTCTACTTACCTTGCCACCAGCTTCATTACTACCTCTACCTTTCTGTTAAGCTCCAGGGATGCCCTGTCCCCTCATCTGACCACCTCACCTAGATGCTTGGCTCACTCCAAATAAATTTCTTCCTTCTACATTTTCAATCGATGTGGATGGCATCTTTCCCCTCTACTTTTCTAGGCTAAGAATTGCAGAATGATATTTGGTGCTCACTTCTGCTTTGTTTCCACAGCTATTGGTCACCCAAACCTTCAGTATCACTCTCTAATATTTTTTACCCTAACTCCTATTATATCTCAATTAGCCCAGGCCCTTTCATCGCTTGTTCTGCCCTAGTAAATGTTCCCCCTGTCACCCAACTTGCCCCTTTACATGTGTGTGCTGCTGGAGAGATTCTTCTACAATACCAATGTAATCATATGTCTGATCCTATTGCCCAGAAGGTAAAGGTCAGAATCCATGATTTGGAGGAAGAGGAGTGATGAGTGTGGGAAGCAATGGGATATGATGTTGGAGAATCAGGTGATGGGCAGATTTGAGTAACCCTGAATTCCAGGGTGAAGAAGGTGCATTTTCTTTATACCCACTGAGCATTTTCAATTCAGGAGTGAGGTGGTAAAAAATTAATCAGAGGTAGACATGGAAATATCAAAACTGAAAGCCAACAATGATTCATAGGAGAGCAAACAAATAGTAAGGGATTCAGAAAGATTCCTGCTGCCAAAATATTAGCCAGTAGGAAAAAGGAACTTAGCATTAATTAGACAGTAACTATCTGTGCTTCTCTTGCCTCATCTTCTACACTGTCAGGTCTTTGGGGGCAGAGGCTGTTTCCTTCATTTTTAGATAAGAATAGCATTTAGTAGGTACTCAAGACTGAACTGTAGGGATGAAGGATAGGACAGCTTAAAATCAATTTACTTTTGTAGGAGGGAAAACAGTGGATTCTATCCACTTACTTTCTCTTTCTCCTTCTCCCCCATCCCTACCTCACCTCCCTGATTCAAATTGCATTATTTGATGCTAACATTGTGCTTAGCATTGCACTAGACTTGAGACCTAAAACAAATGCCATATGGTTCCTTTTTCTATTCAAACTTACTGTCTTATTTTTAAGTATGTGTATTATGAGGCTCAGTGCAATAACTTGATACATTTATATAAGGTATAATGATGAAATCTGACTAATTAGTGTTTCCTCTCTGTAATCACTTATTTCTTTATGTTAGGTACCTTCAAACTCCTCCTTCTAGTTCTTTATTAAATATGTAATAAATTGTTCTTGGCTTCATGTTCACAGTCTAGGAATAAAGGTAAACACATAAGCAGATCAATACAGCACGCCATATGCTATAAAAGAAAGATGAGCAAAAAGCAATGCAATCTTGGAAAAGGAGTGCATGTCTGGGATATCAGGGGATGGCTAAGTGGGGATTTAAAAAGTAAGTAGGGTGTGTATCCAGCAGAAAAGGGAAGGGAGAACCTTTCAGACCAAAGGAATGGCAGGTGCACAATTATATCATGGAAGGGAATGCAGGTTTGGGGAACATTACAAAGCTGGATGAATGCTGAGGTACAGTGTGGCTGGTGAAAAAAGGCCAGGTATGGAGAGGAGCACTTCAGTGTCGTAGAAACTGAAGCCAAAGAGGCTATTGGAGGACAAATTGTGAAGGTTGTATAGGCAAAGTAAGGGAGTTGATTTAATTCTGAAGACATTAGTGAGCCAATGAAGGAGTTTCCTGTTGCTGTTTAAGCCCTAGGGAGTATTATCATAATACTATCAGAGTTTTAGGAAGTTAACTCTGATTGGGGCATTGAAAGCAGACTAGAGGAAGAAGGGAGTTCAATGGGGAATCTTTTATAATGACCTAAGTAACCATGGGAGAGAGATTCTCCAAAGAAAAAGGGTATTTATTTGGGAATTGCTGAGCATTGGGATAGGAATAAGCAGCCTTAGTAAAGTATGTGAATATTCAAGGAGGTTTGGAAAGGGAAGTTTTTAAAGACAAAAGTGAATAGTATGACATGTTTTTAAACAGTAACCCTTAGGTTATTGGATTAATAACATAGGTGGCACCTATCTAAAGGGCAAATATCCTCAAAGAAGCTTTTTTTTTTTTTTTGGTGTAAGGTTGTGGTGGCCTTCATACAAGGTTATCATTCTAGATCATTCTATCAGACTTTTGTGATAGTCACTATTTTTAGACAATCATACATGAGAACCCTTCCTTCAACCTCCTGATTTATTTTTTTGTTAGAGTTGATGAAATAGACAACATATTAATTCTGACAACTTTCACAAGCTCAAAAAGAGAAAGATTTAGAAACTTCAGGAACAGAGTACCTAGTGACACAGGCAGGCAGGCTAAAGCAGAAGGAGGAGTCATGTGCCACAGGCAGGACTAGAACTGGGTGAGGGCAAGCCAAGAGGGAAAAATGGGGACCTGGGTGACAGGAACACACAGAACTGCATGGCTTTATGGAACTGAAGGTTTGGGGACTGTTGCTGAATGAACCTCACTGTTGGTTTCCACCATTGGTTTCTCTCTTCTGGCTGCACCTCAGTATAGGGACCTCTTACCTTAGGTTGTAATAAGACCTCCTTCATTGCTTATCTTTCCTTCTATTTCTTCTGAAATCACCAGCTTTCAGTCTATTTCATACCTCAGGAAGATGCCAAACTTCTGGAAAGTACCAGATGGTAAATATTTTGAGCTCTGTCCCCCTAGTGGCTCCATTGTAACTTCAGTTCTGCTGCTAGTGTGACAACAGCTATAGACAATACACAAACAGGCAGCAGATTTGATATATAGGCCGTGGTCTGCTGGCTCTCCCATAAGCTACATATCTGGCCTTCCTAAAGAATGTCTTAGTCTTTCTGGAATGGCTTTCCTTCACTGAGTTTAAAAGATAAAAGCAAACAGGTTGTGTTTGCAAGTTACCACACCCTGCTCCCATCCAAGTATCTCCAGGCGCCCCCACCTGCCCCACCTTGCCTGTTTCTGGCTACCCTTCACTGTTTATTTACTGCAGTAAGAAGGTGAATTCAGAACAAACTCCTCCAAGCCAAAAAGGATGTCAGAACTTTATAAGAATTGAAAGGTTGACAAAGAAGCCATGTTCCCTCAAATATCCTGAAGGAATCATAAGAATGATGACCCTTGGCCAAGAACATCGGATGGTATTTGTAAAGTTCATCTTCTCTTTCCTGATTCCAAACATTAAAGGTCTGATTTTCCCATGTTGGTATTTCATTTAGAAAAGCAAGTTTCTGCATGCACGCTCTGACCTTGAAGTAGCTCATTACAAGCTGAAACCTAGAAGCCTCATGCTCCATTACGAGTTCCTTCAGAGAGTCAAGCAGCTGCCCCTGGAGTACAGCTATGGGGAGTACAGAGATCTCTTCCGGGACTTTGGAACACACTACATCACGGAGGCTGTGCTTGGGGGCATTTATGAATACACACTCATTATGAACAAAGAGGCCATGGAGATAGCAGGTGCGCTACCCGAGGGGCCATGGCCTTCCTTCTGGGGCACACAGAGGGACAGGCTGATGGGGAAAGAATGTCACATTAAAGTTGAACAGGAGTCAGAAGCTGTGATGCTAGTTTTCCTCTAACTACTGGCTCCACCTTCACAATCACATTGGCAGGTTCTTCATCCTCCTCCTCTTTTTGGCTTATTGATGTCAATCCCTCACTAGTGCTCCCTTGAGGGAGTCCTCTTGCCCACAACTACTCTTTCTGTCCAATCATACCTGCTTCTTGGCTTTAAACACTTTCAAAATGCAGATAGCTCCTAATTTTTTTATTCATCCTGGTCTCTTTTCTGGACCTAATATCTTCTGTTGAAATGCCTTCTTGGTATCTCTATTTGAATATCTAACAAACACCACAAATGTAACATGCCTTCCAAAAGCACTTTTGATTTTCTTTTCCAAATATGTGTCCTCTAAAGTCATCTACAGCTTGGAAATGGTTCTACCCAGCCGGTGAACCAGCCAAAAACCTAGGAGTCAACCTTAATTATTTTTCTTGCCTTCAGTCTATTAGCAAGTTCCTTCAACTCTACCTCAAATTACATTTTTTATTTTCATGTTCCTACCATAGGCTTCACATTTAAAATTTAATATGAATATGAATTACAAACAAATCTTGGAAAAGGCAGGTTGTGACACAATAGGCTTTGGGTGAGACCCCAAATTCTGTACTTCTAATAAGCTTAGAGATGATGCTGCTATTTCACAGGCCATACTTTGAGTAACAAGGACTCAGGTTACTGTAGTCTTCAGGCTAATATTCACCCCCCAATCTTTCCCTATAGTCCATCTTTCCTACAGGCATTCCAGGTCTTTCCATCTACCCTCAGCTACCAGTCTCGGGGGTGAATCCTACTTTCTAATTCAGTATTCTGCCCTACAACAGGGCACTTGTTCAGTTCTACTCTATGTCATGGAAATTACAGAGGCAGATTCAGGGCTTAATTGTATGTCCCAGGTTCTTGCAAGAGGACACATGGTAGACAGTAAGTTTATGTCAGTATGACTTCAGTCTTGCCAAGACCAAGGGATGCCTTTCTCCAAAATAGTGCTCTTAAAACTACTCTCTGTGATTCCTAAAGCTGCTTCTTACTTAAGGCCTTTGTGATCTCATAACCCAGGAAATGTAGAATTGCTCCCACTCTTAGAGTTCCACCAGCATGCAGCAAAATAACCAGAGCACTGCACCTCTTTTGATGTGACATTTGTCACACTTACATAACCCCAAAATTCTTTTTCTTGTAACACCTGCTAATGTTTCATGGGAGTTGTGTTTCAGGGGACATGCTTTGGGAGAACCTGGTCTTCTGCAGTTTTGCTAGCAATCCTAGTAATCAGAGTTGCTCTTCCTTCCCTACCTCAGCTCCAAAGCACTAAAGACAGGTGCTTATCAGTCATGTGTTAGATTCAGCCAGACCAGGGGAGAAGGATGCCTCAAAGAGAATTAGGGAGGAACAAAGTACCAGACAGTACCAGACAATTTGTATACATAACTTTAATTCATTAATAATCCTCTTTGACTACTTTATCAAAAATTAAAGAAGGGTGGGTCTGGGGAAGGCAGGAAGGTTGTAGCAGACATTGTACTTCCTAAATCAGAACCCTGGGAACCTGATAAGGAGGCCAATTTTGAGAGAATAACTGAGCACTTCCCCTCTTTGAAGGCAGGGAAAGTCCTGGGAGGAGGGTGAAACAGGAAGTTAGGTATGATCTCTGTGAGGTCTCTGCTCTGGTGCCAGTGACTGCGTGCACTTCTTGGCATCAAACTGGTGACTTGTTTATTTGAAACTTTGTTCCTGTGACATCCAAGGAAGGGTTAGGCTTCTAGAGTCACTCTTACGAAAAAGAACAGAGTGAATTACCTTGCAAGTCTCAGACCTCTTTCCTTGCTTCTTCCAGATTATTCCCTTGACGATGTCCAAGCTTGTGCCAAACTAGATTTTCAAATTGGTGGTGCCATTAAGGGTGTCTATGTCAAGCTGGGTGTGTCAGAAAAGAAATGCAAGGAGATTCTGAATGAAATCAAAGGTGAGAGCAAAAGGCATGTGACTTCTGCACTTACAACTTTTACCTTCCTTGCACTCTTGGTCCCAGTCTTTCTCTTAACTGAGCACTGGATTTTCCAAGGCATGCAATTAAAATAGTAGTCAATCCAATAAAAATCTACCAAGCTCCTAGAATGTGCTGAGTGTACTGAAAGGAATAGGATTCAACTCCTAACCTCATGTGCACATGTAAGATAGGCAAGCAGCAAAATAAGCAATGACAAGACACACCCAGGCTAGAGCATCAAGACAGGTTTGCCAGAGGAGGGAAACAACTCGAGAACTAAAGTGTCCAGGTCCTTTGTAGGCAGGAAAAATAACCTAACAATAATTCTACCCTGGGTGCTGGGAGTTGGCCTGGCTAGAGGTAGGATGCTGGGATTGAGGCAGGTCGAGGAGGCTGGGCCTCGCCTAGGAGAAGGAGAGTAGAAAAGTAGCATAGTAACAGGTCATGTGGCAGCGGCCGAATGGCAAGGGAAGTCCAGACCTGGGGTGGAGATGGAACCAGCCAGAGTGTAGAGCCCTGTCTGGGAACAGGGAACCTGGAAGCAGTGCTAGGAGTTAGGAATCAACACAGCAATGGAGTAGGCAAGAGGCAGAAGGGCAGCACTGCAGCCCCTAGACCCTCTGTACCTCATGGGGCTCTGCCATTACCTGCTCTCCCTGCTGGGTTCCTGCCAGAATTGCATGTGAAGAATTCCACAGCTGAGACAAAGCACAATAAAGCACAACCACAGAAATTAACTGTTGACCTCAAGTAACCATTTGTACTTGAGACTGATTTGTTGACATTGCTTATTTGTTCGTTGTGATGGGGCTAGGTACTCACTAAAGAAGACTTGTGAAGCAACCCTCATCCAAGTTACTGAATGGAGTAGACTATGGCCCATACCCACAAGGCCTTGTGATTACAATGTCTCCCATCCTTTGCAAGATAACCTATGACTATCCCAACTCCTCCTCTCCTCCTTCAGAGGTACTAGGGTTTGAACCCAGGGCCTTGTGCTTGCTAGGCAGGTGCTCTGCCACTTAAGCCATGCCCCCAGCTCTATTTGAGTTTAGTTATTTTTCAGATAATGTCTTGCATTTTTTGCCTGGGCCAGCCTCAGACTGCAATCCTCCTAACTATGCCTTTAAGCATAGCTGTGATTACAAATGTGTACTACCATACCCTGCATGTATGAGCTCTCATTAACTTTTTGCTCAGGCTGGCTCAAACTGAGATTCTCCCAATTTCTACCTCTTGAATAGCTGAGATTGTTCCACCATGCTTACCACTATCCCAACTTCTACGCTAAAAATGTCCTTCCTTTCCTTATACTTTTACCATATATATATAGTCACTAACTGATATGGCTTAGTGTTGCTTATTTTTTAACTTCATATGGATGGTATGTAATCTTTCCAGTCCTGCATTTTGCATTCAATATCATGTTTGTGCTTGTAACTATAGTTATTTCCCTCCCATTGCTTCAAAATCTTGTAGCATATGAATGTATATCTAATCTATTCTGTGTCCATTTCCTTGTGCATCTTTGATGGCTATTTGGATTATTTCCTCTTTTAAGTAATTGGAATCAGTACTGCTATGAACATCTTACATAGTCAACTCAGAATGGGAATGCTTATTGATGTGATTGGAATTTTCTGGATAACTCCATGAGAAGTTAAAATAATAATTGTTTTATAGAAGCCACTGTTCAGAAAACATCTGTTCCATGCTGAGCCAAGTCTAGTTCCTACTTTATAGTGAAGATTAAATGACCACGCACATGCACAATGTTTAGGTTAGCGACTGACCCGGAGGTGATCATTAATCAGTAGCTGTTATCTTTCCACTTATTCTTCATGTGGATGCAGAGGATTCACTGTAGATGAGGAAAAGAGAAAGCTCATCCCATATAAAGGACTTGTTTAAGACCGTAAGGCTAGATGAAGTCAAAGCTGAGGTTCAGGCCTGCTGGAAGTGTTTGGCAGGGGGATGGGAGGTTGAACCATTTCTGTCATTCAAGCTCCCACATACTCGAGTCCAAGGAACCAGTTTGGTGAGATCGTTATTTGACCAGGAGCAGTGATTATCAACCCAGACAGACCTTGTTTAAAAATCTATCAGCTACTGAATGTGTGGGTCTGGGCAAGTGACTTAAAAGTTCTAAGTATGAATTTTATCATTTGTGAAGTAGAACTCATGATGCCTGGTTCATAAAATTGCCATCAGGTATAGCAAAATGCTATATAACCTACCTGTCACTCTACACTTTTACTAATCTATTTTTTGTCTTCTGTCTGTCTATCTATCTATCTACCAATCTATTATATGTTATCTATCTATCTTCTATCTACAAATCTATTACACATATGTTTATTTATATACCACCCATCAATCTACTTGTTTACCAATCTATTATCTATCTGCCTTCTCTCATCTATTGATCCATATGTGTATAAAGTCTAGTTATCATCTACCCATCTTCCATACACTAACTCAGTGACTGAAACTTGTAGATGCTTGAGTCAAATCTCTCTTCCTTGTCCTGCCTCCAGCCTGCACTATATATAATTGGGTGAGCTAACCTTTTACCACATGTAATGTAGGCAGGGTCGTGTCTTATTCTCCCATATCTCCCAGGCAAATTCAATGAACATTAGAACAACCAAATTGTTGGTTGGGCTGCAGTAAATTCTAGGGTGTAAAAATGGATCCTCTGATGACATGCCCCCTTTTTAATGCCCATTTCAGACAGAAACAAGAGGAACACCGTGATAGAGGACTTGGTGGTCCTTGTACGAGGAGGGACAAGCGAGCACATCACCACCCTGGTTTACAAGGAGTTGCCGACAGCTGACCTGATGCAGGAGTGGGGAGATGCTGTGCAGTACAACCCTGCCATCATCAAAGTTAAGGTACACACATCTGCTCTCCCCACCCTGCTTGTAGTCAGAACACAGTCTCTGAGGGCCCATGATGAGTTAGAGTATGGAATGTAGACATGAGTCAGACACAGATCCCAATCTTGAGGCACATACAATACAGCAGAAAATATATCTGAGATGAACAAATTAGAACACAGTGGCTCAAAGTCAGGCATGGTGGCATATGCCTGTAATCCAAGCTACTTAAAAGGCAGAGGTAGGAGGATCATGGTCTATGGCTGGCCCCCAGCAAAAAACACATGAACTCATCCAAAAAATAACTAAAGCAAAAAAGGACTGGGTACATGGCTCAAGAGGTAGAGCATTTGCCTAGCAAGCATAAGACCCTGAATTTAATCCCCAGTACCAAAAAAAAAAAAAAAAAAAAAAGAACCTCACCACAGCAGTCAGTACTACCTAGAGAACTTTGCACCTTCTCACTTGCACCTCACCTCACGTTGCTAAAGGAAATCAACAACCAACTTCTGATTCCACATTTCCTAAATTAATATTGTATTTCATCAGAAAATCACTAGTTTATCATTTGCCTATTTAAACACTTAAGCATTCAACCAGCAAATAGTTGCTAGTTCCTGCTGTGTTACAGGAAGTAAGGTACTGGGAATAACAGAGAGAGAGGCTAGGATGAAGAATAAAACCTGGATGAAAAGTGAGATACATACATGCATAACTGAATTATAGGACAGGAGGAGACACCATGATAATCACTAGTATGCTTGGAGCATGTGCTGTGTTCGTGACACTCTGCCAGGGGCTTTAGGAATGTTATTTCATTGAATCCTTGCAGTGCCTTGCAAATTATATGTGTGCTTACCTTCTTCCATGACTGATAACAAATCAAGAGTCAGAGAGGTTATACCCATCTCTGGGAGATCAACAGTCTTTGTTAGGTCCAACAAGAGTCTTCAACTCCTTGGTGAATAAAAAATAATGATCCAAACCCCTGTCACCCATGCCAAAGGAGGTTTGCAATCTTACACTTAAAAAGATGCCTGTAAGAACAGAACTGACAGACACAGCAGCAATAGTAGGTCCTCATCTGTGGGTGCTTCTGCGTGGTACCCATAGCACACCTTACCCTTGTTCTCTCCAGCGTCTGTACAATCATTGGCAGTTCATTGTCCACCCTGAGAGTCCTCCTTGCAGTCAAGGAGGGGGAATAAGAGGCAGGAGCTTGACAATAGACTGGAGTCCCAATCCTCACAGTTTCCCACAGGGTCTTTACTTGTGTGTCAAATGCATAGTTCCAGAGAAGAAGAAGGCTGTCATTCAAATCCTCTCCACTTTTCCTCAATAGTGACACTCAAGGCACAGTCACTATAGGCTGCAGCTACTGCAGTGAAATCTAGACTTGATTGGTGACAGGATGACACTGGTTGACATCACAGCCTGGCATAACAGACAACAGAGAGTTCAGAGGAAAAATAGGTCCCTGGCTTTTACTTTCTACTGAGACATCTTATCTGAAATTTTTTTAAACTGAGACCCAAGGGAATTCCCTGGACTGCCAAGGCCAAGCATGTGATACAATGTGAGATGTTTTTAGGAGTGGGAAAGGCAAGAGTATGGAGGATTTCTATGCACCTCTGTAGTTCCCTCACCTGAGCTGGAAACATATGTTCAGGTATCTCCTGCTTCATGCGTTCTTTCTGGTCAGGAAAAACTGCAGATGGCTTCACATTATCTCAGAAGAATTCTTTTCTGCAGAACCAGCTTACCAGATGGCTTACCTATCGATTAGATTTTCAGGACAGCAGAGCCCAGTAGATAAGAAATTCCTAGACACAGGAATGTTGGCTAATGCCTGAGTACATTAACAGTCTTTAAGATCAAGATTCGAGACATGATTTCTATAGTCACCAGATAGGCCAGGGCAGGGGGTGTGGGGGAAACCACAGAAGAACCCACTCACACTATCTACTTTAGACATGGACATTAGACATTTAGATACTTCCTTGTTCAAAGAAAAGTTAAAAGCAGAAATGGATATATGAAGAGATTTTGGATACAAAAGATGGAAACTGTGTTTAAGATGCAGAAAATGAGCACGTCTACATAATAGAAAAACAGAAGTAAATTTTAAAATGCACTTGCTTTGTGACTATAATAAAATTCAAAAATATGAGGAAATTATGAAATAAAAAATAGAAGCTGAGATGTTTAGACACTAATCAGATGAAAGAGAAGTGGCTGGATATACGGAACCAAAGGCATAATGGCAAAATTAAAACCTACATTGGAAACTATAAAGAACAGAACTGACACTGCAGAAAATTGAGTCACTGATGTGGAAGGTGCTATAAAAATGTTCTTATAATGTAGAAACAAAAGACAAAGAGATTAAAACAATGACAGAAAAGAAATATGATGGATAGAGTACAGAAGTGGAAATCTAAAATACAAAGACTTCTTCCTGAGAAAGAGACAAGATTAAACGTGAAGATACATTCATCAGCCACATAATAAGAGAAACTTCCCTGAGCTGATGCTACAAAAATAACAGCTCACTGTAAACCAGGCAAAAGTACTATACTTTTTTTTTACAATACTGAAACACATCCTGCTGAATGTTTTACTTTTAGAAACAAATATATCCCACAGAAATAAAAATCAAAATGTTCCTTTGAGTCTTTGTAACATGAAATGCCTGAAGATAATAGAGTAATAATTACTAAAGTCTTAAAGGAAAAATTTTGTGACCTGATGAAGTGTTCATCTATGAGTGAAGAATTCCAAAGACATTTTGAAATAGTAAAGAAATCACCAAAAAAAAAAAAACAAACAGGACTCACAAAAAAGATTGCCAAATTATTGTTTATCTGACAATCAAATGTAACTTCTTGCATTTAATTGCTAATCTTAGCCCCATAGTCTATCATTTGTGTGTATTTCTGTACTAGTCAGGAGGCTAGGTTATTCGCAGGGACCTAGAATGGAGAAGCCACTCTAGGGAGCTCAGGCATTACCTAGGGTGGAATGAAAGAGTATGATAGTGAATGGTGTCACAGAGGTCAGGAGAGCCTGGTCTTGCTGCAGAGAAATAACCTGCAAACTCAGTGACTGAATTCAACAAAAGCTTATTTCTCAACCACACAGCATGCCCAAGAAGTACTGGTTACTGGTTTCATTAATGTGGTCATTCGGGAATCTAGACAAAGGGGGCTTTATCTTGTCACATGTTCCCAAGATCACTGCAATGAAACTAAAGGAATGCAACAAGTTACTGTGCTCTGGAAACATCAACTTGGAATTGGCACTCTTCTGTTCACCTCTTGCTAGTCAGATCAAGTCACACTGCCAACCTGCCTCTGTGCAGGCAGTCCCACCATGCGCAAGCCTGGTTTTGATGAACTAACTTTGAGTCCAGAAGAAAAAAAAAAGGTGAAATATTTGGTAAGCAGTAATAATGACTATCACCCCTTTCTGAAAGAAAATTTCTCCAGGATTTTCTAAAAGAAAATTACTCCAAACCAAAAAAGCCATAAAATGCAATGTGGTTATACTTAGCTGATAAAACAATGTCAGATTTGGACTGATAGATCTCATCACCCAAAATACAATCTGAATTTTAGACAAGAAAAACAGGATAATCACATGACAAGTAGCTCATCACAGTAATAATAATAATAATTTTGCCACAAATGAAGTCCTTGCTATGTGAGCAATGAAACAATTTATAAGAAAGATACAGTATCAAAGGAAATGGACAACACTCCGTTGACTAGTAAAGTTACAAAAATTTAATGTCTCTAGCAATAAAAAATAAAAGCTAAACTGCAAATTAATATTAGTTTTTACCTATCAAACTGACAATGATTAAAACTATAATATGCAAAAGCCTTAGGAGTGATGAGATGGGTATTTTCGTAAAACAGGATGAGAATACAACTTGGTACAATTTAGGAAATGCTCTCTCGAAAATATTAAAAACTTTTACGGTTTTTGATCTAATAATCCCAAATGGAAGAAACTACTAAAGAATTCATTTTAAAGGTTGGTAAAAATAGATGTATAAAGACATGCTGGGTTTAGTTATTTATAGTAGCAAAAGGGAAAAGAAGAAAAGTAACACCTTAATGCCAGACAACAGAAAAGCTGAATACATTGTACTTCATCCACTCAGCAGGATATTCAGGAGCCACTGAACAAAAATGCTACCCATGCACAGTGCACTGTGTGGAAACACATTGTGATAAGTGAAAAAATAGGATATAAAATTGTATTTAGGCACCAACTTGGTATAACTATCTATCCATTTGCCTATCTAAAATACATATATTGAAAGGAAACAGAGCACAATATTAGGAGTTCTAATCCTTATTCACCACTCACTGCCTGTGTGACCTTTCTCAATCAACTTGACTCTTCTGTGCCTCAGCTCTTTCTTCATCTGTGTGATGAGGAAAGAGAAGATTACCTAACTCAAAAGATGGTCATGAAGGTTAAGTTGGATGACGAGTGTGAGGTATAAATGTGAACTATGGTAGTAGTTACTTGACATTATTAAGAGCACCAGGGTCCACTGTAGAGGGTGGACTGCATGGAGTTTAATGGAGTTCACCAACTGTCTCCTTGTGACAGTGTGATAAATACACTTTTCACAAGTGCAGGTTTGTGAAGGATCCAGTGAACAATGTAAATATTTAGAGTTGAGTATTGGGGGAGAGGTGCAGAGGTAAGAGGAAAGGAGAAAAAAATAAAGAAAATAGAGGGAGGAAGGAGAGAAAGGGGTGGGGGAGAGACAAGAGGAAAGGAACAGCAAAACAAAGAACAGACATGTGTGCCATGTTAAATTAACAAGGGAGCTGCAGAGTCACTGCCAGTGCCAAGGCAAACCACATTCTCTTTCTGAGATATTAGCAAGGGAAAGAATCAAGCCACTTGTATCAATAATCGTGATGAACCAGCAAGAAAAACACAGGTTTTGGATTTGAATTCTGGCAATGCCATTTTATGAGTTATGTGACCTGAATCTAAATACTTACCCTCATCTGAGAGTGAGCTAATAATCATGACCTTGGGAGGGTGCTGTGGGTCCTATTTGCAAACCTCCATGCAGCTCCTGGAGGTACAGTATATGTGGAAGATTTGCTAGGGTATGGCTACTGACTGTCTCTGTGACCTGGTAGGAAAATGCCATAATGGTTAAAGGCAGCCTTTGAGGTGCTTGGAGCAAAAGCAGCCTGTTGGAGTAGCTCTTCAGTGGTGTACAGTAAGCTTCCCCTTTCCTCTCTCCTTCTCAGCCCCTTCCCCGTGTGTGGCCAGCAGGCTGGATGGTTCTGCAAACAGCTTGTGGATCAATTCATTGACCACAAACTGGTGAGACAATGGGACCACCGAGGGGCCTTGCTTTGCCCACTAGAGCGAAGGTCAGCATCAGATGCATTAAGAAATGGAAGCAATTTTCTTCCCACTGGAGGCTTCTATTAGGCATGATTGCCTGCATTTAGACAGACCCTAAACTCTCCAAGGCTGAATTAGGGCAGGATCACAAACAAAACCTGGACAGGAACCTGGCTCTGGAGCTGGTACTTGAATCAGCTCCAGTGTAATCACCTCTTTGAACTGTGCCTAAGGTTCTTCTTACACAGTGCCACATCCACCACACTGCCATGTCCACTGGGTGACTGGCAGTTGTGGTTTCTGCTTCATACAGGTGACAGTCATACCCTCTCCTCTATGCCCGCTGCCATTGCCCTACCAAGGCCTTCTGGTCTTCTTCATCGAGCCTCTTTACTCCCAAGTTGGAGGCTGTTCACCCTAAAACACAAACTTGAGCAGCATGTAGCCCTGGTCTCCTGGGGCTTACAGTCCAAACAGAGAAGAAAAAGAGAGTCATCTGCACTTGGGAAAATTTAATGACTATAAAGAAGCAATTGAAAACCAGAATTGGATCAGATTAATGGTACAGATAACATCCTGAGGGAAGGGGTTTTGTGAGCTTTGGAGCAATGGAAATGCTTCCTGATGGGGCTGGTTGTATGATGTGATTAATCCTGACAGATTTGGAGGAAGAGCAATGTGGACACAATGATCCTACAGTCCTTTCAAAGAGCTTCTGGAAATTCACCTCCTAGACCCCAGAGGTTTACCTTCCACTCCTCTCTCCCTCCCACCTGCTCTTCTACAAGTTACACTGTTGTGTGCAACCATCATGCTGTACCTCTGTACTCCTCATGCCGTACTCTGTACTCCTCAGCTTACCATGAGGAGCTGATAAACCCATCATAAATGGAAACCACCAATGGTGGAAAATGCATAGATTACAGGTGGTTCCCCCTCATGATCACAGAACTGACTGGATGCTGGGCTCCCTGCCTCTGTCACTCCTGTCCAACACCATAGGATAGCATCATAAATCATAGCCTTAGTCTGGGAAATGGTCAAAATTTAAAATTCAAAGTATAATTTATACTGAATGCAAATCACTTTCATATCCTCTAAAAGTTGAAAAATTGTAAGTTGAAACTTTCTAATTCAGAGGTGGTCTGTAATCATCTATTGATGTGTTTTGTTTCTGTTTCTGAGTTCCTTGAAGAACAAGATTTTTGCATGACTCATTATTTATACTTCATGCCTAGCACTTAGTGGGTGTTCCGTGTTGACCTGAAGTTGCATGAACTAATTGTGTGTGCTGGGTGGGGCAGGTGGAGAGGATGGGCATCCATCTGTGAGCTGTGGCATCCATCCAGTTCCACAGGGATCCTGTGTGTTTTCTATGCACTGACCCATGCCCATTTCTTGGTAGCCTTGCTTTAGGTCTCTAATTGATGATTGTTTGCTCTTGAAAGAAATGCTCTTTCTCCCTTCCCAGGCCGAACCTCTGTATGAACTGGTAACAGCCACAGATTTTGCCTACTCCAGCACAGTGAGACAGAACATGAAGCGGGCCCTGGAGGACTTTGAGAGAGAAATCAGCTCCTGCCACTGTGCTCCATGCCAAGGCAATGGAGTCCCTGTCCTGAAAGGTACCACTTCCAGGCCTCTGGGGTCCCTAGTGGAAGCCATTCTCTGGAGAAGGCTGACTCTGGGCTTAGTGTTTGCCCACCTTTATTTCCCAAGGAGTGAGAATATAGGCAGGTAGGAGATACTCCTCTTGTTGTTCCAGCCTCAAGGGATAGAGAGGAGGGACAACAGCATTTAGCTGGAGCCAGCGTAGGCTGAAGCAAGTGTTCTGCCACAAGGGTCAGTTAGACTCAGGGAATATCTCCTAGACTGAGAAGAGGCTCCAGGGTGAGCTGGTGAAACACATTGCACATGTCCTGACTAATATGAAGTGAGAAGATTTGAAGGTGGCAGTAAGGATAAAACCTGATTGTTAACTTTGGGGGTCATCTCTTGAGTTACTGGAATGGACAGGGCAAACCAAGAGGGTTGGAGTCTGGGATGTCATGCTCCCTCTATGATGGGCTAACAGGACTCAAGTTAGTGACTGAGTAAGCCAACTAGAGACAGGGCACAGCTCACGTGGATGGAGGGAGCCCAGCAGAAGGATCACAAGAGATTCTTGAGAGTACTTGAGAGTGCCTGGGAGTGGCACTGAGGTATATGTGTGTAGTTTCTTGGATGGATCTGAGCAAAGCAGACATAGGGAGGGATAAGGCCTAGAGGTTCTTCCATCAGCACAAGGATCTTCCCTGAGTCTATAGGAAGTGGAATCGGTGCATCAACACATTTTGGTCCAGGGGGCCAAAATCCCTCTTGCCTTGCAAGAAATGTAGACCTAGAAGCCGGTGTCCACCTGAGGTTGTAGAGTGGTGGTGAAGGAAAATAGGGGGAAAAAAACTGGAAACCTCACAGAATATGTCCTGTGAAGGACAATTCTGTAAAGTGGTTCCTACCCTATGATCTGATGAGAGAAGCTTTCAGGGGTCAGATTACAAATTAGCATAAGGAATCACTTGCAAAGGCTCAGAGCCAGCAATGGTAGGATGAGTCCTGTAAGAGTATGAGTTTCTGGTCCCTAGTGGTATTCAAGTGGAGGTTGAAACATTATTTGTGGTGAATGGCTTGCCTCAGTGACTGCTAATGTAGATTCTGACACTGAAAGCTTATAAATGTGGGTTGAACATCAGCTAAGAAGTAATTTTCCCCAACAGTCCACATAATTCACCATGATGGTAATAAACACCTTTCACAAACAAAGAACTCTCTAGAAAAGAGCAAGTGTTCTTGGCATTGAACCTGCTTATTGCAAACTGCCCAACTCCCTGTTTGCCCTGTGCTAACCCAATGGAAAGGCCAAGATGGGGATGACTGAGCTCCAGGATCTTCACCTCAAGTGTTTCACACCCTCTCCACCTGGTCTACTCAGGATCACGCTGTGACTGCATTTGCCCTGTTGGCTTCCAAGGCCCAGCCTGTGAGGTCACCTCTCGGAAAGGTAAGGAGTCTTCAAGAGTTGGTTGGAAAAGGGAACTCTGGGGGAGTCCAGAGAATAATTCATAAAAATGAGAGCAAGGTAGAGTGTGGAATTGGAGGCTAGATACTGTGGAACCTGATGTCCATCCTGGCTCCTTTTGTATTTCATTATTTTTACAACTGAGAATGCTTCATGTTACTGACTGCCAGTGCATGATATTTTTGAGTCCTTTTTGGATTATTCTGGAGTGCTTATACTTTTTCTACTTAGTAAACTCCTATTCAGCTCTCAAAATCCAGAACAGACCTCCCTTCTCTGTAAAAAATGTCTCTAATCTCCCAGTAGAATTAGTTTATTCCTCTGCTGGGCACTCACAGGACTTTGAAGTGTATCCATCATCACTCATTGTGTCGTGTATATCTGTCTCCCCTCCCTCTGTCAGTAGGACTCATGTCCCGTTTACTTCTACATCTCCATGGCCCCACACACTTGTTGGTCAGTGATATATATTGAATTGATAAATGAAAGACTAAGCTTCCCTTTTGTCTCTCAAATTCTTTGGCCAGTTTATCAGAGTTCTCAGCCTCTCACTCTTCTCTCATTTTCAGTACTTCATGTGACCTTAAAAATGAACGTAGTAGTGCTGGGTGCATACCTGTAATCCCAGCACCATCGAAGCTGAGGCAGGAGGATTTTGAGTTACAGGCCAGCCTAGGCTACATAGTGAGACCCTGTCACAAAACAAAAAACAAAGACAAAAACAGACATGGCATATCCAGTTCAAAGAACACTTACTGGGCACTTTATTACGTAGCAGGCACTTTGCTGAGTGTTTGGACTCAGCTTGGGCTCAAATTTTTCTTCATCATTTAATAACTATGACCTGGAGCAAAGTGCTTGTCCTCCTTGTATCTTAATTTCTGCAACTTTGAGATGGAGATGATCCTATTACCTTCTCATACATTTGGCTCGAGTTCATAATAAGGCATATAAAGAACTTAGAATGATGCCTGATACATTGGAAAAGCAGAATATAGATGGATTCCTTTGTTTTAGGGTGCATTGTTACTTTGTATTTTAGATATGATAAATCCTTTCATCTTTGCAACAATCTCATGAAGCTGATTCTCTTGATATCCTCACTTTATATGAAGAAACAGATTCAATGGGTCACTGGTCATTACTGTAAGTGTAGGAACCCAGGCTCAAGCCACTGGGACTGTCCGCACAGCTTTTGATCTAAAAGCTGGCCTGTGCTGTTTTCTCAGTGAAATGGTCAAGGCTCTTTGCTTTCTCTCCTCTCACACTTCAACCAAGCCCCAAACAGAAATTTGCCCAGCAAGTGCAATACACAACCACAACCACAGAACTTTTTTTTTTTTTTTTATGATTTCATGGGTTTTTTTTTTTTTCCTTTTTTTATTGTTGTGCTGGGGAGGGGTACATTGTGGCATTTACAAAAGTTCTTACAATATATTAAATATATCATACTTGAATTC
Organism: Castor canadensis; assembly: GCF_047511655.1. Classification (NCBI taxonomy): domain Eukaryota; kingdom Metazoa; phylum Chordata; class Mammalia; order Rodentia; family Castoridae; genus Castor; species Castor canadensis. The sequence goes on from NC_133392.1 coordinate 117,406,257, forward strand.
ACCCCTCCATCATCCTTTATCCCCACTACCCCATTCCTGGAATAGTTTCAACAGGCCTCATTTCTCCATTTACATACATGTCTGCACAGCATTTGCACCATATTCTCTCTCTCACACTCTTTCTTCACATCCTCCCCCCTCCCACTGGTACCAACTCCCAGACAGGACCTGTTCTGCCCTCCTGTTCTCTGATTTTATTTTAAACAGTGACAATTTTGTTTGTTTAAGATAGCTGTATGGGGAGTTTTCTTGTGACATTTCCACGTATATATGTATTATAACCCAAATTGGTTCATCACCTGTTTTTCTCCTTTCTACCTTTGTCCCTTTCTGGTGATTTTAACAAGTTCAAAAATTCTGTATTCATTCTTGTATAGGAAGTGCATCAACCATATTCACCTTCTTAACTTCCTTCTTTTACCCTCCCTCTCTCATATATGACCTCCCATTAGCATGACCTGTTTTTCATAATACTGCTTGTATTTGTATTAGGTCTATATTCCACATATGAGAGAAAATATGTGACCTTTGGCCTTCTGAACCTGACCAACTTCACTTAAGATGATGATCTCCATTTCCATCCATTTACTTGTGAATGACAAAATTTCATTTTTCTTTGTGGCTGAGTAACAGTCCATTGTGTATAAATACCACATTTTCTTAATCCATTCATCAGTAGAGGGGCATCTTGGCTGTTTCCATAACTTGGCTATTGTGAATGGTGCCACAATAAACATGGGTATGCAGGTGCCTTTATTGTAACCTGACTTATTCCATTCCTTAACCACAGGATGTTTTTTGGTTGGAGGAGACCGAGGAAGTCACTCACCCCAACTCTTTCATTTTACAAATATGGAGACTCAGAAATAGACAGTAATTTACCCAGAATTCTACAGCAAGTTAGTAGCAATGCTAGACACATGATACATAATGATGGAATAATTGGTTATTCACCAAGTCCCATTAAGAGTCAAAAAATCTTGAACTGGAAGACAAGTGTCAAGGAGAAGCAAGCATTAGTGGTCATCATCACCTCATTTAATTCATATCATGCTCTCCATAGATAACACAGCTCTCCTTTTATAGGTTGGGAAAATGTGACCATTTAGCATCCTACACCTGGGAAGTATCTAAGCTGGAAACCATCCATCCACCCATCTAACACATGTTTTCCAAGGGTCACCTGTGTTTCAGCGTAGGCCCTGAGATCCACTGAAAGCAAATCAGATATAGTTCATGCCACCACAGAGAGATATTATAAAAGAGATCAGTGCTTGAATTGTCCCACAAATCCATTTAAAGTTGCAGTTGTAACAATGGCTAAAAATGTTCTGATTGCTTAAAATGTGGGGAACTGATTGAGTCAGGGATCAGGGAAGGTTTCCTTATGGAAATATACTTTTACTGAGATCTGAAGATCTAATAGGATTGACAGGTGATAGGGAGGGAAGAGGGTTCTAGGCAAGGACAATAGCATGTGCAAATGCCCTGTGGTAGGAGGGAACACAGCAAATACAATGTCAGAAAGACTTTCTTTTGAAAAGGAGAGATTCAGAATTCCAAAGCCTGGCTTATTCACCCCACCCTATTTGATAGGGAACCAGAATATAATAGGAGCCAATTAATGCTTGTTGTCCTTCTTTCTTATAGATGTCCCCATTGATGGGAAGTGGAATTGCTGGTCCAACTGGTCTTCGTGCTCTGGAGGACACAAAACAAGACAAAGGCAGTGCAGAAATCCACCTCCTCAAAACGGGGGCAGCCCCTGCCCAGGCCCTGCTTCAGAAGTGCTTAACTGTTAGGGGAAGGGGCACTGCTAGCAAGTGATCCAGATGTATGCTATAGACAGTGTGGTCTCGGACATCATAGATTCAGGCCAGCTCACCCCACACCAGCTCCCACTGGGCTTCCCAAGAAGACAGTGCATTCAGGCCGTTAAAGTAGAGATGTTCATAAAATGCACGTCAACTTGAATAAACAGTGAGTTAAACAAAAGTCCTAAGTTCCTTATGAGATAAAACATCTCCATAAACCTCAGTTTTTCCACTTGACAATTTTATTGCAGCATATTTCCTACCGGTCAAGAACTGTGTTGGGAGTTGGTCACCAGGTAGTCTTACCAACTGGCAGTGACTGGCACACAGTAGGTGTCCAATCAGGAGTCAGTGAGTGGACACCAAGTCATTCTTCCCTTGACAAGCACGTCATCTTGTTCAGTCATGATGTCAGCAGTGTTTATGGAATGATTGCTGTATGCCAGCCCCTGATTGGGTATCTGAATTCATCTCTTCCCTATGACAACAGTTAAGGCAGATGCTATTATAAGCCCTGTTAAACAGTTGGGGAAACTGACTTAGTCCAGTTCAGCAAGTTGTCCAAGGTTACACAGTTAGGAAGTAGCAGAGCTGGGCAGGAAATTTGGGTGGTGGTGTTTTACACTCCTAACTATGCTGCTGTCAGTGAATGAGAATAAAATGCAGCAGCAAATAGTGTGTGTGGATGTACATGTGTGTGTGTGTGTGTTTGTGCATGTGTTATTGACAACCCCTACCCCCACCCTGTGCTGCCTTCTTAGGAAGGTGGGTTTTGGACCCTCTGCTCCTCTGGTGCTAAGCATAGGAAGGGTGTAGTTGTCCAAACTGGAATTGTGGGGAAGAAACAAATAGTGATTAGTGTAGGAACATGGATGGGAGCCCGTGAAAGGTCCTGAGCTGGAACCACAGCCTAGGTTAACTGATGACTGCATGAGAGAAAGTTGAGAAAAAGAATGACATGTGGCATGATGGTTGAAAGAGAACCACATCAAGAAGCTGTGGGATAACATGCAGTTGTCCCTCCCTGGTCCCCACGGGATGTCTGTATAATCTACTTTACTCATTGAGGCCTTTAAGCAAAGACTATTTGGAAGAGAGTGCGGCTTGAAGAAGAGAAGGTGACAGTTACCTTCTCCAGGTTACCAAACCCCAAAATATTTTTATTTTTTAGATCAAATGAGTATTTAAATCTATTTCTCTCATTTTGTCTATTCTATTAAAACATCCCTTGAGATTTCCTTTGCTCTCAAGTTACTTCCTATCTGAGTGAAGAACTTCAGGTGAATTTGTTGAACTTTATAAAACTAATGGGGAGAAAGCACAGTGAGTTAAAGGTGAATTGGTTCATCAACCATTTGTCTGCTGCTAGGTTTGATGCTGGAATTCAAGACCTAGATATTCCATGATATCAAACTTAGGGCCCTGTCATCCATCAGTCTGGCCCAGCCATCTTCCTGGAATAGGGTCAACAGAGGGACACTGGGAAGGAGCTGCCTTTTATTGCCCAGGGGCAGTGGCAGCCTGTGTGGTGATTCTGTTTGCCTTCCTGTCCCCATGTCCCCTGCAGGGGAACTGACGGGTCTGGACCCTTGTTTGGCGTAATATTATTGCTTTGCTGTCTGCTGGTTTTTCAACAGGCTAATCCAATAATGTTTTATCTCTTTCATTATACAGAGGCTGTATAATTTTCTTGAGTTATAATCTATCTTCTTTTAAGATTCCCCAGAGACAGGGAAGAGCAGTTCTGTCTTTCATTGACGGGAAACTCCCATGAAGCCGACACTTGCACATCAAAGCGAGTGCCGCCAAATTAAATTCTGAATCTCAATCACAGCCACTGCTTCTAATGGGAAATTTGAGTTGATTATGGAGATGACAGCCCAGGTTCACATTTATTGCATTTAGCAGAAATTGTTTATCCTATTAAATATGGTCTTGAAGGAGAGACAATTGAATTGTGGAGCACCGGTGAATACCCGGGTGACGCCCAGGCGCTGCTGAACTGTGTAATAATTATATTCTTATTTGTGGGCTGAACTTCCCCACGTGGCTCTTTTTGCAAACAAATGCATTTAGGAGGAGGCTGAAACATACTGTAAGAATTAAACAAAATAAATTCAAAGCCTGCTTTTGGAGAGACTTGGCAACTCTAGCTCACCTGAGTGTGCCTGTGAAGAGCTGCAGAATCTGTGAACAGAGGCCAGGCAATGTGGTTTGGCAGCTGTCCTGGAACTATGAACACAGCATAAGATACCTGGACTTGGGTACTTTTGCCTCCAAGAGAATAATTTTTTGAGATACTGTGAGTTTCTACACACACTTAATGTCAACATGGAAGGCTTCCCATGTGACCTTGGGCTAGTACTATATCTTCTGTGGGAATAGTAACTCTTATAATTAGTTTAACAATAGCAATAATTATAATAATTGCCAATTATAAAGTGATTTGCAGTTTATGAAGTCTTTTAACCTGTATTATCTCATTTAATTTTTATCTGAACTAGATGGAGTAGTTATTTGTACAATTATCAGATGACAAATAGACAAAGTTTCAAACAGAAACTGGATTCTTACTAAGAATGAGATGATTATGGAAACCAAGAGGGGATGCAGACGCCAAGAGAAAAAACTCCTCTGTTGTAGCAGAGGGAACAGCCATCTCTGTTTTACAAAAGAAGGCTCTGGCTTGCACGCTATCACTTTTGGATTGGACAGAATGTACATGGTGCAGAAAGCCTGTTAGGGACAGTGAACTTGTCCCCTAGGTGCCTGCAGCACTTTGATGGAGAAATACTCTGACTGAAGGATCTTGAAACAGCAGCTCCACACTCACCCTCCTTCCTATTGCAGCTTGTCTCTTCTTCTAAGACAGCCTTCCCTCTTTGAGGTAGGATAGGCCATAGTCTAAGCATGGTTCTCAGTGTGGTGCTACTGAAGGTGGTAAAAATCTTTAAGTGGTGGAGCGTAGTGGAAGGTTTTAGGTCATTGGGGGTGGGCCCTCAACGAAGATTGTGAGATGTTGATCTCTTGCTCTTGTTTTTCACTTTCTGGCTGCCATGAGGTAAGCAACTTTCCTATACCATGTGCTCTCAACCATGATGTGCTGCCTTACTACAGACCCAAGAGCAATGGAACCAACTAACCATGACCAAAACCTCTAAAACTGGAAGCCAAAATAAAACTTTCTTCTTTTTAAATTTGTCTAAAGTATTTTGTTATATACTACAGATGTTTATTCTCTCTGTTCTCATCTCATGCTATATTTCTCTCACCATAACAGTCATTGCAGTATAAGACTGATCATGAATTCTGAAACCTAGATGTATTTTGTTTTACAGAAGATATCCTTATTGACATCATGTCTATTCACCAATGTTTCTAGACATTTTATCGTAAATTACTCCTTTAGTATTTCTTTTGCTTTTCCTTTTCCTCCTCAAATATCACATCCATGAAGTCAGGGTCAGTGCACTAATATAGCCCAATGACAGACTACACTGCCTGGCACCAGGAGGTCATCAATAAATAATTGTTGAGTGACTTAATGAACTAATGAAAAGGAGTGAGTGGGGGCCAAGGGAAGAACTTTCCCATCCCAATGAGAAACTTTAGAGAATTGGTGGCACAAGATGGTAGAATTGTGGGACTTGGGGCACAGAAACCCAGAGACAGTGGCAACCTGCACAGCAGTGAAGGGGAAGCACCTGTGACACACTGTGTGGGCAGCCCTGCAAAATACAAGTGAAATAAAAGAGGAAGAAATGTAGGAAAGGACCAACAGTGCATGTTTGGAGGTTGTATTGGTTCCCTTTGGGAACAGCTAGGAATCCCCAAGGAATTTTACAAAGTAAGGGAGCGGAAAACTCTGTAATCATGGGCAGGGTGAATCTAAGAAACATATTCAGAGACCAAAGAGAAAACCAAGGCTCAAGAAGTTGTGAAAGGACCTCCCTGTACGTGGCAGAAGCAGGAAAGAGCCTGCTTCTTGCCTTCCAACATTCTGCATCAACCTCAGTTTCCTCACCTCTGGGAGACCTTTACACCTGCAATGCCCACCTAAAACCTAGCAGTACACTGGAATGGTACATGGGAGGTCTTTGAGATGCTCTGCTGATTGACTGTTGTCATGGAATCAGTTCGTTCTATACATTGTTTTTGACCTTGAGTTACTTTTCTTCCATGTCAGGCCAGTTTCTAAGCCTGAGGCATTCAGATGCTCCAGGGCCTGTTTTTGGTTGCAGCAGGCGTAATGTAACAACTTCCTAGGCAAAACTAAACACAGCAAGTGCGTAGACATGTGCTCTGAAGTCAAGTGCTGGCATATGAAGCCTCGTTCTGTGACTTACTGCTTTGTGGCCTTAAGCAAGTTATGTCTCTATCTGTGCCTCTATTTCCTCACTGCTAACAAATGGTGACAGTGTCAGCCTTCTGGGGTATGGTGAGCATCATGTGGGTTCCTACCCTTAGGAGAGACCTTTAGGAGATTCCTTCATTAGCTATGTCATACCAGCATCATTTCCAGGGATTCTCAAAACATCAACAAGAACCCTAGGTTGGTGGAATTTTGTCAATTCATTGAAACTGGCTTTAAAGACATTTCGGTGCAAAACCCACTACAATATATGAGAACAAAAAGAAGCAAGATAGTTCAGCTCCTAGGAGATGTCTCAATAAAGGACATGGAGGGCTTTCTATCCCGAGCTCTGGGTTATTAAGGGAGAATGTAACAGCATAATAACTAATATTTGCAGAGGGCATTAGCACTTACAAAGAACCTTCCCATACCTAATCCAGCTTAATCCTCTCAATGCCTGCAAAAGGAAGGATTTATTACCTGCCTTTGACAGGTGATGAGATAGAGCCTCGGAGAGACTGAGTACTTTGCCCAAGACCACACAGCTGGAAAGCCAACAAGCTCAGTCCTGGAGCTGCTGCAGCTGCTGTCCTTCATCTCCCACTGGAAACAGAAGCAGATCCAGCTGCATCGCGGCCTACTTGCCCACCTGCATAGAAGACATGAGAAAGGCTCCTGGTCTGTCATCCCTGCTGTGAACAAACCCAGAGGGTTTTGGAGGTCCTTGCAGCAGATAGACAGAAAGGTAAGGCCCAAAACCATCATTTTCTCACTGTGTGACTTTAATCAAGTCACATATCCTCTCTGGGCTTCATCAGAAAATAGAGCTATTCATCCACATGGCACAAGTGTGAGGATCCAATGAGATGACATATATTAAAGGTATGGCATTCCCCCAAAGTGCCTGGCAGGAGGTAGGGGCTCCACTGTCTTCCCACTGAACAAACAAGCCTGCCTGCTCGCTGCCTCATTTATCTGACTAGCAACTGTTTCTTTGAGCATAGAGAAACATTTTACAGAAGAAAAAGAAGAAATTGGGGTCACATTTGCTGTAAGGAATTCTTGGAGGATTGTCAAAGGGAGTCAAGTGGCCTGACATTCACCTCCCTTCAAGCAGATGGCCGTGTGAGGGCCAGGGCACTCCCATTATCGCTGCTGGCTGCATCCACCAGTTATCTCCACTCCACACCTTGCAACCCCAGGTGTTCCTCCATCTATCATTGGCCATTGTTTGGTATCCACTCCTTCTTCCCCCCCCACTTCCTGCCAGGTGACTCCTTGTTAATAAGCCAGTTTGTTCACATCCTGAAAGCTATCTGATTCTGGCCCCTTTTATCCCAAACACCATCCATCCATCACCTGCTTGCTCCTCACGCTTGGGTAGGAAAATGGGAATGGGGGAGGGAGACAAATAATAGATAAAACTTCTTAGCTGCTATCTCTGAAGAAATAGAATGGATAAATAGATCTGTCAGACATGTCTCGAGCCACTGGACAGCCAAGTCTATTTGTTAAAAACAGGTTAGGATGGGAAGATTTATCTCACATTTTAAGCTGTTAATATAGAAAGGAAACATATTTCCCTTTATCTCTCCCAGGGGAAAAAGGGGAAAATCCCAAAGCCATGAATGAGAATTTTTAATCTCTGTCCATGAACTTTCCTTCACTAGGGTGGAAAGGATGGTTCTTTCTTGATTTTGTACAGCCTCTGGGAATAATGTGGTCTCAGCTGGCAGTACTTTGCTTCAGGAAGGTTGTGGGAATTCAGGAATCCTGCTATCTTAAGTTTCCTCTCAGGATTTCCTGCATTCCTACATGCTGGAAACAAAGGCTATTCTAGTCTGCTTCTAGTACTGAACAAGGAGGGAGGGGAGAGAAGGAGAGAGGGAGGGAGAGAGAGAGAGAGAGCTCCAATGTATCAAGCACTATGCTAGTGCTGGGGTTCCAATGATAAATACGTGAGTCCCCATCTGCCCTGCAAGAAGTCACTGGGTGGGAGACTCAGACACGTGCGCTTAGCGATAGGGCATGAAAAGTGCTAGAAAACAGCCATGTGAGTGTGTAGCACCTGATGAGATGTGAAGTCATGGGAGGTTTGAGGGCTGGCTTTCTGGTTGAAAAGATACCTGACCTATGCCCTGAAAAGTGCTGAAAGGAGCTGGGAGAAGGTGGGAGTTGGGATGTGGAAGGGAAGTGACTGAAGTAGTAGGCCTGGAGGGAATAAACTCCCTGAGCTCTTTCAGATGGCACTGAGGAAGGAAGTTCTCCAGGTCTCTTCTTGCAAGGGCCCTATCCCATCATGACCTAATCCCTCCCAAAAGGTACAGCTCCTAGTGCTATCCCATTAGGGTTTGCATTTCAAACCTTAATTTGAGGGAGACACAAACATGCCTTCTATGACACATCACCAAGAAAAAAGAACAAATAAATCTATAATCTCAGATAGTGATAAGTGCTGTACCAGAAAAAAGAAATGAAGGGCATGATGAGCCTTTTTGCCTAGAGTAGTCAGGGACAGTCTTTGAAGAGGTGATATTTGAACAGAAATGTGAATAAATGATCGTTGGATGAGCTCCTGTAGGGGGCAAGCATTTCCAGCCAAGGGAACAGCAAGTGCAAAGATCCTGAGTTAGGAGGGCCTAGCATGGGAGGACAGCCGAAAGGCCTGTGTGGCTGGAGTAACAGGATCGAGGAAGGGGCCAAACAAGAGGAAATGAAGTCAGAGGTGGGGCTGAGGGCTATCATAGAGGGCTTTGTCCATCATGTCAGGGACATGAGATTTCTTTTACAGTGAGCATAGAGAGTCTGAAAAGAGAGATAAAGGCAGAGTGAACTCAGATGACAGAGAAAGTGGTAAATTCAGTTTGAAATTCTTAGACTTTATAACGATAGTCATGGGGTGTCAAAGCTCCCAGAGCACCCTGAGGTAAACAGGAAGTGGCCTGGAAAGTGGCTCTCTGTAGGACTCAGAGACTGTTCCCTGGAAAGGCCCAGTGAGCTAACCTGAGGTCCAGACTCTGCCATTCCCAGCCTGACAAGGACCAGCTCCAAACTCCAATCTACTAGGCATAAACTGTCTCAGATTATCTCATGGGTTTCCAACTTGATTTTGCACAGTCATGTCCTGTACAACATTGTGTCCCTCTGTTTTATGCTGTGTTTCTAATTCTCACTGGATTCCAAGACTGGCTGTCCCTCCTCCTCCAGGTTGTCTGCCATGCTGCCCACCCCGGCTGGGTATGTCCCACGGTCCCCTAGCCTTCTCCCTGGTCTGGGGCCCATGCCATCTTCACAAATCTCTAGCAGAGACTGCATTCTTCCAAGGTGGGACCATGGCAGACTCAGGCCTGAGCCTTCAGGACCCAGCACTGGAGCTTAGCATCAGAGATCACCAGAAAGTGGATGGCCCATTTCCCAAATGGAGGGGCCACAACATATATGTCCCTCATGGAAGAGAAGTGCCCTGTGCTGACTGTATCACATCCCCTCCTCTGGAGGGCTCATAGCTTCCCTTTGCAATCTCTCATTTCTGCAGTACAGCTTTTGAAGCCTGCCCTTTCTCTCTGTCCATTTTCTTCACCCTAAAGGCATACAGTTCAGAAGAGATTCATTGAATGTTCAACTCTTTAGATCTTCCTTTCTCTCAAAGAATAAAAAAGAAGAAAGCCTCTTCTTATTGCTTTTCTCTGTCATTAATTTACTTTTCAAAAGACACCTTGTCAAGCCAAAGATTATATCTTTAAACCATGTGTTTACACCCACACCCTATAAAACCTGAGATTATAGATCTCCTTAAAGGACCTAAGGGAAAATGTGCTGCCGAGTTTTGTGCTTTTTGCTTTGTAGGAACAAATCACTGCTGGGGAAGGAAAAGCACTGATCTAGGAAAGCGTGGCCCCTTTTGCAATTGCCACTGCTGCTGTGCTTGAATTTCTAAAACTGCTGGGGATGTAGCATCATCAGCGAAGTGGTTCTCTGGCTCAGAGGGCAGGAAGGTGGCCTTGCTCACCGATGGCTTTGGCTCACAGGTGATCCTGGTAGTTATTTAATCTCCAAGTTCTCCCAAGTTACTGCACAGACATTCTAACACCCCCGCCCCCTTGCTTCTCATTTCTTCCCCTTGCAAATATACCACAAACTTCTGGTTCCTCTACTGGCTGACAATACAGAGCAGAGGTGTGGAGGGAAGTGTGTACTGGACACCATGCCTTCCATCCATGGCCTGACAGCTCTGTGACCCACGAGACTCAATCTTGTGGAGACCCAGTTTCCTTTGCTATAAAGCAAACTTTAAAAAATGGCTGATAAGAGATAGAAGCAGGGTGTGTGTGGCTCACACCTGGAATACTTGGGAGGCTGATATCTGGAGGATCACAGTTCTAGGCTAGCCCAGGCAAAAGATTCTCCAGGGACCCCATCTCTACACTAAAAAGCTGGGCATGGTGGCACGTGCCTATCATCCCAGCAAGGGCGGTAAGCCAAAATAGGAAGGATGTTGGTTCAGTTTAGCCTGGGGAAACCGGAGCTAGAAGAGCAGGAGGCATGGCTCAAGAAATAGAGTGCCTGCTTTGTCCATGCAAGTAGGATGACTTCTCCACTCTCAAGGGTTCTTATCCTTCGCTGCACTTGGAACTGCCTAGGGAGGTTTTAAAACTACAGATATGTGGTTCCTGCCCCCAGTGACTCAGATTTAATTGGTCTGGGGTGCAGCTTCCAGACATCAAGGTTTATAAAACTCCCCCAGGCATTCTATCGTGTCACAAGGTTGAGAACTATTGAACTACTGTTTATAGATCAAGACCAAATGTCCTCTGCAAACTGTCCAATAGGCCTGGCCCATCTGGCTACCGGTCATCTTCTAGCCTAGTCAGTAGCTGCTGCTCCCTGGTAAGTAATCAATGTAAATTAATTTTTAATGTAAACTAATTTTAACAGTAAAAAGTAAATTAATGAAACAATGGAAAACAATAAGGGGGTCTTTTTTCTTCTTTCAGATAGATCTAAGTTATTCAGAAATGAATTTCTAAGCCAAATGCTTTAATTAATAATTATAATAATGATGACGATACTAGTGATTTACTGTGTGACAGGCATTGTGATGTGTTTTACATACCTTACTTCATTTGCTTTCATTATCTTCCCCACTCCTCATTCCCAACATACACACACACAATCCCTGCCCCTCCAACATTCAAACTCTCACCTTCAAACTTGTTTTGTGCTGAATTAATTTTCCTTCCTACCTTCCTTTCTTTCTTTTTCATTGAACAAAGATTTATTTCATTTGCTAATTTCTTTTGTTATTTATTTTCGGCAGTACTGGAGTTTGAACTCAGAGCCTTAATCTTGATAGGCAAGTGTTCTGCCACGTGAGCTATAAAACGTGCAGCCCTTTTTACTTTTAGGTTTTGTTTTTAGATAGCATGTAGCTTTTTGCCTCGCTCGGCATGGGACTTTGATCCTCCTACCTATGCCTCATGCATAGTTGGGATTACAGATGTGCACCACCCTCTGCTTGTTTGTTGAGATGGGAATCTCATTACCTTTTTTCCTGGGCTGGTCTTGAACTACAATCCTACCAATGTCTGTCTTCCAAGTGGCTGGGATAAAAGGTGTGAGCCACTGTGACTGGTCCCCTTATTTGCTAGTTTCTTAAAAGCTCTCATGACATGTATTGAGGCAACTAGAGAAATCTGGAAATATCTCAAATCCAGGAGTAAGAGTTATTAGGTCAAGTGTATGTATTAGATAAGACAGAGGCTATACATTAGAAAATGTATAGATCATTTGACTTTTCTTAAAGGTAGCAGATGATTTTGCTGGATTTCTATCTGAAAGGTCTCCTCCCTGTTAACCCAGTTGAAAAATTCTTCAAGATCTGGGTCAGACCTATGCCATCTCTAATATACACACTCATGGGAAGATAAGTCTCTCTCCATCCTGTTCTCCTTCAGCATATTTTGATATCAACTCAGCAGTTATTTTCCTTTAGCCCTAAAATCTTCTCTAACTGTTCCATGTATACAGTCAGTCCTCTGTATCCAAGCGTGAAGTCAACCAACTTTTGAAGGACAAGGTGGCTAGGCCTGTGATGGTTATATCTGTACTGTGCTGTACAGATTTTTTTTCTTCTTATAAGTCCCTAAACAATACAGTATAATAAAATTTCCATAGCATTTATACTGTATTGGGTATTCTAAGTAATCTAGAGGTGATTTAAAGTATGCAGAAGGATGTGCATATAACTATATGCAGATAGTATGCCATTTGTATAAGAGACTTAAATATCTGTGGACTTTCAATCTGTAGTAGGTCCTGGAACCAATCCTAGTGGATACCAAGGGATGACTGTGTATAAATCATATTGCTACCCTAACAAGATTGAGAACTGTGAAAAGTTATGAGGCATGAGTATGTGTGTCAGTCACCAAACATTCCTACTGTACACTGGTAGTGTAGATTTGGCCCTCAAGACACTGGTATTAGAAGGCTGTGCTTTAAGAGGAGACAAGGTCATGAAGGTAGAGTCCTATGAGTGAGTTATTGTCCTTATAAAGGAGTCACCAGAGATTCTCTAGCCCCTTTCACCATGTGAGGAAATAGCAAAAAAAAAAAAAAAAAAAAAAAAAAGAACAGTCCTACATAAACCAAAAGCCAGCTTTTATCAAACACTGGACCTGGTGACACCTTAATCTTGCACTTCCAGCCTCCAAAACTATGAGAAATAATCCCTGTTGTTTCTAAACTACCCAGTTTATTGTTACAGTAACCTGAATGGACTAGAATAAAGAAGGGAGAGTGTGCTATAACAACAACTACCTAAAATACAGAACCTGTTAAAGGATAGAGCTGGAAGAATTGTGAGGTTAATGCTAGAAAAAAAGGATTCGAGGCTGGGGGTGGATGAAGAAAACAGTCTGTTGGTTCGCATTTTCTCTCAGCTGAAAGAAGTCTGGATCCAGTAGCCAGTGCAGCTGGCAGCATCCACAGCCTCCATTCCAATCTGCACCCAGAAATGCTCAGCAGGCCTGGGTCTGCACCTTCTGCCCTGGGCATGGTGCGCCTCCATTCTGGGGGGCAGGGTTGTTGCACTCTCTCTTCCTCTCCTGGGTTCCCCCTCTGCATGCAGACCAGGAGCTCCAGCAGCTCCAGCGACCATCTGCTTTGGCACCTGCAGAGAAAATGTGCCAGTGGAGGATGAGGTTAGTAGCTGGCTGGGAAGGCAGGGACACAAGGGCACTGCTGTTGCCCTGCAGTGGTCTGCAGTCCCTCCTTGGGGAAATGCCCTGGGGTAATTAACCAAGACATCTGTGCTCACTGCCTCACACTTAATTTGAAACTCTAGGCAGAGTAAGAAGAGGCTGCTGGGAACCCATCTCATGAAATTTGAACCCGCGCTTCCATGGAAGATGGTTTGCCGAGCAAGACAAGACACAGTCTCCCCTGGGAAAATGACACCAAGTCACTGGAGGTGGTGAGGAGCAGGGAGCGCCTCCATGCTGGGGATTCAAAGTAAGGGGTGGCCAGACACCAATCTGCAGCAGATTGCTGGGCTCTTGTGTGAGTTTGCAAATCAAACCCCCTCCAATTCTGACAATGGGCTATGGTGGGTGACAGAGTCTCTGCACAGAGCATCTGAACACTTAGACCGAACTGGATTCTCTGGAAACCCAGTGCACAGAATCCAGACCAGGGTAGCTGGCTCCTACCAGCTCTGTATCTTTGGAAAAGCCTATCTCCCTCTAAATTTGAGTTTGGGGCTCTATAATTTGAGAAGGCCGCACTAATCCAATTTTTTTTAATACAACCTTTTTTTCCTAAATGAAATCTTCTATGAACCCCAACATGTCGGTCAGATGAAAGTAGGGTACACTATTTGTAGCTGGGGTATCTATCAGGTTCACCCTCTGTCCCTGGGGCAGAACCTGGGGCCTTAAGTCTCCTCAAATCACAGTGTGAATGCCATCAGATTAGACTGTCTCCAAGTCCCTTCCAGCTCTGTAATTACACTCCCTGATGGGCAGCCACAGCAGGATTCTCTCTCTATTTCTCCCACCTCTGTCACTCCAGCCCCACAGGCAAAGATTTGCTGGGGAAATATCTAGGGTTTCAAGGATATCCATGGTGCTTTCGATGTATCGCTAGCCTTAGATTTCCTTGCCAGCCTGTCTGTAAAAGTTCAGTTTGATGGCCCAAAGGCACCTGATGTCCACACTCTGCTTGGAAGAAGGTTAATGGAGCTCCATGAGCTACTTACAGCTAACTGAATATAAGGGAATGAATGTAGGAGGACTGGGATTTCGAATTCAGCCCTCTGTCCCTTACCCTAACCTGGATTATTAGCATCTTGTTTCTCTTTCACTGCCCATTGCATATGCATATGACATGACACGATTGCCACTAAACCTGGCCCCAGACCCTGGAAGATGTCTATCTAGGTAGCCCACACCCCCTCTTCTCTCTGCCTCTTTGGACAAAGATACAAACAAGTCAAGGATCCCATGGGTCTGTGAAGAGCAATAATTATGATTACCCAGGAAGGATCACATGTGTCTCTTTAAGCCAGGCCAACCTGATAACTATGAACTGGCATATACTCCCTCTCCACTACCTAAAATGATAGTCATTGAAATTGTCTCAGAGCCTCTGCTCCCATTTGAAATTTGTTGAACATCCTAATTCAGGATGTGAATCAGTAAAGTGTAATGACTTCCAATCTCTAGTTACATGACCTTTGAGCAAGTTATCTCACATTACTCCTGCCCAGGTTCCTCATCTGTTAATTGAGGTTAATAATTTCATTCATCTTATAAGGACCCTGTGAAAATACACAAGAAGTGAGACCATACACAGGAAGTGCTGTTATAATGGCTGGCACTGAATAAGGATTAGTTATTATTTCTATTCATTGACCTTTGGTACCATTGGGAAAGTTGCTGGCAGAGAGTGGCTGCAACCTAGTTCCCACTCTGCTGGTTAAGTCAAGAGAGCCCTGAGTGCTGGAGTTGGGCTCTTTCAGCCCAGAATGGTTTTATTTTTCTTTCCCAACTCACCAATTCCCGGTGGAATTGGCTTTCTTCAACTCACAGGAGGAAACTGTGCAACAGGCTTGGCTCTATTGGTTGGTTGTTGATTTTTATTTTCTGCATCCTTCTTCCTTGGGACTTGGCTTTCACTCACCCTGCTGTGTCACCCTTGCTAGAATTTTCCCTACAGGATACCAGACAACATATTGGGACCCAAGTTGTACTTTCTTCTTGAAGCAAAGGAGAGATTTACATAAGGAGCCAACCCAGGGCACAACCTCCACCATGGAATGTCCTGCATGAAACGGCCTCTTCCATCTGCTAACTCTAACAGAACCTCCCACTTGTGTTAGCTGGTTTAATCCTCAACACCACCTGTGAAGAACATACTGGTATAATCTCATTTTACAGGACACGCCTAGATAAAAATTGGGAGAACTGTGATTCAAAATCTTGTCTGACACCAGAGCTATGTTATCTTGCCCCCTATTTGGAACTACTCTGTCAATGAGTGAGCAGTAGCCCACCATCTCACTGTAAAACCAGGTCTGCTTGGTAGAGATCTTCCTTGAATCCTAAGGAAATTACCATCTATGGCTTCTTCCAAACCAAAGTAAATTTGATAATTTGCAGCTTCAAACTATCAACTTTCATCATGTTACCATCCCTTGTTTAGGTCAGAGACTCAGAGAATCTGGAGGTAGAAGAGATCTTGAGGCCATCTTACCCAACCATCCACCTCCCTTCCTCACTACATATATACCACTATGTGCTTGGAAGAAGGTCTTTTTCATTAAGCCCAAATCCTCTTACTACATTAGTCCTGCAATTTCATCTCAGTAGTCACACAAAATAAGTCTCGTCCCTCCCCATATGGTAGTTCACAGAGAACTTGTTCCTTCTGAGTGCTCCATGCAAAGATCTTTCCAATTCTTCCTCTTAGGACAGAGGTTTGACTCTTCCAATTCCCCCAGTTTCCCACTTTATTTCACCAATGTCTGAAGAAGCATGCACTGAGACAAAACTGACATGTCAAAGAAGAATTGCATTCAAGCTCTTTACCTCTGTTAACCTAGCCCTTTGCTCTGGGAGCATCTGATTGAGTCAACTGGGACTAAATGCTTGGTTCATTTTTTACACATGGATGTTAAGTACCATGACTTCCTCCCTGTCTACCCTATATTTTGACTTTATTTATGGACTCAAGTATCTTGGATTTACCCATCCAGCCTTCCTGTGTTTGTTTCTTTCTTTCTTTACATTTTCTTCATTATGGTGGCCAAATGGGATTGATGTATACATTGAGTTGGCAGCCCAAATGCACCATACTAAAGCAGTTATGTGCCTAGAAAATTGTAAGCTTAGAAAATGAGACATTCTTGGAGATTGTTGGAGTTCAAAAGAAGCTTAGATGAAAAAGCTAAGCCCCAGAAAGAAGAATTTAACCACAATGAATTAGTGAAAAAGTTGTAATTCATGTCCAGGTCCCCAGAGTTCTTCATCTTGAAGAGGTGGATATTTTACTCTAGTTCGACAATATTCTTTCCTTGTTGCAGTCAATTCATGCTGTACACTCCTGCATTTGAACGTCATTTGCCCAAACTTTGTTTTTAGTCTTAACGCCTTAGTAGGAGTGTAATAACAACCACTTATCCCTTGTAGGGGGTTTGATTATATTCCCCTAAAAAATAAGATCAAGTCTAAATCCCCATTATCTATGAACATAACCTTATTTGGAAATAGGGACTTTGGAAAATCATGTTAACATGAAGTCATACTGAATTAGAGTGAATCCTAATCCAATGACTTGTGTTCTTATAAGAAAAGAGACAGGGGCTTGGGGTGTGGTTCAAATGGTAGAGTGTCTACCTAGCAAACTCAAAACCTTGAATTCAAACATTAGTACCACACACACAAAAAGAAATGCAAAGAAAACAGGGACAAAATGGGAATAATGCACTGGGTGCCGGTGGTTCACGCCTGTAATCCTAGCTACTCAGGAGGCAGAGGTCAGGAGGATCATGGTTCAAAGCCAGCCTGGGCAAATAGCTCAAGAGACCATGTCTTGAGAAAACCCTTCACAAAAAATGGTTGGTGGACAAAAACTGCTGGGAAAACTGGTTAGCAGTCTGCAAAAAACTGAAACTAGATCCATGTATATCACCCTATACCAATATTAACTCAAAATGGATCAAGGATCTTAACATCAGACCCCAAACTCTTAAGTTGATACAGGAAAGAATAGGAAATACTCTGGAGTTAGTAGGTAGAGGTAAGAACTTTCTCAATGAAACCCCAGCAGCACAGCAACTAAGAGATAGCATAGATAAATGGGACCTCATAAAGCTAAAAAGCTTCTGTTCATCAAAAGAAATGGTCTCTAAACTGAAGAGAACACCCACAGAGTGGGAGAAAATATTTGCCAACTATACGTCAGACAAAGGACTGATAACCAGAATATATAGGGAACTTAAAAAACTAAATTCTCCCAAAACTAATGAACCAATAAAGAAATGGGCAAGTGAACTAAACAGAACTTTCTCAAAAGAAGAAATTCAAATGGCCAAAAAACACATGAAAAAATGCTCACCATCTCTAGCAATAAAGGAAATGCAAATTAAAACCACACTGATTCCACCTCACCCCTGTTAGAATAGCCATCATCAGCAACACCACCAACAACAGGTGTTGGCGAGGATGCGGGGAAAAAGGAACCCTCTTCCACTTTTGGTGGGAATGTAGACTAGTACAACCACTCTGGAAAAAAATTTGGAGGCTACTTAAAAAGCTAGACATTGATCTACCATTTGATCCAGCAATACCACTCTTGGGGATATACCCAAAAGACTGTTACTCCAGAGGCACTTGCACATCCATGTTTATTGTAGCACTATTCACAATAGCCAAGTTATGGAAACAGCCAAGATGCCCCACCACTGACAAATGGATTAAGAAAATGTGGTATCTATACACAATGGAATTTTATGCAGCCATGAAGAAGAATGAAATGTTATCATTCGCTGGTAAATGGATGGAATTGGAGAACATCATTCTGAGTGAGGTTAGCCTGGCTCAAAAGACCAAAAATCGTATGTTCTCCCTCATATGTGGACATTAGATCAAGGGCAAACACAACAAGGGGATTAGACTATGAGCACATGATAAAAGTGAGAGCACACAAGGGAGGGGTGAGGATAGGTAAGACACCTAAAAAACTAGCTAGCATTTGTTGCCCTTAACGCAGAGAAACTAAAGCAGATACCTTAAAAGCAACTGAGGCCAATAGGAAAAGGGGAACAGGTACTAAAGAAAAGGTTAGATCAAAAAGAATTAACCTAGAAGGTGACACCCACGCACAGGAAATCAATGTGAGTCAATGCCCTGTATAGTTATCCTTATCTCAACCAGCAAAAACCCTTGTCCCTTCCTGTTATTGCTTATACTCTCTCTACAACAAAATTAGAAATAAGGGAAAAATAGTTTCTGCTGGGTATTGAGGGGGGCGGGGAGAGGGAGGGGGCAGAGTGGGTGGTAAGGGAGGGGGTGGGGGCAGGGGGGAGAAATGACCCAAGCCTTGTATGCACATATGAATAATAAAAGAAAAAGGAAAAAAAAATGGTTGGTGGAGTGGCTCAAGGTGTAGGCCCCAAGTTCAAGCCCTAGTACCACGAAAGAAAAAGCAGCGGTGGGGGGGTGGTGAAATAATGCCACAATGCCACGTGAAGGTAGATGCAGAGGTTGTAGCAAAGCATCTACAAACCAAGGAACATATGAACCAAGGACAACCACAGAAGCTGAAGAGGAGCATAGAGCACATTCTCCCTGGAGTTTCTGAAAGGAAACAACTTAGCCATAGCACATGGTACTGGACTTCTAGCTTTCAGAAGACTGAGACAATAAAGAGTCTTAAAGGCAGAGAGAATCTATTAAACATGGGGGATCAAAAATAGAATTCTTGAGTGTGGATTCCTAGGGCAGTGGATGAGAGGGCACGGAAAGGAGATCCTGGGAACCCTGAAGGACCTTCCTGCCTTGGCCCCTTCAAGCTGGGTCAGGTGGAGCAGGGTAGGATGCATGGGCCTTACCCTCCAGTTGAATCTGCTCACAGGCAGGGCCTTGGTGACCCAACCTACACTGACATCGGCAGCTGGTGCCCTCAAGGATGGGCTCTCCATTGTTTAAGCATGGTCCACAACGACAGGCATTGAATTCCATCAGGTACTGGTCCAAGGCCCTGTGCAGGTTCTGGCGTTTGGTCTCCAGAGGCCCCAGGTTGGTGTGCAGCAGCATCTCATGGATGGGCTGTACCTGCAGGCACAAGAAGAACTCAGCGTTCCTCCCTGGGCTCCTCCCACCTTCCCAGAGCCCCAAAACCTGCTGCCAAGCTTTGGCCAGGCATCCTGCATGCCAGGCACAGTGGCAGATGCCCCAACTTTCTCCTACCACCATGATCCTTTCAGCCACTCTGTGAATGGACACTAAACACCCTAGCTCACAGATGGGGAAATGGAGACTGAGAGTGTTCACATGACTGACTCGGCAGAGCCACTCTGAACCTATACCCTCCAATCCCAGAGTAAGAAGCGAGTTTATAAATTATTTGGTCAACTTCCTGACACTTTAAGAGTCAGCTAACATATTTGTATGTCTGCATGTTTGGGTATGCTTTCTTGTTTTTCATTGTCACCATTCAATGCAGACATTGAGAAAGGTAGTTTGCAATGCCCTCTAATAATGTAAGTGTGGTGGTGTTGTGGGGGTGGGTGGGGGTTTCACTGCAATGGTGCTCCTCATTTCAGTAATGAGTGGAGTCCTGGGTCTCTCAGCCCAATACCATGCATTTCAATTGGAGAACTCTTTTTTGGCAGAGTGAGCTGTCTCCATTGTGGTGTGCTTAGCAGCATGCCTGGCTTCTACACACTAGATGCCAGCAGTGCCCTTCTAGTCGTGAAAAGCAAACCTGTCCCCTAACATTACCAAATGTCTCCTGGGGGCAAAATGGCCTTGGGTTGAGAAACAATAGATGTGGTAGAAAGCTCATTGAATTTGGAGTCAGTAAACCTAGCTTCTAATTCCAGCTCTCCTACTTCCAGCTGTGTGGTCTTTTGCAGGTGACCCACTGAGTCTCCCTTTCTCATCCATAAATGAGAACAGTCACTTGTCCTTCAGGTCTATTGTGAGGATTTAGGGAGATGACACATGCGAAAACCCTGTCTCACAAATAAATGCTGTTTACTGCCCAGCTGTGCAGCCCATGACTCTTAACTGCCCCTGTCTTTACCTGAAGACAGTATTTGCTTTCTAGAATTCTTATGGTTTAAAGAAGTAATGAGTGTGCAATGCCACTGCAAGAGGGAAGAATAATATAAAACAAGCACCATTTTCATTAGTTAGATATGATGAAAAAATTGGTGTTTTTCAAATTGCATATGCATATGGTTATCTTTAGCACCTTACACTGTTAGGTATTTCAATAGAATGTTAAAATGAAAGCTTTTCTCCAGGTGTCTCATTTTAAAGGAGAAGAAGCCAAGGCTCCAACAGGGGGAAGTGTTTTGCTGAGGTCACAGAATAAGTCAGTAACAGGTTGGAGCCACACTGGGGGCAGTCCCACTTTTCTGGAAACAGAAGTCAACAAAGGGTGTTTGCAACAGCCTTGACTAGTTCCTGGAAATGTGGACATCAAGACCGGTGGCAAACAGACATTGGTAAGCAGTCAGGGGCCACAGCAGCAGCCACCAGGCAAGTGATAGCAGGATTGGATGGGGCCCCAGCCAAGATCGCTTACTGGAAGTTCACTGAATGTGGCCCGCTGTCAGGACATCAGTGTAGAATTATTGCCCTGTGGCCCTGGTTAAAAATGACTTTCAGTTCCAGAGAAGGTCAGGGACATTGCAGGTGCCTCAGCACTCAATTTCCACATCTCACACTTCTCTCTGCCCTCTCCCTGCACTAGAATTCTCAGGAAGCACTCCCTGGGAAGGCTGGTGGGACTTAGGGACAGGATAGAGGTAAAGAAGAAAGAATCTTAGAACTCAAAAACATTGACAATGATATTTTTCCATTTGTTACAGAAGAGCAAAAAGATTCATAGAAGGTAAATGATGTAGCAATACCGAATAAGCTAACACATAACACATCATAGCACATACAGTACATAACATAAAACATAGCAAAATATACTCCTGTATTCACTTGATCTAAGTACTTGCTGTAAATAATCACTCCTAAGTTCTGGGGAAATGTTAGTGACCAAGACCCAAGACACTGATTCTACTCTGGACATCGGGCTCCACATAACCCCTAACTGGTCTCCTTGCCAATAGTCTGTCTGTCCCTCTCTCCACTAACCCCCTCTATGACTGATCTTTCACCTTTCCTTTTCCTGTGATCATACCCTTTTTAAAGCACAGCACTAGCTGTGTTGCTTCTCTAGTCTAAAATCTGCCAGTGGCTTAATGTGTCAAGTCCAACACTTCTCAGGGGGCAGAGATTGTGGATTTAAGAGTCGGTCTGACATGGCTCAGGCTAGGCTGTGTCATTTGCTGGCTTTCAGCTCTTGTGCTGGTCACTTACCCTCCAGGAACCTAGTTCCTCACCTAACATTCACTAAGTACCCAGTTCTCTCTCTAACCTTATGAAGAAACCTGTTATTCCATTGGTATGCACAAGGAAAGTGGGTCTGAGAGAGTGAAGTAACTTATACAAGGTCACACATTGAAAAGGTGGCTGAGCATGACCCCTACTAGGCCTTTCCCCTTCCTTCCAAACACCAGGCTCATTTTTCCAAAGTTAGTATTCATTCTCCAAATAGAGAATCTCTATCTTCCCCTTGGAAGTTTTGCTTAAGGCAAACACAAAGTTCACCTCTTGACCGTGAAAGTTTATATATTTCTCCTGATATCAATTTATAGTTTTTGCCCAATCACTAATAGCTTGATGATAGCAATTTTCAGACCCTATGTGAATTACAGATGCGTGAAAGTGGTCCCTTAGTTATTGGAGAAGAAATGAAATCAAGGTTAATCCATCTGACCTCTTTCTTCATAGAAAGCAGGGTGTTATAATAGACTTTTAGGTTTAACTGTTGGTAATGTTTTAGGAGAAGTGTATCTATATCTAGGATTTTAAATACATGTAGAAAAAATGGGCAAGGAGAGAGAAAATGGCTGAGAAAACAATATTTTGCTTTAAAGTATGAAACACAACTTTTTTAAATGGGGTACCTTCCCTACATATTGGCAGAAGTAGTCAGACAACTGGTGGAATCAGCCCATTCTTCTACAGTTTATATACAGTTTTATTCCCTTTGTGAAGTTGGTAATTTAAGCCAGGTTTTCTCAACTTTGGCACACTTCAAGTCAGAAAACTTTGCTGTGGGGGCTTTTCAGCAGCCTTCCCCGCCTGTCTGTAGATGCCAACAGCACTTCCCTTGTTCCCCTGGACACTGCCACAGTTCTCTCAGGGAGCAAAGTCACCCTCTCCCCATGATTAAGAACTACTGTTGTAAGGATGGTGCTAGGATAAGAAGGACATAAGAGTTGGACACTAAGTCCAAGGATCTGAAACCCAGGCTCTGTCACATATGAGCTCTGCGTCAAACAATTCATTGATTTCCTCAAACCTCACTTTCCTAATCTTTTTAATGGGACAATCATATCTATGCAAGAGGTTCATTGCTCTTTGATGAGGAGATGAGATCATTTAGAGCAAGAACAGAAAATTATAGCCTGGGTCCAAGTCCAAGTCACAGCTTATTTTTGTATGGATTTTGAGCTAAGAATATTTTTTTATGTCTTTAACAGTTCTAGGAAGAGAGTATGAATAAGAGGAAGGAAACGAGAGGGGCGAGAAGGAAGAGAACTACGAATACTCTCTTACTACTTTGTGTCAGAGACTGTATGAATGTAGCTTACAAAGCCCAAAAACTGCTTATTATCTGGCCCTTTAGAGGAAAAGTCTGCCAACCCTTAATATGATAGATGTGACTTTTAAAATCTTTTATGTATAAGTACAAGTTAATATTTATTTAATGTGACCTAACTCTGCCAAACTTCTGGGACTTGCAAAGTCCATGAAGAGACAGTAAATTTCTGACCCCAAAGTTCTGTGGACTGGATCTAAAGTCATACCCTCACTCTAGGCAGGGCAAGGCTACCAGTTCAGTGTGCCGTTACATTTAATCTTGTACTTTGATGGGCTCATAATAAGAAATATGAAATGATCTGGTCTGCTTCACTTTCATTCCTCATGGACGTAGGGGTTCTTCAACTGCGAAAAGACTTACCTCAAAATCGATAACAACAGGATTATACTTTAATGATCTCCCCCAGTAACGGTATGTAATAGTGCTGCTGTTTTGTGTCAAACCACCGCCCCAGCCAGAGCTGCCACCTCGCACTCTAGAAATGATGTCTTCCACAGCCATGGACTTCTTGTCTTTCTCTCCTATCAAGAAGATAGATGATTGCATTAGCTGATTTCCCAAAAAGCCAAAGTAGTAGTTGGTGAGCTCCACTGATGAGGTTTGGAATGGTGTTTCTGTGCTCTCTGTAGAATTGGTTCCCATTCTTCTACTCTGCTTGGTTAACTAGCAGGACAAAGCAGATGGAAGAACCAGTTCAACATGGAAAATCAGGAGATGGGAAATTACAGCCTAGAAGGCAATGGCCATCCTCTCCTTCATTTATATGTCAAGTGTTAGCTTAGTGTGTGCTCAATGCCAAGTAGGTTTGATCAAATATTATAGGTGCTATGACAGATATCATTATAGGGCTCAGTGGGAACACAAGGAAAGAAGCAGTTAGATATTCAGTGGGAGAGGGTGGGGATCAGGAAGGAAGGTGAATGTTTTCCAGGTAAATGGAGAGAAGATGGAAGGACATCAGAGAGAGGAAGAAATTTGACTTAAGATGAGTAACCAAAAGCAATGGATGAAACTTGAACCTGTTTAATGTGTGCTTTGCCCACTGCTTTGTAAACTCTTTCATAATCCCCTAGTCCTCTGCCTCTCACCAGAAAAAAAATACTGATAATATTTGGTGAATAAATGAGCGAATCAATACATGAACACTCATATTGGCTTGTTTAAGAAACACCAACAAATTTCCATGTATACTCCTCTAATCATTATTCTTTGATCTTGGACTTGGTTATCATGACCTCTCTTCACAGACTTCCTCTAGACTTTCATCTGCTGAGCCTTCATTTCAACAGACCACTTTTCCAGACTGAATCTATACCTTACTTTTATCCTGCTTCTTGTTTGGACCTTGTCTAGTGCTTGAAATGTACTAGGATTCCCCAGAATAAGTCAAATATTTCTAAGGTGGTTTCAGTGTATGATGGATTAAAAATAAACCCAAGATACACAAGTCATGATTTGAGGTAGTTAGCATCCAAAGAGTGACTATTGACTGAAATGGAATTAATTAGGGGAAGAAAATCACTTTTGTGCCCCAATTGTGTATTTGAAGGAATTTCTGGCTTCTCTTTTGGGAAGATCTATTTTTAAACACTTGCCAGCATTGCCAAATCCAAATTTTTCACAATGTCCTCCTGATAAACTTCCTTCAAATCCTATCGTGTCATCACGTTCAAAGCCAATAGCACCTCCAATGCATGTCTTGATATATTTGTCGGTAATACCTGCAGTAGGAGACAAACACAAAATGCTAAGATAATAAAAGACAGTTGACATGGAAGAGTCAGCTCACCATAGCAAAAGCTAACTTCAACATCATTGTCTCATAGAACTGGGTTGAAATCTCAGTTCTTTAACCCAATTTCACATTTATCTTCTGTATTGTTCCAATTTAAATACCTCTTAGAATGAGTATATATTGTATGTATGTATTTAGTCATGTGTTATACATACTAGCTGTTCCAAAATGTTAGGATTTTTTTCTTTTGCCCATTCTCTTCTGAACCTTCTTGGAACAATGATTCTAAGCATCCATCTCCATATGGGTCAGGGCCTATCACAGTGCCTGGCCCAGGATGGCACTATTTTGTACAGGTGGTCCCTCAATATAAATGCCTTCCTCCCTCGTTCTTCATCTTCTTTCTACAGTTCAATCAAGCTCTTATTCAGGTATCATTTACTCCAGGAAGCCATTTTAGATTAGAATAATCCATGCTTTCTTCAGAGGTACCAGTGTTCTTTGTGCCTTGAATGGTCATATTCATCACAATTCTTCTCCTGGTCTTTTTTGCCCCAGAGGGGTCAGAATCCTGCTAGGAGATGTAGATATCACCACAGGAAGTCTGTCTGCTCTACAGACTGTCAGTGTCACATTACCTATCTCTGAACTTGTCTACATCAAGGACCCACTGAGGAACCTGCCTTTTGCAGATGAGGAAAATAATCCTTAAAAGCCGTAAAGCTATTTTGCCCTGACCATCCAGCTTGTCAAAGAACAGAGGTGGTTTCTAAGCCTAGGTCTGCCTCACAAGATAGGGCTAGATAAATATATTGGAGTAAGATATGGACCATGCTACAGAGGTCAAATTTATCTGTAGCTATCAGGGTCTTCTGAAATTTATAAACTAGAATTTGTACTTTAAAACATCATTCCTAGTCAGGCATGATTGCCTGTAATTCCAGCTACTTGGCAAGTAGAGGCAGGAGGATTGAAAGTTTGAGATCAGCCCAGGGAAAGTTAGTGAGACCTTATCTTAAAAACAAAATAAAAACAAAAATGGATGGGATACAAATCAAGTGATACAGTGTTTGCCCAGCAAACATGAGGCCCTGAAGTCAATCCCTAACACCACACAAACAAACAAGCAAACAATAAATAAATAAGTAAACTGCAATAGTTATCAGTTCACTGGGTTATTCTGGCAAGAGCAAAGAAAAAATAATTTAAGAGTAATCTAATGATGAATATTTTCAAGGGGCATTGAGGATCAAACTTTACTTGCCTGTATCCCCACTGGTCTAAAAATTCTGTGAGCTCAAGGACTTGTTTTTAACTCATGATTATCTCATCAGCACAGCAGCACAGTGTCTGTCATAGTGTAGGATTTCAGTAAGTATTCAGCATAAATGATTGATGAATGAAGGGGGAAAAAATGAGTGTATAAATGAATGCCATGAGTCCTTTGTAAGGGTTTCCGGTAGAAGATATCTTAGAACTTCAAATCCCAGTCACTAATACCCTTTATGAACTTGGAAAAGACTCACAACTCCACTCACTGGGCCTCAGTTTCCCGTTTATGGAAGGAGAGGGTTATCCTGATCTCGTCCGATTTCATCCACAGTCCTCAATGACTGAATAAAAATCAGTTTCTAAATAACTCCCGAGCTGGAAGTGCCTGGGGAAGAGATGCTCTGAACGCCGCCTTCAGCCACCAAGTAAAGGGCTTCTTCTGCCTTTTCCATTCAAGCACTTCTAATTTTTAATGCATAACTAATTGATGAAGATTTAGCATATTTAATTGTTTTGATTAAAAAGGGCTTCAACAGTGATAAACAAAAGTGGATGAAAAGAATTCACGGGCAGAAGCCAAAGTGATTACTTCAGTAAGTGGTAGAGTGCTGCCGAATTAAAGTGACGGGACTGGCTGATGAACGGGGGCTGGAGGATGCCTGTGGAGTGATTATGCTCATGAAGGATCTGCCAACAGCCTGCCACGAGCTGCTGGGAGAGGAGAATTCCAGCCTGATTTGAGCCGTGAGACTTGACGGTAAAGGATTGCCTTCTGAGGACCCCAAAGTAGGGTACCAGTTGGCAAGGGGAGGTCTGGGACTCATAAAAAAGTCGTGGAACCTGAGAGCTAAAGTGCCCTCAGATACCGAGCCCACACTCCTCATTTATAGTCAAGATGCTTGAGGTTCACAATGGTTAATTATCTTGCCTAAGGCCATATAGCTGAAGATGGTGCGGCTGAGATTCTTATTCACGTCTGTCTTGCTCAGAAGCCTGCAGTATTTTCAATCAATCTAGTTATTGCATCAGACTAAAAAAATTCTGCTGTCTGAGAGACAAATTGAATAAGCATCTACTGTGCACCATCACGAGCACATCGTGTGTTAGCCAGGACAGCCATCTTGAGAATAAAGTAATATGAATAGGATGTGAGTCTGAATAAGAAAGGTCCTGTCCTTGGGAAGATAGCAGGTGTGGGGCAATGTACTAAGTGAAGATTAATTTGTATCTGACAGTTGCTTGTTTCTATATCCCAGTCAAGGAGAGGGGTTCTCTCACTGGAAGTTGTGGGAGATGCCAAAAGCAGAGCTAGCTACAGAAAGCCCATGAGACAGCCAGCTGGGATGGGGCAGAGGAAATCAAACCAGTATCAAAATCCAGGAGCTGAAACTGACATGGGGAAATAGGACCCAGAACAGAGAGACAAAAGCAAGGAGTTAAGAGGAACATGGCGGAAGGAGCACAGAAATGTGTCCTTTGGTAAACTGACCATATCTGGAAAACCAGGCAACATTCTGCCAAAGCTTCATTCTGCCAAGGCTCCACCCCTGTTCCATAAGGCTTGGCTCAGAAGATGTTGACTTTGGACTGGATCAAACTGGAGTTTGTTCTGGACTTTTAAATTTAGTGAACAATGATGACCATCATTCCCAAACCGGCTGCCTACTGAGGTCATCTGGAGTGTTGATTAAAATGCAGGTTCCTAGGAACACCTCTTTCTATTCTGAATCTGAGAAACCAGAAATCTGTATTTTAAGCAAGTATCTGTGATGATTACTTTGTGGAGTATCTGGGACCATACATTGTAGTACCAGGGTGCTATAGAGGTCTTCTGGTGGCTTGCCTCAGTGTACTGTCTCTTCTTTTCTGGCTGCTCAATTAATGCTTTTGTCAATGCCTTACATATGGACATAGCAGCCAGGCTCATCAGATCCACTCAAAATAAGAACTAGACAAAGCCATGGATAATTCAGGCTAACTAGTCAGGATCCAAAAATGGCCTCAAGAGACTGGATGGATATACAGACCAAGCATTGCAAATGAGACTCAATTGGGAAAACTATAACATCCTACACCATGGGGACAGAACACCAAAAACATGAGTACCATAAGGAATGGACAGAGCTTAGCAGAAGAACTAAAGTAAGGTAATAAAGCCAGGTGAAAATTATTGTTGGTAACATAGAGGTGATAATCTCATGCCTCCCCCCCCCCACAGCTTAGAGAAATGAAGAGCCTGGTGCAAAGATATAGGAGCAACACATCAAGAAGGAAGAATTTCCTTCAATGAACATTATTAACCCTTTAAATAAAAGGAAATCCTGCAATATATGGTAATGTGGATGGACCTGGAGGACATTATGCTAAGTGAAGTAAGCCAGGCACAGGACAAATGCTGCATGCTTACACTTGTAGGAGGTATCTAAAACAGTCATACTCATAGAGTTAAAGAGGAGCATAATGGTTTCCAGGGTCCAGGGTGAGGGGCAAAGTTGGGGAGCTAATCAATAGAGCCTGGATTCTGCAAGATGAGTGAGTTCTCAAGATCTGTACAATATTTTCCCTATAGTTATTGACACAGTATTATATGTACAAAATTTGGTTAATGGGTACTGGGGTAGATGTCTTGTTAAGTGCTCTTGGTTTTTTTTTTGGTGGTACTAGGGTTTGAACTCAGACCCTTCACCTTGAGCCACTCCACCAGCTCTTTTTGTGATGGGTTTTTTTTTTAGATAGAGTCTCACAACTTGTTTGTATGGACTGGATTTGAACCTCGATCCTCCTGATCTTTGCCTCCTTGAGTAGCTGGGATTACAAGTGTGAGCCACCTGCACCCAGCTAAATTAAGGGCGCTTACCACAATAAAATAAAGCTTTTAAAAAAGAAAATAGAGAAGAATAAGCACAAGGGTGAAAATATTCAAAACCACATCCTTTAGATAAACTGGGGATGTTTATCTGAAGGAGTGAAGAAAGGCACCTCTTTAAGAGATAGGTCTGGATGAAATTATCCAGGGCTGTCTTGAGAGAGAGGAATTTGCAATGGCTTGTTTGTACACAAGCCATTCTTGCAAGGGCAAGAAGTAGCAAAAGTATAAAAGGACAGAGGCTCCAGGAAGGCAGGCCTAGGCACAACATGAGACATCATTACGATGATCAGAGGCCAAGCAGAGGTAAGTTGTCTCAGAGGGCAGTGAGCTCCCTGTCACTGCAGGAGACCAAGCAAAGACTGATTAGCTGCTTTTCAGGGGTATAGTAGAAAGGATTGAATCATAGAAAAGCTCTGTGGACTCTTCTTTAATGTTAAAATTCTGAAATTTTAAGAACAAACCAGAACACTTTAACAACAGTTGACACAACTTTGACAAGTACCTAATGATGTTTTATTGTGCATAAGGCATCCTGAAAGTAACAGGGTCTGAGGAGAGCCAATGAGCTTACAGTCAAGTATGGGGAGACTGACAAACAGGCAACTGTTGTACCATGAGAGGAGGGTTGTGATTTAGGGCAGCATGACAGGAAGGTTTCCTTGTGGTCAGAGGAAGGATGACAGACACGAGTAGGAAAAGCAGGGCATAGCCAAAGAAGACAAGGAGAATATAGAGAGCAAGGGAGACCATGAAGAGAATTTGTGTCCCCAACAGTTAGAGTCTGCTCAGAAAGGCCCAGTGACTTCCCATCCAGGAGGAAAAGTGGAAATGCAAACACTAAGACCCAAGGAAGTGCAAGGGCTCTCCTGGGTTACGTCCCATTCTAGTGTGGTGCTAAGAACTGTTTTGAGTCCAGCAGGCCAAGGACATGTCTCGGGACACCATGTCTACTGCCTTTCAATCTTGACTGTGGTACAGGCATGAGAGCTTTTCTCCACGCCTCCTTGGAGCTGCTGCATCAATGTAGCTCTGAGGCAGAACCAGGCAGCTTTACATTAAGGTACCAGAACACAGAAAATTTCTGTCATTCCTCAGATTAAAAGCATCAGGTGGAAAACAGCAGGTGTAATGTATTATTTATCTCTTTGCAACAAACAAAAATCATTCAGGTTTCTATCATCTATCTGCTGTGTTGCTTTGCTATGATGATTGTCCCCAAAGACATCCTCAGAAGGGAAGAATTCTATAGTCTATTTCCTGCTGTAGCATTGGGAAAGGTAATGGGTTCGTCTGTGACTAGGCTAGCTGGGACATATTGGCTAACTCACCTGACTGCTTTGGGCTTCCCAAATTCACATATCTTCCCAATGACTTGAGAATACTATGGGTACCTCTGTGCTTTTTTCTGTACTGTTCCTTCTGGCTAAAAAATCCCCTTATTTCTTTCATCGAGTTTCTCCTCTGCTCCAGAAAACCATTCCTCACATCCATACAGTACCTCTGTGCTTCCCTCCAGCATTGTATTTAATACACCCTGGTAATTTCCAATTTCTTAGCCTGATCATGTTAGACTACAAGTCATCTCTTGAGTTTGCAAGGCTCAGCACAGAGCTCAGCCCCCAGGAGTTATCAGGGATTAGCTCATTCCAGCTTCTGTAGACAATATATCTGAAATATTTACGGAGTCACAGGTCTTCCTTTAGTGAAAGATACAAATCACAGATTTTTAATATTCACAATCAAGAGTTGATATTTTATAAAGCCTCTTCATCTTCATCTCATGGTCTCATTCTAAGTCTTCTGGGCAAGGAGGATTTACCCATTTATAGGCAGACCAGAAAAGGCGGTAACTGTGCTGCTAAGAGTATGGACACCGGGAGCACAGTTCTACCATTAATAGTGTGACTTTGAGTAAGCTACTTACTTTGTTCCTCATTTTCCCAGTTTTTAAAATGGGAGTGATAATAGTTTGTATAAGTGAGTCCCTAAAGCATGGTCTAGCACAGTTAAGTGTTCAACAAATCTTAGCTGTAACTGGCCCCAAATCCCATGACTAACAAACCCAGGAATCAATTCTTTAACTTTTTGTTTTGGTTTTTTTTGAGACAGGGTCTCACTATGTAGCCCAGGCTGGCCTGGAACTCACCATCCTTCTTCCTGCCCTAGCCTCTCAAATACTGAGATTATAGATGTGTGCCACCACACCAGCTAAGGATCAGGTTTTTGAAATAAGGTACGCTGCACCCAAATTCAGTGGATGCCCTATCTCATCCTGCCAGGAGCATTCTACAGGCCATGAGAACTTGTGGCAGTCCCCAAGGAGCCCCGTCAAGCCCCTCCTTCTTTGACTACTTCATTACACAAGGAAGCTCAGTGAAAGGCAGCTCTGTTCTCAGTGGTAATATTGGTCCAGTCCCAGCTTTCTTTCTATCTACTGAGGGCTTACCTTTGGATGCTCTGGCTTTTCTAGATGATTTTGGCCATGACAAGAGGCAGCAGACTGAAGGCCAGGCTCTAAATTGGAGATTACCTGAGCTAGAATCCCACACCTGCCCAATTACTATCTGGACAATTGTTTGACCTCTTTGTGCTCCCACCTGTAAGCTGAGGACTTCAATAGCATCTACCTCCTAGGGCTGTTGTGAGAGTTAACTGAATTAATCCATGCTGTGTTAGGGCTGAAAGCAGTGCTTAGCAATCATGGTCAAGTGTTGCCATTATTACTGTGGCTGCAAATGCTGCAGCTACACTGAGGTTCCTGGCTCCTGGTTCTGAATCTGGACGGTTGGAGAATAAGAGAAGCAGATGAGTTTGTGAGAACAAATTTCCTTCCTCAGCATTTCTTCAGTATAATCTCTTAGGCCACAAGTGAGTGTAAAGGATCAAGAAACACCCAGATTTGATAAATACCTATCATGAGCTAGGTAAGAATTTTCCATGCATTATCTCATTTAGTGTTCATGCATTACACCACAACAGGTGCAATTATTCCTCCTTCAGAGGAGTAAATTGAGAGAGTTTAAACTTAACTTGGATAGTTTGACTTAAGTTGCACCAAGTTATACAATGAATGAATAACCAAGCAGGATAGGAGTAAGGTCTGTGTCCAAAGCCTGTGTTCTCCATGCCACATTATACTGCCTATGGGTCAGAGAATAAGGGTGTCTCTGGAAAGAATTTTGACACCATCTCAGCTTTTCCCCTTTAAGCAGGATGCTATTTCAATATTAGAAGTGGAAATTCAAAATCAAGACAAAATCAGAAGGGTGGCACCAAGTGTCTCTCAGTTCCATGTGTATGCAGATGACTTAAGAGGGATGGGGACAGAGCCAAGACACCAGGAGTCTGTCAGTCAATCAATACCATCCATCACTGTGAAGCCTGGTTGTCATGGTAACCAGGGGATAAAGCCTGGAGCTTGTTAGAATCCGGTGACTGTCTGTTCAGGGTGACTGGTTGGTTAGCGGGCACAGCAAAAGACCTACTGGACCATCCCAGACTGCTTAGCCATGAATATAGAATCCTTCAATATCATGTTTCTTCCTACCTCACCCTCCCCAATTGTCCAATTCATCCCAGAAACGTTAGGATACCACCTCTGACTCTGTGGAGTGTAAAGAAAGCACCAGAGAATGTGCAGCAAATATAGGATTCTAACTCACCCTAACTTAAAGACAGAGTCTCTGCTTCTGCCTCTGGGTAGCACTCTGTGGATATATAGTAACAAGATGCACACTGGAAACTGTTGCAAGAGTGTGACACTTACAGCCAACTTCAAAGTACACTGAAGCACCTAAGACAGACTCCCAAGCCAGAATTGTAGAGACAGAATGACTGCCCAGGAGAGTTTTGTCTAAGCTAGAGAGAAGGAAAGATGACAGGTGCAGACAAGATGGGATTGGACTGCAGAATCCCAAAGAGAGAGAAAGGAACTAGCATAGAGCTCAGTGCAGCATAGCAGTGGGACTGGAGGTAGGAGCAAGGCCAGAGCATGCTTGCTTGGATGCTGGCCATCTTTTCCAACATAAGGGATTCTCCCATTTTCTGTGCTCATCTTTGCATGGCTCTTGCAGCTAGCCACCCTCTCTGTGGCTTCTGAAGGCCAATACTGATTCTGTTTCCTGACTTCTTTCATCATCACTCTTCCTGGGATAACCCAGGCACAGGACTGTTCTCATCTATAAAGCCCTCCTACCAGAATCCAGTCTTGGGGTGAACTTACACACTTATCTTCTTTTCTTCATTACTCCCACCCCCCAAACTGATTGGTCCAGACATTCCTGTGCAACTCTCCCTGATGAGGAAGCCTCAGCATCTTCTCTACCAGGCAGACACTTAATCCTACTAATTTTGAAGGAGAAGCTTTGAACATCTTTGGAGCCTAGAAAATGGGAGGGGCAGAAAAGGTGGTTTACTTCTGGCTTTGTGCTTCTATTGTATTTGTTTCTATCCAAGCATTGTATATTCTGAGCCCCAAACTTACTGCACATTTCTCTAGGACAAAGGTCTGTGTGCTGCATCCCTGTGTTCCCAGAAACCATGGGGGCTTGGTGAGGACTTACTGGATAAGAAAGTCCTCCAGCTTGCTAATGGAAGAGCTTGTGATTTGACAGATTCCATAATTGTGTAAGTCAATTACTTACAATAAATATCTTCACTACTATACAGATATATTACATAGAGGTATAGTATTGATTCTGTTTCTCTGGAGATCCCTAACTAATATGCTTCCCAATGTTTCTTTCCTGGCTATTGTGGATTTTTTGTTATTGTTTAAAGTGCTTAAATACATGTCTAAGTCAATGGAGCACAAGCTAAGACAGTGTTTCTAAAACTCTTTTGATGACCCCAAAAGTAAAATTACATTTTCTATCATGATCCAGTCCACATATAGTCAGCTAAAAGAAGTTTCAGTACTTTGGGTAGTGAGCTCTGATAGTTTCCATCTCATTGCACTGTATTTTATTATAATTATTCATGCGGATCGTGACCTCCTAAATTTCTTTGACAACTTACTAATGGGCTATGGCCTACAGTTCTCAAAACCCTAGGTTAAGACATGCTTAAGAAAATACATCATGTTGGTTAAGGTTATAGGTTTCTCAATTTGGCCCCTGAGTCCAATAATGTATAGCTGTGCGACCTGGGACAAGTTATCTTACATCATTGAACCTCAGTTTGTTCTTTGTAAATTAGAAATTGTTGGCATCCTTTTCTTAGATGTCTCCTGACTAAGTGAGATAGTGCAGTTAAAGCGCTTAGCCCAGTGTCTACTACCTGGCAGATGCTCAGTAACTTTTGGCTGCCTTACCACCACAACGAGAATCTAAGACTCTGGTATACGGCAACAGAATGAATGACAGAAAGGGAAAAGGCACAAATCCATGGAAGACACACAAAACTAAATCAGAAGACCTTGGTTTCAATACTAACTGAGTCAAATTGAGCTGTTTGCCACAGCTATCTCTCTATGAAAATGGGCAAAATAATAATATAATTCCTTATGAAGCTATTATGAAGATTAATTTGAATACCAGAAGTGAATGTATATTTGCTTCTTTATAAATATCAAGAGTTATTATGTGTAAATGTGTTTTATTAAAAACCAAATACTTGGATTGATTCTAAGTATAGTGAATAAGAAAATAAACTCTTAGTCACTCTGTGTAGTAAACAATTTGGCTGTTCCCACAGTAAATCATCCTGACTATAATCAGATGATTATAACAAAAAGAAACCCCATTACCTTCTATGAACCCCCTGATGAGAGGGATCATGTATTCATTATGTTGGTATCTGGACAGCTCTTCCCATGTTAAGTCTGCCTAATAAATAATTGTTTGTTGAGTGAAAGACTGGAGGAATGGATGAATAACGGAAGGCAGGGAGGCAGAAGGAGAGGGGGATAGAGTTATAATTAATTCTGTCCCTGTGGCTTGTTCCATATTGTGTGTTAGTGGTGGCCAGCTGCTCCAAGGACTCTTACTAGAAGGGGATGATCAATGATGGGTTGGATGTACTACACTCTTGCTGGAAGGGTCTTTCCAGGGTCACTGTTATCTGGCATCTATCAGGGACAGGGATGATGGAACACACACCCTGATTTGGGCAGAGTTGTTAACACTTTGAAAGATAGTGATGAAGATCCAAAATGACCTTGACAAATGAGAAGAACAGCCCCTCCAAAACTGGATGAAGCTCTGGAGACAGAAATGAATGACCTTGATTTAAAAAATGGGCAGGCAGAGGAGGAGACATGATTTCTGAGGCTCCAAATCCACAGCAAAAACATCAGCTACTGCAGGCAGGACACAATGGTAATGATTTCCTTTCCATGTAAGCAACACTTCAGAACTGACTGGTTGCAGACCCTGGGAGACAGGTCTTCTTATTATTCCCTATTCCAACTTTACAGATGAAAGAACAGTTAAGATTACAGGTAAAAACTGGAGAGCTAGAAATAATCACATAGTTAGAACTGCTATGGTTTGAATGTGATTTATCTCCTCCAAAACTCATATTAAAATACAATTTCCAATGTAACAGTGTTAAGAGGTGGTGGGTTCTTTAAGACAGGCCATTAATTAATGCCTTTCTGGTAGAAATGGGTTCATTCTCCTTAGAGCTGGTTGTTATAAAATGCTAATTTTTTTCTGCCTGGTCCCACTTGCCTTTTTGCTTTTCTGCCAAGCTATGATACAGCATGAGACCTTCACCAGAAGCAAAGAAGATGCCTGTACCATATTCTTGGACTTGCTGGTCTTCAGAACTATGGACAAAATACATCTCTGTTTTTTTTATAGGTTGCCTTGACTCAGGTATTCTGTTATAGCAACAGAATATGGACTAAGAAAAACTACCAAGTTAGTACAGAAATAACAAGAAGCAATTTTGAACTTTTACTGTATCAGGTACTGGACCACCTTCTTAGATAGATGTTTCGTTTCATATGCACAACTGTCCCATGAATTATATTCTGTCTTTATCTCATTTAGAAAAAGAGGAAACGGAGGCACACAGGTTAATCCATTCGCCTGTGAGTCACATGGCTGATAAATGGTGCAGACGGGACTTGATTCACAACCTGCTTCAGCAATTCAAATTCATTGAGAGCTAATTGGAGTCTGGGCACTATGCTAAATAGTCTCTGTAGGTAAGCTCACTTACTCCACCCAACAACTCCATGAGGTCAACGATAGTATGTCCAGTTTATAGGCAGAGTTGATTCTTAAAGTGACTAGGTAATCTACCCAGGATCACACAGTAGGAAAGGGGTAGGGCCTATACTTTTAACTGCTATGCCATATTAATATGCTGCATTGAAAGGAAACATATCTCCAGAACAATTATCATATGACATGTATGTGGACTTGTTCTCAATCAAACCCTTGTTACCATTCCTGTTTGGGTCTTGAAGAAGCTGAGATTCTGAG
Source organism: Castor canadensis (assembly GCF_047511655.1). NCBI lineage: Eukaryota > Metazoa > Chordata > Mammalia > Rodentia > Castoridae > Castor > Castor canadensis. The sequence goes on from NC_133392.1 coordinate 117,442,687, forward strand.
AAATCAAGGTCTTGTATATAATAAATGGTAGAACCAAGGAACCTACCTAGGTGTGTCTGACTGTAAAGTTTAGACTCTTTGCTACCAGCACATTTCTTAATTCATAGGCTCTTACTGAGTCTACCTAAAATTGCCAGGTACTGGTGGTTCACATCCATAATCCTAGCTACTCAGGAGGCAGAGAACAGAAGGATCGCAGTTCAAAGCCAACCCAGGCAAATAGTTCGTGAGACCTTATCTCAAAATTACCGAACACAAATCAGGACTGGCAGAGTGGTTCAAGTGGTAGAGTCCTGGCCTAGCAAGTGTAAAGTCCTGAGTTCAAGAGCCTAGTACCACCAAAAAATTTGTAAGCCATAATAGTAACTACCGTTTGGACAATGTTTTACTTATCACAGTGCTTTTCATAGCTATTATCTTAGTTAATGTTCACAAAAGCCTTTTAAAAAGCTTTTTGAGACAGGTTCTCACTATGTAACCCAGCTTGGCCTCAAACTCACGATCCTCCTGCCTCAGCCTCTTGAGTGCTGGGATTATAGTAAGTTCAGTTTCACAATAGTCCTTTGAAGTAACTATAATTTATATATTGGAAAACTAAGGTTCATAGATGTGACATATGAGCATCCAAATGGCAGAGTCTGGTTGAAAAACAAAGATACTCATGGAAAAGAATTCAATTTGCTATCACATTTCCTGCTGGCTTTGATGGGGCTACAGAATACTATTGATTTCTTTCACAGCAAAGCACCAATGGAAGTCATTTTCTATAAGTTCTTTGCAAAACCCTCCTACTATAGACAAAAATCATAGAATCGTGAACCTTTGTAACCTTAAGGTCTATTGGTTTAAATAATACAGGGCATCCATGACAAGAAGTATTTTACTTTACGCTGCATTTTGAGGGACCAAAGCTGAAACAAAACTGTCAAGACCTACCTAGCTTACCACGCACTCCCCCCAAAAAAAAACATCCAAAGCAGACTGCTACCAATTTAATCCCAAAGAATCTTCTGTAATGTTCATCTAACACTGACACTTTTCTCATTTGCATGCCTGCTGGCTGGGAGGAACCTGCAGAGAAAATTGTGCTCAGCCTGGTAAGTGGAGACTGAGAAGGAAACCAATGAGATGTGTGGAGAGAGAGCCTGAAGGACTCCTAATAAAGGCAGCTGGAATGTAAAGGGAAAAAATGTGGATTTTAACTCAGAATAAAAATGTGGATTTTAACTCAGAATATCTAGAGAATTTCTCACTCACTAGTGATACTTTCCATGTGTAGAAATAAGGAGATGTCTCTTCTCTCCCAGATGATGGCAAAGATCAAGTGAGAGGACTGATATGAAGGCACCAGGCATGGAGCTTGGAACATAATAAATAGTCAATTCTTTCTCCACCTGTCTGTGTCTGCTAAATAGGAAGTTGCTGGTGTCTCTGGTAGAGAAAGAATTCAGAAGAGGAATACACAAGGTTTTGGTGAGAAGGACATACTGTGATGGCCTGGAGTTGCCACAGTCCTATCTGTGTTCTAGAATTCTTCCCACATATCAAATACCTACAGACATCTCTCCTAGGAAGCTGGCATCTCCAGATTGACAGACGTCCTTGCCACAGTGTGTGTGTAACACCACCTGTGTTTGTATAGTAGAAATATTACTTCAGAGGAAAGGTAATTTATATCTCATAATCCGTACCCAGTCCATCTATAAATTCTCTAATTCTTTTGCAAAATATGTCCCAAATCTGCCATATTCTTCTATCTCTGTTCCTTATTGCTTACCTGGACTTCAAGCAAGTATTCTTCCTGAGTCCTCTCTTGCCCTCTTTAGTCTGTGCTCTAGAGAGTAGACAAATGATCTGCTGACACAGGGGTTAGACCATAGAACTGCCCTTCTCCCTTGCTTTGGTATCTCCTCTTTATCCTTCAGCTCTTTTCTCAGCTCTCTTCCCAAAGAGATTTTCCCAGATCATACAAAGAGGGATTTGGCAACATGGTCAAACAAAGTCTCTCTGAAAAGATGAGATTTAAGTTGAGGTCTGGGTGATAGAAATATCACTATGTAAACCTCAGAGGAAAGGGCAGCAGAGATAGTGGAGACAGCCAATACAAAGACCTTAGGCTAAATAATTAAAGTTCCTCGGGAGCAACAATGGTGGCCACAAAAGAAAGAAAATAAATAAAAGCAAAAAGAAAAGACTGCCATGTAGTATCCAGATGAAAGACACTGATGTTTTGCATTAGAGATACAGCAAAAAAGAAGGGAAGACAGATGTCCACGTGGACTTTAGAAGTACAGTCCACTGATCTTGCTGATAGGAGGCAGGGAGGAAAAGGAAGGCTATTACTTAGTTTCCTCTCCTGGACCATGAGCTTTACAAAAAGAGGAACCATACAATCTTTCTTACCTGGCACATCATGCAAACTCAATAATCATGTTTGAATGAATGAATGTATGAACAAACAGAACTAGAGGAGAAGAGGCAGAGACATGTCAGGGCAGGGTTCACAGAGGTGGGGATGCCTGTACATGGTTCAGAAAGGTGAGTTGAAGCTTGTCAGGTAAGCAAGACAGGGAAGAATCTCACAGAATGAAAGAATGGCATTGCAGAGGAGGCAGAAAACATACAACACAAGCAGAATGATGTCATTGAAATCCTTGATCTGTCCAAGGTAAATTGTCAGCTCTGTAAGTGGACTATGCTCCAGAGAAGCCAGAATAGAAAATGCACTTCTCTCTTTGTTATACCTTGATACAAAGACAAATAATGAAAGCTCCAAAGAAGGAGAAAAAAATCCTGATCCAGAAATTCAAGTCCAAAGATTCCTGCAGAAGGCAGAAAGCTGTCAGGTATAGCCCTTGAGGAAGTTTTAGGATCCCATTGAAGTCTAATATCACCTCCCCGACATGCAAGACTTCTCTTGATTTTTTGATGCATGATTCTGTGCTGTCTTTGGGGAAGAAGCATTTGATCTAAAAGACACATTAAAGAAAACAGCCTGTGCATCCTGTGGGAAAAACCCAGAGAGGATCTGAAGCAAAGCCAAGGACAAAGGACTCCCCCAGTGCAGACCAGTATGTTCATTTAAATCATCCCACACCAAGCTCAGCCATTTGAGGACATGAATGTACACCACCCTGGGTGTCTCTTAGAAACAAGCACTTAATAGGATATAAATTAAAGTCATATGGATCAAAGATATAGAAAGAGGAAAAGGCAGTGACAGAGGGAAAGACAGAGGAGGGGAGAAAGAGTCAGATATCTAGAAAGGAAGGAAATGTGAGAGGGGGTGAGAAAGAGACAGAGAAAGCTAGCCAAACATGAGTTATGGAAAAATGTATGTGCGATGCTATTTGTCAAAGAGAAAGAAGGTAGAAATGTTTTTGCCGTTTGTAGGTTAATATGTAAATGACATTCTGATTTATTAGCGGTCTCCAGCAGATGAGGTGATGATTAGCACATTTCCATATTTATAGAAAAGCAACACTAACTTTCCCGATTTATAGAAAATCAGCCCTTCACAAATAGCAAATTGTGCTATTATCGACATATGGGTTCCTATAAACAGAACTGAGGTAATTATCCCTGGGACAATTTGTTGGTGGGCTTCTTTTGAATATTAACCACTTTGGAAGCCCATTTCTGCCCTACATATTTTAAAGAGGAGGGGCAACCATGTACTCCAGGCAATTAATTAGTAATCCAACACTAAAGACAGGAACCCACATGAAAAACAATACCCAAACCACTGTGACAGGGAAAACCACCAGTCCAGGGCTTGGAGGTCAGGTTCCTGCAGAGCTATGCAAAGTAATTCACATCCTTGATGAGAATCAGTGTTGGGAGTGGGGGGGCTAAAATTGGGATAACAACAACCTCCAAATATTGTCATAAAATGAAATGAAAATATATGTATTACACCTGGAGTCTAGTAAATGCTCAACAAATGTTAATACTTTTTCCTTCCACTCATTTTTCAATAATTTTTAAAGACCTGCTTGAACAGTTATTCAAACTCTTTTTTTACAATGATCTATTTATACAAAATAAACACATGTATACCTGCATACATGCATCCATGTCTTTATTTAACTGGAAAAAGTTTGCTAAAGCAATAATTTACCTTCAGTGACTATAATCCCCTATGTTATTCATATTCTATCCTTTGTTGTCAGTGTTATTCAAAATTTTACTTGTGATCCATACATTGATTTTGAGACCTACTATTGGATTGCAACCCACAGCTTGAAAAATACTGTGCTGCAAGTAGGAACCACCATTGAATCCCCAGCACAAACATATGAGATGTTTAATTAAAGCATCTTGAATTATTTTAAAAGAAAACATAGGTAGACTTATGAATGAATTAATGAACGACTCTAATGAGAAACCAGAATCAATGTTCCCTGTCTTGTTTGCACAGTCACTATGTTTTAGATAGGCCCTGTGCTTAGCAGTAAAGAGAAAGTGTTGGATTCACAATAGCCAAGTTATGGAAACAGCCAAGATGCCCCACCACTGACGAATGGATTAAGAAAATGTGGTATTTATACACAATGGAATTTTATGCAGCCATGAAGAAGAACGAAATGTTATCATTTGCCGGTAAATGGATGGAATTGAAGAACATCATTCTGAGTGAGGTTAGCCTGGCCCAAAAAACCAAAAATCATATGTTCTCCCTCATGTGTGGACATTAGATCAAGGGCAAACACAACAAGGGGATTGGACTTTGAGCACATGATAAAAGTGAGAGCACACAAGGGAGGGGTGAGGATAGGTAAGACACCTAAAAAATTAGCTAGCATTTGTTGCCCTTAACGCAGAGAAACTAAAGCAGATACCTTAAAAGCAACTGAGGCCAATAGGAAAAGGGGAACAGGTACTAGAGAAAAGGTTAGATCAAAAAGAATTAACCTAGAAGGTAACACCCACGCACAGGAAATCAATGTGAGTCAATGCCCTGTATAGCTATCCTTATCTCAACCAGCAAAAACCCTTGTTCCTTCCTATTATTGCTTATACTCTCTCTTCAACAAAATTAGAGATAAGGGCAAAATAGTTTCTGCTGGGTATTGAGGGGGTGGGGGGAAGAGGGAGGGAGTGGAGTGTGTGGTAAGGGAGGGGTGGGGGCAGGGGGGAGAAATGACCCAAGCCTTGTATGCACATATGAATAGTAAAACAATAAAAAAAAAAGGGAAAGTGTTGGGCATGCTATTTGCTTTCAAAGATCTTGCTGTCTAGATGAGGAAGAAATATTAAGTGTTTGGGGAAAAAAACTTTTAAAGACTAAGCAGTGTGGAATTCACATTAACATGTTGAAGGGAAGTTCAAATCCTAGTGATGCCAACAAACAAAATCTCCCCCACTTTATTACTTTTAAAGAGACAACTGTGAGGTAATAGAAAGCACACAGTTTAGGGAGCCTAGCCCAGTCTGGCCCTGTCTGTGATGCTTGTTAGCAAGTCATTTTAATAGATCTCACCTCACTGGAAATTAGCCATTTATACTATTTGATAGAGTTGTCATGCAAACTAAAATGAGATCAACCAGGGACTCAGAATCTGCTTAGATAAATGTAAACCATGCCTCGGTGTAAGTGTTGACCACTGTGTGCGTGTAGCTTCTGCTCTACTTACCAAGTGATTCCATTTTTTCTTTGTCAATCACCAGGATGTATTCATAAGTGCCACCCATAGATCCAGAGGTGATGTAATGAGTGCCATAGTCATTGATAAACTTGGCGTACATGCCATAATTGTACTGATCTGGAAGCTCCATTAATGACTGCAACATTCCTTCATCCAGCACAATATTGTGCCTTCTCATCTTAAAATGGGCAGTCTGCACCTTTGTGAAAATTCTCATGAAGCCATATCTCTGCAACAACAACCGCCATTGATTGGGGCAAAAGAACAAAGGAAATATACATCTTACCACATGAGATAGTGCAAAAGGTCAGCATTTTGTAGCTAAGGAAAATATATTGATATAAAGATGTGTAATAAAACAGATTTCACACACATGGATTGGACACCAGACATCTCCAAATGTATGCCAGACATCTCCAATGCGTTTGTCTTCTGTTTATGTCTGTTGCCCTCCCTGGGTCAAGTTCACATCAACGCCCACCTGGGTGTTCCTACAGTGGTCTCTTCAGGTTGCTGCCCCCTTCTGTTCTGTCCACAGCCCATCGTCACCTCCACACTTTCCCTAGTTTTTTCAAAGAACTGCACAGTCTTGTGCGCATATACTATGCATACATATGTCCATGTTTAGGATGTTTTCTGATGACATTGTGAAGTGTCACTTAATTTAATGTAATGAGCAAATATCAGTTGTGCCTGTGGTTGCGTGCATGGTGCTAGGTGCTGAGGAAATGATATTAAATGAAATAGACTCTTGCCTCCATGGAGCTTCCATTCCAGTGGTAATCTTGTTCAACTAAATAACAAAGAAAAGCAGCATACTTAATAAGAGATAGCACCAGGATAATGTTGAACAGGTTTTTAGAACAGGATGGTCATCTATGGTCCTTTCTTCCAGGTAATAAAATCCTTGATTCAAAGTGATAAGGTAAGTTTGAAGAGGCTGCCCGCTTTTAGAAAAGTCTATATTATCATGCTATAGCCAGAATTCAGAGCAATACTTATCCTTCAGATCAGTATCTAATCTGTGCACAACTCTAGAACTTAATTTATATTTGTTGAGTAAGTTAGTTTTTATGATTGTATTTTCATCATTAAAGTTAACTTTTTGAAGCCCAACTAGACCCTCAGTCCTGGTATCTGAGGCTTTTGGATGAATTTCTAATCAATTCAGTAACTATTTCTCTGCCCCATGATAACCTCTCCATCTTCATTACTACTGTGCCTTTGCATCCTGGGCTTCTGCCAGCTGAGCCCTTTCAGTCCCACTTGTGTGAGGCATTCTCTTAGCTCCAAGCCTTTGCATGCTGATTCCATGCCTAAAACATCGCTGTGGTATGCATGTTGACTGTGACCATGTGTTAAAGGCTTGGTCCCTGGAGTGGCACTGGGGTTAGGCTTGAGGAAGATGGGTCAAGTTGGTCATTAGGTCTTTGGGGGATGTACCCTTGAAGGAGACTGGGACCCTGGTCCCTTCCTTTTTTCCTTTTTTGCTTCCTGATCCATGATCTGAGCAGATTGCTCCACTACACATTCCTGATCCAGCAGTCCCACCAGAGGCTCAATGCCATTGACATGCCCCTTCTTGGACTGGAACCTCTAGAATGACAAGCTAAATAAACTTTGTCTCTTCTAAGTTAATTATCTCAGACCTTTCATTACAGTGACAGAAAGCTGACTAATGTAAGTACCCTTTGTTAACTTCCATTTCCCTTTGGCTGGACAACTTCTATTCATCTTTAAAACTCAGTTCAGATGGATGTACCTTCCTCAAAGAACAATTTCTTAAGCACCCATCCCCCAGATAATAGCTACTTATTGGTAAATGTTTGATGATAAGTGAAAGATTCGTTGATCATGCTCCTTATGATCTATTTGAGAAAACAAGGCTTATTTTAGAAATCTTTCAAGTCAAATTTAGAGGATCTGATTATTTTTTAACACATTATCATTCTATGTATTTCCTTATATGCACCAGGTAACCATGAAAAAGGATGGTGGGGGGGGGGTAAAGTGATAAGAGTTCTAGTCTTATCATCCAATTTTATTCCCTTTGTGATGATTCTGTGTGCAAAAGCTTAATAAGAAAAACAAACATGATTACCACTGATCAGACATTTCCAATTACACAAGCAAATTAAGGTTCAATTACTACTGTACTTTTTAATGCAATTAAGGTAATACGTGTTCATTGTAGATTATGGAATACTGTGAGACACACACATTTTAATACCTTCTCATTATACTTGCTTAACTTATTAAAGAATGAAGATTCTTTTGACCAGGATACACCCATACTTGCTGTAATAGAACTGCCTGCTGGACCTATGCCAATGGTTATGCCATTTGACTCAAACTTGTCATTTTTTACTTTAGAAAGAAGGTCATTTGCATTGTCATACAACTCAGAGGAGATTCCAGTATCTGCCAGGGGCTGAAAAGAAACAAGTTTATGTTAAGCTTTGTGCACACAAAGCTATTTTTCAATTTATACTTAACATTTAAATATTTGCTTTATAAAATGTCTAAAGTTTCAGATTAGTATAATTCTTTTCAAGGCTAACCCATGCATCAGATTGATATTCACCAAAATACAGAAAACACAGCAATGCAAGTGTTTCATGGTACCTCTAAAATATATGCCTCGTGTGTATACACACACACACACACACACAAAGAGAGAGAGAGAGAGAGAGAGAGAGAAAGAGAGAGATGATGATGATGATGATGATGATTCTTATAAAATGTTTTATTTTTCTTTCTAGCTGGTTTATCCTTCCTGGAGGAAGGTTGCTGCCTCTGCAATAGAGAGATACAAAAAGCCATGAGCAGGCAGGGACTAGGAAAAAAAAAGAGACAAAGAAAGCCATGAGGATTATGACAATTCTGGCAATGGTATATTTTATTGCTACCCATGAAGGTTTGGTTATTTCATTCCAGTTGCAAAATAGGGTTTCATTTCTCAGCTGACTTGAATCAAGGATGGTCTTGTGCCTTGTTTGAGCCACAGAAGTAAACCTTCAGAGCATGTGACTCATTTACTCTGCAACTCTGAGAGCATGTGCAGAAATGGAGCATCCATCAGGGTGAGTCCCTGAGGGTCTGTGATGCTCAGAATTCCCTTTCCGTTGAGGGTGAACAGGTAGTAGCATGAACAGTGCTATTTATAGTCATCAAGACTTGAGAATCCTTGCGCCAACAAATAGCCTAGTCCCTCTTGCCTGACACACAGATTCCAGGTCTTCCTCAAGATTAGAGAAATGGCAGTGTTTTTGTCTTCTGACTTGGCTCACCATATGCAATAGAGGTGGGTATGGGGCTGGAGAAACAAACTTCCTACAAACAGATCCCATAAGCTTGACATTCATTATCTTGTCACTATTTTTCTCTTGACAAACTTGGGGGAAGAAAGGTCATGCCTAGATAGTTGTTAGGAATTCTGGTGTCCTACTGTGTGTCTTTATAGATATAATGTGCATATTATATACAATCTATGCAATGTACATGATTATATAGACAGATAGGTAGATAGATAGAGATGTAGATATACAGTGATATCTCCACTATTCTAAATGATCATTAACCTTAGTTTAGACAGATCTGGGTTTGAGTCTTGACTCTGACAACTACTGCAGTACAGCTTTGGGCTTGATACTTTATTCCTTTACATCTCTTTTTATGACTAAAATGGGACAAGGATAATATCTGTTCCATTTCGTTGTCATGAGGATGCAATAAGAGAATTTATGCAGAAGTAGGATATCTAATTCATTGTAAGCATTCAGTGATGTTTGCCATATGGATGTCCCATTGGGTGCGAGTAGGGAAATGAATGACCATGAGCAAACTTTGGAACTGATTATGAGCTATGTGGTGCTCTGTCTGACCAGGAGACTGCAGGATTTTAGAGATGTTGACTCTTACATCAGTAATTTGCAAGCACTGGTGAACAGAGGAACCTTTTTTTCTAAACAAAATCATATACAAAAAAAGGCATGAGGGCTGGCGGAGTGGCTCAAGCAGTAAGAGTGCCTGTCTAGCAAGATGAGGCCTTGATTTCAAACCCAGCATTGCCATAAACAGACAAAAAAAGACATGAAAATGATCACTGTGAACTGCTCTTGGTGAAGCAGGGGCATAGGTCTAGAGTCCTGTCCATCTGCACCCAATTTATGGATTAGAAGAGTGTCCCAGGGAGTGGCAGTGGGTTAGTTGCTCATGGGCTCAGGTAGTTAGTCTAACAGAACCTTGACTTAGAATAGGTCTTCTGACTGGTGTCCCAGATCAGAATGAAATGGAGCGAAGATTGAGCAGGTGGGTGACTGTATTCATGTTATCCCTCTCTCTGGTCCCACCCTCCCCTCTCAGCACTTTCAACACTGGGCATGTGTTGGCGGCAGGTGTGAAGGGAACTTCAGTCACCAGCAAAGCCTCTCAGCAAGGCATCTTCACTGACAGGAATCTCCTTCCATGCCTCACCCCACAGTAGCCTAAAAGTATTGCTGTTCAGACTTACTTCAAAATGGTACTTCAGGAAGTTGTAGGGTTTCCGAAAGTACTTTTCATCATCTCCATAGTACAGACGTTCACAGGCAGGATCATATCGGAGCTCCCTCCATTCCCCATTGTATATGGTTTCACACTGGCCCCCATAATACCTGGCATCATACACACTCTGAGTTTCTGTCTGGGTTAGGATATTGTACCTGAGTGGAAAAGGCAGCTTCTGTGACAGAGCCTTGGAAAGTCAAAGATCATACAACATGTCATCCTCTGGAACATGATATAGCTGGTAGGTTGAGTGAGAGCTTGCAAGCTGTGCACTGCGGAGTCCTGGGGTTCTACCAAGTACCTTAAGGCTATACTGGGAGATTAGGCAACACTGAAAGCCTGAGAGGGCCAGATTCCCTTTAACCAGAGCAGCTACACAGTTCTGCTCCACATCTGGACCAGTGCCCTTATATAGGAGGCACCCCTAAATGTTGAGTAAGTTAGAGGGGAATGTACATGATTGTTAGAGTCCAAGCACAGGGGTCAGTATCCCAGCTCTGCCACCTCCAGCTGTGTGACTACAGGATAATCATTTAATCTCTCTGTGCTTCAGTTCAGTCATTTGTAAAAAGCAATTAATGATACCACCACCTTAACAGAGTTAAATATGAGATATAACACATAAAATAATCAACCATGCTTAGCATACATTAAGTACTGAATAGATGTTCTATTGTTATTGTCTGTGTTATTTCAGAAAAGGCTCTGCTACTAAAGTGACTTTGAAATATCAGGTGTAAGGCACAGTACTAGGGCTGAGACCTTAATCTCAGAAAGGCCATTCATTGCCTTTGAGGCAGCCAGGGATGTCAGGTGGTTCACAGGGACACTCTTGTAGCTCCCAACTCTGTCACTTCCTGTGAGTGATTGTGACATTGTGTTAGAATGTGACAAAAGTGTTAGAATAAGCTAAGCATTCTAAGACAGGACAATCAAAGCCTTTTATGTTACAAATAAAAGATTATTGCTTGTGTCTATCTCCCAAACTCCTATTTATCCTTTAAGACCCTACCCAAATGTTACCTCCTCTGCATAACCTTCCTTGAATGCTCTGAACACAGCTGTTCCCTCTCTGTGTTCCCATGGTATTCAATACTTATCTCTGGCATAGCATCTGCCATGATTGTCTATGTCCTCTTGACAAGGCACAATGGTAGAAAAGGAGAAAGGGGTAAACTGTGAATGCAACCTACCCCAAAGAATGAATGGATAATTACAGAGCACCTGACATAGAATTGAAAGTCAATGTATGTTAACTTCCTTTTTCTCTTCCTTTCTCTGTCTCTTTTCTTCTTATTAGTAGAAGTGATGTAATAATAGCTATGATGAATTGAATACATAATATACTAGACACTTAGCATATATTAACTTTCAACCTTCTGACAATTTTTCAAATGCAGAAGTTGAAACTCAAAACTTGCCTATAGTCACAGCTAGATTTCTTCCCAAGATACTTTTGACAGAAAATCTAACTTTTTACCTTTATTCCACCCTGCGGTGTCTGTCTCCCTACCCATATCAAACATATTGCTGCTTATAGCTTATAAATACAGCCTCTGTAACAGACTAACACAAACACAAGGCAACAGTGAGCCTGGATTGGAGTGTAATCACTAAACATTAGTAAAACCGAGGAGAATTTGAAGAAGTTGGTTGAAAAGCCCCAGTGAAAGCGAAAAAGCAATCAGAGAAGTTCTACCTTTTAAAAAGCTGATATATAAAAGTCATCATACCTGTGCAAAAATATATGTATAAGGATGTTCATTGAAGCATTGTTTATAAAAGGAAAAGTGGGAAGAATCTAATTATTTTAATAGTCAAATTATTTGATAGTTGTACCATAGAAGAGGTCAGCAAACTTTTTTTTTTAATAAAGGGACAGATAATAAATATGTTAAACTTTGCAGGCCATAGATCTCCATTGCAGGTACTAAATTCTGCTATTGTAGAGTGAAAGCTGTGTTCTAATAAAACTTTATTTACAAAAACAGCAGGCTGAATTTTCCCTTCAGACCATAGTTTGTTGGTGCCTGTTATGGAATGCTATATTATATAGAATGTAATAGACTGCTAAGGAAATATGATCACATTTATGTAAAATTTACCAGCATCTGTAATGCACAGGGCATACAGGTTTGTTTTCCAAACAATATATGTTGTCAATACACTTTTAAACCTAATCAGGAAGTACCTGCTGCTAACAGGGTTCAGCTTTAGGGAGGGAAGGGATAGAGGGTCATTGGGTGAGGCACGGGTAGGGGAGGGACCATGAAGACTCAGTTTTTACCTCAAGCATATTACTACTTTTTGAATAATAAATTAAAATTCGAAACTGAGCCATACTTAAATTAGGGGGAAAAATAAGGTATTAAGAATGGTCATTAGATCTTGATATGTAAAAAATTAACAAAATGTCAACTGCTGGGAGTGGAGGTGGGGCTACACCACTGCTTTTGGAATTCAGTGTGAGACAAACACATGCTATCAGGAAGTGAATTGGAAGGGCTCCTACTTGAGTCACACAGGAGCAGGATCACGTTCTATGATCTTTTTGTCAATAAGGAAGGGATTATTTTTTAGCTCAACACCTCAATATTTCATGCTTCTACTCTGTTCATTGCATAATAACTTTTAAAATCAACAAGAATCCTCTTCAATTGCATTATGAGCTGAATTTGTCTCCCCAGTATTCATGGGTTGAAGTTCTACTGCCAAAAATGTGACTGTTCTTGGAGACAGTCATTAAAGAGGTAATTAGGTTAAACTGAGGTCATTAAGGTGGGCCTTCATCCAGTGTGAGTGGTGTCTGTACAAGAAGAAAGAATTAGGATACCAACATGTACAGAAGGAAGACCATGTGGAGACACAGGAAGCAGTGGCCAGGAGAGAGGCCACAGAAGAAAGCCATCCTGTTGACACCTTGTTCTCAGACTTGCAGCCTCTAGAACTGTGATAAAATGCATTTCTGTTGTTTAAGTCACAGAGTTCCAAGTATTTTGTTATGACAATCCTAGCGAACGAATAGAATTGGTCTAAAAGAAAACATTGTTTATGTCTACATGCACTTACAGGATTCAATCCCTTCTGGTGGGTGAGATGTGATCTCAGAGCAATTAAACCCAAATGAACGAGAGCTGCCTGTCACAGAACTCACATCTACCCCTGAGAGGGCTACAAAATGGCTGGGTCACATGTGACAATAACTTTATCCCCCATTTCCTTATCTGTAAAGACCCAGTTGGTCCTATTTGATGTTTGTCAAAGCAGCCAATAGTATTGCATGCTCAATTTTACAGGACAAGGTCTTCTTGTCAAGGCCAAGGAGATGAAACAGATGAGTCATAAGTGATCTCTGCCCTGAAAAAGTTTATATTAAGTTAAAGGACAAGGCCCAAGGCAAAGACAGAGTGGTACTATGAACAAAGCCCTCTGCTGGGACCTGGAGAAGCAGAGATGATAAAGAACTCTGAGGCTGAGCAAAAAGATGCCCCATTGGTCATCCCAAGCCCTGTTGGGTACATGCTGGGAGAGTAGGATATGCAGGAGTCTCTGGGATCAGTAGGAAGGGAGTAAGTCAGCCTAGGCAGGGTCAAGAGCAGGCGAGTTGGGGTGGGAGGGAGGAAACATTAAGATTTGCTAGAAGAGATACCTAGGGGTACTAATATGTTCAGGCCATCTTAACAAAATATCACATATCAGTGTCTTAAATAGGAGAAATTTATTTTTACATCCCTAGAAACTGGAAGTGCAAAATCAAGATGCCCACACGGTTGTCTATATGCATGAGGGAAGAGAGATCTCTGGTGTCTCTTCCTCTTTGTGTATGGACACCAGTCCTATCGAGTTAGGGTCCCACCTGTATGATGTCATTTAACCTAAATTACCTCTCTAAGATCCCCATCTGCGAGTACCATCACTTTAGGGGCTTTGACATAAGATTGTATTCAATGTGCACTGGGTAAGGAGTCAGCCGTCTTAGGAACAAGGGGAAGGATATTCCAGAAAGAAGGAACTCGGTTTATTAAGGCTTAGAAGGAGAGAGGGTCATTCAGAGAACTGATCCTGAGCATATAAAGCGTGTGATGAAAAGAAATTAGAACAGAGGCTGATTTAATCTCCCCACAGATAAAGAAATTGAAGCCTGGGGGTGGAGGCAAGCAATGACAAATAGATGCTCAAGACCCTCTGTGCCTCTCCCCAAAGCCCTCTTTCTCTGTACTGCATCCCCCTGTTAACCTGTTCACATGCACAACTACCTTGCAAGAAGATTGCAGACAGGACTATGGGAAAGGGCAGTTGTCTCAGGAAAAGCTCTTTTGGTGACATTAGGGATGGCTTCATGGAAGGTATGACTTCTTAAACAGGCCTTGAAAATGGAATTGGGGTGAGAGGAGAGAGGTAGTAGGCCGGGGAGGGGTGAGAGGAGAGGAAGGTTCTTATGCAGAGAAGAGGTAAAGTGTGAGTAATGTCATGTGGGCAGGACCATGCAAGCCACCTTAGGACACAGTGGGGTGGGTTCCTAGGTGCACTCCAGAGGGACAGGCCATCTGTTCTCAAAGCTGCTGCTCACGGTGGAGGAGAAACCACCCACTGCCACTGCTCCTGAGTACTCACCCCAAGGCCGCCTTCTCTGACCCTGGAATTGGTTCATACTGGCTGCAGTCTTCTTCAGAGACCCTGATGTCTTCACAGTCTTCCTCATCAGAGCCATCAAGGCAGTCCCTGTCTCCATTACACACAAGGTGACGTTTCAGGCAGCGACCTAGAGAGGGAGGCAAGGCTGAGGAGGCTGCTGAGACTCCTGCTCCCCTCATGGCCCATGTCCACAGTCACCAAGCTTTTTCCACCTATAAGATGGCCTTCCCATCCCTGCATCCTGTCTGCGCTGCCTCTGCCCTCCTTCCAGCCTCCTTAGCTCCCTCTGCAGTCCCTAGCACAGGCCTGCTCATGTCTTCCAGCCTCCACATTGGAGCCTAACCCCCCCACCACAGTTCTTATAAAATGGCATTCTGGCCATTGCTCCATATCTGCTAGCAGGTCCCCACACCCCTTCTTCCAAATGCCACAGTCTGGTCCCCAGTTATCGCCTGAGCATAGGTTCCCCAAAGCAGCCCATCACCGGTCTCTCTTTCCAAAGTCTTGAAGCTGCAAAAATTCTGGAATGATCTGAATCCCTGTGGTTTTGCATGGCACTTCTCCTAGAAACTCTTATTTTCCAAGTCTCAGCTCAAGTACCATTTTCAATCAGCCAGCCTTGACTCCCCAGTATGGATTTGGGAATCTCTTGCTAGAGAGTCCCACACAGTTGTGTACATATGCTCATTACAGTGGTTATCACATGATATTGTAATTGACCCTTTGTAGGTCTCTCTCCCAAACAGACTAGAGTATCATAAGGTCAGGTACATTAATTTTTATCTTTATATTAGCAGCAGGTGGCACAAGGCCTGGCACACAATATGTGCCCAAAAGATGAATGAATGGATTGTACTTTTTCTAACTATACCAACAAAGGATCCTACAACCTTGAGTCAAAATAACATGGGCTGCTGCTTGGCCTAAAATGCAGATTCCTGGGCCCCATTCCAAACCTTCAGAATAGTGACATCTGAGGGAAGGGACTAGGAGTCTGCATTTTAGCAAGCTCCTGGGGTACATGCTTTGTATGTTTTGTTTGACCGGCACAGCTGTTAGCTCTCTGGAGTGCTACTCACCTGTCTCCTTACACTGGAAATCCTGTCCACACTGTGCTTTTCTTTGACAAGGAGTGGAGCTGGAACAGCTGGCCTGATCCCAGACATCACCACTGCAGATGTTTCCCCCAAACTTGCTAGGCTGCAACAGGCTCCGGTGCCGGTACTAAATCGGATTTTGAAACAGACACAGTTTTGTCAATCAATCAACCAAGATTTACGCAGACAGGTCTCAGCTCAACAAGGAACAACTGTGTCATGATTGAGAGCTGCTTACAGAGCTGTCTTCCCAAGGGACAACTGTGTATAAACAGTGGTGTTCAACCTGAGGTGGCACAGTCACCAGCTGGAATACTGCATAAGGACTCAGAGCACCAATGAAAGACTGGGACAGAGATATTTTGAGGATCTTCCTACTTGTTAGGAAGAACTTCTGATCCCTTCTTCAACCAGTTAATAGTCTTCTTTCCAGGTTATGATGTTCCTGGAACATCATAAAAGCCTTCCGTAACTCAGTTGAATATTCCATAAGTCTGCATGCTTCTCTTTCACTTAGCACTTGTCATGTAAGGTTGTGATGGAGCATCTATAGATTTGTCTATTCCTCCCACCAGTCTGTGAGTTATTTACATATGAGGGAAGAGGAGAGGGCAGGGAAGGATGGACTGTGTCTTATGTAGCTTCATACATTTGCATCTGATGCACTGTCAGGTACAATTTTTCCTTTTCAGCATCTCTTCTGGTCATGACATCCTCTATTTCCTTAGGATACATTTTAGATGGTTCAGATGGGAGTGATCTCTCTTCTCAGTCACAGGGATGCGTGGATTTGAGCCAGGTCCTGCTGACTGGAGCATCCCATCTGTTTAGTTACAAGAACTCCTTTAAGGATTGGCATGACTCACCCAGGCCAATCAGCTTCTTTTTACTAGAGTTACAGAGAATTGTGGTATCAAGTGATTGCCTTGCCTGTTATATCTAAAGATCCCATGCTAGAGATGAAGGACAAAGAGAACTGTGAGGATATCATCTGAGTCCCTGTGTCCTGTCTGCAGATGAATAAATACTCATTGATGGAATTAAAATGCATACCACTCTTGGGATGATAGGGTTTCATGATAAGACTTTCTAACTGTGTGTGGTATCAGGTATTAGTGTAAAAGGAGGAAGTGGAAGCCTATGATATTCAGAGAAATACATTCCTGCTTTGCAGGTCTCATCCCTGCCTTGCAGAAGCACAGAATATAGTTAAGGAGATGAAATGTATAATAATACAAAAAAACACACTGTGTAGAGAGCTTCCAAGCAGAGTGTCTGGTCAAGGAATGTGCAGTCTCGTGTCTTCTGCTGACTCTGATTTTGGCTCAGCTCGAGGTCCTTCCTCCAAGAATGTTAGTATGTTAAGAAAGCAAAAATTTCAGGAGCAGTGAGTTCCTATCTTGAATCTACTTATTTGATTTATAAAGTAACAGTGCCTGGTCTGGGGGCCTTAGTTTCCAAATCTGTAAAATGAATTTATAAATGAAGTTGGCCTAGGAGACCTCATTAATTCATTCTTTCACCTGAATCCTAAAGTAGAAGGAGGATGGGCATGAGAATTCAGTGAACTTGGGTTCTGACCCGATTCAGTTGCCAGTCCAAGTTGCTTATCTTTCCTGGGCTTCCTAGTATGTAAGATGGGTACATGCCATTTACCTTGAAGAGACTGTGTGAAATCTAGGTAAGAGAATGTGAGATGTACCTAGCCCTGTGACTGGCTTATCAGTAAACACAGGTAGTTTCCACATTGCTAACCATATCCATGAAATCTTTGCCAGATGATTTAGCTGAGTGAGTCGTAGAGAAGTGCAACTCATCTCTCCTCTTTTCCTGAATTATCCACTTTCTGTTGCTAATAGCATAACACCACAGATGTTGAAAGTTATAAAGAAATGAGATTTAAGTTTGTCCAAGCTCTGGAGGTACAAGGTCTAGGGATACATCTGGTGAGGGCCATTTTGTTGTCAGACTAAGTGAAGTGACACAGGGAGTTGCATGGTAAGAAACACATAGGTAGTATCTGGCTACTCCTTCTCCTTGTTCTTATAAAGGCAACAGAATTCAATCATGGGGCTCCACACAAATGACCCAATCTAATCCTGATTACCTCCAAGTTCTCCAACTCTAAACACCATAGTTGGATTAAGTTTCCACCTACTTAATACCTCATAATATGAATCAGATCTCAACAGATGAAGAAATTGAGGGGGCCACTAAAACCTTAGCATGCCTACCTGTGCCCACCAAACTTCACTGGCAAAGAGGCAGGGGTAGCAATGAGAGGTAAGAGGTCAAACCCTTTCCTGCCTTTCAGTTAATACCACCAGTAAGAGGTTTGTAGACTGTGTAGGAAGAGACTGTACTTAATGATCAATTCTAGAATATTAAGATATTTCCATTTCTATCCACATTTTTCCCCTCAGTGTACAAATAGAGGGATGGTCAGCATTCATACCTCCAGCCAGTTCTCTTCCTTTCTCATTAAAAAGTTCAGTGGTTATTTTTTTTACCAATGTAGTGATCAACAGGATAGCACTGGTGATGGAAGCCACAATTCATTGAGTGCTTATGATTGGTCAAACATTGCCTTTACTCTTCACAAGTTTATTAAATTAAGTGCATTTATGAACCCCATTTTAAGCTGGATTAGAATTCCAATTTAGTCACCAACTGACAGGCATCACTGGGTAAATTGCTTAATGTCTCTGATCCTCAATTTTCTCATTTGTAAAAAGGGATGAATCATAGAGTTTTGCCAGAATTAGTAATAATACAGTAAACAGAAGGGAGGGAGAGGGGGAGGGAGGAAGGGAGTGAGGGAGTGAGAGAGCGTAGGGATGGAGGGAAAGAAGGAAAGAAGGAAGGAAGGAAGGAAGACAAATCAGGGCCAGGTAATGGTGGAACACACTTTAATCCCAGCTTCTCAGGAGGCAGACATAGGAATATTGCAAGTTCCAGGCTAGCCCAAGCAGAGGTAGTGATTTTTTTCAGATTTTTTTTTCATTAAGCCCCTTACCTAAAATTAAGTCTTTATATATTTATCTCATATATATTTATATATATGAGAAACAAACTAAAAGTAAAAGGGCTAGCAGCATAGCTCAAGTTGTAGAGTGCTTGGGTAACAACCACAAGGCCCTTAGTTCAGTCCATCAATCCTGTACCAGCTATTGGGCCACTCCAGAAGAGACTGAATTAGGTGACAGCTACTGTCACTTATTACTCTGTAGCAGAGTGGAGCGCTCAGCTCTCAGGGTTTTTCGAGTCAGACTGACCACAGTTTAAACCTAGGTTCTGCCCTTCTCTTAATGTGTGGCCTCCACAGAGTGGGGGATGGCGCCTATCCTTTCCAGTTGTCTGTGAAAGTCAAACTAAGCAATGTATTTATTTAAAGCACTAGAGCAATGTCTGGTAATAGAGTATTTGATAAATGGTGACTATTAATACCATTATCATCCTTGCTATAGTTCCTATACTTGGAATGATGCTGTAAGCCTTCAGGTTCACTTCCATCCATTCCCTATTTCCTAAGTTGCTATCAAATAATGAAGATACTGTGTTTGCAGGAAGGTTGGTGCCAATACTCCCTTAGGGATGTCTCCGTGCCACTGCCCATGGTTGGTGTCATTAAGACATAATTTTCTTTTCTAGCTAGTAGATAATGTTTCTTTCCAGAAATGCACATCTTTGTTTGGGTGATTTTGAGACGAAGAAACTCATTAATAAAAAGAAACTAAGGTGGTCTTTTACTTAAATAATTAACAGAATTTAATTACTTCCAGGATTATTTTAAAGATACCTGTGTCTTTTTGAGTCACTAAGAAGGCGATTCCACTCTGATGTAAACTGTAAGGAATTTCCCTGTGCTGTCTGCCATCCAATCTGAAACACATGAGACCCTATTGCTGAACAGGTTGATTAATGGCCACACAGACATCAAGTTCCCCTCTGTAGAACATGTAAATTTGTCCTTATTTGCAGACAGGGTTAAGGTTTTTGAGATGTGATTACTTGGGTTATCTGGGTGGCCATAAATACCATCCTAGAGTTCTTACAAGAGGAAGGTAAAGGGAGATTGCAAGCAGACACAGAGGAGAAGACCCATGGAAGAAGAGGCAATGTGGCCAGGGAGGCAGAGAGGACAGTGATGTGATCACAAATAAAGGGCTGTTGACTGCCACAAGAAGTGAGATGAGGCAAAGCTCAGATTGTCCCCTGGAGCCTCCAGAGGTCTTACCAGCCTTGCTGGCAACTGATTTCAGACTTCTGGCTGCCAGAACTGCAAGAGAATACATTTCCATTTTGTCAAGCCACCAAGTTTATGGCAATTTCTTACAGTTGACTCAGGAAACAAGTACGAGACGTCAGAGCAAAATGGCACTGTTGGGGCCAGATGCTTTAAACAGGATTGGCCTAGGATTCTTTGGCATTTCTCAGAGAATGACAAAGTTCAGGCTTTGGAGTTGAACAAATTTAGGTCCAATTGCATCTCCACTACTTATTAGCTCTGTGACTCTGAACAAGTCATATGTCTAACTGAGAGGTGGGTCGAGAGGGAGGATGACCATCAGCAGATCCTGCAGGAGCTCTGTTGAGAGAATAGCAGGGCTTGAGTCAAGGCCATGGGAATGGGGCTGGAGAGACAGTAATTATAAAAAACAGCTAGTACTTCCCAAACGCTTACTCCATCATGAAAATGCTTTGCCTGCATTACTCAGTTACTGCTCAACAATTCTATACTGCAGGTACCATTATCACTCCCAGTTACAAAGAAGGAAGTGGAGGCCCAGAGAGGATCAAATAAGTAAAATAAGAGGCAACAACAGATCTATACTGCAGAATTTAAGACTCAACACTTGAATTTGGCAGTAATGTCCCTACGCACAGAGTTCAGGCAGTGGTATTTGAAGTGGGGTGGAGAGTGGATGCATCTCATAGGGATTCATCCTGTAAAGACAGCTGTTCTCTGAAGGAATTTGTAAATAATAATACAAAAGAGTAGAAGTTAAATTGCTTTTGTTTATTATAACTATGAACCAGTGATTCTGAACAAAGCTAGAATTGTAATACTCCTCCCTGCTGGAAAAAAGGGCTCCCTTCTCTTCATGTGATAATGGGTTTAGGGACCATTTTGGATCATTCAGAACATTTAGATGGGCAAGATAGACACATTTCTGTTTCTTGGGTTTGTTGAGCTTTCAATCAGGAATGCTGTGGCATTCCCTGGCTTATCTAGGACCACCATGGGTAGCTATGCATTTTGTTCCTCAGTTGCCTGTGGACAGCTTGGCATTTTGTTACTAAGCCATTATAAGTCCCTTTAGGTGACCTTCACTAGAGGGCAATGATTTGGCCAGGACCCAGAAAGGCTGTGGGGGATAAATGTGCCTGTGTCCAGATGACCACTTTTCTGCCTACGAGTCATAGCATACTCATTGTCTGCAGCCTCACCCAACTATGCCTTATGAACAGAATCAGAAAAGGTAGAAACAAGTTTCACCATCCATGTACCCAAGGCTTCTAGCTCTAGGTTCAGTTTTTCCCCAGAGCCTGAGATTTATAGTTCCAGTTGCTTATTTTCATTTGAAGTCCTAACGCACAAATTAAATAGGAAGAATTCCCCAACTGCTCATAAATAGCTTACCTTTTTGTCCTGGCATGGGAAGCAACTGGTCCACTCTGACCAGTTGCTCAGTTGGCAGGTAACTGCTGAAGGGGTTGCAGCTCGACTCACTCTCCTAAAGGAAGGAAAGGCCCCTGAATCAATTTTGAGACAGAAAACTTAATCAAAAGAGAAAAGGATGCACATTTTTCTGCTAGTAAAACATGGATTATAAAAATGAAGAAAGAATATTTATTGTGCCATTTTATGAAGAGGGTGGATTTGGTTCTGGAGGGTGTAAACTATCCCTTTAATGCCATATCAGTTCCAAATAGATGAAATCATTATCACTGACACTGATTAGCACTGAGGAGGGCTAACAATTTATGATGAGCCAAAGTAGCAGAAAGCTCAGTGATTAGAAGTGTGGATTCTGAGGTCAAAGGACTGAGTTTGAATCTTAACCACTTCCTGACTTTAAAAACTTGAGCAAATCACTTAACATCTCTTAGTGATAGCCTTCCCATCTGTAAAACTATGATTAAAAGCGTATTGCCTAATAGAGTTACTGAAAGTATGTCAAAAAGCTTATGAAGTGTTTTCTAAAATGTGACTTTGAGTACTACATGCCGAGATATTACCTGGTCTATATCATGTTAGTCTATAATAATCATGGGAGGTATATATTACTAGTCCAACTTAAAATATAAGAAATCTGAGAGTCCTAAAAGCTTAGTAACCTTGCAGTCATAGCCAGGGATGACAGCTGGTTTAATGGCCAAGCCCACTTCCTGTCCTTATCACGCAGTTGCCTCATTATACAAATCAGCCCTCAGAAGTTAGAGAGCAAGGACCTTGCCCAGGGTAATGGAAGCAGGAGGTGGGAACTGGTCTGTCTCCAAGGCTGCCTTCTCCTACCCCATGCTGCCTCCTCACAAGTTACAAAGCTTGCCCAGGTCACTCAGGTCAGTGTGGACAAGTCCCAAGCTTGGGTCTCCAGGCCCTTGCTTCTTCCCATAGTGCCATTGTGGCTTCAAAGCCAGGTCATCCCACTGCACAAAGGTGGAAGGTAGTCCCTTACCCATCAGAACTGCCACAACCTCTGGGAGCTAGGCAGCCTGGGCTGCAATGGATGGCACAGTTATCTCGTTAGCATAGTAAAGAAAGTGCTTCAAATCTCATGCTGATTATGAGTGGCTATTCATGTGAATGATGACACCTGGTTGAAACCCTAGGTAAAGAGCCATGGGTAGTCAGGAAAATTATGTTTATCTTTAATGCCTTTTGGTCTCAGCACCCGTCTACATCCTAACAAATTACTGAAGACCCCAAAGAGCTTTTGAGTGGGCTAGGTCTATTGATATGCCCAGAATTTAAAATTAAAATGGAGATCAAGCCCTAGTCCCACCAAAAACAGCCAATAAAATGTAGATATATTCATTTAGTGCTAGGCATGGTGGCTTATGCCTTAATCTTACTCAGAAGTAGAGGTCAATCAGAAAGATCTCAGAGAACAGCTTAGGCAAAAAGTTCATGAGACACCCCCTCAACCAATAAAGACCAGGTGTGGTGGCATTCACCTGTCATTCCAGCGATGCTGGAAGTGTAACTAGAAGGATTGTGGTAAAGGCTGACCCAGACATAAATGCGAGACCCTATTGGAGAAATAACTAAAGCAAAAAGTGGGTGGAGGTGTGGCTCAAGTGGTAGAACACCTGTCCAGCAAGTACAAGGCCCTAAGTTCAAATTCCATACCATAAAAAAGTACTTATTTAAAATTATAATAAACCCAGTACACATACCAAAAATAATTCTATTTTAAAATATATTAAATCATTAGTGAGAAGAGTATAATTGCTCTATATTTTTCAGTGTGGTGCATAGTAGAAAACAGCTAGATTTTCTTTTTTTTTGCATTTGTTTTTGGAGGTACTGGGGCTTGAGTTCAGGGCCTTCACCTTGAGCCACTCCACCAGCCCTATTTGTGGGATAGGGTTTTTTGAGATAGGGTCTCATGAACTATTTGCCCAAACTGGCTTTGAACCACAATCCTTTGATCTTTGCCTCCTGAGTGGCTAGGATTACAGGCGTGAACAACCGGCGCCTGACTGAAAGCAGCTGGATTTTCTTTTTTTGTTGTTTTTTTTTTTTTTATTCATATGTGCATACAAGGCTTGGGTCATTTCTCCCCCCTGATCCCACCCCCTCCCTTACCACCCACCCCGCCCCCTCCCTCTACCCCCTACCCCCTCAATACCCAGCAGAAACTATTTTGCCCTTATTTCTAATTTTGTTGTAGAGAGAGTATAAGCAATAATAGGAAGGAACAAGGGTTTTTGCTGGTTGAGATAAGGAGAGCTATACAGGGAGTTGACTCACATTAGTTTCCTGTGCGTGTGTGTTACCTTCTAGGTTAATTCTTTTTGATCTCACCTTTTCTCTAGTTCCTGGTCCCCTTTTCCTATTGGCCTCAAGCAGCTGGATTTTCATTCCTACTTTTCCATTTGAGCTATTGCTATTATGCTGCTGTGGTTAAAGTCTATTTAAAAAAATCTAGCCTAGGCAGTGGTATAGTTGAATAAGAGAGGACTGTTGTAAATAGTCTTTTTGAATAACTGTGGATGTTCTCCTTTGGTATTACACCAAAACTTGACAAATGGCCATTTCTTATGTGTTAGTTGCCACAAAAAATCCAAAAGCAACTCAGTGAACTTTTCTACACTCTTGTAATATTCAAATCCGTTAGTCTCTGCACACTTTGAACGGACCTTGTGTCCATATATGACTTTTTTAAACATCAAACATTGCAATTTTATTTTATTTTATTTTTATTTTATTATTCATATGTGCATACAAGGCTTGGGTCATTTCTCCCCCCTGCCCGCACCCCCTCCCTTACCACCCACTCCGCCCCCTCCCTGTTCCCTCCACCCCTTCAATACCCAGCAGAAACTATTTTGCCCTTATCTCTAATTTTGTTGAAGAGTATAAGCAATAATAGGAAGGAACAAGGGTTTTGCTAGTTGAGATAAGGATAGCTATACAGGGAGTTGACTCACATTAATTTCCTGTGCATGGGTGTTACCTTCTACGTTAATTCTTTTTGATCTCACCTTTTCTCTAGTTCCTGGTCTCCTTTTCCTATTGGCCTCAGTTGCTTTTAAGATATCTGCTTTAGTTTCTCTGCGTTAAGGGCAACAAATGCTAGCTAATTTTTTAGGTGTCTTACCTATCCTCACCCCTCCCTTGTGTGCTCTCGCTTTTATCATGTGCTCAAAGTCCAATCCCATTGTTGTGTTTGCCCTTGATCTAATGTCCACATATGAGGGAGAACATACGATTTTTGGTCTTTTGGGCCAGGCTAACCTCACTCAGAATGATGTTCTCCAATTCCATCCATTTACCAGCGGAAAGCATTGCAATTTTAGAAAATAATAGTTTACAGAAAATGCAATGTCATAACTATTAACACATTCTCTTATACAATATGAAAAATCATACTTGCTAATAAAAACCATGAACTCATCAAATTCATGGTGGTGGGTATGTTTTCATTTTCACATGAAAGCTCAAATTTTGTAATTAGAAACAAATAACATTACTTGTTTTTTGGTTTTGGTTTTGTATTTAATAATAAGCTCTCTGCACTTTTGTGACCAGGTATGTCTCATTCTAAGCCTGAATAAACATAGTTTATAAAATGGTGTTCTACAAAAAGGAAGTAGTCTTATGGATTAACTGTTTGTGTCTTTTCAAAATTCATGAATAGAAACCTAATCCTCAACATGATGGTATTTGGAGGTGGGATCTTGTGGAAGGTGATTAGGTCAGGAGGGTTCCTTGTAAATGGGATTAATGTTCTTATTATCAACAATTCCCAAAGAGCTCCCACACAGCTTCTGCCATGTGAGGACACAGAAAAACCCAGCCATCTGTGAATCGGGAAGTGGGCTCTGACCAGACACTGAGTCTGCCAGTGGTATGATGATGGACTTCCCAGCCTCCTAAACTGTGAAAAATAGGTGTTTGTTGTTTAAGCCACCCAGGCTATGGTAATTTGTGTAGAAGTCTGTGTCTACTTTGATTTATAGCTCCAGCAATTAGTGCATGGGGCATTCTCATGCATTCTTCTTGCTTTCTCATAGAATATTTAAATGGTAGTTACTCAAGGATTGAGGTTTTAAAAATTAACAATCCTCTCTACTTCAAGAAGGACTTCTTAAAATAAAATTTAAGTTTTTCCTTATGAAACCAGTGCCACTGCTTTGAGTTATACCAAGGCCACAATAGGTTATCCACCATTATCCAGCATCAAGGCCAGTATAAAAACAATGAAAAGGAAACTGATATCCAAGTATTAGTACAAAAATTGTTTGCAGGTACCTTGGTTTGTAAGTTCAAAACACATTTCTTCTTAATACTAGGACATTAGTTTCACTTTTCCTTGTGTTTATACTTGCACTGAGGTCTGCAGACCACACTTAGAGAACTCTGATATACAAAATGATGCTAGAATATAACCCTAGCCCTACCATTCTGTCAAAGAAAACTTTAGTGCCCAGCTCACAAACTTCCTCTCTACCTCAACTCCTGTTATCACTCATCACCCCTGTAATAAGCCATGCAACACTCAGCCCTCTCAACTGCCCCTTTTCCTTATCGCTCATTATCTTCTCTTTAATACTTTCATGCTCACATTCTGGACCTTCTGCTCTCTGCAACAGCTCTTTCTCCAAATCTCTAATTCATGAGTCATCTGTGAATAGTTCCGTGAGGCTCCACAGCCTCTTCTTGTTCTATCTTATCTACTCAAGGGCTCCCACTGCACTTTTCCTTGGACCTCATTGGGACCTCCATCCTCTTGATGTCAAGGGTTTCTACCTGTCTCCGACACCTCTCTAATCTTTGTTTTTCTTTATAGATAGTTTTGATTCTAAGAAAGTCACTTTAAAATCTTACCAGGTATGTCCCCTCCATCACACCTGTGAACCCCAATCCTGAGTGAATCAAACTATCCACCTGTGCACCTCACTACCTCTCAGATATATTTCAGTCTTATCATAAACATCAATGTCTTAGGAAAAATCTTCCCGATACTCGGATCAGTTAAACATTACCTTTTATGTGATTTGGTCAGTTTTTGCAATATTCTCAACACTTAATTATCACACTTGCAATATTGGTATAACTTCTGTCTCTTACACCAGATTCTAAGCTCTATGAATGCAGGTACTTCCTGTATACTTGCTACCACCTGTCACAGGTAGACAAATGGGAGATGCCCAGTAAATAGTTATGAAAGGAAAAAAGAAGAAAGGGAGAGAAAAGAAGAAATTGGTGTAAATAAAAACAATTTCTGGGAAATAGGCAGTGACATTTTGAGAGGTTTGTTTGCACCTGATTCCTAGTTAGAATCTAATTAAATAACTTTGGCATCTAAAATTCCAAATGGCTCAAGGTTTAGTTCATACATCATTTTTCTGACAGCAGTATAACAATAAAAGAATGGAGTGTAGAAACATGGAAAAATAGAAGGAGTCTGAAGAGAAGGAGCAGGGTGAAGGTTTGGAGGCAGCAAGGGCTCCAGCATTTCTTCTGCATCTCACTATAGAATTACCGAGATAATGTCATTGTAAGCCAAAAGACTGCATTATGAAGTCAAAATGGAAGGAAACAGCATTAGTGGATGGAAGTACAAGCCTAGACAGAGAAGTGCTGTGTTGTTGTACTTTTAAAAGCCTTGTGACATGATGTCTAGACAGAGACCCACACAGTAATGCTATCACTGAGGCCAGAGTACAGAAGGTACACAGGACTACTCATTAAATCATCACAGGGCTCCAGTCTGCAGCCAGTACCAATATGACTAATGTTTTCTCTTATTCCACTGAATTATTTAATTTAGTTCATTTTTGATGATTATAAGTGGAATGCATTCTCATTAAAGAAAACATAACAATGATTATAAAGGAAAACATTACCTCAAATCCACTATTAATATTTTTGTTGTATTTTCTCCCATTCTATTTTCATAACGTAGTTGAAATCATACTGAGTATAACATTTTACCTCTTGATTTTTCCACTTACTAGTAGAGCAGAAATATAAACCATGATGGCTACCCATTGTTCCACTCCCCTAATACTAAACAGATTATTGAGCCCCCAGCTTTTCTGTACTCTAAGTTACTTTCTGAAGATACATTCTGTATAATGCGATGGATGACTTTCAAGCTTATGACATATTGTCCAATGACTTTCCAAAGGAATTGTGTCAACTTTTCAATTACTTAATGCTGTGGTTTGGTACAATTCACACACCCCAAAGCTCCATGTGCTGGAGGCTTTGTCTCTAGGGTTGCGGTGTTGAGGTGGTAAGATGTTTAAAAGGTAAGTCTTAGGAGAAGGTAATTTCATCACAGGGGCACCACTCTCACAGTGGAATTAGTCCTGGTCTTTCTAAGTGGTTTGAGCCTGGTAGAAGTGATATAGTTCCTGCAAGAATGGGTTAGAGGTACAGTGAGCCTAGCCCCTCTCCAACCTCTTGCTTCCTGTCTCACTATGTGTTTCTTCCCACACTTGCTCCCATCATGATGCCATCTGCCTTGTTGTGATATAAACAAAAGGCCCTCACCAAAGCCAAGAAGATACTGGCACCATACTCTTGCACCTCCAGAAATGTGAATCAAGCAAACCTCTTTACTTTCTAAAGCACCTAGCCTTGGGTTATTTGGTTATAACATAAAATGGGCTAATACACTTAAGGAACCATTAATAAATCTGTGGCCTAGAAAATCTTGACAAATATTTTTAAAGCAGCTCTCAACTAACAAGAATCTACCCAATTAATAAGACATTTAATACAGAGTACTAGGAATCAGAAACATTTCGTTCTACTCTTTAGTTTTTCTTCTGCATTTCTGTGCTACCATGAGCAAGTGATTTTATCTAACTTTCATGGTTTTTTTATCTGCAGAAAAAGCAGGAGTCAAAAATTTGTTGCATACTTTCTCCAAGTATATTCTGTAGAGTACTGGTTCTTGAAATATACATCCAGATATGAGTGGGAGAGAAGAAAGTTCCACAGAAAAATTCATTTGGGTTGACTGTGTACAATGTACCATTCTTGGAGATTTAAAATGTCTAAAAATGTACTGTAGGGTCTTAGAAGTTCTGCACTTTCCTTTGCTTAACCTAGCATTTCCACAATATCTTTTAGCCCAGATCATTTCTTTTCATGCACCATCTGTAAGACTACAAACACAGTTGAAGAAATACTAATATAACAGAAAGAGCTTTAGAGTCTACCAAATATACATTCAAATTTAGTTTCTGGACTTTTCATTTTTTTGGGAGACTTTATTGCTGCTACAATTTCATGTCATGTTATAGATCTATTTAGATAGTTAATATCCTCTTGGTTCAATTTTGGATGGTCATAAGCATCTAGAAATTTGTCCATTTCTTCAAGATTTTCAAATTTATTGGAATATAGTTTCCCAAAGTAGTCTCTGATGATTCCCTGGATTTCCATGGTGTTTGTTGTTATCTCCCCTTTTGCATTTCTGATTTTACTGATTTAGGTTTTTTTCTTCCCTCATTTTACTCAGATTTGCCGGGGTATGTCAATCTTGTTTATTTTTTCAAAGAACCAGCTTTTTGTTTCGTTGATTCTCTGTATGTTTTTTTTCTCTATTTCATTAATTTTGGCCCTTATTTTTATTATTTCTCTACTTCTGCTTGTTTTGGGTTTTGCTTGTTCTTGTTTGTCTAGGAATTTGAGATGTAGCATTAGGTTATTAGTTTGAGATCTTTCTGTCCTTTTAATATAAGCACTCATGGCTATAAACTTTCCACTTAGGACTGCCTTTATTTTGTCCCATAGATTCTGGTAGTTTGTGTTTTCATTTTCAAAAAAGAAAAGTGCAGAACCTGATGGATCCTCTGCTGAATTCTATCAGAACTTTAAAGAAGAACTAATACCAACTTTCCTTAAACTTTTCCATCAAATAGAAAGGGAAGGAACACTGCCTAACTCATTCTATGAAGCCAATATTACACTTACCCCAAAACCAGACAAAGACACCTCCAAAAAGGAGAACTATAGGCCAATCTCCTTATTGAATATCGATGCAAAATTCCTCAATAAAATAATGGCAAAATGAATCCAACAACATATCAGAAAGATCATTCACCAAGTTGGCTTCATCCCAGGGATGCTGGGGTGGTTCAACATACACAAATCTATAAGTGTAATACAGCACATTAATAGAAGCAAAGACAAAAACCACTTGATCATCTCAATAGATGAAGAAAAAGCCTTTGATAAGATTCAACACCACTTCATGATAAAAGTGCTAAGAAAACTAAGAATAGAAGGAATGTACCTCAACATTATAAAGGCTATACATGATAAACCTGTAGGTAACATCATACTTAATGGAGAAAAACTGAATCCATTTCCTCTAAAATCGGGTACGAGACAAGGGTGCCCACTCTCCCCACTCCTATTCAACATAGTCCCAGAATTCCTAGCCAGGGCAAAAAGGCAATAAATAAATAAATAAATAAATAAATAAATAAATGGAATACAAATAGTAAAGAAACTGTCAAAATATCCCTACTTGCCGACGACATGATCCAATACCTCAAAGACCCAAAAAACTATACCCAAAAACTCCTAGACACCATAAACAGCTTCAACAAGGTGGCAGCATACAAAATCAAATTACAAAAATCATTAGCTTTTCTATACACCAACAATGAACAAATTGAGAAAGAATATATGGGAACAATTCCACTTACAATGGCCTCAAAAAAAATCAAATACCTAGGAGTAAACTTAACAAAGGATGTGACTGACCTCTATGAGGAGAATTACAAACCTCTGAAGAAAGAGATTGAGGAAGACTACAGAAGGTGGAAAGATTTTCCATGCTCATGGATTGGTAGAATCAACATAGTAAAAATGGCTATACTACCAAAAGCAATTTACATGCTCAATGCAATTCCTAACAAAATCCCAATGACTTTCATCACAGAGATTGAAAAATCTACCCTAAAGTTCATTTGGAAACACAAGAGACTATGACTAGCCAAGGCAATACTCAGCAAAAAGAGCAATGCTGGAGGTATCACAATACCCAACTTCAAACTATATTGCACAGCAACAGCAATAAAAACAGCATGGTACTGGCACAAAAACAGACATGAAGACCAGTGGAACAGAGTAGAGGACCCAGATATGAATCCACACAGCTCTGCCCACCTTATTTTTGACAAAGTCTCCAAAAACATATGATGGAAAATAGACAGCCGCTTCAACAAATGTTGCTGGGAAAAGTGGTCATCTGCCTGCAGAAAACTGAAACTAGATCCATGTTTATTACCCTGTACTAGTATCAACTCAAAATGGATCAAGGACCTTAATATCGGACCCAAAACTCTGAAGCTAGTACAGAAAAGAGACGAGAATATTCTGGAAGTAATAGGTATAGGCAAGGACTTCCTCAATAGAACCCCAGCAGTTCAGCAACTAAGAAAAAGGATGGACAAATGGGACTCATGAAATTAAAAAGCTTCTGCACAACTAAAGAAATGGTCTCTAAACTGAAGAGATTACCCATAGAGTGGGAGAAAATATTTGCTAACTATACACCAGACAAAGGACTGATAACTAGAATATACAGGAAGCTCAAAAAACTAAATTCCCTCAAAATCAATGAACCAATAAAGAAATGGGCAACTGACCTAAACAGATCTTTTTCAAAATAAAAAATTCAAATGGCCAAAAAACACATGAAAAACCACTCATCACCTCTGGCCATAAAGGAAATGCAAATCAAAACCACACTAAGATTCCACCTCACCACTGTTAGAATATCTTTCACCAAGAACACCACCACCAACAAATGTTGGTGAGGATGTGGGGAAAAAGGAAACCTCATACACTGCTGGTGGGAATGCAAACTAGTACAACCACTCTGGAAAACTATATGGAGGCTTCTTAAAAAATCTAAACATAGATCTGCCATATGATCCAGTAATCCCACTCCTAGGGATATATCCAAAGGAATGCGACACAAGTTACTACAGAGGAACCTGCACACCCATGTTTATTGCAGCGCTATTCACAATAGCCAAGTTATGGAAACAGCTGAGAAGCCCCACCAATGACGAATGGATTAAGAAAATGTGGTATTTATACACAATGGAATTTTATGCAGCCATGAAGAAGAATGAAATCTTATCATTTCCAAGTAAGTGGATGGAACTGGAGAACATCATCTTAAGTGAAGTTAGCCACTCTCAGAAAGCCAAGAATCATATGTTCTCCCTCATATGTGGACTTTAGATCTAAAACACATGCAGTAATATTACTGGACATGGGTCACATGCTAAGGGGAGAACACATACAGGAGGAATAGGAAAAGGTAGGAAACCCAAAACTTGAAAGTGTTTGATGTCTTCACTGCAGAGGAGCTAATACGGTAACCTTAAAATGACAGAGATCACTACAAGAAGGTGACCAGAAAGTAGTGAAGAGGTATGGTAAAGATGAATCAATTTGGGTTGTAATACACATGTTCGTGGAAGCAATGCCAGGAATCTCCCTGTATAGCTATCCTTATGTCAAACTAGCAAAAATGTTATGTCTTTCTTGTTATTGCTTATGTCTTATCTTCAACAAAATTGGAGAAGAGGACAGAACAGGTTCTGCCTGAAAGCGAGGGGGGTGGGGGGGAAGAGGGAGGGGATGGGGAGCAGGGAGGAAAAAGGGCCCAAACAATGTATGCACATATGAATAAATGAATAAGAAAAGCACTGAATCATATTTATTTTTTAAAAATGTAACTTCTGCCACTCAATTTTCTCATAGTTGAAAACCAGAAATAATGACTTGCGAGACTCTTGAATATGGAGTGAGATCATGTTCATAGAGCCTGAGCAGAAGCCTAGCACACATGGTAGTTCCTTCTCCTCTTCTTCTTGACCCCATACATGCTGATCAAACCTCTCCATCTGCATCAAAAATGTTCTGTCTATAACTGTGGGCTAGTGAGACACTTCTCACTTACTTTCAAATTAGATTGACATATTAAGCAAAAGACTTAAAACCTAGAATTGAATATGGAATCTGAAAGTCAAATGCTTCACCCCAGAATGCAGCCAACTCAGCAATTTAGGAAATAATTAATTACCTACAGATCCTAGGCTAGAAAGTCAGAAAGCCTGGCTCTCATTATTCCCAGGAGGATATCCTAATAAATAGGCTCAGCTTATAGTCAAAGCTGATTGTCACTAACTGTATCAACTTGAGCCAGTCCCATTCAGCTACATCATAAAATGGAGGTATTTTAAATTTGACTTTAAATTTGTTCAGTCTTCAGCCACTTCTATGTTTCTAGGTATCTGCTTTAGTTTAGCCCAGGCTAGCCTCGAACTCGTGATCCTCCTGCCTCATCCTCTTCGCCTCGTTGATTACCGGCGTGCGCCACCACGACCGGCCACTTCTATGTTTCTAAACCTAGTGGACAATTTCCTGGCTCTGTTTTATTTGTCCTCTATTGGTCACTATTTTCTTCAAGCTATCTTTCCTCTTTTATACCTCAACACTATACTTCTTTGCTCTTTCTATGTCTGTGACCAGTTCTTTTTGACTTCTTTAAACACTGAAATTCTTCAGGGTGAAGTCATGCCTCTCTTCTTTTCTCCCTCTCATCTGCTAACTTTACCTAGTGAAGAAAGATTCATCTCATTGGCTTCTGTGTTAATACCGCCTAGATTTAGATCTTCGCCCTGAACCACTCCTCTGTAATCCTGCTTTGTATACCCAACTGCCCCATTTTATATCTAGTTGCCTCTCAAGCATGGGAAACTTAATGACTCAAAGTTTAAGCTACTAATTTTCTCCTTCATCCAACTCTTCTCTCAGTTTTGCCAACATTATTAATGTGACCACCATAACTTGCAGGTGCTCCTAACAGTGGTTTCTCATTTATTCCTGTTCTTCACTCTTTTATTCCATCCTTTGGAAATTTCTGTCAATTTTGCTATCAGCATGTATCTCAGATTTCTTCCTTTCTGCCTATCTCTATAGCTACCATGCTGATTGAAGACGCTATTATCTCACATCAGATTATATGACTTCTCTTGGGCCAAGATCTTCCATTTCATTTTTCTCCAATCCATTCTCTATAGAGCAAACAGAATGACTTTTTAAATGAGAAATCAGATAATACCTCTCCTTTATAAGTCCATCTAGAGATTTTTGGGGTTTTCTTTTTTGCTCCACATAGACTAAAACCCAAATTCCCTACCATGGTGTTCAAGGCCCTCTGTGATGTAGCCTCTGCCTATCTTCTTGAGATCCTGTCATGGCATAATTCCTTGCTTTCATTCTACCCCATCTTTGATTCTACTGCTTGAAGAACTACTACCCACAACAGGGCATAGCACAGACTGACTGCTCTACTTTCCCCTCCCTTTGTGTGATTTCTCCCTAATGTCCTTCACCTCTCCACAGAGAACACTACACGTGGGTAAGCGTATGAGTGCATGCACACACACACACACACACACACATACATACAACTACTTTTCTTTAGATTTTTCTGCTATTCTCTATCAGAGTCCTGTTTGATTCTTTCATAGTATTTATCACAATGGTTAATGAAATTTTTTGTTTACTTGTTTACTCACTGACCCATCACCACACTGTAAATTACATGAGGAAGGGGATATTATTTGTTTAGGTCACTACCTAGTAACTAGAAAACCTAGAATAATTTATTTATTAGATGAACAAACGAATGGTGCAAAAAACTACCTTCTCTAAGCCAAACAGAATTCCATACACGCTTTTAGTTCTAAGCATGTGCCAGGCCATTCTGCGGTACCTGCATAATATTATTTCCTCCACACAGATGCTAGTCACACTCCACTCATCTGGCCAAACCTTCAGTTCATTTCCTCCAATAGCTTTTCTTGACCTTCCTGCTCTTGACTATGCTAGCACATGGTGCCACAAACATAGAGCTTCTCACACTTTATTCTTGTCCCCAGGTGAATCGTCCCGGAAGAATGCATTACTCTCCATTGTACCTGACATGCAGTGGGAGCTCAATAACAAAATTTTTATATGAATATATTAGTTCACAATATTGCTATGGGGTAGGAACTATTACACTCATTCTATAGATGAGTAAAAAGATTCATGGGAAATTAAATGACTTACTAAAGGTTATTTGGGTAGTAAGTAACAAAGCCAGGGTTTAAGTAAAGGCATTGAACTGCAAAGTCTTTGCATTTTTTAGCATTCCATTATGTATTTATGAAGAATTTCTACCAAAAGAGAAATAGAATAACAAAAAATAACTTTCTAAAGTCTTACCATCTACTAGGTTCTGTACTAAGTACTGATATGAACTTTCTTAACTCCTGATAAGAACTCTGAGAAATGTGTAATCACTGTTTTGTAGATGAAAGACTTAAGTCTGGCAGAAATTAAGTAAATTGTCCAAGCTGTGCAACCACTGAGTGGTGATGTTAAGACTTAAACCCCAGTTGATCACACTCCAGAGCTCATACTCAATGCCACTAGGTGCATTGCTAAGGACCAGTTACCCTGAACAGAAGTCTTCATGTACCATGATCCATTTGTAAGTCATAGCTAGTATTCCACTGATTTATGTTGATTTAAAAAAAGTCATGCCGCCTGAATGCATCAATTTCTACTCACCTGGACAACTACTGAAAACATTTGTATGGTCTTATCCTAGGATACTTTGGCAAACATATACTAATACCCCTAAAATCAATCAAATAAAATGGAGGAATATAATTGAAACTTCTTTAAGGGTCCCAGGCCAATATGAACTATTAAAAAATAAGGAAAAAAGCATTAGGTGCTTATAGAGCATTTACATTATTTCCTCTGTGTTTGAGGTCCTCATTTACATATCTGCATCTCCATTAATGGATTCTGTTTCCATCAGTACTGGGTAGAAAATGTTTGAGCATCTTAACTTCAAATAAAATATGTGTCTTACTTGTCAAAACAGTTTTTTTTTTTTTTGAGGAATTGATTTGTTTTGTTTTCTGGTGAATGGGCCTAGTGGAGGGATAGCTAGTAATACTACTCTGGGAGCTAGAAAGCCTGACTGTGTCACTAGTAGCTGTGTGACTGACACAGAACATAGAAAATTGCTGTTCTTCTCTGGTCTTTAACTGGGAGACTCATAAAAACAACAATCTTAGCAGTATGTGATGATGATGAAATTGGCCAACATTCATAAAATGCTAGCCAAGTGGTCTTTTATTGAGAGCTTCCTTTCTCTCTCTGGGGTTCAGTTTCTTTCTCTAGAACATGAGTGGATTAAAACAGATGTTGAGCCCTGCCGAATTCTAAAGACCTGTGAAACAGAAATAATCAAAACAGTAAACAAGAGCTTTAAAAGAGTCAAAATCAAGTTTTAATTAGTTATGAATGATTATGAACCTGAGGAGGAGGGAGGCAAGTGGAATACATAAAAAATTCCAACTGAAAGTATTAAAGGTGAAGATTACAATAAGAGAAAAGGCAATTTCAATGGATAGGCTTAACAGTAGATTAAACATTGAAGAAGAAAAGATCAATAAGTTTGAAGATACAGTGATAGAAACTAACCCAAGTGAAACACAGAGATAAAAAAGATTGCCAAAAACAATGAAGAAAAACACAAGCCTTAGTGATTCATGGGACCATATCAAGTTACATCTCCACAATTGGGGTGTTTGAAGGAAAGGTGAGAGAGAATTGGGCAGAAGACATATTTGAATTATGATGGGAAATAAATGAAATTCTTTGAAACAAATTTAATGAAAACCATAACTATATGGAACTAAGATACAATATGGTAAAACCACTAAAAATCAATGATAAGGAGCCAATCTTAAAAGAAGCTAAAGAATACATAAAAAACAAAACAGATTTCTTCTCTGAGTTTATGCAATCCAGAAGAGTAAGTACTGTGGAGAGGGGACAGTAAGAAATAAATCACTTAGCATTTTATATTAAGCAAGAATATCTATCAAAATAAGGACAGTTTCAGAACAACTGTAACAAAAGCACTCATTGACAGAAGACCTGCACTAATAATAAATGTCAGAGTTATGACAGCAGAAGAAAAATATCAGAAGTGGTATAATGTTATTTGAAGGCAGGCTGTGATAAGTCAATAATCTGCATTGTTCTAATCTTAAGTAAAATACTTAGTATATCAATTTAAAATTAGAAAACTTCTAAACCTAAAAGTTGACCACCAAAAGAGAGAAGATAGAAACAAAATATGGAAAACAGAAAGCAAGTAGGATAATGGTAGATTCAAAGCCAAGTCTTTCAATAATTACACTCAATGTAAATGGTTCAATTTCTATGATTAAAGGACAGAGACTTTTAGACTAGATAAATAAAGCCAGAGTTATCTTTGGCTACCTACATGAATCATGTTTTAAAATATGGACATATACATTAAAATAAAATATTAGATATACATAAATAATGAGAAATAAGGAATGACAATATTACTAATAGACAATAAATACAAGGACAGTTGCCAGAGATAAGGAAATCCTTCATAATGAAAAATGAGGAAGTACAGAGTTTTAAAATGCATGAGGCACAAACTGATAGAACTGCAGGAAAAATAGACAAACCCATTCCACAATGAAAATTTCATATAACCACATCCCTCCCCAAGTAACTGATAACACAAGGAGACTGAAAATTTAGTAGCACCAGTCTGACTTAATTGACTTAATAGTATACACTTGAACAACAGAAGAATACATATTTTGGGGGCAGGGAGTGGTACTGGGGTTTGAACTCAGGGTATTGCACTTGCTGGGTAGGTGCTCTATCACTTGAGCTATGCCCCCAATCCTTTTTTGCTTTAGTTATTTTTCAGAGAGTGTCTCACCATTTTGTTAGGGACTTGCCTTGGACCACAGTCTTCCTATATATGCCTCCTAGTATCTGAGACTACAGACATGTGCCACCCTATCTAGTTTATTTGTTGAGATGCGGGTCTTACAAACTTTTTGCTTGGGCTGGCCTTGAACCACTATCCTCCTGATTTCTACTTCCTGAGTTGCTGGGATTATAAGCACAAGCCACTTCCTCAACAATAGCACATTTTTTTGTATGCACATGGAATAGTCAGTCCAACTACATTCACAAAAAGTTAAAAGAATTGAAAATTTAAAATCTTCCAAGCAACCCAAATCAAAAGGTGTTAGTTGTATAAAATATGTAATAGAGATCCATTGATTTTGCAACTAATGATTATAGCCTCTTTCCATCACCATGGCTTTAAAATGTTTTTCTCAAACGACCCCATATTTCTATTAAGACATTGTAATAAGCAAATGTTAAACACGAGTCTATAAAAATGGGTGTGCACCATTAAAAATGTAACTATATATAGATCTGTTTTCCATGTTAGGGTTCATGTGAAATTTTATTTTGGAGGACGAAGAGTGCTATTGTTAAAAACAAAAGAAAGAAAGAAAGAAAAGTTCGCAATCCATAATTGATCCGGAAGACCCATGCCAATTGGCACATTATAAATGTCTTCTGTCTGATTATTGTCAACTGTCCAAGAGAACGGAAATAACAACAAATAGCACTAACAATCGCAACATAACAGCATTCCCTGAATGCTTACTGACATTAGGCATTGTTCTAAGTACTTTTCCTGCATTTAATTCACGCTCTTACTTCTCTCCTATTTTACAAGTGAGGAAAGCGGAGCTCAGAAAAGTTAAACAACTTGGCTCAGATCACACAGCTAGTAAACGCCAATGCCAGAATGAACCTAGTAGACTCTTTTCAAAGCCAATGTCAGACATGCTGGCATTTGACATAAAAACTGCATGGTTTCTTTTTTCAGCACTTTGTAAAGTATTTAATTGGTTCTCTTCTGCCTTGACTTGAAATTTGCTTCTTCACTGGTCTGTCTTGTTTGATAAATTCATCAAACATGAAAATTCTTTGTTCATTTTCAGAAAGGATTACAATGATAAGCTTTTATAATTAAGACTATCTCAGCAGAGATTTCTTTTACCACAGCTCTGTTGCCTTTATCTTCTAATTATTAGAGATGAATTTTCTGATTTTTAATAATTGTATTTGCTTTAAATACAAGTTAAAAAAGAACTAGAAAAATGCTTTCCCCCTCTTCTGAATGGTTACCTAAAGGAAATCTTTCTTGCTGTAACATTTAAAAGAAATAATGATTTAAAATTGAATCAACTAATAAGAATTTGAATAAAATAACTGTTTAAAACCTTCAAGGTTTGAGAGACTGAGACTGCTTAAAATCTATCCCAAAGGTGAAATAAGGGTCTGTTTAAGCAAAACACATTATTGGATGTTAAGATGTAAACAAAACAGAGCCAGGTTGGAAGTCTCAAGGAAACTGGATAGGTAAAAGGCAATGTACATATGAAAAGATCACCTTTATTACCTCAAATCAAGAGGTAAACTCAGATTTAGAATGGCATGACTGAGCATCTCTACAGTCTCCTGTCTTTACCAAAATAATTTTGCATTCATTATGTAATTTTATTCTCCCTAGCCACTATGAGATAGGTATTCTTATGATTCTGTTCTATCCATAATAAACTAGAAGTTAACTGTTTAATATCACTCAAAAGAACTACCATTTATTAAGTGCCTGCTGTATACTGACTACATTTGAAATCCCGGATCGTAATTCTGCATTAACTTTTATAAAGAGGCATTGTGAGTCTCATTTTATAGCTAGGAAAACAGGACCAAACAGATGAAGTGATTTATTCCAGATTATCATACTTCTAAGCATTAGAGCTCTGACTCACACATGGGCAACTCCTGGTACCTGGCCTTTTCCCTGTCCCATCCTTTTCACTGGATTCTTAAAACACCTGAAAAGAAGTTCTATTCCATCCTAACACAGCCTGTTACAATCATAAAGTGTTTTAGTTTCCATTAGATGATTCCCATCTCGCAGAGACATAGGGCCCACTTACTGGTTCACCTTCTCTTGTGCAGTTACCTCAGGCCACCACGTCACCAAAAACAAGCTGAAGAAAGCAACAGCAAACATCTCATCCAGAAGCCCCTCCCTTACATAAAACTTGAAGGAATAAAACTATCTATTTAGGGGATTGCAGCAAAAAATGTCTAAAAGCTGGGACCTGTAACATCTATCGAATGTTTAAGACTAACAGAACTCACTCAATTCCCATTCAGAGGTGATTAACTAGTAACCAAGGCATTGATTGGCCAAACACCTTCTAAATGGCCCAAACACCAAAGGCCACTGTCCTTTAGACCTTTTGGAAAACAATCTCCATGTGGTTAAGGAAAACTGAGATTTGACAAACATTAGCTTACTAAAGAGATTTTATTTGTAGAGAGAGGCAAAAACCAACTCGAGATGCAGTTGCAGAATTCTGGGTTTTTTTGCATGGCTCTTCAAACTTGTGAAGTCAGATCAATCTGTTTGGCAAGATCAAAACAAGGTTAATACTGGTGTATTGGCTCAGACACAAGCAACCAGGAAAATGTAGGCAGTGCTGCCAGTTACATGGAGGTTCTTCTATATATTGGCAAACATAACATCTGGAGCCTGAGAACTACATGAATTCACTGGACTCTTCACTTACCATACCCGCAGTGGGTATCATTAAGATACAGCCTATTTATGTCATAAGAGGGCCAGATGTCTTAAATATACACCTCCAGAAGCACTCTCTAGAATTAGAATGTTAATATGGCCACAAATCTGCACTGATAATGTCATAACTTGTTATACTTCTAGACATAAATTAAGTTGAGATAGACAGATTGATAGATAGGTAGATATAGAGACAGAAAAAGAAAAACATAGCATATAACAAGCATTTCATATGTCTTACTTTATTTAGTCCTCATAACAAGTCTATGACATGAAAATTATGAATTCCATTTTGCAGTTGGAGAAATGGAGGCCCAGAGCAGAGAACTAACCTGCCCAAGGACTTACGGCTGTCTCCATGACCTTGGGGAGATGAAGATTCTCTCACTTGCAGGATTTGCCAGTTGCATCATTATTGCTCTCATTGACCAGAGCTCTCCAGTTGTCCCAACAGTAGAGTCTAGTTTCCTCCTGTCTTCCTCACACTTTGTCATAGTGGTGACTTTGCTCACACACAGGATCTTGCACCTAAACAACACTTAGCCATCACCCCCCTACCTTTCTACCAAGTGCCTTCCCAAAGTCAGGTCCATCATGGGTCCCAGGCAGATGGCTCCATTTGGAAGGAATCCCCTTGTTATCAAAACTTCATAAACACAGTAGCAACACTTTTAATTTTTGCCTCATGTTGTGTTTTCTAGGGGAGTGGGGCTATCTGGAGAATGAACCTTACATTAGTGCAAATTCTGTATCTGATTCCTCCACGCAATCTCCCATGTCATTTAGCGCTGAACCTTTAATGAGAGATACTTATTGACTGAATGAATAAGCAAATGAATCAACTGAAAATAGATCACTAAGCAGGACATGGTGATGCATGCCTATAATCCCAGCTGCTTAGGAGGTAGAGGCAGGAGGACCCAGAGTTCAATGCCAACCTGGGAAAAGTTAGCTGAGACCCTATCTCAAAACCGAAATTGAAACAAAAAGGCTGGGAGTATAGCTCAAGTGGTAGAGTGCTTGCTCAGCATCCCCCAGGCCCTGGGTTCAATCCCCAGTATTTTGTAGTACTTTCAGGAATATTTTTCTTATTTGATGCTCAAAATGATCTTATGAGTTAAATATCATTATCTAGAAGAGAATTCTAAGAGTCAGAGACAATGATTGAGGAAGAAAAGGGAACTAAGATATATTGAGTATCAATATTGCTGTGAGGATTAACTAGACCCTGTCACCTTACAGGTCTAGTTAATCCTCACAGCAATCTTGTAAAGTCGTGAACACACGAATGGAGTTGTGAATGTGTGAGTTTGAGTGTGTGTGAGAGTGAGTGTGTGTGTGTTTGTGTGTGTTTTATTTTTGGGTTGTCTTGTTTTGTTTTTTGCAGTATTGGGTTTTAAACCTGGACCTCAGTGCCCTACCACTTGAGCCATACCCCCAGCTTACTTTTTTTTTTTTTGCTTTTAGTTATTTTTCTGATAAGGTCTCATGTTTTTGCCCAGGGTCAGCCTCAAAGCATGATCCTCTTACCTATGCCTCCCATGTAGCTAGGGTTACAGGTGTACACCATACCCTTGTACATTTTTTTGTGTTTGGGGGGGTTTGGTTGCTTTGTTGGTTGGTTTTTGGTTTTTTGAGATAGGGTCTTGCTGTGTAGTCAAAGCAGGTCTACCACTTGTGATCCTCCTGCCTCCACCTCCCATGTGCTGGAATTATAGATGTTTACCACCACGCCTGGCTACTAATGTCATTTTGACAATGAAGTCACTGAGATTCAGAGTGGTTACACTGTTGGTTAGTCTCAGAATCATATTTATAATCTGTCCCACTCAAAATGTGAGCTCATTTTGGCCTAGTTGTGCAATCATAAAGTGCCATTTCAGGACGAAGGCTAGGTCTTCTAGCATCAAGTCCAGGTCTCTGTCCATTATATTTTAGCAGTGAATGAATACAATTCCCAAGGAACAAGGAAAGCAAAATAAAGTGAACTGAGAGATAGTCATAGAATGAAATCAAAAGAGAGAAGCTAAGTCAAATGGGATTGTTGCATGCCTCTGAAAAAGAGAGAGAGCATGTGTGTGCAAAAGAGAGAGAGAGAGAGAGAGAAAGCACGTGAGTGCACACTGGGTGTGCTGGGAGGGTGGGGGTGGAGCACCCATCTGCTTTCAGACAAAATGTTCTAAGATGAATAGGAAATGACAAAAATTGTTAAGTTTGCATATGTGGATTTCACCTTAATTGTAGCATTCTGCTATCAAAGACAGATAGTCATAAAATACCATGCAGAATAGACAGCAAACTGGTAATTCA
Source organism: Castor canadensis (assembly GCF_047511655.1). NCBI lineage: Eukaryota > Metazoa > Chordata > Mammalia > Rodentia > Castoridae > Castor > Castor canadensis. Next base: position 117,485,227 of record NC_133392.1, read on the forward strand.
TTTTGAAAATGCGTCTCCTGTCTCTTGGAAACACTTTTCACTATCTAAATCAGACTATGAGTTATGGCCTCAGAACTGAACATGTTCTCTGTTGGCCCAGGCTGCCACCACAGGGTGACATCCAGGTCTGTGCTCTCTGGAAAGCTTTTAGATGGTTTCCTTGTGCTGGGCCTGAAGCTTGCACAAGCCATGTAGGAGATATAACTTCTGCACATCTAATGCAAAATGAAGAGCTCCCTGGAGAGGAAAGAACACAGCTATAGGTCAGAAAGAGCCAGGAACAGTTTACTGTCTTCTGGCCTTAGTTTCCTTATCTGTAAAATGGATAAAATAATGCTTACGTAACAGGGTAAGATTGCACATTAATGAAGAAATCTGTTCACAAAGTGGGCACTTTGAATAGCTGTTTCTGCATTATTGAAACAGTGCTCTACTTCCCTGTATCTATCGTTCTTGATTTACATGCAATGGGAGTTTTCATTTAAGTACCAAGAAAAGGGAGAAGTGGTAGAAAGGACAGTTCTGTCAAAGAGGCTACTGAAGGAGAATGTAATGTGGAAGTCCACACCCAGGTACCTTGGACTGACTCTGAGTCACCCTGAAATGTGCATGTTATCAGCAGGGGCTCATAAAAGGACTCCTGCTGCAAACCCTGGTGGCAAAATAGTAGAAAGCCCCTCTCCCCTATCTCTGCCTAGGTTCCAGTACCTTTAAGGCACCTCCAAATTTTAAAACTTTAAAAGTAGCTGCTTCAACTTGGACACGCAGTCTCACAATGGCCATCGCAGACATGTTTCTCCCAGCAGCTTACTGGCTGGCATCAATACAGGTAGTGTGAATATCATTTTATGGGTTTGTTTGAGGCGTCTCTCTGAGGGGGGAGGGGGAGGCACAGGGGTGCGTTGGGCTAGGTGATGATCCTCTCCTCACTGCAGAAGTATCGTGCCCGGCACAGTCTGCGGACAGTAAACGAGCATCCCGCCCACTGCCTTCCCCACCTCCTCTCTCCACCCTGTGGGAGATTACATATCTATTATTTCTGTTTTCTTCCTGATTGCTTCATCAGGCCCTGGCTGCAGCCAACAGACATGAGTGGTGGATTTTCCACTGGAAATGAAGTGGGGTTGGGTTAAATAATTGGTCTCAATCAGAGACTTTACACCGAATGGGCTAATGCATGCCTACTGCTCCCCACTTCATACTGAGCTCTGTATTTGCATTTGCAGGGTGGGATGAGAGGGAGTCAGTGTCTGGCTCATTAGAGTAGAAATTAAAGACCTTTTCTCCTAGAGGCATTCAGCATTGTAAGCAGCTCTGGTCAAATCTGGGTGGGCCTTTGGGAAATCCATCTTGGAATTGGGCTGCAATAAGCAGCAGTCAATTTTGAACCTGAGCAAATTCTCCAGGCTCCTTCCGGTGGCCAGTCATCTCCTGTATGATGCCTTCACTCACAGCTTGGTGCAGGGTGGCCCCTCCCCTCTTCCCACAGAGCCTAGTCACACTTCCTTGCTTAAAGACCACAGAAGTGATGGTTTCTTACTTACCATGTTTGTGGTTTCTGTGATCTCCTGGAAGGCAGGGCTGTGTCTGGCTCAGAGCCTCTGTGCATCAGTATGTGAGAGTCAGTGAACAAGCTAGCTTCCTGCAGCTGGGTTAGCATCATATGTTCTCCAGCAGGCCTGGTGTGTGCCAAAGGACTAAAACCTATACTAGAATCTCCTGGAACTGGGTTAGCTTTGTGCAGACACAAGTGAAGACAGTTCTAAGCAATGCCCACAGTTTCTTCTCATTCCTCCTCTCCCAGCAACACACTAAGTTACCTGTTTGCTATCACTGTGAGCTTCTTCAGAGTGGGGACCATGAGTTAAATCATCTTCCTATTCCTGGGCCTCACACAGAATAGGCGCACATTTTATGCTATTATAGGAAGATTTTGGCTTTTAAGTCTGACATGCCTGATTGAAATCTCAACACCATTATCCAGCTGTTCAACTTTGGATAAACTATTGCACTACCATGCCTTAATCACTTCCTGTATAATGGGTTTAGTGGTAATTAGGTTTATAAATATAATGAACACACATTTCCAGGAAAAATCATAATGGATGCTCTTTGTATTTGTAATCCTCTCACTTACTACTTTTCCTGTCCTGAGTCCTCTTCCTGAGGCACTGTGCCTCAGACACGCCTTCCTGCAGTCACTCACGTGGGACATGCTGTCAGACAGTGCTCAGGATAACATCTGAGAAGTCAATAATGGTGTGAAGGTTACTAAGAAACTGACATAGTAGACCAATGTGTGGGTGCCATTTTTATATATATTTTATATATCTTCTATTGTCGGCATGTGGATTTAAATAAGGTCCCTTAAAGATATTGTGTGTTTAAGTCCTGGGTCAATAGTGACCCAATGGATTGATCAGTTTGTTCACCATTATATCACTTCAGTAATGGAACACACGTGGCAATAAGTCAGTTTAGCATCCATTCCATTGAGGGCTGGAGTAGACAATGTGGTGGACACTAAACACTTAGGGATGAAGAGGGCACAGCCCCTGCCCAATGCAGGGCACCATGCCTGGGACAGAGTGGCCTTGGGATCTGAGAGCATCAGTGATCAGCTGCGTAGATGTGACCTGGGCTTGGGGGACTAGGAAGCTGGTTGATGCGGATGTTTCTTTGAACAGATCAAGGAAGGAAACATGAGCATTCCAGACAGAGGAAGCAGCAGCCATGAAGCTGAAGAGGCAAAGTAGCCTGGCTGGTGGAGGAGGAATGAGGAGGGGAGTGTAGCAGGGTGGGGCTGGGATCACTAGGCCATTCCTGATGGGTCAGAACAGACTATACAAAGAGGATTCGGGGGCAGAAATGACTGGCAAGGTTCACATCAAAGGGCTTGGGTCTTGTGGATTTGTTTTCTGTTTCTTCATGAAGATGAGAGAGAGTCCATCCCCGAGGAACTGAAGCTGCAGAGCGCCACAATCAGACTTGCACTTTGAACTCTGTAGGCCATAATGAGGATGGACCAGGCAGGGCCGAGGCTGGAGGCAGAGAAACCAGCTTAGAGACTGGCTCCCAGGGCTGGAATGCCATGCACCTGCCATACGAAGACCCTAAGGAACTCAGAAGCTCTGGATCTGGGTACCTGGATTCTTATGCTAACCTGTGCAAGAACTCATTGAGTGACTGTGGAATGGTCACTTGACCTCTCTGGGCTTCAGTGCCCTCCTGAGGGTTGGTCCATTGTCACTGCCTCCTTGTCTGGAGTCTTAGGCTTCTAGAATCCTGATCTAGGTAATACCTTTTAGAACTGAAAACTGGAGAAAATATATACGTTGTGTACACACACACACACACACACACACACACATTTCCAAGCCATTCAAGTATCCTTTGATACTTTTATTCAAGATTTCTCTTCCCGTGAGACACTCCGGCTGTCAGTCTGTAATTAGACTTTCTCCCCACTCATAAAGCCAGGCTGTGTGGAGCGAGAGACAGCACTGGATTAGCCACTGTAAACAAATTTGGCCAGTCCCCTTCTCGCCAGTCATAGTTCCAGTTGAGTGGATTTCAGCAGCTCCTGGGTGAATGTTAATGCCTTCTGTGTACACAAGTATAAGAAAACAATAATGTGCCCACCCCACTTTCTTCACCCTGCTTTGGGCTTCACTTGTCTGGCATCTTTGTGATGCAGTATGGGGCACTGAGGGAGGGTATGCAGGGAGGCCGTGCACAGAATCTAGAAGAAGCCTAAGAGCAGGGGGCGGCACCTGGGTAGCAAGAAAAACTCAGTCACTCATTTTCTTTGTAACCTTGCAAAAGTTCCTCAGCTCTCCAAGCCTTGAGTGTCTTGGTGAAATGCAAGTAAGGACACCTGCCTCCCAGGCCTGCTGGAAAGGGTAATTGAGGTAATGTACATAAGAGCCTTTGGCAAAGCTCTGCAGGCCAGGAGCCCAGCATCAAGAATCACAGGCTCAGCCTTCCATTGCAAAGGATCAGGGAGTCAGGGCAGGTACAGAGCACTCAGATCAGCCAGCTTCAAAGTTCTTACCCACATCAGAATCACAGAAAACAGGAGGGGGATACAGACCAGATGCCTGTGAAATGTCCTCTGATGAAAATTGTCCTAAATTGGATGTAGGTGTTCAGTCTATATGTTCAGAAAGAAAAGCACAAATATTTTTGAGTACTGCGCTCTTCTTGCAATCTTTATGATCACTTTAGGTGGGAATTCTTGTGAGCAGTCCAAAGATGAGGAAACCAGCCAAAAGCAGTATGTGAGGGGAAAGAGAGGCTAGGTTAGATGAGGCCAAGTTAGTCTGACTTCAAAGTTTGCCTATGCCCCCTGTCTTTGGAATTATAGAGATGGATATTAGATTGAGATGGAGGACAGATACACAGTAGGCTATGAGGCAAATAAATGATTTTGTGCGAGAACCATGAATCTTTTCAGAGAGGCATCAGACAGAGAGGCTGAATTTCTGAATTAATTAAAACATATGCTTACTTTCTGCAGTGTCTCCTGCATCTTCTGCCTGGGATATAAGCAGGCACTCAGTAAATAGGTGTCAAATGCATGCAACAAGATTCCCATCATCACCCACTGGTAACAAATAATAAAGAAAAGAAAAGCCTTCACATAAATCGTCCATGCCATTTGCACACATGTGTTACAGCAAACTCTGTGTAACAAATCATCCCAGAACTCAGGGGCCACAAACAATATTGATTTATTGTTGCCCAGTATTCTGTGAAGATTATTTATAGGGCTGCATTCAGCTGAGTGCTTGAGTGAAGGTAAAACACATGCAAGATGGCCTCCCCTCTTCCCAGACTTCCTTTCACATGGCCTCTCCTCATTCAGTCATCTAATCTAGGGTTCTTTACAGCATAGGAGCTGACTCCCAAGAGAGAATTCTGTAAACCTCACACTCCCAGTTTAACCAAACAAATTACATGGCATTTTCAGGATCAGTGTGGGATGTATCACACAAGGACATGAATTTCAAAAAGTATGGTTCATTGATGCCAGTTGGCCACATCAATCCTCATGAGCAACACATAACAATGAATTTATATGTGCAAAGCACTTAGGAAGGTGCCTGGTCCTTAGTTGGTACTATATAAGTATTACTAGTAACTAATTACTATTGAAGCTAATGATAGTATATTATTATAATTATTATTAAGTTCCTTAATGCTATTATTTTTATTTTATTGAATGTAAGATGAAAACCCCAGACCTGGGAATTTCTGGTGTAATCCTCAAACTTTGAGCACATTATGCTACTGAAGCTATGCAATTGTGCTTGTGTAGCTGAGTTGTGAACAACCAAAAAAAAGAAGGCCGAGTGTCAGAGGTTCACGCCTGTAATCCTAGCTACCCAGGAGGCAGAGATCAGGAGGATCGCAGTTTGAAGCCAGCCCAGGCAAATAGTTTGTGAAACCCTATCTCAAAAAACCCTTCACAAAAACTTGGGCTGGTGGAGTGGCTCAAGGTGAAGGCCCTGAGTTCAAGCCCCAGTACAGCAAAAAATGAAGGTAGATCCTTCTCCTCTTCCTCTACTCATTTCCTTTTATTTAATCACCATAAACCTGGATGCACTTTTTGCTTGTTCCTAGAAGAGACACTGAAACCTAAAGGACAGCTGCTCTTTTTCATGAGAAATAATTCACTCAACAAGTATTTTCTAAGCCCAATGTGGCCTTCTATTTTCCATTTCCAGAGATTCCCTTAAAGATGGATATAGGATCCATTTCTAGCAGATGAGATGCAGAGGGAAATCTGCTGGGTAACTTCTGAGGGAGACCTGCTGTTTTGGTGAAAAAGAAGAGCTGTTCAAGGAGAATCCTCACTTCCTTTCAGGCTTTTGGACCTAGTTGTACAATAGCATAATACTTGAAGATGCTGTTAGCATCCTGAAAAGATTATGCCCCGCATAGCCTTCCAGTTCTGGAGAAAAAGAGACAGAACAGAACAACCCAGCAAACCTACACACCTTCAACTTGAAATAGACCTGCTCAATCAAATCCACACTCACAGCTGGTCCTTCAGTTTCCACAGCCTGAAACTAAGCTGCTCAGCTGAACACAGATCTGTGGGAAATAACGTGACTTCAGCCTCGGAGTTTGGGAATAGCTGTTATGCTACAGTAGCTAGTCAAGATAGCATTATATTCCCTGGGCTGTTGTCAATGGAGCTGCAGAATTTGAGGTCTCAGCATAAGACTGATATGGATGAAACCAGAATAAGGAAGTTCTCAAAAGAAACTGACACCTACTTTTCTACAGGTTTCTGAAGGCGAAGGCAAGAAACTTGCTGGAGTAGTCACGCCAGCCAGGTTATGCAGGAACCATGGTGAAGTATGGCTAGAATAAGGGGTTGAAATATAGGATTGAATCTCTCATCACTGCTGAAAGTGACCAAAAAGCTATGGAATTACTGATAAGATATGGGATAGTAGATTTAGACAGAGCTTAACTGAAGTTAGTACTAGAAAATAAAACCATATCTGGTTTGTAGTCCTAGTTTGAACTGCTCAGTAAACCTTCTCTACTTAGAATTTCTCCCTGCTTAAAACTCCCAGTTTCAACTTCAAAGTGGACATTCCACCATCCACCATCACCAGAACCACTGACAAAATTGTGGGCACTGGTCTCCATGTGACTCCCTTTCTGTTTATATTTTACTTTCTTGCTTTGTGCCAATAAGCTGTTTATATACCTAGCACTTATGGGAGAAATCTTCCCAGTAGTATTTGTATACACAATTTAAACCTGCTTGTTGCCAAGCTTATAGAAACACCCAAAGATTGTTAGTCAAGTGCAATTAACACTATTAATGCTAAAATTAAAATTATTAATGGCAACATCATTTCCTGAACACTTTCTAGCCCTGAGAAGGTGTTCAGCATGCAATTCATACAATCCTCATACAAGGTGAAGAGGTGGATATTGTGGCCTTGTGTTCTCCCAATAATAAAGAAACATCTGCTTGGCTGTGCCTCTTCATCAAGCATTAAGCGAACTCTTTCCATGCATTGCCTCAATACCTTCTACAACAACTGTTTCCCACATCCCATAGCCAAAAAAGGCTGCCCATTTTCTGAACATACTCATTTTGCTTTGTCATTGACTCTCAGAAAGAGGAGCTACACTGCCATCCCTGACCATCCTCTCCAGAAATCTCCCCTAGCACCAAAAAGCTGGATCACTACATTTGAGTGAAATTTCAGATAGGTGAAATCTGGTGACTTCCAGGCACAGCAAGTACAAAAGAAAAGGAAAAGTCTCATGACCTCTAGCTAATCTCCAGTTAGTAGTCTTTTTCCCAGCTTCTGCCACAGAGACAAGCTGTTGCCAGCTCCAGAGCAGAGAGGACCCTATCTTGCTGGTGCTGGGAACTTGATTTGGGAATTCTCAGTGAGTGTTAGCAAAAGAAGCAAATGTACACAGTATTCTCTCCCAAACTTTACAGTTTACAAATCCCTTTGATATATCTTGAGTCTTACATTCACTCTGCAAGTAAGTATTGTTATGCTTAATTTATTCACATACTGGACATGTGGTTTATACCGTGAAGTTTAAGTCCAGGCAGTTTCAAATGAAGCACCTCATTTCAATATCACAGGCTGTGCATAACAGATTACAGAAAAGAGAATTGAGGTTTTAAGCGATGGAATGACATATTGCCACTCACAGTCAGGGGTAAAGTCAAGGTTTGAATGTAGATCCTCTACTGGGAGGTTCAAGCTCAGTCCATGACACTAGGCGGCTCTCTCTCTCCCAGCTCTGACACAGTAGCCCCCTTCTGCTGCGTGCTGCTGCTCTGTCATTTGAATTTGTCTGTCTGACCAGTGGCTGTGGATGCACATGGCTTGTGTTTTAGCTCATACCACTGCTGCTCAAGAAAGACCTTTGTCTTAAGCACTGTACTCAAGGTATTTCGCGGATGTCTTAACTTGATTAGATGACCTGGACCTGATTTTGAACCTTGACGTGAACCTAACACCACAATGGAATGAGGTGTTTGACATTGTTGGGAAACCGTGAAATAAATGTAAATAATTAGTGGCCAGGGCAGTCCCACAAGTACCTTATAAAATATGATTCCCATAGTCACTGATGTCTCCTCCCCTTGAATCTGGACTCTGGGATTTCTTGGCCAATAATGTATGGCAGAAATGATATGACACTGTGCCAGTTTCTAAGTTCAGGCCTTAATAAACTTATAGCTTCAGCTTCCTGTCTTTTGTGCCACTTGGTTTTCTAACCCAGCCACCATATTTTGAGGAGGCTCAAGACAAGCCACAGAGAGACTGTGGTAGAAAGGAACTGACAGGCAGATTTGCCAGCCATATGAGTGAACTATCTTGGAAGAGGGTTCTGGAGAGAAGAGCCCCTGTCCAATGCTGAACAGAACAAGAATGAGATGACAATTGCAGCTTCATGAACAAACTAAATGGCTGTTCTAATTTTAAACCACTATGCTTTGAGATGGCTCGTCATACCACAATAGGTAAGCAAGAGAGGCAAACCTGTCATTTATGGAGCCTATACTATATAGCTAGGCAATCCTATTGACAATCATTCTGAGGTTTTTATTGCAATCATTTAAACAGATGAAGAAACCCAGGATCAGAAAGGACAAATGACTTGCTTAATATTCCATGCCTAGGTAGCGGATCCATATAGCTCTAAATTCAGTCTGGTTGGTTGAAGTCTCCAATGCCTATCCTCCACCCCTTGGGGCTGCTAGATAGACACAATCTCCTTCCAGCTCCCAGCTGCCTGTTGACCCATTTCTAGTGAGACCCTGAATGGACTTTAAGTGCAAAACAAATAAGTGTTCACTGCATTCTCAGATTCAGTGATTTGTACCTGGAAATAAACATATTCAGGTCTATGTATATTCCTAGGGCAGTACTGAGTCAGCTGAGTGACTTTCCAGTTATGTCACCTGAAACTCACCACTTAACTTCCCTGAGCCTCAGTTTCCTCAGCTATACATGAGGACAAAAACACCTACTTTGCAGAGTTGCTGTAGAGACCTAATGAGAAATGTTTTGTAAATGACTTAACATAGTACCTAGCCCATAATAAGTCTTCCGTAAATTGAGAGTCCTTTTTATTATGGATTCAGACTCAGAAAAGTTTTCTTCACTGACCCCAATAAGAGAGACCACCATAGACTTACCATAGGATGGACATATCCCACCCTGGAGCATCATTTATTTTTCCCTCCCCCAAAAGATTTAGCCCTTTCAGCCTTCACTCCATCAGCCCCTCAGGACAAGAATGAAGCTCAAACACATTTGTGGCTGCTTGCTAAGCTTTGCTCACAAATTCCCCCTTCACGACTGACTGAGCCCTGACACCGGAAAGAAACATTTCAGTGAATCATGTAAATCCCCACTCATCTCCAAATTGGGTGCTGGAGTGCCTCGGGGAAGTGAGCTTACAACCTTACCGACTCCAGCCAAGGTAGGCTCCAATTACTCTTGCAAGACAATTCAGCCTGTGCCTGGCAGAAAAACCAAGCAGGGGCTCCCTCCCTTCTGACAGAGAAAGGGCCCCTTGGGCTGAAGGGGAACAGTGTCTTCCCATAGAAGGCAGGAAAGAAAAGTCTCCTGCTCACCTAAAAAACTAGCTAGCATTTGTTGCCCTCAACGCAGAGAAACTAAAGCAGATACCTTAAAGCAACTGAGGCCAATAGGAAAAGGGGAACAGGTACTAGAGAAAAGGTTAGATCAAAAAGAATTAACCTAGAAGGTAACACCCACGCACAGGAAATCAATGTGAGTCAATGCCCTGTATAGCTATCCTTATCTCAACCAGCAAAAACCCTTGTTCCTTCCTATTATTGCTTATACTCTCTCTACAACAAAATTAGAGATAAGGGCAAAATAGTTTCTGCTGGGTATTGGGGGGGTGGGGGGAGAGGAAGGGGGCGGAGTGGGTGGTAAGGGAAGGGGTGGGGGCAGGGGGGAGAAATGAACCAAGCCTTGTATACACATATGAATAATAAAAGAATATATCTCCTGGACAGCACTGGGAGAGTTCTTGGCTCCTGGCTCGAATTCTCTCTTGAACAAAGGATCTCAGTTACGGGAGGGAGGGGTTTTATGAGAGAAGATGACTGGAATATGAGGTCAAGGTTGCCTGGGCCTCCCCTTACCCACTCTTGGACTTCAGAGGCAAGGGTATGCCATGATGGACTGAGACACTCTCTTGACTTCATGCAAGAAAACGTTTTCGAGCCTGTTGTGCCTCTGGGGAGAGCCATTATCTGTTCTTATGCTGCTGCCTTTCTAAAAAGTTTATTTTCAAATCTGGGCCTCGCAATAGATTATTTAACCCACAGCCTACTGAGCTGCATGAAGCACATAGCCTGAGCCTCTGCTTGGCTAGCACAGCCCTGGCGTAGGTAGCACAGTTCCCCAACCTTGGTTTGAAAGATTGTTCTCCTCTCAAGTCATTGGGAGTCCAAGTTCTATTGTAAATATCAGAAAACAGGCCAGTAGCCCCACCAATAATTGTAATCATAAAAACAGCGTTTAGAAAGTTTGATCTCCAGGTGCTCAATAACCACTCAACCATGGATCTCTTGCATCAGCTACTCAACGTAGCTCTTAATGTCCATATTTTACATAGGCAGACATAGGTTTGACAATCAGGGAATTTTTCCATGGGCATATAGTTGCTATGTGGCAGAATCAGAACTCGAGTTTGACTATCCCTGACCATTGCTAAACTCTGGGGGAAAATTCTCCCCTGGTGGCAGTGCACTCTGTAGAGGAACCCTCTCTCCAGGTCAGATAAGTGGTTGCCATTGCTTTCCCAGTGATGTGGAGCTGGAGCCCTTTCAGGGCCTCGGTCCATAGCTCACTTCCTCCATGTCTTGGATCAGTTCACTGCAGGCCAGAGTCCTGCTCTGTCCTCACCTGCTGGTTTCCATATTTATTACATACTATGTTGAGTCACATTTGTAAACTTTTCTCATTGCTCAGCATTTGTCTTGCAGCCTCCAGCTCACTCTCTGGTGTACTTGGGACCAATGGTGTCACTAAACTCAAAATCCTGGGCCAGACCATATTTCCCCATCCTGTGTGGGTCCTGCCACCAGGGCTGGAGTACACCAGCAGATTTACAGAGAACTGGGCCATGGTAGAGACTCCCAGAGAAATGCAATATGCCACAATCAGCATATGCTCACAAATCATCCACAATGTCTTTAGAAAGAGCAAAACTTGACACAGGGTTTTCCTTGTCCACTGGAGGAAGGCATGTGGTACAGTCCATATGGGTCACTTTTCCTCCTCCATGCTACCCACACTGCAACCCTGGAGCCACCATGTGTAGCATGTGACTCTGCCCACCCCGGTAACTCCCCAATCACTCTAGAGGTGTACACCTGACGAAAGACCAATTAGGATGTGGCCAAACATGGGAAGTTCTACCCAAAGAGGGGGCAAGCTGACCAATCAGATGTTCACTGAGGAACCTGAACTAAAAGCAACAAGGAGAATCCAGTTAGTAGCAGGAAGTGAGGCTGGTTGGGTGCTCAGAGAAAGGCCGTGAGATAGATCTGAGACTTTGAATAATCTGATGTTGTGCAAATGAAATTATTGGCAAGTGGAAACTCCAGTAATCAGAGCTCTGAGGATGATGACCAAAGACATTCCAGCAAGCGATTTGTTGGCAGAAGGAGAGACAGAAAGAAGGCAATGCTGACATGCAGCTCAGCTGTGCTAATGGCAGGCACTGGGGTGCAGATCCAGGGAGCCCTGCAGCTGATGTTGCTGGAGGTCCCTAGATCCAGGCACCTGATAGGAGGGCTGGTTACAAAGAGATCCTGTTCTGGGATTCCTGGAACCTCCCCTTCTCCCTTATTGCCAATGACATCTTCATGGTCAGCCCTTCACTTCCACTTCTTGATGCTGTCTGTGTAGTTCTCTGCCAAAACTCCAGTCTCCATGCAGTTGCAGCTGTGCAAGTCAATCAGTTTGGTTATATTTCATAGACTCTGAATGAATAGACCCTTTACCTTTTCTGTGAGCATCTGGAAAACCAAGGGCTAAGTTTATGTCCTTCCAATAATCAAGTGTAGAGATTCTGACACCAGGCAGTTTCCTTAGTTTTATCTCTGGTTACAACTTCAGCCTTTTTAAATTCTACTTTTAGTTTTTGTGATTTCTCATTTTGCATATTGTTATAAGTTCCTTTCTAAGACAGATAATAAAAATAATATTTACAAAGAGATGATATAGAAATCAGGCCATGGTGAAAAACAATTCACCCCAGGAGGTCCAAAAGGACAGATTTTAGTAACAGGGCTTGTCAAGGAGGTGTGGATAGGATTGAGAAATTGACATGGGAGGTTGCGGCACCAAGACCAGCAAGAGCAGGTGTCATTACCACCCAGGACTAAAGGAAGCAAGGAAAGAGAGGGTTTCCCTAGAGCCAGGGAGAAGGCCATAGGAAAGTACAGGAAGGCTACAGATACTGCCTGAGGTCCACACCAAAGCAGGAAGAGGGAGGGGACAAGGGAGCTACCCTGACTTCCCTCTTCCCTCGTTTTAGGACCTCCTTCTAGAGCTTCCAACCCTGAAGGAGAGAGTAAAGAAGTCCAGGTGGTATGTTCTCTGCATGTCAGCCTCTAGGAGCTCAGAGAAAAGGTGGAGAGGGCATGGAAGGAAATTAAGACTACTTAGCAGAGATGAAAATGAGGTTTGAGATTTGAATGTGGTCACAAAGGGATGAAACCAGGAAGAATGGGAGTAGGAGGAACTGAGTGGCTCAAACCAATTCTGTGAGTGGGGAGTTCACTGTGTGGCTAGCTGGTAAACTTTGTGCCACGTACAATATTCCCACTAAGATTGTCAGCTTTTCTTTATTTCTGGAGCTATGCCTTAACTCTCTAAGTCCTGGAAGTTTGCAAGATGCCTGCAACCCGCTCTTCTTCCAAGACCCCTGCTTTGCACCTACATGGTCCTCAGATGCTCACTGGGTTGATCTGGGGCTGCTGTGATCTCAGAATATTACAGATTGGATGGCTGGAACAACAAGCCTTTCTTTATCACACTTCTGCAAGCTGGGAGTCCAAGATCAAGGCACTGACAGATGCCTGTCTGGTGAGGACCTACTTTCTGGTGCATAGACAACTGTCTTCTCACTGTTCTCACATAGGAAAGGGGTAAGGGAGCTGTCTGGCGCTTCCTTTATAAGGACACAAATTTAACTGGGAGGGCTCTATCCTCATGACCTAATCACCCTTCAAAGGCCCCACTTCCTAACACCATCACATTGGGATTAGACTTCAACGTGAATTTGGGAGGGTCACAAACATCTGGGCTATTGTAGTCAGAAGGGCATTAATCTGAGCAGCTGGTACTGTCTGCTCTCCACACAGGCAGGGGAAGCATCTCTCAGTAGCCCTAGCAGCTGGGTGTGATCTTGAGTCTGTGCGCTCTCATTCCCAGTGTCCAGGGCTTTGTTCTCCTTGATTCAGTTCAGTACCCAAGTTCTCAAGAGAACCCATACCTGCAGAAACAGGCCTTCTCTTTAGAGCTAAGGGAGTTAGGACAAGAACCTCCAGACCTAGGTGGGTCCACCATCATCCACTTCTCATTCATGCCATGGCTTCAGAACAAATGTTTATTAATCTAGGCTCATGGACTCAGAATTTGTGAACATGCAAGTCCACTAGTACCATACTCAGGGAAGTAAGAGACCTTAACAAAGAAGAAAGCAAGTATTTGTGGAACACCTATGATGAGTTCAGTCTGCACGCACATTTCATCTTTATGTTCATTCTGTGAGATAGGTATTGCAGAAACTGAAACTCCAGGAGGGTCATTTGCCCAAAGTCCTATTTTAATGGCCTCACAGAGGCAAGAGTCAGGCTATTTCTTCTAAATCCAAGGGCCACACTTGTCCCATTATGCCATGCTGCTGCTTAGCAAAAGAATCCTGTTCATGCTGGTGACTGGGAAGGAAGAGCAGGAGGGATCTGTGAAGACAATTTCATAAGTTACAGCCGGGGCTCTTCTGAGCTCCATTACACTGCATTCCTATAGAGTTGGAAATAATACAACTCTTCCTCGTAAAATAATCCTATAATGCTCATTATTCAGTTGTTTGGACAAGATGATTCTCACTCACCTCCCTTGTGCTGTAGGAAGAATAAGGCAATCATCCATACCCCCCACCTCCAGTCACCTTCACCCCCAAGTCCACCAAATTCCACTGCCTTCAGGGAAAATACCTTATGCCCACCTGGGCCACAAAACACATGCTCTGATTTGGGTTTTAAAGACAGAGTTATGCAGGGCAACATCTTTTTTTTTTTTTCTTCATTGTAGTTGCCTCCAATTTCCCATTGTCTGAATCATAGCATGAAATAAATTGAATCTTTTTCTTACATAGAATATATTACTCTTGAAATAGTAGGAAATGTTGATAATTGCCTTTTATTGGACTCACAAATAATTTATAAGCTGGTCCGGTTTGAAAAAAAAGAGAGAGAGAAAGAGAGAGAATATAATAGTCTTTTATTTCTTTGGCTTCTTCCTTGAGGGTAGCAGCAGTCTCTAAAAATAGTTGTCTGGGCAGAGACAGGCCTAGCGCTCCCCCTGGTGGCCATGATGCAGGATTGCCAGCTCAGTGCATGGAGCTGAAACCGCAGACCTTGTATTTGAATAATTCTTTCTCCTCTAAGTACACACAGAAATTTGATTTATTCTTCCCAGCCTTGCCTGCATTACAGAGTACTTCTCCTTATAAAGCCCATGTGCTCTGAGAGTAAGTAAATGACCAGTCCCTCATATTCGTCATTGTGTGGCAAAGTTTCTCTGAGGTAGTAACCACTTATGTAGTCCTGTGAAATGTCAGGGAGGCTGAGAGTTTCCTCTTTGCTTTAGAAGATACTAAGGAAAGAAATTCAAATTGGCCTTTAGGTAAGCAGGACAACGACTTATTGAGGGGAATGACTAAACGTGAATGAGTATGGGGGGATGAGCTAGGGGGAAAGGGAGGAGATGGAGAAACAGGAACTGTGCACAGAATCCTGGATCCATGTACAACCTGCAGCAGGCAGGATTCAGGAGTGGCTCTCCCTCTTCCCCTATTCAAGTAGAAGGCCGTCTTTTCCTGCTTTCCTCACAGCTGGGGTGGGGCTCTTGGTCAATGAGCAGAAAGGAAACAGCATTTCTAGTCATTACCCCACAAGTCCCCCTAGTGAATGTTCACACGCCCTCTGTCTCAACATCCACACCAATGGAAATAAGTATTTCAGGATGCCAGGATCACACAAAGAAAGGGAGTTAAATCCATGAATTGTCACTTAAAGGACACTCAACCGGGAGAACAACAGATTCTCATCAAACTAAGACATGAGTAAGACACACTTCCATGTCCTGTAACACTGAGATATGAAAGTTCTTTGCTATAGCAGCCGTGACCAACTATCCTGACTATTAAAGCACGCCATATCATCCCTCTGTGCCCTGGTTTTCTCATCTAAAAGTAGCATTAATATAGGAAAATTCAATGAAACAATGCATGTGAAAATATTTGAAACATACTCTCAGCTCAAATAAATGCTGGCTAAAAAATCTACTGGGTCTCACATTAGTAATACTTTCATTCTGAAGGGATATTTTGTTATCATCCAAGTCTGTATTTGCTGGAAAAAGAAGACGTTACTCGGACTTGCAAGTGTGTATTAAGCCGTAGGGCTGGTTTATTACATCCAGCATCTCAAGGATCACCCTCTCTTCTGTCTGGTAAGCTTCAGTCTGGCATCAGTAGCCTCTGTTATTTCATTTCCAAGTTGGGTTTGAGAGCAAAAGGAAACCTTCTCACAGGTGGCCAAAAGACCTCTGCTACCTCTGACTGGCTTAGATCCCGTGCTCATTCCTGAACCAATCACTTTGTTGAGAAGAGGAGCATGTGCTGTTTCCTGCCAATCAGAATTCACATCTTTAATCCTTAAGTCAAATAGGCTTAGGAAAGAAGGAGGAGGGGGACACATTTTAAAAAGAGAGGGGAAAAGTTTGGGGACAGAAAGAAAGGGTAAGCAGGAGAAAATGGTTACTATGCAGGCTCCCAAAAATGTGTGCTACAACTGATATGTTTACATTCCTTAAAGTGAGAAATAAGCAGTGGGGGTAAATGGTGAATGTTATCTTGAGATTACTCAAACTAACCTGTCAGAAATCTTTTAGTTAACTGGATATTATGGTTTACAACTTCCTAACCTCTGACAATGAGTTTTCTAAAATACCCTTAGATATTGACTTCTTGAAATATGCTCAGATATTGACTTCCTGTCTCTCTTGACAGTGTAGGGTTTTTTTAAGTCTCATAAGAATAAATTACTTTCTTGCCTTTCTGCTTTCCTTTATTTCTTTGTGCTTCCTTTGATTTTGTGCAAGTGTTTTAGAAAGTGTAAGGTGCTATATAAACAGAGGGGACTGGTCTGCTCTTCATAGATAGGTTAACACAAGTGATACTTAAGCAGAAGGTAATGACACTGATTTTTAAAAGCTATTTAGATATTTGAATGAGTCACTCTTCTGAGCAGCCACCCAGAGAGGTGATCTTCGTGTTCTAATGAACATTTGCACCACAGCTCAGATTGTTAATTACACCTCAGTTTCAACTAAAAAAGTATAGTAGCTTGATAGACCATACTATGCATCTGATTTGATTCCCTATAAAGGTTCCAAAATAATGAATCTATCCTCCAAAGCAAAGATTTGTTCTTTTAAATAACATATCTTAAGATGGGAAGGAAATTGTCCATGGAGAATTACAAAAATATTTTGGATCCTGACATTGGAATAAATGCTAAAGTCTGAGCACTCAAGTCGATGCATGAATTTTGTTTAATAGAAGAAGAGAAGGAAAAACAGGGAAGGAGAAGGAGGCAGGAAGGTGGCAGGTTCTCCTCCATATCCAAAATGCACTCCATCCCACCCATTACCACTACCCTGTAGCAAAACTCTCCTGGTCTCCAAGCTGAGTCTGAATTGCTCCATGCACCACTTGAAGCCTGTACATGTCTTGCTGTTGCTTTCTTTGTGGCTGCTTTACACACACACACACACACACACACACACACACAGCCCCTGGGGAGGCCAGGCTGTTTCCAGACGGTATGGTTCTACTCATGCCTCTGCCTCTTCTGAGATGCCCTTCTCCATGCCTTCATTTCAAATTGTCATTCCTCACTCAACACCTAATTCATGTTATCTTTTCCCAAAAGCTTTCCTAACCCTCCCTCAAAGTACTTGTTGCATCTTCTTTTCATCATCCTGTAGCTTTAAAAAAGAAAGTCTAGTACAAGACTTACTTACTCTTGTACTACTTTCATCACTTGTGCCTGACCTTGGAGAGATTGCAGATCCATTCTTTTCCCCTGCCCTGCTTCATTCTGCAGTATGGCATTTGTGACCCCTCCAGGCTGCAGGTCTTGGCCTCCTGAAGCAGTTGGCTCCTGTCTGGATTTGGCTGATGGGAGGCACAGACAGGAGACTGAGGATGGAAAGATGGGAGAAGCCAGGGTATTTCTTGTTTTCTGTAGAAGCCTCAGAAGGTATACATACCTGTACCATTTCTCTCCCCTTGTGGTTCTAGCTTCCTCTAAGTGGTTCCAGTTCCTGGGACCTGATACCACCATCTCCTCCTTTGGTCCCTACAACCTAGCAGCTCCCAGCTGTTGCTAATCTCTGGGTTTCCTCACAGCTCTCCAGCTGTCACCAATTCTCTGTATTAAATTCCTTCTGTTTCTAATACTGAGTGCAATTTCTGTTTTCCTATTTGGACCATGACAGATACACCAGTTCACTGCTCCATCCAGTAGTTTAATAAGAAAACCAGTGAATGGATAGATGACAACCATGTTTACTTATCATAAATGATACTCATATTTCCACTTACCAAAATGTGTTTTGGCTTTTCCAAAAATAGTTTTTCTAGAACTCTATCTACTTTTCCTGGATGAATGCCCCATCCCTACCCCTGATGGCACCTCCATCACTGGCAGATGGTGAAGACACTGAATACAGAGTGAGATCATCAAGATCAGAAGCACTGCAGAATCCAAAACACTGAGGCTGTTGGCTTGGCCCATAGGACAATGGTGAAGGACTCATTATCCTTCATCTCTTTCAGTCTGATATACGACTTTAGCCAGGATGAAGCCAATTTTCATAGATTTCCAAACCCCAGTGCAATTGCCAATGAGGAGAAGATGCACATTTGTGGCCGAAGTGGAAGATTTGGGTATTAAATGGGCTGCTCAATCACTCCCCTGTGTGTAAGGCTAGCACATGGCTGGCTGGTTTATTCAATGCTGTCCAGAGCAATATTAGATTTCCATGGTCTGGAGGCCAAATGAGTAGAAACCAGGCATTTGGGAAAGATCTGGGACTAGCCAAATCCATTAATACGCCTGCTACAGTGAAACAGATCACAGAACCCACTTTTTGTCCCACATATCTCTCAAATCACATTGATGCCCCTGAGCCTGTCAATAAATAAGCCATCAAGTTACTGAGAAGAAGCTTAGCCTTAGCATGCAAAAAAGAAACGAATACAACTTCATCAAATCTCACCTGAGAGGTAACTCATTTGGAAACATTTGTTGTAGACTTAGCATCAAGTTGGGTGTAGAGGAAAAGAATGAGTAAGAAGCAGTTTCTGAGGCTGGGAGTAGTTTGTAATGCCTGTAATCCCAGTTATTCTGGAGGTGAAGACAGGAGGATTGCAAATCTAGGTTAACCCAGGCAAAAGTACAAGACCCTGTCTGAAAAACAAACTAAAAGCAAAAAGGCTGGGAGTGGGGAGGCTCATGTGCTAGAGTGTTTGCCTTGCAAGTGCAAAGCTCTGAGTCTAATCCCCAGTCCTTCCAAAAAGAAAAAAATTGATACAAGATTAAAAAAAATCAATTTCTGTTCTTGAAGTCCCTACTGCCCATTTGAGGGAGACAAACACAAGGCAGAGGAACAAAGGCAGGTTGGTAGGTTGAGTTGGAGACCAATGCTCCATGAATGGCCTGTGCACAGCAGTTAAAAACATGTCCTTTGGGTAAGGCTGGCCAAAGGCTAATGCCAGCCCTCACAAGTCACAGGCTGGTGACTTGGTCCCTGTGAATTTGACTCCTCACCAGAAGAAGAAGGAGTTGGTGCCTTATACTTGCTTGAGCATAAAATGAGTTTATGCATGAAAATTTCTTCACATCTGTGTGGTACAAGGCAAGCACACAAACAGTGTGTAGTCTAATGGTCACTCTCAGCAGTGGCCATATGGGAAATTCCTCCCACAGCTCTGTGGGACCTGAACATTGAAAGGAGGAATGGGGGTCAGAGGAGGACAACTACGTAAATGCCACACAGTGACTCTTTCTGGCAGCCTGCTAGTGGGCACTTGGAAAGCCTCTTTTAAAAGACCTTGAGAAATACCAGAGAATGTGGGAACATCATGGAGGACTCAGATCAGAACAGCTACAGAGAGACGACCACATGGATACACAGAGGACCAGCTCTACTATGTCTTGAGGTGAAACTAGACAGCAAGATCCTTGGTGGCAAGGACTGTGCCATCTCAGTGCCAGTAAATATCAAGTGTCCAATACAGGAATGGGCACAGAGAAGGCATCTTTGCTGACAGCTGCTGAATGAGGCACAGAAAAGTAAAAGGAGTCAGGAATGCGAATGAGAAGGTGACTGAGCTTGATGTCACTTAGAACAAGTTTAGGGGACCGATCATGGCTTACATTATGGCTTTGTTGGATTTGAAGTACCTATGGAAGACCCAAGTGAGAAATACAGAAGGTAGCTAGATATTTGGGTCACTCTGAGTCTTCAACATATAGAACAGTGCCTAGCTTGCTGAGTAGGTGTTCCATGTTGAATGAATGAATGAGTGAATGAATGAGTCTGGAATTCAGTAATCACCTTCTGCAAAGCAGGGGCCATTGTTATTTTACTCCTTATTATTTTCCTTCAAAGCGCTTACAGGAATGACCATTCACATAATTCAACTGTTTATTTAATGCTTGACTCCCTTGCCAGACTACAGGTTCCACGGGGTGAGGACAGTGTGCTGTGTGTTCCCTCTGTGTGTCTTGGCCCACAGAGGATATTAGGTAAATATTTGTTGAATGAATGGAGAGCTAAGGACATGGATGGAGGCATGGACAGGATGGAGGTGGGAGCCAAGAGTAGGGGTGGGACCTGGTGAGCTGGATGACTAAATTCAGCATGCAGCTTCCAAGTTCAAAGCTACCTACCTGCAACACTTCCAACTTCCTGACTCCCTCCTCTTCCTCCATACACTACACCCTCAAAACCTATCCCTAATCAAATCCTTTCCTTCAGTTGCTGTTCTCTCATCTGCAAAATGGGGATTTATTGTGTGCCTTGCCTCTGTTATCAGATGGCAGTGAATATCAAATGAAATAATTCAATTCAACAAATGTTTATGTATCACTAAATACCACAGTGATAAATGCCTTTGGATAAATATGTTGACCTTCACACTCAGTTCCACCTGGCTAATGTGCACACTGATGGTGCCACAATGGCTTGAAGTAACATCCTCCACTTTGAGAGACAGTGGGAAACACATCTCTTCATACAATCCACCTCCCTTCCTGGGAAGCCCTTCATTTCAATGACAAAACACTTTCATTTGGCAAGCTGATTAAGGGCCAACCATACAGTCCTCTCCGATCTCCTCATTCTGAATTAGTTGCCAAAGATCTGACACAGAGGCCATGGCTGTGGGGCATAGCCACACCCCCCCCCCCCAGCAAGCTGTTGCACTTGCTTTTGACACTGGCCACACTACTAACCAGGGAAAGTGAGCATAAAAGCAGAAAAGAATGTGCAGCTCTTGAGGCTGCTGTCAGATTGACAAGGGTCAGAAACGACAACTCCTGAAGGCAGAAGCCATGCAATTTTCAATTTTATCCCCTAAAAGGTTCTACTCAGGACACTTGATTGGTGAAGGCGGGTAAAGACCTGCACAAGCTAGACTGCCCCACCCTTGACCACATTGGCACTTAGATTCAAGTCTTGTTGCTCTATGAGGCCTCCCTTCTCTTTCCCACACAGAAATACATATGTCTCCCCATTTCTTCCCAATTCTCACCATTATTGGGTATCTGTTAGGTGCACCTGCTATGCATGATTCTTTATATACCTTCCACCATTTCACAGTCACAAACATCTGAGAGTGGAGTGTGCGAGACCCATTTTACAGCTCTGGAAACTGAGAGGCAAACACAAATAACTTGGTCAAAGATATAGCTAGTAAGTGGCAGAACAAGGATTGACCAAATTCAAATGAACATTATTTCCATAGCACTTTCTCCATGTTGCTGGTAGAGTGCTAACTGTGACTTTTTTCTTTTTTCTCTACACAAAAGCACTCCTCCAGGGCAAGGACTGCTCTAATCCATCTTACCGCCTTTTCCAGACATAGAAAGTACAGATCTAGAGAACTTTCAACACCAGGCCAAGTCTGCTCTTGCCTGAGTACCTACTGAACTGTGAGATCTGATGTCAGTCTTCCCACCATGGCCTGGTGTTATTGTGCCTCATATTTTCTCCAGATTTCATTGAATGTTCCTGGTTCCACCAACTTAGCATCTGCTTCTATTCTTGATTTTCATTTTCACTGTGGAACCTGATTCTTTTTCTGGGTACTGCAGGTTCTCTCCGTGAGATGCTGCCAATAATTCTCTCTCTAATTAACTGATACCATCCCTTTCCTAAAATCACACTGATGCCACTCCTATGAGCTTCTGCATGGTCAGCAGCTAGCTGGACCATTGTGGCTAACAACCCCTGATGTTGCTTCAGTTAACCCAATTCTGCCCAATTCTACCTTTTATAGGCTATGCAGCCTAGCAACAAAACCCTTAATCTCTTTGAACATCAATTTATTCATCTGGAAAATGAAGGTAATAATACATACCTCCTAAGATTGTTTAGAAGTTGGGATGATACATGTAAAGTAATGACAACTGTACCTTCTGTTATCACAACACCCCAGATCTTACTGTTATACATTACAGCCTGATCTTCAATTCACTCCCCAAACGTCAGCTAAAGCCACATCAAGATTATTTTCTTTATCTCCTGATCCAAGAAAGGCTATACCACAGTGACAAATAACCCCCAAATTCTATCCAAATTCTTCTTATTGCTTATGCTTTTCCTACCAACCCACTGTCAAAGTTTTACTATGTTTTAATAATGATATGTAAGGATGCTGTATTAGTCAGAATAAGATAGGCTATGCCACATTAACAAATAACCCCCACATTCTTAGTGACTTAACATAAAAATTAATTTATATCACAATCTGGTGACTATTAGATGCTTACTAGCTTTCTTAAAGGTAAAGACTCAGAGATCCTGGCCTCTTCAGTTTTGTGATTCCTGTGTCTTGTGCACATGACTTCTGACATTGCTACAGGAGAGGAGACCACTCCCACAGTCATATTCGTTACTACTTACCACACTCCACTGACCTAGTCACATGCTTAAATCAAATTGCACAGAAGGTGAGAAATACAGTCTTCTCACATTTCCAAGACCAAGAATTCAAAATGGAATTTGGTGAATACAAAGTATTTTCTCTGCCCTCCTTCTCTCCCTCCACAGAATAACCTCTACAGCCCCAAAATGTCAAGGGGTCTCAGCACCCTTTCCGCCAGACTCATCAGCCTGGGCAATCACGCACTCATTTGTACTGGTACTGCAACCATGCCAACCTCACGGTCACCCTCTCCCTTTTTTTATCATTCCATTACAAATGTGGACCAAAGGTGCCCTCTTTTTCATGATGGCAGAGTTGAAGATGGGAGGTCAAGATGAAATGTCTAACTATAGCAGATTTTACCAACATTATTGGGGGATGACACGTGAAGAAAAAACAGTATGCCACAACTTGCTCATTTACGTTTTCCAAAAATGGAATTTATCCATCTTTAGCTTGAGTCATTCCTACTCCTGTCTTGCAGCCTCAGTTCAAGGCCATTTGGCCTCTGCTCCCTGGAATGCCTATACACATGTCTTAAATACATAAAACATAGTGTGGTATTCAAGGGAGAGCAGTTAGAGAAGGCAGTGTGTACCTGAGTGTCTCCCCCATCTTTTCAGAGGGAAAAGCAATGCTAACTTAGACTTCCACACCTGTGAAATCAGCATCGTAAGTTAGGTTTCATAAGTCACATAGTAATTGCTATAGGTTGAATGTTTGCATCCTCCCCAAAATTCATATCAAAACTTAATATCCCGTGTGACAGAATTAAGAGGTACAGTTTTTAGGAAGGGGATAGACCATGAGGGATTAATGCTTACAAAAGACCCAGAGGGAAGAAGTAGAGTCTTTTGTCCTTCTGCTTTCCACTGTGTGAGGATATAGCATTCCTCCCCTCAGAAGGATACAGAGTTCAAGGCATCATTTTTTTTTTTTTGTGGTACTGGGGTTTGAACTCAGGGCCTATACCCTGACTACACCTTAAGCCATTCCACCATCCCTTTTTTGTGAAGGTTTTTTCGAGATAGGGTCTTACAGAACTATTTGCCTGGGCTGGCTTTGACCCGCAATTCTCCTGATCTCTGCCTCCTGAATTGCTAGGATTACAGGAGTAAGCCACCGGCCCCTGGCTCAAGGCATCATCTTGAAAGCAGATACCTTGGGTATCTGCCTGTGGAGGCTTGGGTTTTCCAGCCTTCATAATTACAAGCCATGCTTTTAAGCTGTTTTTAAATTACTGTATCTAAGGTGTTTTTTTTTATAGCAGCACAAATGTACTAAGACACCAATTAGCCTGAGGATTTTGTAGAAAGGTCTACCACATTTGTCTATATCCTAGTACTCTGAACATTTATGCATCACAGTCATGTTGATGGGACTATGCCTTGAGGTCCAGACCCAAGTAAACAAGACCTGAAGAGGGACGGGAATTCCCTGCTCTAGTTTTCTGTCTAAGGACCCCTTTTTCTGGTTGATGGAACAGGGGGGTGACTGATACTGGTAATGACTTCCTACTTCCAGGCAAGCCCCTTCCGCTTGCCACAGGGGAATGATTCGCTTTTGATCTCAAAAAGACGCGCATAGCAGAAACATCTTAATAATTCATCTAAGTGATGAATACATAACATAACTGGAGTTGGTGGGGGAAGACAGTTTCCTTACAAAAACCCAAGGGGCTGGACGTCCCTAGCTCCAAGCAGAGCACAAAGTAGGTGCTGAGATTCTCATTAAAAGGAAAACAACTCGCTTTGGTCGTGCTTGTTTACCATCCTTCAAAAAGCTCTTACCAAATTATATCCTGTTAAGATGTTTACTTAGATATGTTGAAAATGGTGATGTGAACTTTCTTCAAGACAAATCAGCTGGATTATATAGTTTTCCCAAACAGGCAAAAAGGAAGTAAGACTCTTCTTAAATTCATAGGTCTCCAAGAAAACTCTAGACATTTTCTCCTTAAATATATTACCTTTTTTTTTTTTTTGGTGGTGGTGGTACTGGGAAACTCAGGGTCTCACTATCACACGAGCCATGTCCCCAGTCCTCTTGCTTTTAGTTTATTTTTCAGATGGAGTCTTGAACGTTTGCCGATCTTCCTACCTCTGCCTCCTGAGTGGCTGAATAGCATGAACCACCATGCCTGAACCTTAAATATATTACCTTTAAACAGTTACATACTTTGTAGCAGTCCATCCCATATTTCTGCATTGATTATCCCTTCCACCTGCCCACCAGCCGTGTCCACTATGTGATTATTACCTTCATTTTTAACCATCCTCTTTTATTTGACCTTTTTGTCCCTCAAGTCCTTTTGGGGCCATCATGGAATGCAGGAGAAAGCAATGGATTAGGACAGACCAGAGTTAAAAAAAAAAAAATCAAACCTGTGCTCTCCTCATGGCTGGGCCATTTGCCTTGATCTTTTTTGGGCCTCATTTTCTTCACTTGTCAACTAGGAACACCTTCTCTCATCTCGCAAGACTGGCATGAGGAAGAGAATAAAATATATGCTAATTGTGTAGCTTATTACACAATAGACTCTCAATAAATTTAACTTCCTTTCCTCTTTCCTTCTTCCCTTGAAAGTAGTGATAATATAAATTATACATAAACAAATTACATGTTATGCTGGAAACCCTCAGACATGATTAATGCAACCAATAATATTTTAATATTAATAATAGGTTACTCTGGCAGCACCATGCTAGCTCTGACAATCAATCTACATACTCCCACTTTGTCATTATATAACATCTAGTGCTCAAAGTTTACCCTAGAAAGAGGAGAATGCACATGATTTCCCATTTTCAATGTTTTTCACTGCTCCTGCTTCACATTAGGGTATTCTGCTATAAACTATTACTTACAGCACAAAGTGTAATTCATATATTTGTCAAGAAATGAAGACTGAGACATGATAGGAAACTGAAAAGCTTCAAGCAGTATCTGAGACTGAAAGCAGGGTTTGAAAGCATCAAGAACATGTTAGAAATACACTTTGCTGCTGCTCAGAGCCCCAAAGAATGGATGGGACTTTTCTGGAGAGCAAGGTACATCAATCATCCCCTCTACCAGGCAGAGCAAACTAAAGCAAGGGACTTAAAAGACCAGAGAAATACCTAGAAGATTTTGAGCCTAAGTACCACTAAGCTTTCTAACAACCTCCTTTCAGAATTTAATTTGAGAAAAAATGCTTCAAAGAACCCTTCGAGCACTCAGATCCTGTAAGTTTATTATTCAATATTTCTTGAAGATTTAATAGAAGCCATTATGAGTAGCTGTGAGGGTGGGCTCTGAGCCAGGCTGTCGGGATTGTAATTTCTGATCTTCCGCTTGCTGTGTTCCTCTGAAGAGGTGACTTAACTTGTATGTACCTCACTCTTCTCACCTGGAAAGTGAGGATCACAATAAGAGGGAGTAAGGGAATGTTCACAAGGTCTAGGGCACTTCTCCTGGAAGGTAATAGACTGAATCCATCAGCCATTTCCTTGTCTGAGTGTAGCACATGGATACATTCACCCTGGCCTAGAGCCAGCAGCAGGTCCCCCAAACACCTTGTACATAGTAGGGTCTCTTTTTTTTTTTATTGAATTGAAATCTAAAGCATAGGGATACCTGGTTAAACTTAGTCAAACCACAAGTTTCAGATCCCAAACTCTCACCACAATGCCTGCACTTGTTACTCATCCATCCCTTCTGTCTCCACCCTCCCATGTATGCTTCTGTGAGCTCCCTTTCTACCGAGCTGGATTCAAGGACCTACTGGTAATGGGATGCCCCCTCATTTGCACATCCATGTGCATCGCATGCATTTTTGACGCTGACAGCCACCAATGACTCAAGGGAGAGGGGAAAGGAAGAGAATGACATTTTGGGTGCCCACATAGTGCTAAGCACACCATACCAGGAGGTTTTCTAATGACCATAATGCCTTAAGCCAGCACTGTCAGCTCCCTTGTTTCATTTTAAAGATGAAGTACCCACATCTCAGAAGGATTTGATGACTCTCAAGACCAACGGCTACTGGGCAAACTGACTTTAGCACCTAGCTCATGGGATAGGTAATGGGATGGTATGTGGTTCAAAGTCATAGATCTTAAGCCTGCTGCACAGCAATCCCCTCCCCCAACAGCCACCAATGATTAGTGCTTACTCTATACTAGGCCTTTCCAAACCAAAGTAAAGACCTCCCAGCTCCTTCAGATTTGGGGACTCGAGAGCCCTGCAACCCTGTTCAACCCCTCTGCCTTTGTAGGCTAGCCTAACGCCACTAAGGGGACCCCTTGCATTGACAGGGAGAGGCATCCCAATGACCCTAGAGGGCTTAGGGTTAGAGGGCTTCCTTTCTTCTTGACCTTATTTATACATGAATATAGAGAGAAGAGAGGACCAGAGTGCTGAGAGAAGGTTCTAGAGGACCTTTGGCCTGCACCCCATTGAGCTTTGAGGAATGGACCCAATCTGACTGTGAGCAGAGTCTACAAGGACAGTGCTGATCAAAATGAGGGTTTCCAAATCAGTCACCTGGTAGAAGAAATGCACACAAATGTGGGGCTTCTTCACCTGCTCAGCTCCTCTCCCCTGGTCCAGGCAAGGGAAGCTTTTTGTTTCAAGAACTCGGCCCAAGCAGAGCAAGAAGAGTCATATAGGCTGCACATAAAGCAAGGCACAGGCCACTTGCCCATCCCCAACCCCCATGACAGCTGTGAGCCCCTCAAAACCAGGAACTAAGGTTTGGGTTTCCACCAGCAGCTGTCAGAAAGAAAGAAAACAAACACAGAAAATAAACTCACTTTAGAGACATCAAGAATGGGTTCAAACCTGGATTCTTCTACCTCCTACCTTTGTGACTCTGGACAGGTTACATGGCCTCTCTTAGCCTCATTTCCTCACCTGTGAAAATGGGAATGCTAGCCCTTCCCAGGGCTCTTGTAAGAGTTAAATATAATCACGTATTCAAATACTGGCTAATATCTATCCCAAAGCAAGCGCTCTGACACATCAGCTCCTTTTCTCACCTCCATTGAGTACCCTTATGAGCTGAGCAACACTTCTGTCCCTTCTGGGCTTTGGTTTCCCTGGCCAGGATAAAGAAAGCATTTTGTGAAATTAAGTAGCACTATTAACAGGGCTAATTAGCAGGAGTTGGGCTGAGGCTGTTACTAATGGAGAGATCACAGTGTCATGCCTGAGCTTTTTGTGCTCCCTGGAGGAACAAGATGTGCTCCATTCCTGAGAACTCCCTCAGGATGGGATGGGACAAAGTGAAATCCCTCGTGCGGGAGTGGCCAAGACCATCAGGCCAACCTGGGGAGCAGTGTAAAGAGCAGCCTGCTGTGGACAAACTTCCCCTACCCCCACTGCAGCTGAGGGAGCCGGGAGGATGGAGGCTGGCCTGTGCTCAGTCAGCGAGGGAGGAGCCACAGCACAGGTGGAGCAGGTGAAGAGCCTGAGCTCAGGTGTGTCCTGGGCCACGGAAAGTGATTGTTCCCTGGCCAGCAGAGGCAGAGGCGAGTGTGTTGTGGGTCCCAGGATCCAGCTCTGGGAAGCCGGACTTGTTTCCCAGACTCTGTCTCGAAGGAGAGCAATGGAAGAGGTAAGACTCCCTGTTTGCACATGGGCTTCTGTGTTTAGTTCCTTCCTGGGGAAAGAGCCCTGGAGACAAGGCTGCCTGTGCCTCCCGCCTCCTGGACAGGAACAAACATATCAGGTGTCCGCATGGTTTGGTGCTCACTGGCCTTCCTTGGGCAGGTGGGAGTGCAGAATGCTGGGCTGTGTCCTGTGATGAGGATATGAGGGCGCTGAGGAATGCCGGCAAGAGTGTCACCTCTAACCCGTGAGCAGGGTATCCTGCGTACTCCACTAGCCACAGTTCAAGTGTCTGTCACCTTGCTGTGTTTACTTGTCCTGCTGGACTGTATCTGGCCTTTGTGGTGATTAGTGGGCTTCCAGGTCTGAGGGCAGAGCATGAAGCTGGGAAGAGGCAGCCATGTGGCTCTCTCCTGTGGCTTGTGGTTTTACGTTGGACTGCATTCCTTACTTATTGTGTGGCCTGGAGCAAGTATGTCTGTGCTCCTGAGCCCTAGGTTCCTCACCATGAAAACAAAATCATGTAAGAATCAGCACGCTATGAGATTATTGGAAGTGCTTGTAAAAATAGATGACCTGATCCCGGCAGGGCAGAATTCCTTTCCCATTGGATGGCTGAGTGCTGTTTGCATAGTTGGAGATTTCTCTACCTGAATGACCACAGTTTTCCTTCTCCAAATCTTGATCCTTTATTCCCCTCTTCAATAAGTCAGTTTCTTTGGGATGTTTGTGATTTTTGCCTTTCTCCTTTATCATACATTTGGAGTCAAACCATTTTGTCCTGTGAGTCATGAGGATTTCCCAGGACAGAGAAATCATTTCAGCTGTGGCGGCTCAGGCACCACCCGCTCCCCCTTTCCCAGGGCATCTGTCTCTCTGTCCGTTCTCGCTAGTTCACTTGACTGAGTTTTGGGAAAGGCAAGCCAGACCACATTGGTACTGTTCTCCCTCTTCAACATTCTCCCCACTGCTTGCCCATCCCATGCTTGTTGAGCAAATTTTGAGAAACTCCTCCTTGTGGGATAGTGGCAGGAGGAAGAGATCTAGTGTGGATCTGTTTTTCCCTCTCTGACAGGCCAGGATCTGCACTGACACCGCTGTTCAGTTTATCCACATGATGATCCAGTGAGGCCATTGCTCCATGGGTTTTAGGTGAGGAGGCTGTCAGTCAGATGACCTGCTCAGCATCACACAGCTGGTAAGCAGCAGAGCTGGGCAGGAGTTCAGGTTTATCCATAACAGCTATTGAGCGCCAACTATAAGCCAGGCAGCGCTAGCAAGGATTACTTAGCAGAATGTTAGGCAATTTAGAGGGAAATGTACAAAAGGGCATGTTTGTTAGCTAGTAACATTTTTATGGGATAAGCAAATACCATTATACAACTTCTGCTCAGAGAGGGGGGAAAAGGATTGAAAGAGAAATACAGATGGGTTCATTTTCAAAGGAAGATTTTTTTGTTTTTTTTTTTTTTTAACTAACAAAATAGTCCTTTATTCAATGTGTATATTTTAAGCACCTGCTTTGTGTGGTCAAGTCCTGTTTTAGGACCAGACAGTCAAGAATACCTGCTTTAATAAAGCATATGCTTTCATGAGAGAAGAGAAACAAATCAACAAAAACCTACGTAGGGGTGAAATAGCAGTAAGTACAATGTGGATACACAAGGCAGGAAAGGGCTTAAGGATGCTGAGGCACTCAAAGGCTACCCTTTTAAGGGGCACAGTTTCAAGAAAGGCATCACTGGAAAGAGGCATTTGAGCAGAAACTTGAAGGAGGTTAAGAAGTTGGTTATGTGAATATCTTCGGGCAGAGAGTTCAACAGAGCCCTGAGGAAGAAACTTGTCTGTTATGATCAAGGAAAAGCAAAATGGCCAGAATAGCAAAGAAGAAGTGTGGGAGAGAACTGTCAGAGGTAGTGGGATCAGATAATGTCAGGTCCTAGAGGCCACCGTAGAAGCCAGACTTTCCTCTGAAAGGGACGCAGAACTACCCGAGTATGGTGAGCAGCTCTATGAAGGACCCAAGTCACGTTTGGTAGGAATCATTGGCTGTGGCTTTGAAAGTAGATGGTAAGGAGGGGGCTGCTGGTCAAGTAGGAGGGTGATGCAGTAATCCAATAGGAGGAGAAGGCAGCTGGAAGTGGTCAAATTCTGGATGGATATATGGTCTCTGACTTAGACTGGTTCAGCTTTCTGATACAGAAGTGATATGCCTTCAGTAAAAACTATGCTTTGAATTTTGGTCTTTCCTGGTCTGGTACTATGGGGTGTGATACTCTCATGACACAGGCCACCATACCAAGTCATAGCTCTCCATTAGCTACATGATCACAGGCACAAGCAGTACTCTAACCTGCATGATGAGGTTTAGTAAGCTAAGTATAGTAAATGCATTTTCAACAAATGGTATTTTCAATTTATGATGGGTTTATTGGGATATAATCCCATCTAAGTCAAGGTAGGGTTAACAGGATTTACTGATAGATTGAACACAAAAAAAGAGACAGGAAATATAGGATTGTTGATGACTCCACAGTGTGAAGCCTGCACATCAGGAAAAGTGGAGGCAGGGTTTTCTGAGATGACTTAATACAGAAGAGGAGGCTTAGGAGGAGACCAGGAGTCAGTTTTGATAATGTTGGGGGGGAGGTTCATTAGATAGCTGAATATTCAGATTTAGAGATCAAAGGAGAGGCACAGCAGGAGGAATAATCAAGAGAATGTATTACATTAGGATGGTGCCAGATGTATAGGTGTTTAGGCTATGCTACTATGTGGTTTTAAAACTTGACCTCATATTCTCTGCCATTCTTCCCATCAAAAGGTAGGATCTATGCTCCCTGCCCTTGAATCTATAAAAACAAAACAACAAAAAAAAAAATCATCACCAGTGAAGTAAGGCCCAAATAGCATTGTGTGACTTCAGAAACTGTCATAAAAGCCATGCTGCTTCCACCTTGTTTATGAGAACACTCACTCCTGAGTCCCTGAGCCCCCATTCCACATTATCCTACAGCTTTCCCTCTGGAGACACTGCCTGTAGATGTTGGTTATATCTGGCCTTCTAGTCCTTTCTCTAAGGCTAACTTCAGACCCCTGCAGGCCAGACCAGCACTGGGGAGTACCCGCAGAAAGACTTTCATCATTGGCCTAGGGCCAGAGCAATCATCCAACTGAGCTTTGTCCAAATTCCTATCCCACACATTGATCATGAGATAAGGAAAAGTGGTTTCTGTTTTAGGTCACTCAGTTTCCAGGTGATCTTTTTTGCATCAACAGATATTGGAGCAATTAGATATCTTCCATTCTTCTTAGTTCTATTATTAGAAAGTTATTCTCAGCACATGATGTTACATGCCTAGACTGCGGCAAGATGATGTTTAAGACAAACCTGGGCTACGCAGCAAGACCCTGTCTTAAAAAGTTATTATGTCCCATAGATATGAAGCTCACGGGAATTCTCTAAAACTATGTTTCATTGTATAGTTTAGGCTCACAGACACAGAGGTTGATGGGTTCTTTTTTTAACTCAGAGTAAAGTTGCAGCCCAGTGCATGCACTTGGTCAGGTATGTTTTCACTTAGTCACAAAATCTTGGCAACTGAGAATTATAGCATTTTTGAGCTGGGAGAGCTTATCAGCAAGGCAGCTTACCAAATGCTGCTTGAATTTTTTATGTTAGTATTGGAGTCTTAGTTGAGCCACATTTAAGATTACCTCTGCTGCTTATTAGTCAAGTGATTTGAGCAATTATTAGGAGTTGGGAACTTTCTCAAAGAACAACCAGTCTAACAACTCCCATTTTACAGGGAAATTTGAGGCCCAGAGGCAGAACTTTGGCCACTGGCACACATTTCATAAGTGCCTATCCAGTGGGCCTTGTGTACAGTAAAAGTTTCCTCACATTGAGAGGAAACTGAGTGGGAAGTTGTGATCACTGGACCCAGCTCTTATCCTCTGATAGACTTTTATAAGCATCTTCTCTGTGTCAACCCTATCTTATAGGCCATGTACTTGCTCAGCTTCTCAGGGGGCAGTGTTAAGATAACAGGCAATCCTAGCATTAAATGGAAAGTAGATTGATGAAGAAACTCACAGCTTCAGTAGGAGTCTGAGATTGGGTGCCTAACCCAGCACTGGGACTCATTAGTGTGTGTGAGCTGAAAGTCAGAGCACTGAGCAGCATTTCACCAGGGAAAGATGGAAGGAAGAAGAAGGCAAGAGAAACGCAGAGAAACAGGAGCAGAGGTAAGCAATGAGGTGGAGTAAGTTAGGGGACCCTCCTGTAGTTAGGTGTTAATGGGGCAGAAAGTTAAAAAACTCAGAGTTGCCATGATGGAATCCTAAGTTGTAAAAAGGGGCCAGAGGTTGAAAGGCCCTCGTGCTGTATGTACTTTACCCTGAGGGCCAAAGGATCTCTAAGGAGCTACACCTCCAAAATGGGAGGTTGGATAAATGTTCCCTGAGGTTGTCATACTCTATATCCTGGGACTCTAGGATATTCCCCAGGTCACAGATGGCATATTTTGAACGTAACCCAAATCCAAATACCTGTGAAATAACACTTAGAAAGGCTTCAAGAGCAATTTTAGGTTTTTTTTTTCATAAATCTAATTTTTAAGTAGTAAGTCACAAGACAAGAGAACATCTGTAAAAAACAGACCTGCCAACTAAAAAGGACCCACCTGCAAAGATTGTCTGTTGTTGATGAGCTTATTTTGGGGAGAATGAAGGGTACTAGGAATAAGATTGGATCACCAAGGCTGAGGCTTCTCAGCCTCAGCCTTCCCTGGGACAGAAGGGGGAAAGAGAGATCACCCCATTAGTCATAGTCCAAAAAATGGACTGTGTCATCTTTGCTGAGGGTGCACTGCAGAGTCCTCTTGGATTGTGTTGCTTGGTCCTTGACTATGTGACAGGAGAGAAATGGTTCTAAGTAGACAAATCTTGTTATGTCACTGGCTGCTAAATTCCCTTAGCTGTTCCCATTGCTCATGAGGTGAAGCCCAAGCCCTCTAGACACTGACCAGGCTGAGGTGTTTTGGTGCCTGCCCTGTATCCTCCCACCCTGGCCTCTGTGCCCCGTCCCTGAATTCATTGTGCTTTGGACTATCGTTTCTGTATACACAGCTTTCTCCACAATGCTAGTGATTACCTCATTTATGACTCAGCTCAAGCCCCACTTTCCTGAGATTTTCCCAGCCCCTTGGCCACAATTGGTCTTTCTCTTTCCTCAACTTGCAAGACCCTGGTTCCTTTGAATTATACCCATGTGTGGACTACAAGATCCCAGAGAGCAAGCAGTATGTCTTACTCAAAGAGGCAGGCAGCAAAGCCTGGTTCTTAAAAGCAGTTTCTGGGACTTTTATTTGAACCTGACTGATTCAAATTTCTGGCTCTGCAGAAAACAAGCTGTTTGGCTTTGAGCAAGTTTAATTTCTCTATGCCCCAGGTCCCTCATCTGTAAAGGGGAGAAAATAGTATCTACCGCTTAGCGTTCACCTGAGGTTTAAATACATTAGTACATACACAGAACTTGAAACAGCCCAATGTACTTACTCAGAGTATGGTCAACCCTACATACTGACATAACAATAACTAACTGTTATAGTTTGAATTGTATCCCTCCCAGCTCCAAAATTCAGATGTTGAAGCCCAAAGCCCCCAGGTCTCAGAACGGGGCCTTATTTAGAGGTATTGCTTCTTATTTGAAGAGTCTTTACAGAAGTAATCAAATCAAAGGTAGGTCATTACAGTGGGTTTTATCTAGCATGGCTGATAGTCTCAGGAAAAGGGGAAATTTGAACATGGAGATGCACACAGAGGTCAGACAGTGTGAACTTACAGGGAGAACACCATGTGCATGAGCAGAGCCATCTACAAGCCAAGGCCAAGGCATGGAGCAGATCCCTTCCTCTCAGTCTTCAGGAGGAAGCAGCTCTGCTCACAGTGCGATCTTGAACTTGTAGCTTCAAGCACTATGAAACAATGAATGTGTACAGTCTGTAGTACTTCGACATGCCCTAGCAAACTAACATGAGAACTTTATGGGAAAATTATTAAGAAAATACGTAAATAGTGGGTGCAGCACCCTTCTCCTCCAATGGGGAGGGAGAGGTCAGATCACGTTGCTGTTTTCACCTCTCCAAAAACAGCAGCTGTGCTTACATCTTCAAAGAAGAAATTTGAGAAGTGAGTGCTACATAGGACATGGACAGAAATGATGTTAGAATCATGGTTAGTCTTCCTCCCTGGTCACCCACTTCTTGGATTTGATTTTCACAGCAAAATTTCAACTAGCAAGACACTAGAAGGATTTTTTTCCTAAGGTTAATCAAAAATAAGGCAACATTTTGCTTGGGCATAGTAAACATATAATGTGTTTCAGAAATAAGCAATTTTGAAATATAATCCTGGAAAGGGTTAAAGTTTTATGACTTTTCACTCTTATTGTTACTGTTATCTTTCTCATTTTGCATATAGGACAAAATCAGGGTGCAAATTCAGATAGCTTTAACTCCAGCATCTCCATCCTTAGCTATCAGTTTGGTCCCTTTTAGTCATCATGATTGTGGATGGTGTATTGGACAGAGGTTTTTAATTCTTTTTTACCTAGAAGACCTGAATTTGAGACAACATCTGCCATTCACTTGATATGTAGTCTTGAACATGTTATTTCTCTAAGCTTCAATTTTCTTATCTCTGTGTGTTTAAAAATACTTGCTTGTCCATTTTGACTATAAGGATTACATTGGGTGATGTATTTGAATATACTATGAAAGAATAAAGTCTTATACTAATAGTCATAGTTATTGATATTATCAAAATTCCCCAATCCAAAATTTGTAGCAGAGTTGACATTAGAATTTAATCCACTTTTGGATTAGAAGTGTGGCTCAAGCAGTAGAGTACCTGCTTTCTAAGCACAAAGCCCTTAGATCAAATCCCAGTCCCACCCAAAAAAAAAAAATTAGAATTTAAACCATTTCTAAGTTCTCCACTCCCCATCTTTGGAAAACTCTGAACTTACCAATAAGTTATCTCAAAGATAACCCTCGGCGAGAAAAAGAAAAACTTTCTAACAATTTGAGGGTTGTCATACAAAAACAAAGTATTATGTAAAGTTTTAAAGGATAAAGGGGGAAGTGCTGCCTTCTACAACCTTAGAGAAGAGCAGAGCATTCAAAAGCCCATAGTGCTTCTGTTTTCCAATGGTGCTGGTTTTGAGTGTGGGCCAGGAGCCTTTTCTATAGGCTGTGGTAGGAGTCTCAGGGCCTTTGGTAATTTGCTTTCTGCCACTCTTGCCTGTGTGCCCCAAGGCACTTTGTTTCCCCTCTGGGGGCTTGGTTTCTTCGCTTACCAACAAGGATTTAAATGATGAGATATGTCTGAAAAGCACCTAGCTCCAAAATTCCCATACACTCTTAGATTAACATGCTTGTAACTTTCTTGGTGCAGGTGTACACAAGGAAAAATTTGGTACAGGTTGAATGTCTCTAACCTAAAAATTAAAAATCTAAAATGGTCTAAAATCTGGAACTTTTTAAGCACTGACATGACACCACAAATGCGAAATTCCACAACATCACATTTTGTTTCTTGCACAAAATCATTCGGAATATTGATAAAATTTCCTCAGGCTATGATTTATGTACTATGAAACATAACAAACTGTTATGTTTAGGCTGGGTTCCCATTACCAATGTACCACGTTAATTATCAAATATTCAAGTATTTCCAAATCTAAAATACTACTGGTTCCAAGCATTTTGAAAAAGGGATACTCAACCTGTGTATTTTCTGCTTTGTTTCTGAGCTCCATGTAATTGACAAGGGACCCTAATGCCTGGCTCTGTATTTCTCATAAATAAATGAATTACTCATGCTAACCAAGTCCATGCTCTTAATTCCCCTCAGCACCCATAACAGTTCCTTGCTCAGTGAGTACTTTATTGAATTGTGTCCCGGGAAAGAAGGAAAGTAATATTGTGAAGCACCCTCTCTGTTCTAGTCCCTTCAATCAGATATGAATGACTTCACTCAAACCTCACAAACACCATGGGAAAGACATTCTCCTCATTTTAGAGATGAGGGAATAAAGATTCTGTGAAGTTACATGAACTTGTTCAAGTTCTCATAGCTTGATATCCAGGAGTCAGGATTTGAACCGGGGTCTCCCATAGCTCAGACTGGCTTAGAACTTGCTATGTATCCCAGGCTGGCCTTGGAATGCAAGATCCTCCTCCCTCAGTTTTCCAAGTGCTAGGATCACAGCCATGCACCATTGTACCCAGTAAGGGGAAGATTCTGAAGACTTATCCAAAGTTACATAGATTGTTACTGCCAAGGTCAAGACTGTTTTGTAAAATAAAGATTTTTTTTCCTACCTATCCCTGCCAAGGTCAAGACTGTTTTGTAAAATAAAGATTTTTTTCCTACCTATCCAGGTAGGAGAACTGGATCAAAGAAAGGAATTTCATGTAAATCTTTGAATCATTTTGATTAGGTAGATCCAGATTTTATTATTCCAGCTTTCCACATGGGAACACTGAGGCTCTGTAAGGGACATCTCAAGGGATGGAACTTAAACTTGCAGTTCTGGGACTCTTGCCCATACTCCCTACCTGCATGGTGCTTCCTCTGGGCAGCTCTGGCCTTTTTTTTACCCAGTGCTGGTGGCGTGGAAAGGTCAAAGAGGCATTCCTTCTCCCTCACACCCCCACTCCACATTACATTCTTGGGTTATTGTAGAACATAGGATTTGATGGCAGATGTTCCCAATAGTCCATCTCAAAATTGAATATTCTCCTCTACATAAGGTCTTCTGAAGCTCTGAGTCAGCATCAGTAGCTCTTCAACTGGCAAGAACATTGAAGATTTTATGCCCCCAAGTTAAGGATGAGTGCCTGCACCTGTTGAAATTTCAATTTCAAGGCCTTAATTGAAAAGTACTCAAATAGCTGCAGCTATATTTTTGAGAAACTTTTTTAGATGGAGGGTGTTGCCCAACTCTGTTTTCCTGCTGGGAGATTTATTACAGCCTTGATTGTGAATATGTGCCAGGAAGAAACATCTTTTATGAAAGACTTGAAGAACACTAAACATATTTTGGCCATGCCATTTTTCTCTGGTTGTGTATAGTCAAAACTGCTTTTGATTTTCCAAGCAGAGACTCAGGCAAATTTTGCCCTTGAGTTTTATGGCTTTTCTCCCTTTTCATCTGTATTTGTCCTTTCAACGACCAGATACTGCTATTCTAGGGTTTCTGGGAGATGGAAACTCTTACAGAATATATCCTATAGAGCTATACCTTCAGGGCTGATGGTAGGACATTTGCCTAGCATGTGTAAGGCCC
Organism: Castor canadensis; assembly: GCF_047511655.1. Lineage (NCBI taxonomy): Eukaryota > Metazoa > Chordata > Mammalia > Rodentia > Castoridae > Castor > Castor canadensis. The sequence continues at coordinate 117,522,728 of NC_133392.1, forward strand.
TAGGTTCAACCCCCAGCACTGCAAACAACAGTCAACCTTCAGCTTCTACTACCTACTACTGCTACCTCCTACTGTCTTTGCTATAATTTTTGACAAGTTATTCAGTTTCTCCATGTGATTCCCTACCAATCTAATGATTGTGCTGGCCCTAGAGTGACTGTGAGCTACCACCAATCGAACATTTAGCATCATTCATGATGCAAGCCAGGTGCAGTGGCTCATGGCTGTAATTGTAGCCACTCAGGAAGCTGAGATGGAGAGGATTATGGTTCGAGGCCAGCTGGGGCAAAAAGTTCACTAGACCCCCATCTCAGTAGAAAAAGCAGGGCATCCCATCTGTCATTTCAGTGATAGCAAGAAGTATAAATATGAGGATTGTGGCCCAGGCCTGCCTGGGCAAAAAGTGAAACTGTAGCTCAAGAATAACCAGGGCCAAAAGGGGTGGAGGCATGGCTCAAGTAGTATAAGTGCCTTCCTAGCAAGTGTGAAGCACTGAGTTCAAATCCCAGTAGTGCCAAAAAATGTGTCTGATGCATGGAAGTGCTCAGAGGGTATTTACTCTTGCTGCTGCTGCTGGCAATACCCAGAGAAGGAGTTCACAATCTACTAGGAAGCAAAAGCATAAATAAATTTTTTTTCTTGTGGTCCTGGGGCTTGAACTCAGGATCTTTACCTTGAACCACTCCACTCCATTTTTGTGAAGGGTTTTTTGAGATACGGTCTCTCAAACTATTTGCCTGGGCTGGCTTTGAACCTCAATCTTCCTGGTCTCTGCCTAAGATTATAGGCGTGAGCTACCAGCACGTGGCACATAAATAGATCTCCATAATAAAATATGATAAATACAATGATAGAATAGCACATGGGATGTTAAGGATCACTAGTTGGGAGGACTGTATGTCAAACAAGGAGCAGAGATGGTCATAGATTACATGCTGAAATCTAAGGATGGGCATGAGTGGAGCAGGAGCAGACACAGCTCAAGGATATCCTGGCTGTAGCACATGCATCACTGAGAATAGTTTAAAAACATAGTTGGAAATATCGCTCAGCTCAGTGATAGAGCATGCATAAGGCCCTGGGTTCAATGCCCAGCACCTCAAAAAAAAGGAAAGTAGAGGAAGAATAGTTTAAAAATGCAGACTCTGGGCCTGGACTATCTAGGTACAAATCCCATCTTAGCTATGTGTCATTGGAAACATTACTTACATCTCTCTACGCTTCAGTTAGCTACTTCATCTTCATGAAAATAATGAAGGACTTCTCTCATAGTTTTTTTTTTTTTCTATAAAGGTTAAATGAGTTTGGGATCTAAAGCTGCTAGCACATCACGTGACACATACCAGCACCTAATGCTGGCTTGTCATAATGAAATGCTTATGCTTGCTAAATTTTCTGAATTGTAGCATGATAGAATTTGTAGGCCTGAGGAGGTCTCTGAGGAATGTGTGGTAATGGTGTACTTGACTCTGGAAGAGTGAGATAAAATCAGGGAAGGAAATTTGTTACAGAAGAGCATAAAGAGAACCATAGAGTCTGGATTCCCATCCTTAGCTGCACAACCATGGGCAACCTGTTTAAATTCTTTTGAGGTTAAATTTCCTCATCTATAGAATGGGATTGCTAATACATTGTCTGCCTTCTTTCTGAATAGTTACAAAGATCAAATGAGATATTCTGGGAGAAGTGTTCTGTGAATTACAAAGCAATATAAAATGTAAGAAAATTATGATCAAGCTGCAATTAATGTGGTTACTAAATAAACAGCTGGGATAGGAAGATATAAAGATTGAACTGCAATCCACCCCACACTGTTACTTTGAACCTTAGAAAAAATTTTCAAGTTTTCATCTGGCATAGAATTGATTAGAGGTGTGTTGTGAAGTTATTAAATCTAAGTGTATATTAATTTGTAATGCCAAGGGTCATGGACTTTCACTGGTGAAATCTGCATGCTTGAAATATTAGCATCCAACCTTACCCAAATTTGGGAAAAAATTTTTAATAGGGAGGCAGATATAAGAGTGTTTGTTAATCCCCAAACCGCATTAGAACTCCTTTCTAAAAAATGGGAAAGATATAATTAAACATTTTTTTCACCAAATGAATAGATGAGATTTTATGCAACATACAAATCCAATATGGAAAACCACAGTTTTCATGCCTTGTTGCTTGTCTTGTTTGAGCAAGTATATGTTGAATTCATTATGAATGGTCATGCTGATCTTGCCTTAAGAAAATCTTAGTGGTTTTGGTTATTATTTCCATCTTCCTTCCTCCATTTCCCCCTATCATTCCTTTATTGGCCTGTTTCAGTTTCCCTCTCTTCACCTAGCTAACTTATCTTCCAGATCCTGGATTAAAAGCAGTTTCTGTAGAGAAGGCTTGCTAAATCACCCTCTTAGTCCTATAGCCAAAGATACTTAGTGTTCAACAAACATTTCCATTGTTCTCTCAACAATCCCCATTTTCTCTTGTCATTAGATTGAAGTAATTTGACAGGTTCTGTGAGTAGAAGAAAATCTTCAGGCACCTGTTAGTAGGTGTGAGTCTTTGTCCCCTTACCTTGCCTGCCCCAGGATAGTAAACCAGGTGTTGATGGGTTCCTGAGTGAGTGTGAAGAGCAGTCCCCCTTTGACTCTTGTTGAACACATAGCACAGGTGGGGGTGGGGCAGGCAGGGAGGAGGAGTGGGAAGAGCCTTCAATTAAACCACTGAGATTGGGGCTTGCTTGACTACCAACATAAAGCTGAGCCTAATCTACGTCTATCCCAGCATTTTCATTCAGATCACATGTATTAGTTTCCTATTGCTGCTGTAACAAATTACCATAAATAAAATAGTTTAGAACACTACAAATTCACTATCATAGTACTGGAGATCAAAAGACTGAAATAGGGCTGTAGGGTTGCATCCTTCTGGAGGTTCTGGAAAGAATCAATGTCCTTGCTTTTTGCAGCTTTGAAGCCACCTGCATTCATTCCTCAATGGTGGCTTCTTCCAGCTTCCATCCTTACATCTTCTAAGAGGATGGCCTTCTACCCTTTTTCCTGTAAGGACCATTGTAATTATGCTGAGCCCACCTGTGTAATCCTGAAACACCTTCCCATCTCCTAAGTCTCTTTACCATGTAAGGTAACATGATAAAATATATTCACAGGTTAGGGGCTGGGGAGAGCATTATTCAGCCTACTACTGCCCTACCCTGTCTTGACTACTATGCATCCAAAAGTTTTTTCAATGCTCAAACCACATTGTAAAAAAATATGTAGCCAGGTGCCAGTGACTCATGCCTGTTATCTTAGCTATTCAGGAGGCAGGGATCAGAAGGATCAAGGTCTCACAGCCAGCGTGAGCAGGTCCCTTGACCTGGCTGGGAGTGACTGGGGATTGAGAAAAATGACACAAAGACAGACATATAGAAAAGCTTGGGGTCAGGTGGGTCCAGCACTCCTGATGAGCTATGCCAGTGACCCCCTGTGCCTTCAAGTGCACTTATTGATACAGCATGTATGGGAAAGTGGGGCAAAGTACAGGTTGAGTTCTCATGGGTCCAGTTGCATAGGTGGCAGGAACAGTGCAGCTGTGGCATGTTGTTATTTACTGGACACTATCCTGACTACATCAAACAACATGCCCTGTTTTCCCTGCAAGGCAGCCTTGCTGAACCTTGCCTCCCCTTGGCTGGGTCCATGCCTATCAGCCAAGGGACCCTTTGACAGAGCCGTGCTCATGCCAAGGTCTCAGTCTCCCTACTTGCAAAGCAGTCTTGCTGAACCTTGCTCACCTCCTTCAGGTTGGGGCATTGCCTTCTCAGCACAAAGGTCTTTGATATGGCCTCACATGTCAAAGTTTCTTCTCAGTCTATTTAGTTACTGGTCTCCCACACAAGGTTCAAAGCCAGCCATGGCTAATAGTTCACTAGATCCTATCTTGAAAATGTCCAACACAATAAAGGACTGGCTGAGTGGCTCAAGTGATAGAGAGCCTGCCTAGCAAGTGTGAAGCCCTGAGTTTAAATCCCAGTACTGACAAAAAAATAAATAAAAATAGATAGATAAAAATGTATAAATACCCTTTTAATTCCTCATACTCCATATTTTAAGTTCCATTAGGAAAAAGCAGTGTTTGTTCCTTAGGTGATTAAATGGCAAAAATGATGACAACTAATGTTTTGGGGGCTAGTACTAAGCCCTTTATATGAACAAGATAAATTAATTTGCCCAGAAATCTGACAAGGATCAGTAACATTACCATTCTTGATATTAAGTGAAGAAACTGAGCAATAGTGAGCTTAAATAACTTACCTTTGAAGACCACACAGCTACTAGTCATGAGGCCAGAAGTTGGACCCAGTGTTCCTTGATCTCAGAGAGCTTTCACTTAATAGCAAGATGCAACGATCCCATGAAATTAAACACTTTGTATCTTGCTCAAATGGCTCAGAGTTTAGTAAGGAAGATATACAAAATAATGTAATACTGTATGATAATTTCCATGTGAACAATGAAATCATACTCAAGTGACTGAAAGAGGAAATACATTTTAATTCAACTTGGTTGAGTCAAAGAAGTCTTTTCCAAGGGAGGTAATTTCTGAACCAGGTTTTAAAACATGAAGATCATTCATTAGGAAATGGAGGATGGGTATGGGAAAGGCATCCCAGGTATAGGGAACAATGTGAACAGAGGACCAGGCCTTTCTGAATAACTGGATCAAGGGGCATTGGAGAAAGGAACTGTGGCAGGACAGAAACATGGAGACTTGTAAGCCTCTCCTGAAGGCTGTACCCTGCATGTACCCTGGACAAGACTCTGGGTGAAGAGTGTTAGGGGGCTTATGGAAGTTGACAGCAGGCACTGAATTAGCTAAGCCTTTCTCCTCCTTTTCCTCCTCCTCCTCCTCATCTTCATCCTACTCAAGCTTGCTGACAAGCTGGTGAGTATGATTTTAAAGAGCTGCATTTGAATTTGCGATGCAGCTTCACAGAATTTTAAGTCCTGCTTTTGAAGCCACTTCCCCCCTTTTTTTCTCTAGCCCTCTATGGGCTTTAATCAGGCACTCATTCCTTCTGCAGGCATTTTTGAGCCCTCTGCAGGGGGTGGATGCTGAGTAGATACAGATGTCCCAAGCTAGCTCCACCCTCTTTCTACTATGCTAGTTCTAGGGGCCACTGATCTTTATACCCAAAACATCCTCTTGTGTCAGACTCACCTCACCGGTATATACTTAAAGAGAATGTCTTTAATCTGTATTGCATTTTATTCTGTTCAGAGTGCCTTCATATTTCACTTTATTTGACATTCATAAAAATCTTAGGAGGGAGAGGATAAATATGATTACTTACATTTTAAATATTACCGAAAAAAGAGGAAGAGATTTTATATCCCCAATTGGTCAAGTATTTTATCTAGTGTCTTCAGATCATGACAAGTTCTATAAGAACTAATTAATTTCTATATGGATGTAACAAACTCCCTGAATACATGTTCCTCTGATCCACATGAATTTATTAGCTGTTTATTCTATGACAAATATCAAAGTAGACTTTTGGATTTCTAATCCTTATCACAAACTTTCAAAATCAGAAGGGATCTCATTTTATAGGTAAGCAGACTGGGGCTCTGAGAGTCTAAGGGATTTCACTAAGATCTGAGAGTGTCATAGCATATATTCAAATCCTGGGCCGTGTGATTACAGAATTTCTATTTTCAATTTGACCTCCATGCATCAAATACTTGCACATCCCTCTTGAGGACCAGAGGCTTATACATCTTCAAATCAGAACACCAAATCACTTCATTCCCACTCTTATCTTCCCTCTCTAAAAGCTAAACAATTGCCTGTGATTTTTCTATTCACTGGAACCATCCAACATTAGGGGTGGCATTAGGCCTCTTGTCCATCAACAGAAAGATCTCAGCTAGTGCTCTATGGAGCCTTGCACTCTCAGCAGAGAGCCTGCCTGCTTTTGGCCTCTGGTTGTTTTCCAGCCATTTACCTCAAGCTGGTCTCTGACCCAAGTAACAAAGTCTGACCTAGCACCCATGGAACCAATTCAAGGTCACCTCTCTCTAGTGGCCTTTGTGAGTTTTCCCTTGCTAGGTAGGGTCCTCCTTAGTATTTTCCACCTTCTGCTGATTGAGATATACAAGGGAAACTCTAGGAGGAAGTGGAAATGGGCATGAGGATTGAATCTAAGCAGATTAGAACATTTGTGACATTGTCTGTCCTTCTGAACCAGCTTCATTAGCTGCCTGTGCACAAGGTGGGAAGCCAAGAGGGGAGCAAGGAAAGAGGGTAATTTCCTAGGATAATTTCACACAGTGGGGAGAGCAGGATGTAGACTAGAGGGAAAGTGTCAAAAAAATTAAAAAACCCATGGCTCTTTCATGTCAGTGAAGTAGAAGAGGAACCAAAATTGAAGCATTCCTGGTACTGGAAACTAAAATAGCACCTATCAGAACTGATAAACAGTTTTCCCATCTAAAACCATAAGTCCAATTAATGCCTTGCATATTTAGTGAGTACTCTTTGCCACACTCAGATAATCATTTTGCCACTGTCAGCATCACCATGATAATCATGTTTGTATCAACATGGTCATCCTCCCTCCTTCTCATCACCACCACCACTCTATCCACATCCCAACCATCTTCATCATCACCATCATTTTGGGCCTCATTTGTACCAGGCTACCACAAATGTGCATAGCAATTTTATGATGTGACCAGTTGAATCTCCATTCTTCTCATCAAGAAATGGAGGGACAGAAAGCTGAAACAGCTTTGTCAAGGTGACAGAGCCAGAATTTGTAGAGGCAGGATGCCAACCTAAGATATTTCAGTCCCACAGTCTGTGCTGTTAGCCCAGTTTCTTGGGCTAAGAGCATTTCTGGGAGAGTAAATTCATAATAGCTGCAGTTGAAGGAGGTACGGGGTTCCCAGGAGCTCAAGGTATCACTACTCACAGCAGGCCTATGGAAGGCTTCTTCAGGGAGTTGCACATGAGTTAAGCCAAGCAAGATAATGATAAGAAATAGGGAGAAAAACATTGAAGGCAGAGGATGACATGAGTACACATGCATGGAGGGGGCTGGAGGCATGGGCCAAATGGTAGAGCACCTGTCTAGCAAGCACAAAGCCTTGAGTTAAATACTATCAAAAAAAAAATCATGGAGGTAGTACTGTCAACAGATGTTTATAGAGCTTCTTCCCTGGGCACCATGTTAAAAGACACCCAAGGGTGAATGAAAAAGAGAGGAAAGAATCCAGTATAGTGGCTAGACTAGAAGAGATGACAGGAGGCTTCAAAAAAATCAGTATTTAAAGGAGGACATGAGAGGAAAATAAGGTGCTAATGAAATACAAGCTGAATCTTGTATCTTAAATTTCAAATCTTAAAAATTTCTAAGTCCAAATCTTTTTGAGTGCCAGCATGATATTCAAAAAGCTTTGGATTTTGAACATTTTAGATTTTGGACTTTCAGACTAGGGATATTCAGCTGGTAAAGTCATGCAAATATTCCAAAATAGAGAATCTGATCTCAAGCATTTTGGATAAGGGATAAGCTGCACCTGTGTTAAGTTTTGCAGTTTACAAGGAATTCTCACATATCTAGCACTCTATCAAGTACACAGTGGGCACTCAACTAGCCGTTAAGTGAATGACTGGATGAATGGTCTCTGCCAGCCTTTTAAGCAACTCATGTGCCTAAAAGTTCCAAGAGGACAGAGCATATTTGGTCACCACTGTCACCACTCCTATCCTCAGGAAGGATACCGAGTTGCACAAGTTCAAGGGACATTGTTCACATGGTGGTCTGTGTGAATGGCCTCTGTGATCACAGAGTGACCAATGTCCCTAGAGATGTACAGCTGGGGTTCACATCTGATATAGAGGATTAACATTTGTTAAAGGGAAGAAAGATGGCTACCCAGAGCTGTATTATGCAGCCTCTTATTCATGCAAAGAGCATTAGTAAAATCTCTGCTGTAAACTAGCACATCCATTTTCCATGTAGAGGAGAGCTATAAAGTGATTGCTCAAAACACACATCCAGTGAGGGGAAAAGCAAAGGAAGAGGCCAGGCCTCTCCTGGCCAATGCTTTTCTTCTATAGCACAGGGATTTTTTTAAAGCCTTCAGTGCATGGTTTGCTCTAAAGGGCCAACGATGCTTCTTTCCTAGGAAACAGTTGGGCTGCAGAAGGTGTTGTTGGCCCTACATAGTTGGCAACCTCCCAAGGTGAAGGAAATTGTGTGCTGGGAGTCTTTGTCAAGGACTGGTGTGGAACTAATTGTTGCTGTAAACATCTCTCACAAGGGGCTCTGGCTTTGCTGCTGCTTTGAGTAAAGAAGACTCCAAGGTTCAGTGAGTAGATTAGCAAAATGCGTATTTAGAAAGCACAAAAACTGTCAAGCATTAATTCTCATTGGCTGGCAAAATTTTGTCCCAGATTAAGGGACTTTCAAAAACCCTTCAGGAGCATTTCTTGACTGCTTGCAGCCAAAAATTGAAGCTGTGCTAGTGCATTAGAAAGAGCTAGGGAAATGAAGGTCGGGAGGTCTAGGTCTGCCACTTTTGAACTCTTCCAGCTTAATCAAGTGCCTTGACCCCTCAGCTTTACTCTTTTCATCTGTAAAATGGAAGAGTTGGTCACTTTTCCATCACAGCATGGTGCCAGAGTATACAAAGCAATGCCTAAAAAGGGCTTCACCCAATGTGGTATAGTGAGAAGATTTGGAGTTATGGAATCAAACTTTGTCTTTGCATATTTTCTGTGACTATAATGAAGCACCTGAAACTGGGTAATTTAATAAGAAATTTATTTCCTGTAGTTCTAGAGGCTGGAGGTCCAAAACCATAGTACTAGCATCTGCTTGGCATCTGATGAAGGACTTCCTACTGCATGCTAACATGGAAAGACAAAGCAAGCATGCTAGCTTCAGTCTTTCTTCCTCATCTTATAAAGACAGTAATGCCATGGGCGGGGGGGGGCTTACTCTCATGAGACCATCTAATCTTAATTTCTTCCTATAGCTCTTTAAATACCATTAATACATGAATTTGGGGATTAAGTGTCCAACACATGAACTTTTGGGGGATAGACTCAAACCACAGAAGTCTCCATTGTTAAATCTGAGCTTCCCTCTTCAGGGGTTGCTGTGAAACTAATTTCTGCTGTCAACCTCTCTCTCAAGGGCCTTTGGCCTTGCTGCCTCTGTAAGGAAGAGCCCAAGGTTCAGAGAGTGGATTACCTCTTGCAAACTTTTTGACAAAACCAATGAAAATAATCAGCTAGCCTTTCTAGAAAATATATTAGGTGCCAGGCACTGTGGTCCACACTTAGTATGGATTTATAAATTAATCTTCAACATAGTAAAAACTATTGTTGTTGCCATTTTGTTTTGGGGAACTGAGGTAGTGAAGATTATACTGAAGTCACCTAGTTGTAAATGAAAGGACCAAGATCTGAACACTGATTATCTGACTCCAAAGTCCACAGCATGTTTTTGTTTATTTGTTTTTTTTTTTCCCTAAGTAAAACTGCTATTTTTCTGGCCTTCAGTTTCCTTATCTAGAAAACAGAGGGAACAACACCTGCTTGCTAGATTGCTAGAGAACCTGAGGTTATATCTGTGAAACAACAATTGCAATGGGCCATCACCAGGAATTGGTGTGGTATAGCAGTGTGGTGATGGTGGTAGTGGTAGAAGAGGAGGAGATGATGACCACAACAAAGATGAATGGCACTCCAAATCTTAAAAATGATTTCCCTTGCAATTGTTAGAAAAAGAAGCTATGAAATAGAGCAAAAGCCAGGCGGGGGCTGCTTTCTCTTCTTTACAATACACCTAACACTTGTAAGATCTGCCCAATTGCATTTATAATGGTGTTTTTTATTTCTTTTACTAGTTTCTCCCTGTGGCTGGGACTCTAGTATAAAATATAAAAAAAAATCTAGAAATTAAAATGGTCACATTGGTTAAGGAATTTAAATGAGACGCTGTAAGGTAAAAACAAAGTGATTCAAAGAGGTTATTCAACTTTTTTTGGTGTTCAGTAAATTGCATTTTATATAAAACTGTCATAAACCCAAAGGACACTGAGTGGCTGGCTGTTCTGTTTGGGCATGAGAGGGCAGCAGGGAGAACAAGGAGCCCCTCAAATAAGGGAGCTCTGTGGTCAATGTTCCCAAGTTCTTGGCAGGCTTCTGATGAAGCCCCTATTCTTGCCCAAGTTGTACTGCCAAGTAAGTGTGTGGCAGGTAATCAAAGGGCAGCTAGTAATGGGGTCATTGCTGAATGTGTTCAGATATCATAAATGCTGACTTCAGGCCCTGACCCCCAAGCCTATTAACAAGGTCAAACTCCAGCCCCTTTGTTGGAGGCTGACATTTGAAACTGGCATCTAAAGGCACGTAGCCCAGTTTTTCCTCTGAGATACTCACAACCAACACAAAACACAGTTAAACTACATTTTAATATCTGGAAGAAATCTTGAGCCCTATTTTTTTCTTCTTTTTCTGGTGGGTGGAGGATGTTGGAAATTTCCTTTTTTTTTTATTGTACTGGGGGTATATTGTAAAATTTACAAAAGTTCTTACAATGTATCATACTTGAGTTCACCCCCTCCCTTGTTCTCCTTTAAACCCCTTCCCCCGAGTCCTGGAATAGTTTCAACAGGTCTCATTTTTCAATTTGCACGTGTACGTACACAGAATTTGCATCATATCTACTCTCCTACACTCTCCCCACATCCTCTTGTGCCCTATGTTTCCGCCTTTGGCTCATTTCCTAAAAGGCATCATAAACCTTATCATCTGCAAGAAATAGGTGCTCCCTTTGGTTTTCACTTTGCTGGGGGTTTCTCTATAGGCCTTTGCCTCGAGTGAAGGGATTTGGAGGTTCCAAAATATCATTTTCTTCCTTACTCTCTCTCAGTATGATCTGTGAAGGTATTTTAAACCATGAAGATGACAATTTGTGTTGGTAAGTTTGTTTTCATGAATTATAAACTTGGGGATATAGCACAACCCCAGTTTTCACCCCTCCCCACCTCCTGTTTTAGCTGCTCCCAGCTCTGGAACCACCCTCCCTCCATACACACACCCTTGCCCAGCTTTCCTTGGCCTCCGATATTTTAACTGTGATCTCCTGGACCTGTAATATCCCTGCCCTATTGGTAACCAAGCTCCTATTTGTCATTCACATGTCTCTTTCTCAGGGAGAGCTCCTTGCTACACAAACCCAGTTAGGTTTTCTCTGTCCTGTCCTGGTGTTGCCCAGTCCATCTGAGAATGACCTTGGGTGTGATGGTTTGCATGGTCTTTTCCATAATGCCGAGCCCTGGAAAGTAATGACACAAAAAGGATAAAACAATAAGAACTCAATATTCCTTTCATTTTCTTTTATCTAAATGTATTCCTAATTTTTCCTCAGTTCCCACATCCATCCTATGAACAAAATGCTTTCTAATTAGCTCCACTTAATTCAAAACGGTGTGTATTGTCCCTCTACTCTCCATGTGCCTAGGCAGAGTGACAGAAGCATGAGTCAAAAAGAACAGAGTCCAGTCTCTACCCTGAGGATTTCACTGTGAGAGTTGGATGTGGGGAAGGCAAACACATAGATCACTGTAATAAAATGAGACAACTGGAAGCTCAGAGGTGAGCAGAGGCTGCTATAAAAGCATGGAGCAAGTTCACTTAGCCCAACCCAAGATCTGGAAGGGCCTTCTGGGAGGGATTGATAACTCAGCTGAATCGCAGCAAACAGATATGGAAAGGTCATTCCAGGTAGAGGGAAGACCATGAATAAACACACAGAGGCAATTCAGTTTTCCTGGAAGTGAAGAGGCAGCAAGTGGCAGGAGATGAAGCTGAGGATGTAGGCAGGACAACATCAGAGAGGGCCCTATGTGTCTGGGTAAGGAATGCTTAATTTTTCATGAGGTCAAGTGGGGAGGCACTGAAGGGTTTTAAGCAGAGGAGTGCCATGGTTGGACCTGCAATTTAGATAAATTATTAACATGAAATTCATGGTAGTTCTCTGAGATAGCCTTTTTAAAAAGATAATTCCAGTTGGACTCCAGTGGCTAATGCCCAGTAATCCTAGCTCCTTGGGAGGATGAGATCAGGAGGATCATGGCTCAAGACCAGCCCTGGGCAAAAAATTTGTAAGGCCCCACCCCAACCAATAGTTAGGCATGGTGGTGTGCACCTGCCATCCCAGCAATTGCAGGGAGCATAAAATAGGAGGGTTGTGCACAGTCCAGGCTGGCCTGGACAACAATCAAGACCCTATCTCCAAAATGACCAGAGCAAAAAGGACTGGAGGCATGGCTCAAGTGATAGAGCATTTACCCAGCCAGTGTGGAAACCTGAGTTCAAACTCCAGTACAGCAAAAAAGCAACAACAATAACAAAAAAAACATAATTCCCACAAGGCCATTACTGGAAATCTATTCATTCATTTCATCCAGTATTACTTGGGTAAACACTTATTGAGCACTTGCTAGTTGTCAATCATCATAGAACCTGTGGGCTCTACCTGTCCGTAAGGAAGTCATGGAATGTGGGGAAAATGAAGCATCCACTTGAGTAATTGCAGTATAACATAGAAACTGGCGAGAGGCGTAAGGCCAAAAGAAATTTGCAGATGAAAACTGTAGGTGTTTCCAAATCTATTCTTGGACGAGATGCTGAGCTGGCTACATAACAAGCACTCAAGGTGATTCATCAAATGTGAACTCCCTAGAGGTTGTTTCAATGAGGCAAATTCAGGAGTCCCTGGGATATGCCAATATACTATCAAGATTGAGAACCACTGGCAGAAGAGTTTAAATTTTGAAGGAGCTAGTGATGAAGGCTTCATGGGAACAGCTATGCTATGCCTCAAAGAATGAGTAGAATTTGGGCAGTAGATTTCTGGCAAGAACATTCCAGATATTTCAGACAGTGGGAGAAGCTTAGGCTATGATGGGATGTAGGAAAACATGCCCCATATCAGGGAAGGCCAGGAGTTCTATGGGGCTACAATATAAAGAGATGTAATGGGAAGGGTAAAAGAAGGAAGTAAAAAAGGTGAATATGGTTAATGTGCTTTCTATACAAGAATGATATAAAATTTTTAAAACTGTTGAAATTATCATTCGAAGAGGACTAAGGTAAAAAGGAGAAAAATGGAGGGGTTGAGCCAATTCAGGATACAATACATATATGAAAATGTCATGAAATTCTCTGTATAGATACCTTAAACAACAAAAAATGTAACAGGTGGAGGGGTGCAGGACTCTGTGGTAGTGTGCTTGCCTAGTATATGTGAGGCCCTGAGTTTCATCCTCAGCAACACAAAGAGAAAGAGGAAAAGATGGAGGGAAGAATGTAATAGTGGCTTGGAACCAAATGGAGGGAATGAAGGAGTTAGAATCTTAACTAATAATTAACTGAAAAAAATGGTAACTTTTCAAAAGTAGAGTGAATTTTTAGAATGAATTATAGTTTGGAGCATCAAATCTCTGAAGAAATGTTTGAGTGAGTTGCTGGTAGAAAATGATTTCAAAAATCTGAAAAGATGACCCACTAGACTAGGGGATCTCTACCGTTAGAGCTACCATTTGTTATGCCTGGATCTGGATAATTGTTTTGCTTTTTTCTTCTTCTTTAATCCTTAAAAGATTTACTAGGAGATGGATAGGAAGAAGTCCCTTATAATTCCCAAATCCAATAAGCTCTAAAAACAATTAATTCAATACCCAAGCACAACTGTTTGGGTATTGAAGCCTACCTAAACCAATATGAGACAATTTATGGTCTTATTTATCTCACATTAGATGAACATTAGCATGTTTCACTGTGGACATTGTAGGAGGGTTGAGCACAGCGTGCTGCCTCAGACCACACCAGGATTTATATATTCAGAAATATTACCTTTCTAAAATTGGAAAATTTCTGAATTGCAAAGCATATCTTGCTCAGCATTTTGTATAAAGATTGTAGACTCAAATTATAGATATTTTACTGATATTAATATTAAATTTAAGGGAGCCCAAGCAACTTTCCAAAGACAAAGAAGTGAAGTCTGAGCCTTATGGAGAGGAAGATGCCAGTGGAAGGTCTTTGGTGGCAGAAGGCTCATGAACAAGTTTTCATGTTGGATGCTAGGGAGATGGTTGTTCATCTTAGTGCCAAAGTACCACTATGACCCATGGGTGAAAGTTCTAATGGCTCTTTGATTGGCGATAGAGGGACATGAAGACCTTCATAAAGGGAAAAGTGTAGACAGATATAGATTAGAAAGTGGCAAGGTGATATGTGTTATGTCCTCTGAAAGGCTCTCTGAACCAAAATATCCTCTCTCTCTTATTGCCCTGCAAAGGCAACTGGGATTCTTTATTACTTCCTTGGGTGAAGGCTTTGAAGGCCCTAAATGAAAATTGGCCTTATGGATGAATGATCGCTTGCTTTCTTCTATCCCATCACGCTATGTGCTAGTTCCTCTGATCTGCTCACCTGAAAATACAGTGGACTTTCCTGCATCCATACCTTTGCCTATGTTATCTCTTTAGTCCAAAATGTATTCAGAGCCTCCTCTATAATGAAAATCACTCATCCTCCAATCTTACTTCCTTTGGAAGGATGCCCTGAAAGGGCCCTGCCAAACTAATTCTTGATTTCACCGTGTATTTATTGACACTACATACAATACAGTCATTGTTTTCATAACTGCCTTCCCTGAATAGGGATCAAATGTTCTGAATTGCTATGCTTAGTTGGCCCAGCTATAAACTGAAGATAGAGGGATGGAAAGGATTACATTGAAAAGGATGAAGTTTAGTGCAAGAGGCAGACTAGGGAACAGTTATGATAAGTCAGATGTGACAAGCACCAAGACAGAAGCAAGCAGACCCAGACTTGGGTCTTGACCCAGGCAAGCTCTCACAGGCCCCCACAGGATAATATGGGCTGCCTTTGTGGTCTGAGTGGGCAGTGTCACAGTGGGGAGAGGGGTCTCAGCGATGGCATGGGAGATTTTGATGCTTCCTTTTTAGCATGTGGCATATGGAGAGAAGTAGGATAGTTTTACCAAGAACACTCACCAGGATCCAGATGCCTACCCATGAGTGAGGAGGATCAATTATTGGGCTCTTATACTTTTGTGATGGAAACCTGTCCACCTGTGTCTGTTCTGGGAGCAGGTAGCAAGATTTCAAACAGTGCTGTGTTGTTCCTACCCCTTCATAGGGGACTTAGGAACTAATCATGGGTACCAGGAACATAGATAGTTACAGCTATTAGAGTGAGGAGCCTGAAGTGAAACCCTTTTATTCATGAAGGGTAACTTGGATGCTGTCTTTAACACTGTTATTTCCTTTCATCTTAGGGATAATTCGAAATCTATCACTGCCTCTCCTCCAGGACCCATAACTTCTTGGCTTCTGTTGCCTTCCCTGCGCCTTGGATTTTTAGCTTGCATATTCTATAAAGCTCTTTTATTTGCTTACCAGGAGAAGAATCTTCAGATTGTGATAAACCACTGCCATTGATGTTGCCTTTGTTTTTTCCCTGGGCGGGGGGCAGTACTCAGAAATTTGCAGAAATTCAGAGATTTTGTTAACTTTTTAAGTCAAGAAATATGCAATAAAAAATAGCATGCTCTCCTTTTGAGATTTCCTGGGCACATGTTTTTAGGACAACTTTTATGTATTCAGTCACTTTTAATTTATTGAGTAGCTACAGTTCTTTTTCATGTCAGCTGGCAGTGCAGTGTGATGTATGTCATTACAGATGGAAACCCAGGTGAGAGCCCCTTCACTGTCTGTCCCAGCAGAGAAACTCAGGCAAGAGCTGAGCAGCTATCTGTACCATGCTTTACAAACCACAGATAAGAGACCTGTGATTTGACAAAGAATTTTTCTCATTTGCAAATTTATTTGAAAGGGTATAACACTGAATTGTATTTTGTGACTTGCTTTTGTCTTTCCATATAACCTTTTAAATTACATTAACTCAGAACTATCCTGAAAAAAATCCAAAAATACATGGGTCAAAATTTACAACAATTAAAAAAAATATGCCAATTATTTTAGGAGTAATGTTTTGTTCATGTCAGTATAAATAACCAAACATCTGAGAGAATAGTTTAAAAAGTACATGCAGGTTGATTTCCAGGGATTGTTTCAGTGTGGTGATTATTAAAATTTCTAAAAAAAATGTGACATATATGAAATTTGTTATGAAATTTCTATGTGATAGCAAAAGAATTTAAATTGGAGCTAAATTTAGAAATATGGCATATCAGCAGAATAGTTCAAAGCAGTCCTGGCATTATACAGACTTGAATTCAAATTCCTACACCACTCTTTATACAAACTGGGGAAGTTACTTAACTTCTCTTTACTCATTAGTTTACCTATAGAATGGCACAGTCACAGTGTCTGCTTTGTGGGGTTATTGTGGAGCTTAATCAAGATAATATACATAAGAGTTGATACTAAAGATGATGACAGAAGTGTCAAACTAGCTATGTCTGAAACTAGAAAAAGGAAAATTTCTTCTCAAGAAGGTAGGACTATAGATTCATATGTTATCAGGTATTAGCTTGTTTCTAAAAAAAATTCTGGACCTGCCAAGCACATTCTTGGATTTAAGGAGTCCAGGGTAGAGCATGAAATCCAAAGCTTAATGGCAAGAGCTGAAAGCCAAGCTTTGATCTTCCCTTGCTGTGACCTTAAAGAACTCACTTAGGCTCCCAGTGGCTCAATATCCTTGGCAGCACTTGAGAAT
Organism: Castor canadensis; assembly: GCF_047511655.1. Taxonomy (NCBI): domain Eukaryota; kingdom Metazoa; phylum Chordata; class Mammalia; order Rodentia; family Castoridae; genus Castor; species Castor canadensis. The sequence goes on from NC_133392.1 coordinate 117,539,516, forward strand.
GAAACAGGTTTAAACAAGTGAATGTGCATGAAGTGCTTAGAACATTGTCTGGCGTATGGTTGGATCATGTAAGTGTTTGCCTGCTCTATTATTGTCATTATTATCCCTTACATTCCTATAAAGTGGTAATTGAGTGAGAGGCATCTCTTTTATGGTGTTTTGTTTTCCTAGTTTGACTAAATATTGCAATACCACACCTGGAGAAGTGGTACTTGTAACTGTTTCACACTGGTCTTCTCATTCTTTTGAAATAGTGATTTCTTCATTTTTCTTGGCTGACTGCTACCTCCTTTCCTTAACAGAGATAAACCCCTTCTGTTTAGAGCACAGCACTGCCTTTTATCTTAAGTTGTTCCCACAATATCTCTGGCATTGCTTTGGACTATACTTTCTAGATGAGATATTTGAGACTGGCCTCGTCCAGATCAGAAGTGCTCAGGCTATTTTCCAGGGTTCCTTTCAGGGTTGTCTTCTGATATTACAAGGATTGGATAATTTGTTTCTGTGGACATCTAAGCTGTCTTCATAAAGATGATGCAAAAAAAGCTTAAAATTCTGCACAGTTGTAGTTCATGCATTGTGTGAACCTGTGAAGCCTTGTAAGTATTCATTCACTGATTCATTTACTTACCAAAGATTTATGAGCCAAAGGGCTAGTGCTGGGGATACCAAGATAAACAAGATACTGTCTTTGTCTCAGTGGATTCCAAAAGACTTATAAGTCTTCATTGATTCACCAAATTTTTATTGAGCACCCATTGTGAGCCAAGTATGTTTCCAGGTCCTGGTGCTGTAAGAGTGGACCAATGCTGAAATTCTAACACAGTGTTTCACCTCATGGAATTTACATTCTCATTGAGGATGCTCACAAGTGCCATGAAAAAAAAGCAAACCAGGACTTAGGGCCAGTGCTTTTCATTACAGAAAACCAAATCTGTTGTTGCTGGTTTAAACAGAAAGGGGTTGATTATAGGTTATTTGGGCAATTGCCAGGAGCACTGTGGAGAAGTTTGTAAGTCTACATGGGATTGTTCTGATGAGAATCCATGGATGCTGCCATGCACTATAGAGTGTAGCCACCTCTGCCACAGCTGCTCCCCAAAGATAAGGTTCTTGGCTCATTTCCCTCGCCTCCCGTGGACACCTCTGCTCTGAAAAACTCCAACTGAGAGCACCTAGAAGATGTAGCCTTGACATTTCAGGTTCTGTGTTATGGGAAGGGTCACTGCACAGAGTTGGATGAGCCCGGCTACACTCAGGACAAGATAGAGAATAAAGGAGACTTGCTGTGTTACCTGGAGTGGTAAAAGGTGAAGCATCAGTTAGAAATTTCACCTCACTGCTCAGTAGTAAATTCATCATTTGCTCACCACTCACTCTGAAGATCACCCCAAGTACTTTTAGAAGACATGGTCTCTGACTTCTCAGCTTCACACTTGGAACACTGGGGCTTCAGTAATGTGGAATTGCTTGTTCTTCTCAGATGCTTAATGCTTTTCCACATTGCTGTGGTTTCTGTTCGTGCTATTCTCTCTCTAGATGTTCTTGGTTGACTAACTATTACAGTTGAGGAGTTGGCTCCCAGAAGCTGATTCTGTACCCCTAAGTTGTACCATGAGCCTCTTTTTCTGTGTTCCTGTAGCAAACTTGGGCTACTTGTAGATTTGTAGTTTTTCTAGAATGCCCCCTGTCTCCCCTATTCCATGAGCTCAGAAAAGTCATGGACTGTCTTATTCATCTTTGTAACTTTAGTGCCTAACACCTAGTAGACACACAATAAATAGTTTGAGATGGAATTTTAAACAAGCAAGAATTTTCTCATGCAAGAAATTACAAAAGCCTGGCATGGTGGCACATGCTTATAATCTCAGCACTTGGAAGGCTTTGGCAGGAGGGTAATAAGTTTGAGACCAGCTTGGCATACATAGTGAGATTTTGTCTCCAAAAAAGAAAAAAAGGAAAAAAAAAATTGGGGGAAAGAGAGAAAGATGGGCATCTGAGGCCAATGAAACAGCCCACTCAAAAGTACAGAGCTATGTGCCAAAATGGTGGCTCACACCTATAATCCAGCCTACTTGAGAGGTGGAAATCAGGAGGATTAAAGTTCAAGGCTGGCACTGGCAAAAAAAATTCCCAAGAAAGGCCCCATTTCCACCACTGGCTGGACACAGTGGCCTGAACTTGTTATCTCAGCCATGTAGGGAAGCACAAATAGGAGGAGCACAATCCGGGATGGCGAGTCCCTAGCTTAAAAATAACCAACACAAGAAGGGCTGAGGCATGACTCAAGTAGCAGCACACCTGCCTAGCAAGCGTGAGACCCTGAATCCAACCTCCAGTGCCACCAAAAATAAACAAACAAATAAAAAACAAGTACAGAGACATGAAAGAGCAGTGAAATGAAATAAGAAGCGAAAACAATTTGGTGAGGCTAGAAAGAAGAAAAAACTGGGGAGAGGTCCAAATTGGTGACAGAAAATTAACTAGTTGGGATTAGGATGGGTCTTAGGTGCAAAAGCATTTGAACTTATTTGAAAGATTTGGGAAAGCCAAATTGAAGGGCTTTTAACACATAGGGACTTACATAATCAGATTTGTGTTTTTAAACAGATTTGTCTAACAGTCGGGTAAATGGAGAATTAGAGGGAGCTCAGAGTCAAAGCAGAGAGGCCATAAAGAAGCCATTCCAAGAATAACTGAGAAAGATTGGAAGGCATCAGCAACAGCATGAAGGGGCAGGCTTGGGGACTGTTCAAGATCAGCAGGACTTGTGAACTGATTTGCCACAGGACCACAAAAATGGAACATGGTTTTAACAAGAAGGGCCCGCAGCCACTTCCCAACCTGCCCTCACACAGCTTACCTCATGCCTTTAACCTGAACTCCCACCTATGGGTGATGAACAGTAAAAACAATTACCACATCTATTTCCCATCTAGAGCAAAAGAAATGAAACCTAAATGTCAGTGTTAGAAGAGGCTTTAGAGGATCACCCAGGTTATTCCTTACTTTGGTACATGAATGAGAAAAGGAATGAATTTTCTCCTTGTGTATTTGAAGGTCAGTAGTAGGCACCCAGCCACCATTGTATCATCTACTTAAAGCATTTGTTGCTAATACTTTCTTGCCTATTTGCTTGTTTTCAGTCTCACCCTGACATTAGAATGTAATATTTAAGAGCAGAGTCCTGGACTATGTAGAACAATGTTCTGTCTATATAGTAGATACTTAGTAACCATTTATTGAAAGAAGAATAAACCAGCATACTCAGGTTGGCTCCACCTTTTTAGCCCATGATCCTTGCACAGGACCTTGATTTGGAGGTTAGCAAATTCATAATTCCATAACCTACTAGGACTTTGCTTAATCAATCCTCAGAGATTAAAATCTACCAAGAAATAACACTGAATATAGCTTTAGATAGTGAAGAGTGAAAAATAAGTGTATTTCTTCAAAAATTAACCATTGACCAACTCACATCCATTAGGATGGCTGCTATTAAAAAGAAGTGTTGGTGAGGATATGGATAAGCTGGAATCCCTGTACACTGTGGGTGGGAATGTAAAATGGTGCAGTTGCTATGGAAAATAGTACTGAGGTTTCCCAAAAAATTGAAAAATGGAATTGCCATACGATCCAGCAATTCCACTTCTAGGAACATACCTAAAAGAATTGAAAACGAGGTCTCAAAAAGATATTTGTGTACCTAGTTTTATAACAGCATCATTCACAATAGCTAAAATATAGAAGCAACCCAGGTGTATATCCACAGATAAATAGATAAACAGAATGTGTTATATGATACAATGATTTATTATTTAACCTTAAAAAAAGAGGGGAATTTTTTTGAGACAGGGTTTTGCTATATAGCCCAGGCTAGCCTTCTGCCTCACTCTCTGAAGTACTGGAATTTCAAGTGTGAGCCATCATGCCCAGCAAGAAGGAAGTAACTTTTAAAACTTGCTACAACATTGGTGGACCTGAGGCTATTGTGCTAAGTGACAACCAGTCACAGAAAGCAAATAATGTATGATTTCATTTATATAAAGTACCTCTAATAGTTAAATGCATAAAGGCAGAAAGCGAAGTGGGAGGGTGGAATCAGAGTTCTAATTCTGCAAATGAAAAAGGTCCCAGAGATAGGTTCCACAACAATCTGAATCCACTTAACACCACTTAACTGTATATTTAAAATATCTAAAGTGGTGTATTTTAGGTTATAGCTGTTTTTTACCATGAGATATGCACTTCTGTTCTTACTTAATTCTGACAACAATCCTGAATTGCTGTTAGTAACATAAATCCCATTTTGAAGTGAAGAAACTAAGGCTCAGAGACATGAAAAGGCAACCAGCTCAAGTTTCTGCCACATCTGGGGAGAAGTATAGCTGGATTAACTTGTAGCTGGCTGAAGGATAAGAAATAAACCCTTAGCAATTTATGCACACAGCTATAAATGTATGGATGGGCTGTGGGTATATGGATGAGAGGAGAGAGGAAGAAAAATAGAGATAAAGAGAAAGATCATGCAAAGTAAATGGATGGAACTGGAGAACATTATTCTGAGCGAGGTTAGCCAGGCTCAGAAGACCAAAAATCATATGTTCTCCCTCACATGCTGACATTAGATCAAGGGCAAATGCAGCAATGTGGTTGGACTTGGGTCACATGATAAGGCGAGAGCACACATGGGAGGTATGGGGATAGGTAAGAAACCCAAAAACATGATAGTATTTGATGTCCTCAATGCAGAGGAACTAATACAGAAACTTTAAAATGACAGAGGTCAATAGGAAAAGGGCATCAGGAACTAGAGAAAAGGTCAGTTAGAGAAGAATCAACTTAGAATGTAACACATTTGTACATGGAAGCAATTCTAGGAATCTTCCTGTATAGCTATCCTTATCTCGACTAGCAAAAATGCTTTGTCTTTCTTATTATTGTTTATACTCTCTCTTCAAAAAAAATTAGAGATAAGGGCAGAACAGATTCTGCCTGAAAGCAAGGTGGGGGAAAGTTGGTGGGGGAGTGGGGGGGAGGGGGAAGAAATGGCCCAAACAATGTATGCACATATGAATAAACAAGAAAAAATTGGCAAAAATTCTAAAAATAAATATATACTTGTGCTTAAAAAAAAAAAAAGAGAGCTCATGCAAGCCAGCTCCTAGACACCTGCTGTATGTGTCTTTTTTCCCTCCCTTCCTAAATATTCAGAGGGCAGATGTGAGTGAACTGTAAACACAGCAAGAAAAGGTCACAGACGTTCCCTCAACTGGCAAAATCAAAAGTCACTGCCATGGAGATGTTCTGTGTACATGAACTAAAAACCTCCAATGTTACCAGAAGAGGATACTGGCTCTTACTTTTTGAAATGGTTCCATTAGATGTCCTGTTTTCTCCAATGAAGGGAAACCATGACAAGATTCACTTACAAAAATAAATGAGATCCAGTGGGAGAAAGGAGGGAAAAGAATGAAGAAGAGCATCAAGGAGGAAGCAAGCCTAACTCTACCTGGAAGGACCAACTCACTATGTAGTCCTGGACATACCCCTTCCTCTGCCCAAGGGTTGGGCTGCCATTACCAAATCCATTTTCATATACTGGATTTGAGCTCTCCAAGAGAAGCTAAAAATACAGAAGGGTCATCTAGCTTATAGCTTTTATTTATCATGGGAGTATATGCATCAGGCTCTGTGATTAATATTTTACCTATAGTAATTCTGATCCTTCTACTGTTCATGACACAACTGCACTTAGAAGTCAGATCAAGTTTCCCAAAGTATTTGTCTGATTTGAATACAGGCCTATGTAGTTCTCAAGTGTGATCTTTTCTCCACTCCACAGTTTGAAGTTCAACAGCCGAGAAAAGAAATAGGAATAGAAAGAGGCAAGGAAGGCTGTAGCTCTGCCTGGTCCTTCCCAGCAGGAATACTGATGGAGTGAGCATCACAGCACAAGAAAACAATTGCCAAGTAGGCAGGCAGCACACTTTGTGACACTAGAACACATAAGCAAAGTCGGCAAGGGGTGAGGGGGGGGCGTGGAGAGTACAAGTTTTCTGGGGAAATTATAAATAGCTCTGTTTGGTGTAAGGGTAATTGTGTTTTGCTGTGGTTGGAGATTAAATTCCACTATCTTCTGACCTAATTGGGACCACATTAGGAAGAACCTTATATACTGAAGCAGTTTATAACTAATTTTTATAGGCAGTGAGAAGCCATCAAAACTTTGTATCATGGAGGTTTCTCAGCAACTGTTAGTACAATGAATCACGCTTCAGTTTTTCTTAGAATAATAAGACACTTGTTTCCTTTCATGCTTTAGGAAGGAGTAAGAAACTTCAAGGAACTTCGAGCCAGATTTCAAAAGTTTGATGCTCCACTTCTTCCAGGACCTATTAAATTTCTCCCAGGTGTCTCTCAAAAGGGTAAGGGGGGATGCAAACAATCAACCAAGATTGTGGCCAATGGGAGACCACTCTCATCCAACCACAATCGGCCCCCAACATATTGTTCCGGTGATGAGTCCCAGTCTCTTAAAACCCAGAAAATGAAGTTGGCCCAGAGGAGTGAAATTGAAAAGTGTTCCAGTTCCCTAGGACCTCCAGAAAAGTCTACTGTGTGCTCTGCAGGAAATTCCCAGAAGGCTTCTTTGCCATTAGATGAGAACCAATCAAACACTGAGATATCCTGTGAGAGGAAAGGAATGACAGCAAACAGTTTCAGAGATAAGCTCTGGAACTGGGAGAAGGTTTCATCTCAGAAGTGTGAGGTGTCCCCAGTCCTTCCCCTCCCCAACTGTGGGAGTAAGACCTTCCACCAGGAAGGGCAGAAAAGCAGGGGGCTTGCTCCAGAGAGGTCAAAGAAAAAGCCAGAAACAACAGGAGCACAGACCCTTCCTTCTCAGAGCCACTTGATGGCCCAGAAAAAATCACTTGCAGTCTCTGAAGAGCCCCCCTCTCTACTTCATCATGGCAGGAAGAGTGAGGAGAACCCTATTTCTGAGAAAAGACTGGTAGGCAGTCCCTGCCAGCCTCTTTCTGAGTGTGAACTTGCCAGCCCCGCCTCAGGTAAGAAATGGAATCCCCCGTGGGACTGGGGGAGGGGGCCATTGTGTTTTTCTCACTTGAAGTCTGCTGATTTGGAGTGATCATATGTATTACCTGAAAAAATGTAGCATAGGAATTGTAGCCCAGTCTGCTGAATTGTAGTCTCAGGTTTGGGCAAAGCATTTAATATCTTGGAATTCTCTTATGAGACAGTTTGAACTAACTTGGATTTGAATCCACTTGGATTTAGCTCTACTTCTTACAAGCTGCATGGATGTGGTATTCTATACCTTTTTAGAGCCTGGACTGCTCTCCTACAAATCAGCTCAATCATCAGTCTTCTTTGTCATGGTAAACAGTACAATTCTCCCCTCGTTTCTCAGCCAAAAATCTAGTAGTTTTATTATATCTGTCCCTCCTGCTAATTCTTTACTCTGAAAATGTCAGCGTGCTCTTGATTCTACAACAAAAGTATGTTCAGAACCCCTCACCTTCTGTCCATCTCTGCCCCTGCTCTTGTCCATGCCACCATCGTCTTTCACCTCAACCATTGCCAACAGCTCACTTGGTCTCCCTGCTTCAGCACTCTTTGCTTTTAGCCCTTTATATCCTGTCCTTCACCTAGCAGGTAACATGATTCCCTAAAGCATAAATCACATCACTCTCCTGCTTAAAGTCAACTAACCATTTAAAAGTGCCTTGCACAATTTGATTGTTGCAAACTTCTCTTTCCCTCTTTTCTCTTGCCATATTGCCTTGCTTAGATATACTAAGTTGGTTTTTCGCACTTGTCAATCAGCTCTGCATGGAACACGCTTCTGCCAGTCTTTGATGTCTTGCTCCTTTACTCTTTCAAAGTCTCTGTTCAAGAGTCACCTGCTCTGAGTGCAACTTGTTGGTTATTCATTCTAAAATAACTATTATTCTCTGTCTCTACTGCTTTGGTTTTCTTCATACCACATATCCCTACCTGGTATATTGTTATGTATTTATTTGTTTGCCTCAGTAAGATATAAATTACAATTGGATAAGGATTGCCTTCCTCACCACCATATCTCCAGAAGATCAAGGGCAGGTTGAGTGAGACCTCAAAAAGTATTTACTGAATTGAATGATTGAATGGGTAGATGGATGGGTGGATGGATGGATTTTCTGCTTACAACCTTGTATGGCTTCTCTTTGTACTTGGAACTTAAACTACTTACTACAGTCTTTAGGGCCCTGCATTCTAGCCCTTGCTGTGTCTCTAACTATCCTCCTACCTCTCTCCCCCTAGCTCACTAGCCCATACTCAACCCAGCAGCTAGATCTCTGGAACTGCCTTGTTTGTTTATTACTTCTTTATCATTAGTCTCCTTATACTAGACTGAAAATTCCTGAAGGCAGGGCTATATTTGTTCTCATTCTTAGTTCTAATGCCAGCTCTGGAACAATGTCTGGAATGTTATAGCATTCCAATAACCAGGTATTGATGAAGAGATGGGAAAGAACGATGGATTACCTACCATGTGGAACAATTCAGTATTAAATGGGATGACCATGCGAATTGCTTAGCATAGTCCCAGGAAAAAATTAGTCATTGAGTGATAATTCATTTTCCCTGGGTCTTCTCCCTAATTTGACAAAGAGTGAAATTTCTGACATCATGACTTATAGCCTAAAAAGAAAGGAATTTGGCCCTGAGCTGCTGGGAATGTGACCCATGCTGGTAGGACAAGAAGGAAGTCTCCCTCCCCGACCTAGCTTTCAGAGGACAGCCCAGGGAAATCTCCAGAGGCATGTGTGAAACCCTAGTCAGTTTCTTTCCTTTCATCATGAGTGGCCCATATAGTCAACTATTGTATTATATAAACCAAAAATCAAAGTGTTTAGGTTATATAAGATTTTGTGTTCTTTTTAGTATGAGAGATAGATATGATTTTCATATATAGTAATGGAATTTCTGTTGGAATTGGATTTATGAGTGCAGAAGCCCAAAATATATAAAATTGGTACTGGCCAAGAAAATTCCAGGACATATACCTCATAGGTACTAAATACTACAGAGTCAGCTTTGAAGCCTGTCCTTGGCTATGAGACCTGGAAGTCAGAGATTAATTCTTCCTCTTCATTATAACCCTAAGAGCTTAAGGAACATTTCAGTGAGTAGTCACAGTCTGTCCCCTCTGAAGTAGGTTGTATACTACATGCTGGAGGTCAATATGTTATAATCCCTGTCCACAGGAGCCCATAGTTATAGACCAGCCCTTCTGTTATGCCATAATACTGGTGTAGTGATATTAGCAATGTGCAATAGCATAAAATATATGGATGGATGGATGGATGATGGATGGATGGATGGATAGATAGATCACAGAGTGGTTTCATTCTGGTCTTTATTTGGGGAGAAACCCATAAAAGTTTTCTAAAGGATTTGTCATTGGAACAGAGTCTTAAAAGAATGAATGGAAATTCACAAGAGAGGGAATAGAGTTCCAGAATGACAAAGGGAATGAGCAAAGTCTTAGAGACAGGAAAGCCTTTGAAGGCTTTGAAAATCTGATGCTCTAAGAAGCCAGGGCTGAAGGTTTGGGAAGTAGAAAGGTACTGTTTGTAAAATAAGAATCTGGAAATGTAGGTAGGGCCATGTAGTGCTGAAAGAACAGAAAACAGAGCAAATGCAACACACTGAGGTCCTGCTTTCGGGCAGCAGTGTGATACCATGAGCAGGTGCTGTGTGTTTCGATTGGAGCCTAATGACTGCTGGATGGAGAACAAATCACAGGGAATCCCAGACTGAAGCAAGAAAAACAGTCAGTTCCACCTGACAATCCATGAAATAGAAATAATGACCTACATGTTTTCCTGTCTGTGCTCAGAAAACCAGCCAGATATCAGGCATCACCAGCTTCCCAAAACAAAGCCATTGCCATCCATTGAGTCCCTGGGCCAACCTCCCCCAAAGCCTGCAAAGCCTCCTACTGTGAACCTCCAGGCCTTCCAGAGGCAGCCAGCTGCTACCTCCAAGACCCCAAAAGAAGGTAAGGAAATGCATAGGGCCAGCATGTATGCACAGCTCTACTGCCTGTATCATTATATCACCTCCCTCTCCATTCGAACTACCAGCTAACAAGGCCACTACTACTCTTCCATGGTGCTAGCCGTTCGTTACAGCTGTTCTCATGTACAGGCTGTGGCAGCTTGCCCATTAAATGACAGATCTGCAGGGATTGGCCCCTTATCACTGCTGGGCCAGTCTGCTTCCCTTGAGAGCACCGCATTTCATCACTAAGAATCGGTCCAAGAGGAAGAAAACAAAACTCACCAAGCAGGGAGGCAGTGAACTTTGTGTTTTCTGAAAAGTCTGTGTTATAAACACAGTGCAGGAGAAGGAGGGAGTGAAAGGTGTGGAAGTTTATGTGAACTTGACCTGAGATCCTTATGGGGGTCCCCTCAAGCCTCTGTGACCTGCCTTTAGTAATTCATTGAAAATCCCCACCCCGTCTGATCCCTTCCAAGAAGAGAAGCATCCTTGGGAATCATTTTTTTGTGCTATTTTGTTTTGTTTTCTCCTATTTGAAGTATTACCTCTGGTCCCCCTGGCTCCCCGCACAGCCTCATCTTGCTGATGTTGTAAACACCTTTACTTATGTTCACATTAATGAAACATAAGGGGAACAAACACTTTGGGGTGATGTGTAGGGCTACATTAGCATCAGCAGACAGTACCACAACACAGAACTAATAGTTTTTGCTTGTTTGTTTGACAGCTTTGAGCAAACTTGTGGTTGAATTTCTCTAACTTAGAGGCTCTCAAACTGGAGCATGCATCAGAATTACCTAGAGGTCTTATGAAAGCTCAGGTTGCCAGGCCCTATCCCCAGAGTTTCTGATTTGATTGGTCAGAGTGGGAGCCTGAGAATTTGCCTTTTAACAAGTTAGCAGAGGATGCTGATGCTGTTGGGCCAGGGACCAGACTTTGAAGACCAATACAAGAAGTCACCTTAAACCTTATCTGAAAAGAAAATTCTACATGGAAAGATAGAGCTCTTCTAAATATAACTTAGTAATATGGCCATTTCTGTACCAATGAAGGCTAAGTGTGATTTTTATAAACATTAAATAATTCAGAGAGTATAGAACAAAGCACTAAGTCTTTGGTAATAAAATGATCTTTGTAGGTGTCAGTTCCCCACCCAGTAGATATTTAAGTTTGTGCATGGAGCTCACTGAGTCTCATTGTCCTTATCTCTGACATGGTGATATGAATACTTTCAATATCATAGGACTACTGTAATTATAATATTGTCATACCTGGAAAGAGCTTAACCATGGCTCACTCAGCACACTAGTAAGTGCTCAGTAAATCTTCAGTTATTGCAACTATTTGGAAACTATTCTGTGTGCCAGACCTTGTGATAGAAATAAGAAATGAAACCCCACAGAGGTTATAGTCCTCAGGGAGGTCAAAGTTGAATGTGAGAATGTACAGCCATAAATAAAATAATAAAATGCAGGTATGTGTCACAGTTCCAGGACAAGGTAATACTTTAGGTACCAGGGTGGGAGTAGGGGATATTTGGGGCACAAGAGAGCTGTCCCTTCACACTCAGTCTCCTGGGTCAGACCAGGTCATGAGTATCATTTACTTTCACCAGGATACTCCCACCACCTCTTTTTCACTTTGCCTCTTGCTCTTGCAGTGACTGTGAAAGAGAACCACCTGCCTCCAGAGAGGTGAGTACATGTTCCTTGATTGTGCAGGAATGGATTTCATTGCTGAGGTACTTGGCCTGTCTAAGAGTCAGCAAGAAGCATAAGTCATGTGTGTCTGTATTTCTCAGAAGTGTTGAAAAAAGAGCAGTTACAAGCCACAAACTGCAACTTTTGTTTTAACTGAGAGATTAAATAAACTGTATTTAACTACTATGTGATGTTAAATTGCAAAGATAGTTCCTCATGGTAGCTTGTACAGGACTATTGTACAAATGGGTTTAGTGAATTGAAACATCAGCTTCCATGGTCAGGAATGGAATGAGAGATAAGGAATGTTCTGGGCAGCTGTGATGTTAGGAGTTGGTAATGAGATAAAGGCTGTCCTCCTCTTAAGAATTTTGCTATGGAAGAGTCAGTTCATTCATTCACTCAACCAAATAATATCTTGTGGGCCTTTTGAGATAGTGTGCATTGACCTGGCTGCTTTTTATAGAGTTCCCCATTTGGTTGTTTATAGAAGGCTAAAGAGTTGCTGCTGTTGTCCTCATTTTAAAGCCCAAGACACTTGTGCTCATATTTGCTACTTTCTGAGCCATGATTTCAACCCACATATGCCCAAACTATTTTGACAATATACCTCACCTTCTTCACAATGATGTTCTTTTTTGGCAAGAAAGTTAGTATTAGAGGTAGAACCAAGCTCACGAATGAATAATCCTATTATTAATCCAATCACCAAATGTTTGTAATAGTAAAATATATTATTTTTGTAATAGAGGAAGGTACAAGATTCCAAGGTTGCCTAATGTGGAAGTGATCACACTTCCTTGGCAGGGTCAGAGAAGTCTTTGAAGCTATATCAGTTCTCTATTACCATATAATACCACTTACTAAACAGAAAACTTCAATAGCATACAATAGTCTTTGGGCACAACTGATCCTGGCTGGGATCTGCTGACCTTCCTCATATGTTTGCTGTCAATGCAGAACATCTAGGCAGCTTTGCTGATACTGACTCCCATTTCTGAGGGTCAGCTTGAAGTTGGCTGATCTAGAATTTCCTTGGAAATGGGAAATTTCCCAGTCTGGGATGACTGGGCACCTAGACTTGGCAATTTCTGTCTCTCATCCTCCAATAAACTATCTTAAGAATGTTCTCCTAGCAGTAGCAGCAGACAAGCAGGACAAGCCTCATAACATAAGCATTCACGTATCTTTCATGACTTTGCTCTATCACCTTTACTGACAGTAAATGGGATGAATAATAGGGTTATTAATCCAATCAACCCATTGCTGGAGAGGATACACTTAAAATGAGTATGGAGGGTGAATGCTTGCTGGGTAGCAGGGGAAGGGGCACTACAGGCAGAGGCAGGAGGTATGAAGTTACTTGTCTTATTTGTAGAACAAGGAAGAGTTAAGTCGAATTAAAATGGAAATGGGATTGTAGAATAGACAGAAGCCACATCACGGGCACTCTTGTGTACCAAGAAATTGATAAGATGGTCTTGTTTAATAAGGATCTGACCAGAATACTTAGGAGTGGCCTCATGGGAAATGAAGTCATTTGAGCTATGTTCTATATGATGAATAGGAATTAAGTAGGCTTATTTATTTGTTCCCCTTCATGATATTGTAAGGTGGATCCAGGCAGGGTATTCTTCTTGGAAATAGTACATTGCTGACATGGAGTGGTTTGGATGTGATGAACATATGGATAAATGGACATAGGACATGATTGAAAGTATGGAGGTAGTAATAAAAAGGAATAAGTAATCAGACAAAATGCATTCTAATGTGGAAAAATTACCAATAAAATTGGATTGTAAAGTGCACGGAAGAATAACCTTCCATATCTGTGGGGTTTTATCCATGGATTCAACCAATCTTGGAATGAAAAAAAATTGTGTCTATACTGAACATAAAAAAGATTTTCTTCTCATTATTCTCTAAACAATACAGACTAATAATTATTTACTAACAATTATTACATAATTAATGATATAATATTTACATGATTAGATAATATAAGTAATCTAGAGATGATTTAAGTACCGGCTATATGCACATACTAATCCATTTTTATAAGAGACTTGGGCATCTGCAGCTTTTGGTATCCCTGACAGGTCCTGGAAGAAACCCCCCACAGATACTAAAGGGCAAATTTATAATAAGTGCCATATTAAGGAGTTTGAGCCCTGCTTTATAAGTGATGTTAGTTTGAATACTTAAATTCCATGATTCCCAATAGCCTTAGACACACTTTCCATGGAAACTAGTGCTTATTTGGAAAAAAAACACCTCCCCTTTTCAGGGAATTAACCTTCAATATAGAGATGAAATTTAGAAATAGAAAATATAAGGTCATTGCTGAAAAGAGACTTGCAATTATCTGGCAAAGCCAGGGTACTACCATAGTTAATGAAGGCCTGGGTTTTGAATCTAGGCATTACCACCTAATGCCTGTAACATGAAGCATGCCTTAACCTCTGCAAACCTCACTTTCTCTTTTGCTAAAATAGCAATGTTGATGTTACCTAATTCATATCATTGTGGTTAAGGGTTAAATTGAAAATGGTTATTGCAGTGCCTTACATCTAAACAGTGGCTTACTTATTATTATATAACTTCCCACCAAGAATAACAATCTATGCTCAGAACCCCATCTATCAATATTCATTGATGGGTAACTCAGAATGTGGAAAGTCCAGTGTTTTTCTTTGTTGGAGCAGATTTTGTTCATTCAACATATTTATTGAGTATTGAGCTGGGGAAAAATTGACCGCCATATCCCAAACTCCCAACCATCTGTCCTATCCAAGATCTACTCTGTATACAATACTACCTTTACCCCTTCTTTACATGAAAGTTCTTAAAATATATAGTCTAAGGATTACCTTCCTCTCTGAGTCAAAACTCTCCTTATTTTCAGCCATTACTCATAAACAGGGGTCTTTATGTTCTAGCTATATTTTTATAGATATATATTTTAATCATCTCATTAATAAGTCAGTGCACCTAAAGTAGCCATCTTTCATTTCTGGGCTTCTTCCTACTGAATATTAAGTGTGAGAAGCATCTTTGTATAACAGAACAAGTACAGATCTGGAGTTAAACCCCTCCTTCACACTTTAGACAAGCCACTCAACAGTTTAGAGTTTTAATATACACATCTGTAAAATGGACACATAGTCATAGTATTATTTTTTCATTGTGTTGTCAGTAGTCTCCACTGTGCTGTCATGAAAACAGTGAGATGAATTGTATAGAGTACACAAAAGATGCTCAGTGAGTCTTGGTTTCTTTAGCCCTGGGTCTCCCCATCCCTTGTTATCTCTGAAATATTTATATCTCATTACAATGAAATGGCTCTTTTGAGATTATTCTTTGTCATCACTCTTTCATGCAAACCAACCGAGTTAGCATCCTGTTAAGTAAGCAGTCACTGTTTGAGCAAAGCCGGTCTCTGTCATTACTCAGCAGTTGTCTACTATTTTATTCATTAACTATAAATATGGCTTCCCTCCCATTGAGAAATGGCAGAGGTAGTCCTGACTCAGGTGCTGGGGAAAGGGAGAGCTGTTTATTTTAGGAGCAGAAAAGATGCAGTTGCACAGGGCCTCAGGTAAGGGGCTGGGTAGATTCTCAGGAGCCTGTAATTTTTCACATGAACTTTGCAATTTTGTGTCTATATTATGAGAAAGATTTTTAAAGCTGGTATCAGTTTATTTTGAACCATCTAGATGACCTCTTTCATACCTACCTAGGACTTTGGAGCATACTGTTGTATTTGTACTATTGGTGTGTCTACCCCATGCAGAGCAGAAACACAAAAGCCTTCTAAGACTGGGCAGATCATGTGACTGTCGAGGACTGCATTATAGGGAATGGTTGGACCTGTGGAAGTGGAGAGCAGGTGCCTAACCTAAGGCATGCAAATAAAACAACGCAGCAACAACCATTAACACCATGGACGAACAAATGCATTTGCAGCCCTTGCTTGAGTAGTGGTAATTGCTAGAGAGAAAAAAATTTAAGAATTATTAACATAACAGCTAGAGATTGGGAGTAACTAAAGGAAGTTTAGAATGATCAAGAAAGGCCTCTCTTAGGTGGCAAGATTTGGTTTCATACCTGTATATAAAAACCTAGTCCATGCACAAGAAGGTCTAGGAGGAGAGTGTTCCAGGACAGGGATTAGCTTTGCAAAGTCTTAAAGGAGAACCACCCTGGCATGTTTAAAGCACTAGAAAGGACAGGATCATAGCGAAAGCCCAGTGAGCCAAGAAGTGGCACCAGACAATCTTAGGAGGCACGGGGTGGATTTGGGGCTTGCTCTAAGTGCGTTGTAAAGCCATGAAAGAGTTGTAAGCCAAGGAGTGACATGAGCTGACATTAACTTCATAAAGATCACTCTGGATTCAGTATAAATAATAAATTTATATATATATAAAAACTTAAAATTTGGAGGGGAAACAGGAAGATATCCTAGGAAGCCACTGCAACAACAAAAGTAGCCATACTTATAGTGTCTATCTAAGTACTTTAAGTTTATGGTGCCATGTATGACAATCCTAAGAGGTAAATGATATTCCATTTCATAGTAAGGAAACTGAGTCACAGAGAAGTTAAGTAACTTGATATGGACAAGGTAGTAGAAATGAGATAAAATAAATGAATGGATTCAAGATCTGCTTTGGAGGAAAACCAGAACTGCTGGATCAACTACGGCAAGTGAGATGTGAGGGAAAGATATGAGGGACCTAGGACAACTTCCAGGTTATTTGCTGTTCCCCTCATTGTTGTTCACACAAGGGAAGTGCATGACACAAACAATGCTCAGTACAAGACAGGAATGATTCTTCTGGAAGCCATCTGGAATTGTGTTCTACTTCGTAACAACAAAAAAGCACATGGATGTGTCTTGGTGCATGTTAGACAGACATCTTACAGCTAGTTTTCAAATTGGTTTTTTTTGTGCTGTTTGATTACTAAATGATTACATTTAGTAATCATTTAGTATGATTGCATTGCAGATTACTAAAATGATGCAGACTTAATCCCAATAACCACCAATGGAGGCTTCTCTTCTGATACTTGGGAGGCACAGAGCACCTGGAAATCCCAGCCTGCTCAATTGAATGGCTCTGGGAAAAGAATAAAGAGAAGGAATCTTCTGAAGCCTGTACCCTATGGAGTGTTAGATGCAGAACATTCAGGTGGCTTCACTTTAAGCCACTTTAATAACTTCTTATCCCTTTTTAATTAGACTTCAATACAGCCAATATTTTGGCCCGCCTTTCACAAGGACAGTGGTGGCAGAAGCAGTGGATTTACTGAGTATTTCTCTTCTTGTTTTCAAAATTCCTCCTCTTTAAAAAATCACCAGCTCCAAGTACCACTGTCAAGATGCTTGTCCTTATTGCTTTAGCAATCTTGGAAGACACACTCCTCTTTGCCCTCCTCTCCTGTGGACTCTTATTCTTTACATTCAATATGTATTAAATTAAACTAATCATCAAGTACTTTGCATTCATTTTGAATTTAGAATAAAACTCAAAAATTCCAAACTCTTTACCAAGGTCATAGGGGTCCTTCTGTATGTCTTGTTCACTGTTTATGTTCCAAGCTTCTCCCCTAACTCCCCTCTCCCTTGTCCACTGTCTTTAACCTGTTGATGGCCTGCTGGCAACTCTTCAAATAGGATGAGCTTGTTGAGACTGAATAGAGATACTTGCTGTTCTGTGTGGGCAGTGGTCTTCTCCTAGATAATCACCTGCTGGCTCCTTCTCATGCACAATTAATTTTTTATTTTTTCATTCAATAATTGTTGAGCCCCAACTATGTGCCAGTCACTGTTTTAGATGCTATCAGTGCAGCGAGAAATAAAACAAACTCAGCTTTCATGGGAAAAAAAGACAAATAAGTGGATAATGAGATGCTATAATGCCATGTTATATGCTTTCCTGTCAGCTTTCCTTCCTGTCACTCAGGATTCCTCACCTAAGACCCTGTCCATTCCATTCTTGATCTTGTCTTATATTGCTATTATTTATTAATGCTTCAAATGATAATATTTATTCAACTTATATGTTTCTGGGTTTTAAAAAAAGTTTTTTGGCAGTATTGAGGTTTGAACTCAAGGCCTCATACTTGCTAGGCAGTCACTCTATCACTTTAGCCACTCTGCCAGTCCTCTGTGTTGTTCTAGACCATCAGAGTCCTAAAGTCAAGGACCTTGTCTGTTATTTGCTTTTACGTTATAGAGCAGGGCCTGGCAGAAAGGAAGAGCTCAATGAAAAGTTTTAATGACATGACATTATCTACCCATTCATCTAGGAGTTTCCAATACAGATGGAGCATCCTTAATCCAAAGTAAACCAAAATCTGAAACTTTTTGTGAGCCAATGCTATTATGAATTATTAGATAAAGGATGCTCAATGAGTAGACTCAATACAAATATTCCAAAATTTGAAAACCTCTGAAATCTGAAGCACTTCTGTTTCCATGTATGTATTTCCAACATGATACACTCAATCTGTGTTTCTGTTAGCATCAAAGGAGAGTTGAAACAGGGAAAACAGTAGATATCTGGGAGTCGACAGCATGACAAATTCTGTAGTAGGTGCTGAGGGCCCAGCAGTAAGTGACACCCACAATGTGTCACAAGATTCCAGAGCCATGGAGATAAAATTAAGCTAGTTCAAAAAGTAATAAAATAATTCCAAGACCATGACAATGACTAACAGTGGCACAGCAGAGGATTATGGTGTATAGCAATAGGTGGAGAGGAGGGCCATTTAGAAAAGGTAACTGGAGCAGGACTTTGTTAAAGGGGACAAAAGGTAAGTGCTGACATTGAGAAGAGGTGGTCATACACTTAAACATTCCAGGCAGCAGGAACAACACTTGCAAAGCCCTCAGGACAGGAGCAAATAAGGCATCCTTGCAAAGCAGAAAGTAGGCACATGTGGTTAGAGAGTGGTGAGTTGCAGGGGAATGGTGGGACAGTGCCTTGGAAAGGAGCCTAGGAATGAGATCTTAAAGCTGAGCAGTTCAATGTGTTACCATTATTGCTTTTTATTAGAAACCATAGGAAGCCTCTGGAGAGTCTCAAGCAGGATCGTGACAAGGGCTACATAAAATTTTTAATCATCCTGACTGCTGAGTGGAGACTAGACTGTGGAAGAGCCAGGGAGAGTGGTACTTCATCAGTGTTTTAAAGAAAACAATAGAAATTTGTAAAGAGGACATTGGCAATTAGGATAATGCAAGCCGAGAATCCTATGTACAAAAGCATAGAGGCAGGAAACAGCCTGGCGTTCAGGAACCGTGGTTCCTACTGTGACATGAGCTGCATGTGTGATGGTAGGGTGTTTCTGTGTGGCATGCAGCATGCCAGTACCTGCTCAGCAAATGTTGGTGAGTAAAAGAATGAACTTTGATGGAACTCAGCTCAAGACTCAATCACATCTGGCCTATTTTTGTTACTTCTGTTTTTCTAAATGTATCTCATCTCACTGTCTATAAATTGTTTATAAGCAGGGAGAGTCTAAAGTTTCTTTCCTTTTTTTTTTTTTCTGTTCTTTGTTTTTTTGAGACAGGTCTCAACACATAGCCTATGCTGGCCTCAAACTCATGATCTTCCTGCCTCTGCTTCTTGGTTGCTGGTATTACAGGGTTGTACCATGTAGTTAAACTGACTCAAGTTCTTTCTTATTGGCTGCATAATTAAAGTTTGTTTATATGGAATGACAACAATACTTGAAAATTAGAAGATCCAGGGTATGTATTATAGGGAGTTAAAAGCATAGATTTGGGGTCAGATAGTCTTGGACTCACATTTTGCTTTCCAGGTACTAGCTGTGTGATGTTCAAAAGATTGTTTATTATCCCTAGGCCTTCCTTTTCTTAACATGGAAAATGGTGAAATCAAATCTTACCTTGTAGGGTTCTTGGAAGGACTGAGATAAATATGATTCTGTAAAGTGGAATCACAGTTTGTAAATGCTTGGAAAATGGCCACGATTTGTGGCTGGTTTGTAACAGAGGGGTTTGACCACGCCAAGGTCGCAAGCTACAGGCAGCAAATGGGCAGGCAGGAGAGCAGTGTCTCCTAACGCCTTCCTGCTCTGAGGGTGCCCTTGCTTCCTCTCTCTAAGACAAATGTGGTTGCATATTATTGCACACTGAGAGCAGACACTCTGAAATGTGAAATACAGATATTTTCAAGCTTGATCTTAGTGATTAGAATGGGGGTGTGTGCTCATTTGTTTCATGTTATTGAAGCTTCCCCATGGTTGTTAAGAATCTACTCAGCATTTCATAGGAAAAAGACAATGCTTTTAGAAAGTCATTCCCAAATTCACCCTGGTTCCACTGGTTCCATCTTAACTTTGAATTGACAGGTTAAATAGTAATATGGCTGTTTTATAGGTGGTAATGTCAGGCTACAGGAGAATAATAACTCCCTGTTCACATGTTCCACATACGAATGACTACTATGTAGAAGAATTGATCTATGAAACTGTTGGATTACCTTCAAAAAGTTTTGAAAAATATCGTCCAAAACTCACTCCTAAGCTCCTTGACCTGCATTACTTTCGTCCCCAGCTTTCCCTCGCTGCTAGAGTGACTTGTGGTGCAGAGAAAAGACCAATGGACTGGTAATCAGAAAATCTGGTTTCCAGGCCCACCTATGGTACTTCACAGCAGTGCTATCTTCAGCACATTGTTAACAGCTGTGAGCCTCTGTTTCTTCATCTGAAAAGTGCCTCTGAGTGCTACTGAGAGGATTAAACTCGATAACACATAAGAAACTAACATGAATACAGTTTATTCAAAAGGTGAGCTGGGCGTGGTGGTTTGTGCCTGTATCAACTACGTGAGAGGCTGAGGCAGGAGGATTATTTAAGTCCAGGAGTTCAAGGGTAGGCTGGGCAACATAAAAAAGAAAGTGAATAAAAATACATGACTTAGTTGAGAAATATCAGAGCTTCTCTACTTTTGCACCTATAGGTTTTGGATGATAGTTCTGTCAGTCCTAAGGGGTTCTCTTTGCCGTATGCATTAATAACATCCCCCTTTGATGACTTCATTGCAGTGTGAACTACTCATGCTGTGCTTGACCTCACCTGGTATGTTTCCTTGTGACATGGTATCAGAATAGTGATCAAGAAGACTCCAGGTCCTGGAATCAAATGCTTGATTCCTAACCTCTACTCTGTCACTTACTACTCTGTGAAATTCAATTATGCCTCAGTTTCCTCATCTGCAGATGAAAAGAATGGTAGTATTTACTTTATAGGATCAAGTGAATTGATGATGTAACTGGAACAGTGGCTGGCATACAGTAAATGCTTAACAAATATTAGCTATTGTTTACATGCCCCCATCAATATGGTCAATAGTTTAACAACATAGTTTTGGAGTTAATCACATTAATCTTAAAACTGAACCCAGAGGAGATGGCATATTTTGTGACATCATCTAGTACATTAACAACATTTACTCGGTTACTATAATGTTATGGTCCTTTGTGGAAAGAACTGGGTTACAAATACATGAATAAAAGAAAACATCTGGTGTCCAGGGCAGAGAGATGTTGTAGTTGCTGTTAATTACTATAGAAGTCATAGTATAATTAGGTTATGGTATAATGATTGTGAGTTATGAGTATGTGTGTGTATAAACATGCATTTTGAGACCCACTTTAGATAGGATAGGTGATACTTTTGATACCAGTGAGCTCAAGAGAAGGATTTCGTAGGGACAAGGTCTTTGGGAAAAGTAATCTTGTAAGAAGTACTAGAAATAGAACTTTGCCCATTTTGAGACTTTGGCTAATTGAGAAGTCAGATGGTCCCATACATCTTTGTCATCAGGACCTGTAGAACATCACAGAGAGCAACTGCTAGCTAAGCTGCTACTTCTCCTCCCATCTCCAAAGTACGTGCCTGATGGAAATCAAATTGGAACAAATAGAATTTCAACCAAGGTCCACCCTCCCAATAAAATAAACATGAAAGGGTACACATGGGCTTTGCTTTTGAAATCACAATCTTTCTACTTAATACAAGATCTTCAGACTTTCCAGAACTTTGTAGCAATGAAATTTTTTGACTGGCCAGCTTTCAGTGTGGCACAGGTGAAAACAAAAAAGCAATTCACCTCTCAGTCATTTTCCACATTCTACTTCACAGTGACCCTCACAGTGACCCTATGAGGAAATTAAAGTTCTAAGAACCTAAATGATTGTTCAAGACCACACAGTGAAAAATGAACCTAAATACAAGATCTAACCCACAGTCAACCCTCAAATAAGAGTAGCTGTTACTGTGATTAATAATCTCACTGTTAGAGCAAGTGAACAGATGTTTGAATGGTATGATCCACTTGTTAGAAAGTGCAGCCTGGTAGAGGTTGGCAGATTATTCTCCAAAGGGCAATAGGGATTCCTCAAGTATCTCAGGGGTATGGCCCAGAGGTAGACAGGTCACAGAGAACTAACCACCAGAAGAGGTAACTTGTCCTTGCTTCAGCTGGAGATCCTATTTGTTCAAACGTTTATTTTGAAGACAGGATTCCAAAGGTCCAACCAAAATTAAGAAAGCTCTGCTTCTGTAAACCATCTTTCACACTCATATTGCAGTTAAGGAGTTATTGTTGCTTCTTGAACAAAGATACTGTTGGCAGTATTATGAAGAAGCATTAGATTTTTATGATGTAATATTTAAATTACTTGAGGTTTTCTATCAGAAAGTATAAAATTTGATGCTATCTATAGTAGAGGATTGTCTCAAAATGCAAACCTAAAAACTTTCAAAAATATAGTAAGTTCTCCAATATAATAATATTCCCAGCATACGTTTGTGAAATGACTGAGCAGAAGGCAAATATTTCATCCAATACTCACAATATACCTGTGAAGTCAATTTTATTATTGTTGTTTTGTAGAGTGGCAAATGGAGGATTAAGGTATTTATCCAGTACTTTATAACTAGGAAGTCAAAGAGAGCTAGGATTCAAATTCAGATCTTTCTGAACCCACACTCCAGCTCTGGCTGTTATTCTGCACTGCCTTCTCCCTAACACTACAGTCCTGAAGACAGACATTTTTCATAAAGGTTGAAATAAAGAAAGTGGAATCATAGAGTTATTTCTCCCTTGCAAAACAAATCCTTCCTATTGATCCATGCTGTATAAAATCAAGGTAGCACTCCAATCTAGCTTCAGTGCACTGGAAACAAGATAAAAGGCATTCTTGGGCAGTGAGGAAAAGAGTTAAGTACATTTACAATACCCTTTCTCTCCTAACATTGGTCCTGGGACTGCCTCTGTAAAGACGATTGATCCAAAAGATGCCTTTTTTTTTAAAGAAAAACTTTTGGGTTTTCTTTATAATCATTTGAAGTCAGATACTCATTTTTGACTAAAGTAGTATAAGAAATTGATTAGACATCTTCTTTCAATTTTCCCACAAATCGTTTCTTGTTAATAAAGTTAATTTACCATAGACTGGCTGAGGTGGTTAGGCCATTTACAGCATGAGGTATATGGCATAGCCTGTAATTTCAGAAAGTTTCTCTCAATTACTTCATGCTGGGAGAGAGAAACAAAAACATGAAAGGAGAACTTACTGAAGCATTGAAGCTCATGATTTTTCTTTTCCAGCACAATGAACTATTCCTGTATCTTAAAAATATTATAGAGAATAATCAAAAGAATAGAGAATAATAAAACACCCAAATGGTCAAACACAGGATAAAAAATAATTGGGTAGAATGTGCTTATGATGTAATAATAAACGAAGGGGAAACAAAAGAAAAGGGGGGGTCTTAAACCTTTTCATTTTCTGTGACAGCTGTGTGAATATACATATAAATGCAAAAAAAACCAGGAGAATACCAAAATGCAAAAAGTGCATTTGTGTGAAGATGGTAGGCTTGTGGGTGGTTGTTTTTTTTTTTTTTTTTTGCACTTCATGTGATGTAGTTGGTATTTCCCATTTGATATGGGTGCAGTCAAAGTC
This sequence comes from Castor canadensis, assembly GCF_047511655.1. NCBI lineage: Eukaryota > Metazoa > Chordata > Mammalia > Rodentia > Castoridae > Castor > Castor canadensis. Next base: position 117,563,292 of record NC_133392.1, read on the forward strand.
CCTTTGTTTTGACCCATGATTCCATTTCCTTTTCTCTCTTTCCAGAGCCAACTCTGGAAAGTATTAGGAGTGTATTCTTACACTTCAACTATAAATCCTATCTGCTAAAGATACAATATTTTAAATTTTTGTACAAATCCTATTCTATATTATCCTTGTGCTACTTATTTTTTTAAACAAAAATATTTTCCATGTTGATGTATATACATCCAGTTTATTAATTATAATTGCTATGTTTTATTTCATCAAACAAACATCACAATTTGCTTATGTATTCCCATACTGGGCATTTTGGTAGTTTTAAATTTTCACCATTTTAAATAATACCACAGTAATCATCTTCCTCGGTTTCTAAGTGAATATAAGCAAGTTTTTCACAGACATTGACTTAGAATAAATAATAGCAAATGAACAACTTTAGTGTCACTAGATATTGAAAAATGAGCCTACAATACGGCTGTGCCAAGTCTTATTCTCAAAGCAATATAAAGATCTTTGGTTTTCCTGACAAAGGAGGTATTATTTTCAAATTGGAATTCTTTGCTAATCTGACAGGTGTGAACTAAATTCTTGTCTTGATTTCCAGTTCCCTGTTTACTGTGAGTTTAGGAATTTAATTTTATAGTCTGTTTGATTTTACTCTCTGTAATGGCTGTCGTATAATCTTACCTAATTTTCTATGGGTCTTTTGCTATTGCTGAAGTCCCCAATAGTCTCTGTGGATATTAAGTCTTCATTACACTCCACCACTAAGTGTGATATTTGTTGGACGTTAATCAGGTTAAGAAACTTTAACTCCGTGAAATGCTTTTTTTGCATCTTTGAAAATAATCTACTTTTTCTCCTTTATTAAAACAGTGAGGTTAATTACACTTGGGTGTTTTCTAATGTTTAGCCATCCTTGAAGTCTTGATCTAGATTTCAGTTGTTCTTAAGTAATTTTTAATACTTATTCATTTTTCCAGGATTTATCTAGTGAGATTGGACTATATTTTTCTTTTCTTGTTTGGTTATTTTGTGATTTTCATATCAAAATTATACTCTCAAAGTAAGTATTTGTTCTTTAATACTGTCCATTATAACTAACCTATAAAATCATTTGATAGAAGCAAAAAAAAAAGAAGTGGTTGGTGGGTGGCACTGGGCAGAGGAAAGAGTGATTATGTGCAGAATTACAGATTTTAGTCTCATAATAACTTTTTGGCCTATTTATTAATGGTTTGGTTTTGGTTTCTACCTCAGTAATTTTATGTTTCTATACAAAATTTCAAGTTTTCTCTAAAATTTCAACATATTGGCAGAAAATTGAACATAACATTTTCTTAGATTTTGAAAACCTAAAACTATCTCTAAACCAGAAATGGTGGCACATACTTGCAATCCCAGCACTCTGGAGGCTGAGGCAGAAAGATCTTGAAGTTGAGGCCAGGCTGGGCTACAGTGAGTTTAAAACAACCTTGCTACATAGTGAGTCCTTGTCTCAAAAAAACGTCTAGTTTTGTCTCCTTTCTTATTTTTAATTTTTATGTATATTTGTGCTATTTGCTTTTTCTCATTTTCTTAAGCATGCCAGTGTGATCTAATATTAGTATACCTGATTAATATTAATATAGGCTTTGGCAGTATTTAGTTTAAATATCCTTTTCCATTCATTTATCTGGGATCTTTGGAGTTTAGTCTACTTTTAGTAGCATTTACTGGATTTTTAAAATATCCAATCAAATAAAACTTTATTTTATTGGAGTAAATTAATCTGTGCATTCATTGCAATTCTTGAGCCAATGATGCAGTCTCCTTACATAGTTTTCTTCTATTTCTACTTTCTTTTTTTCTCCACTATTTAAGCTTTCCCATTGAATATTCACTTTCTACCAGTTGAAAAGTTAAATATTCTATTTTTTTTCCTTTTAGTGCTTACAGTTAAAATTTGACATCTACAACTTAAAAAGTCAAATGCTATTCAAAAATCTTTATCCTGGACTGGAGGTGTGGCTCAAACAGTAGAGCGCCTGCTTTGCAAGTGTAAAGTCCTGAGTTCAAACCCCAGTACCACCAAAACAAATAAACAAAATCTTTATCCTGCTCCTAAATTTACAAAGACCCAAAAATAATTTCTAATAACTTCCATATCATTATTTAATATTTTAACACCCTCTTATTCTTAAACCTCTCCAAATTAGCAATTTTACAGTCAATATTTACTTAGATTTACCAATCGCTTGATTAATTTCTTTGCTCACCATTGTTCCTTCCATCTACTTCATTACTAGTTCAATTTATTTTGACCAAAATATGTCATTTTGATGTATTTCAGCAACAGCCTGTGAGTAGCAAATCCATATATTACATTACAAAAACATCTTTGTTTCTCCTTCACCCTTAAGTTGTAATTTAGCTAGAATCATGATGACAGCTTTCTAGGTGTTTTAAGGTATCATCCACAATTTCCACCAACTACTGCACTAATGAGAAGTTCATCGTCAATCTGATTTCTGTCCTTAGGAGATAAAACTGTCTTTTTTCACACAAAGATTTTATGTCTTTGATTTGTGCTGATTATTATAAACTGTATTGTGGATTTACTGTTATTTCCCATTATTGAAGGTGCTTCAATAGAAAAATTCATGTCCCTTTTCAATCTTTGAAAAGTCTTGTCTATTATCATTGGAATACTGATTCCTTTACATTGTTCTCTTTTCTCCTTTTGCTCACCACGGTGTATGTATGCTGGGTATCTCTGTTGCACCCTTTCTAGCTCTTAACTTTTAATATTTTCTATCTTTTAATCTCTGTGCTCCATTCTGAGAGATTTCCTCAGTTCTAATTTACCAGTTCCCTCTTTTGCTGCCTCTAGTCTACTTTGCAACCTCTACATTTTTTTTTAATTTTAAGAATTGTAGTTATGATTTCTATAACTCCTTTCTCTTATTCCTAAATCTACAAGGTATTTGTTTTACAGTCTTTTGTTTTCACCCAATGGCTTTTATTACTCACTTTATTTCTTTGATCACTTAAAACACACTTGTTTTAAATTTACTTTTGTGTTATTCTGTCATTTAATTTCCCCACTAGTTATGTCTTCTGTCTATGATGGCTCACATCCTGTGTGGTTTTCAATTTTTCATGATAAGCTCAGTCTAAGTGGAGGTTGTTTGTTTTCTTTGGAAATCCTAAGTGTCATGGGTTGTGGAAACATCTTTACAGAATGATTTCAGATTTGCCTGTACAAGAAATTTGGACGTCAAGTTCCAATTTGGGCTTTATATCTCTGCAGTATGCAGACTGAATGAATTTAGACTACATACCTGTATTTGGTACTGGGTATTTGAGTTTCTGATGTCTTGTGGCTGATTCTTTTAGCTCCTATAGCCAAGAACAAGATTAGATTTCTTGCTCATTTCACTGCAAAAGTGCATCGACAATTCCTAGAATTTTTTTTATAGTTGGGCAGCATTTTGTGGACTTTATGCTGATAGCTCAGTTACAGCTCCCATTCTCGTGATGATTTACCTCTGACTCACACAGTAAATCCCCAACGGCCAAGCCATTATGTCCTCTCTTTATCTAGTCTCAAATTCTCTTGACTACAATTCTCACCTGCGTCTTTTATTGTGGCATCTGGCATCTGGATATTTTACTTTATTGATTTCTGTGTGCACTGTAGACTCTTTGTACAATACTTTGCACTGTTATATTTCATCCAGAGTTTTTGTGTGTTTAAGGGAGTGGTGATATGCCTTCTGTATCTATTTCGGTCACTATATGGACTAGGCACACTTACATCAATTCTTTAATGAGGAAAAAATGCAAAGAGCTTTAAAATATGTTTGAAGAAATGTTTTACTTTAAGTAACCTTTTTCCTCCATGCTTCTCAGTGCTGACTTTGAAGAACCACATAATTATGAGGCAAGGATTTCATATCTGAGACACTGTGGCAACCCCATTAACCTGGCTCCTACGGAAGAAATTGCTGATTGTAAGTCTGCTAAGCCAATTAACATGGTAACCCTGTGTGGAATAAAATGTGTCAAAAATGGTATTTTCCCTGTAGCTAACTGTAAGTTTAAAAATTCAGAGTCATTCTGCACTCCATCTCACTTCTTTTTTCCCCCCATGTCTGGTCTCTTAAAAATACAAATAAGTCTAGCTGGGCATCAGTGCTGCACATAACTCCTATTCTTGTCTTCTCTTTGCTGCTGTGTTTCTCCTCTTCATCAATTTACTTAGAAGATTTGCCTTTTGGAGACATGTGGAAGGAAAAACCAAGATGTGGTGATTGACTTTTCTTCCTGCTCCTCCTCTCTTGTGGTGACATCTCTCAGGAAGTCCCTGGTTACTTGTTGTGGGGAACGGGAGATAACAGAGCAGGAAAATTAGGCCCCTGTGTTCAATCTGAATGGGAGAAGAGGATTACTTTAATGGGTCTGACCACTAGCTTAGAGCAAACTCTTCCTGCCTCTGTTATTGGCAATATTCAGACCTTTTTGTGGGATTAAAAAAAAAAAGGAGATCCTTTCAGGTAAAAAGATAAAGTATCAGGTCCTCATAATATTTCTGCAAGTCTTTTTTTTTTTTGCCTATACAATCACCCAATTCTTTGCAAAAGTCATAAATATTAGTGCTGGTAAGTACTGCATACTTAGTTCTGTTAGGTCCTCTGTGCATATGTCTATTGCGAGAATGGTTTTATCACCCAACTGTTATAAAGGAAAAACTGAAGATTACAGGTTTCAGTGCACAAGGTCATACAAGTGATGTAGCAGACCAATAATGTGAAACAGGCTCAGTCTCCTCAAAACCCCTTGCTCTTCCCAAAACTTTATGCTGCTTCCTATTCAAGGAAGTTTGGTTTCCCTGGAGGAGGCCACAGAGATCACCTGGTGCAATGCATTCACTGTATAGTCAAGCTCAGGATTCTAGGAGAGGAATTCCTTTTCCCAGGAATATATACTTAGGAAATTGTGATGTAACGGTGAAGAGCTATTAAAATCTTCCTCCCACCACAGGAAACAAATGGAGAGTTACTAGGAAACCCCCTCCCTCCTCAGTTGGACAAAGTCCTGACTCTTCCATATGGTTTATAAAATACTGGCCATCAGGGGAGTAACTCTTGGCCCTATCACACCCAGAAGGCAGTGATACCCTATGCCCAGGTATGTGGTCTCTGTTCTAGAGCAGGACTTTTAAATTCTTATTTTTCATACAAATCTTCCAGAGACCTTGTCAAAATATGAATTCTGGCCCAGTGCTGAGGTATGACCTGAGGTTCTGCATTTCTAACAAGTTCCATGGTGACACTTATGTTGCAGGTCTACAGACCTCACTTTGAATAGAAAGGCCTTGAGCCATCTGGGTGGGTGGCACATGTCCTTAATCCAAGCTACTCTAGAGGCAGAGATGGGAGGATCATGGTTCAAGGCTTCCCCAGGCAAAAAAAGTTAGTGAGGCTCTAATCTCAAGGAACAGGCTGGGTGTGGTGATACCAAGGAGGTAAGTGCTGATGGATAAAAAGAGAAAAGACTCAGAAAGTAAGCAACTGTTTCCACTGAACGATAAAAGAACAGAGAGCAACAGGGAGTGGGACGGTGAAGGGGAAAGGTAGTTAGGACTTCCCTGTCAGAAGGGGATGTTTAGTAGAGACAGGAATAGACCTGCTAGGGCTGAAGAAACAAGAACTACAGCCTGGGACCCAGAGGATTCTGTGATGTGTCCCCACCCTCTTTTCTAAAGTTTAGATACAGATTTACCCTCCATGAGACCTGTACATCTGACTGCTCTCCTACTGTCTTCCATCCTTTTTCTACTATTCACTGGCTGGATGATACATGAACCTTAGTTTCTTCATCTATAAAATGGGAATAATGTTTCATATAACAGTGAGTTTAGAGTCAAGTGGAACTCTGTTTCTGGGAAGATGCATGGACTTTTCTTTATTTCTCTTGCTAAGTACAATTAAAAACCCCGGACGTTATACACAAGTATAATAAACATAGGACGACTAGAAAACTCTTAAAGGCAGAAAGAAAGTAGATCAACTAAGGACATTGGGACCAAAGGAAGGATTAGGCGGCAAATTCTTTCATTTTCTCCTTTCCAAAGCTGGGGAAAGGTATGAATATCCAGGCACAAGTGGTCAGAAGTCTCCAATTATATTCCATGCAAATAAGACTATAGTAATATAAATTGTAATCAAACTGTTAAAAATCAAAAACAGGATTCTGAAAGCAGCAAGAGAAAAGAAGCAAGTCACATAAAAGAGAGATTCAATACGTCTAGCAGTAAATTTCTTAGCAGAAACCTGACAGGCCAGGAGAGAGTGGATGAAATGAAAAATGCTGAAGAAAAATAACTACTACTCAAGAATATTTACTCAGTAAAGCTGTTCTTTAGAAATGAAGAACAGACAAATACTTTGCCAGACAAAGGGGAGGAGTTCATCACAATGAGGCTTCTCTTATAAGAAATGCTAATAGGACTTTTTCAAGCTGAAAGAAAAGGAGTCTAATTAGTAGCATGATAACATATGAAAGTATGAAAGCCAGTTGTAAAATCTCCCCAGTAAAAGTGTACAGCAAATTCAGATCTCTAATACTGGTGTGGATTCAATCAATCACTTTTATCTTTACTGTGAAGGTTAAAAGACAAGCTATTAAAAATAACAATACTTATAATAATTTTAAAGGGTATGCAGCCTAGAAGGATGTAAGTCGTAACAACAGTGAGGAAGAAACAAAATGGGAAGTTAATAAAATGTAGGGGGTTTTATGCAATTGATAATGGTAGAAAAAGCATGAAAAATCCCTCAAAAAATTAAAAATAGAACCACTGTGTGAGCTAGTAATGCACATCTGCGTGGATGACCCAAGGAAATGAAATCAGTATGGGGAGGAAATGTGTGCTCTCCCATGTCTATTGCAGCATTATTCACAGTAGCCAAGACATGAATCAACCTGTCTCTCCAGTGTCAGATGACTGATGTAAATGTGGCATATATTCTTGGTGAGAAGAAGGAAATTCTGTCATTTTTGACACCATGGATGAACCTGGAGGACACGTTAAGTGAAATAAGCAACGTAAGGCCAGGAGTGGTATTTCACGTCTATAATCCTGGCTGTGTGGGAGACATAGGTAGGAGGATAATGGTCAACCTGGGCAAAAAAGCACCCGACCCTATCTGAAAATTAATAAAGCAGAAAAAAATAAAAAAGGCTAGAGGCATGGCTCAATTGGTAGTGCCCCTGCCTAGCAATTAACAAAGCCCTGAGTTCAAATCCAGTAACCTAACCCCGCCGCAAAAAATTTAAAAAGAAAGAAAAGAAAAAGACATGCACAGAACGGTAAATGCTGCATAGTTCTCACTTATATGTGGACTCTAAAGTCCATCTGACAGAAGCAGAGAATAAAATGGTGTACTTATACAGACAGTAAAAGGAGATGCTTGCTCAAAGTAAACAAAATTTCAATTAGAAGGGAAAGAGGTTAAGAGCTTGATTGTACAACATCATGACTATTGTTAATAATGCATCATATACTTTTTGTTTTCAAAAATTTAGCAATATTATAAGCATAGTGGCACACGTCTACAATCCCAACATTTGGAAGAATCTCAAATTCAAGACCAATCTGGGCTACATAGCGATACCCTGTCTCAATTTTTAAATTTTAATTGGCATATATATGTATGTATGTATGTGTATGTGAGGTATAACACGCTGCATGTCATGTAGATTTTAAGTGTTCTCACCACAAACATATTTGAGGTAATATGGATGTCAAATAGCTCGATGAAGCCTTCTACGTATACAAACACACATTTACTTGTGAAAACAAAAAGTTTTTGAGACAGGATCCACTGTGTAGATTAGGCTGGCCTTGAATTCGAGGTCCGCCAGCTTCAGCCTCCCCAGTGCTAGAATTATATGTATATACCAAGACACCAGGCTAACAAATGTTCAAGGAGGATGAATCCCAAATTACTAATCTAGGGGCCTAACTCGAGAACACAGAAAAAGAAAAGCAAGCCCCAAATAAACTCCAAGCAGGAATCAGGGAAGCTGCAATAAGGATAAGAACAGAAAAGAACAAAACTGTAAACAGAAAAGCAACAGAGAAAAATCAATGAAACCAAAAACTTGTTTTTTGAAAAGATCAATAAAATGGATAAACCTCTACAAGGCTGACAAAGAAACAAAGAAAAGAGCTACAAGTTAACAATGGCAAGAATGAAAGGAGACTATCATTGCAGCCTGTAGGTATGAAATGGATAATAAGGGGATATTATAAAGAACTGCATGCATACAAATTTGACAACTTAGATAAAAATGGAACCATTCCTCAAAAAGAGCAAACTCCTACAATTCACCCAAAATAACTTGAATAACCCAATGATGAATAATTGAATGCATAATTTTAAAAGTCTTCCAAATAATTTTTAAATCTAGGTGATTTTATAGGAAAATGCTACCAAACATTTAAAGATAAATTAACACCAATTCAATATAATCTTCCAGAAAAATGGAACAGATGATTTTTAAAAGCTTGTATAACCCTGATAACACAACCAGAAAAAAAGTACAAAAAAAGAAAACTTTAGGTCAATGTCTTTCATAAGCCTAGTCATAAAAACCTGTAACAAAACATTGTAAATATAATTCAGCAAGTTCCGAAAGGAATGATACATCAGGACCAATTGTGATTTATTTCAAAGATGCAGAGCTGGTTCAATATCCAAAAAAAAAAAAAATCAACTAATGAAATCTACTGTGTTGAAAAACTACAGATGAAAAGTCACACAATGTCTTCAGAAAAGGCAATGAACAAAATTCTACTCCCATTCTTGATATACAAAAATTCTTAGAAAAAATAGGTGAGTTGTAACATTACACCTTGATGAAAGACTAGTGGGGGAGGAGGGCAGAGAGAAAGCCAGCAGCTAAACATGCTACTTAATGGTACGTACTAAGTGCGTTTCCTCCAAAATCGGGAATAGGACAGGAATGCCCTCTCTTACCACTCCTATTCAACAGTGCTGAGAACTCTAGTCAGTAAAGTAAGGCAAAACAAAGAAATAAAAAAGCAAATGGATTTAAAATATAGAATAAAACTGTCATTATTTGCAGTGACATGCTTGTCTAGGTAGAAATTCCTAAGGAATTTGTTAAAAAGCAAATTACCGCCCCCCAAAAAATACTAATGAATGAGCTGAGGGTACAATTGCATTTTTCTATACCAGCAATGAACACAAAGGCTAAAATTGAAAAGCAATACAATCTTTCTAAAGAAGATAAACGTGTAGACTTAAATCTAGCACAGCATGTGTAGGACCTAAATGCTGAAAACTATAATATTTGTATTAAATAAATCAAAGAAAATCTAAATGAGTGGAGAGACAATGCTGTGTTTATGGATTAGAAGAATCAATACAGTAAAATCAACAGTGAAAAACTCAATTCTCCCCAAGTGGTACACAGGTTTAAGGTAATTCTTATAAAAATCCCAGCAAGATGTTTTATAGATATAGATCAGATTATTCTAAAATGCATATGGAATAGCAAAGGAATTCAAATAGCTAAAAGCAAGTTTGAAAAGAAAAGTGTAGAAGTACCAATCACCCAGTATCACTGTGGTGTTGGCAAGGAGTGAGACACAGAGGACTGAAACAAAATCAAGAACCCAGAAGCAGATCAATGCTAATACACCAAACTAATCTTTTTCTTTACAAAGATGCAAAAGCAGTTCAAAAGAGGAAACAGTCTTTTAACCAATGCTGTTGGAGCAACTGGATATCCACAGGTTAAAAAAATAAATAAACTTTGATCTAGTTCTCACGTCATCTATAAAAGTAAATTTAAAATAGCTCTTTCTTAAACCCAAGGGTGAGTGATCTAAGATTTCATTTCAAGTTGGGGGAGAAGACAGGAGGGTGAGGATGCAGTCCTTGGCCTCCGCTGTCACCATCAGGTAATTATGCCCCTTGACCAACAGCAAGAAAACAGAAACCATCCCTTGGGGTGCGTAGCTCAGTTCAGTGCCTTCGTGAAGTTTTCCCCTTTTCTCAGAATTCGGTCTTGGGCATGGAGGATCCAGGCTGTTCTAGAAACTCAAAGAATTGTCCTCAGAGGTAATCTTGACCAGTGTTCTTTAGACTGTTTCCTGAGCACCAGGAATTTCCCAAGAGGTCTTGAAGACCCTCAAGGCAAGGTTTAAACCATGAGGTTTTATTTGTACTCTTGAATACTATTCTATTTACATGAACAAGGCCATTGTTAGAAGAAAGTTGGAAGCCATTTCCCATCTGAGAGATCTTGGACTACTTACTTCACTTCCCTGGTGTCTGTTTCCTCATCATAAAACTGGAGCATTGTTTGCCATTGTCATGAGAATTAAATGAAATCATGCATTTGAACACAGCATAATGCCTGCTGTCTATATTTATAAAAAATGTTACCTCCTTTTTATTATTTTATGGTATTGGTAATAGTCATCTTACCTCCTTGTGTAAAAGAGGTGAAGGGATTTTTCCAAAGTCATCTGGGAGTTAGTGCATGAAGAAAGAGTGGCCATGGTATGACACTGGAAGTTGGAGGGGTCCTGAGGACCATCTTCTGTCATTTCTCTGCCAGCCATGATAAAGCTATTCAGTGGAGAGAAAGTTACATGACTCTGTAAAAAAGTGAGTGAGGACTTCAGAGCTGTGGGTTCCTTCCTGACGCCTTGGGATTAGTCCTTTGATCCTTATATTCCTACCTTGGAGTAAGTTTGAGTTGAAAGCTTACCATTGGAGAATCTCCGCTTTGTTAAAATACCGACATTATGAGTTTGACACTTAACTGAAAGCATATGATCTTGTTTGCTAGCATAGCAAGTAAGGTGTGCCTGAGCTTGGATTTGTAGTTTCTAAGTCAGAGCATACAGTAATACTACCTACTTCCTAGCCCCCAGGTGAATCAGAGAAGCAAATGAGGTCATAATTGGCTAGTACCTTGGAAAGCACACGCAAGGTAAATAAACTGGGGGAGGGAGAAAGAGATCCTTATTTTCTTAAATTGGAAAAGAAATTCATACCAGGCATGGAGATAGTGCAAACTGCATCCCATGCAGATCTATTGTAAGTAAAACAGCTGAAGAAAGTTATAAAAGCAAGGAGTAACAGAATGGAGTGTTTTTATTGAAAAATCACTGGAAAAGTATACATTACCCAAGATGAAGAATATAAAGCCAATTGAAGAAGCTACTGGAAAAAGGGCATGCGACTCGTGCCAAATCTTCATCAGCATTTAAGTATTACTAATTTTTTTTGTCATTTTGATAGGTTTGTATTAATATCTTGTGGTTTTAATTTATTTTTCCTGAATTGCTAAGAAAGTGGAATTCCCTTTATATTTTTATTGGTCATATCTTCTTCCATAAAAATTCATACAAATCTTTAAAAACTGAATTTTTATTAAATTTTATTAAATACTTTTATTAATCATCCATGTACAATTTTGAGTCTGTGTATCACAACCATGTGCATGTGCTCATGGTCCTGAAGGAAAACCTAGGATTTTATTTATTTTACTGATGTATTTTATGTTTTTTAATAAGCCTAGAAATGCAACATGTTGCTTTGTCAGTTTTCTAATAAAAGCTTTAGAACTCTAGCAGCAAGAAAGAAAAGGAACAGAGAGAAGAGCCCTGCTTATCATGCACACATGTACTTATTAACAGTAAGGAAAGAGAATGAACAGATAACTTCTAAGCAAAAAAAAAAAAAATGTCACTTTGGAAAAAAATGTCCTGTGGTCAGCTAGACCTATAACACTGCTAATACCTATAAAGCAGGTTCTGATTGGCCATTTCACACATGAATGTGCCACAGGTAATAAGTGGCAGGACAGGATTTTAGTCCAAATTCTTATCACTACTTGTATTTGCTAATAATTATGGTAGTCTTGGTGTCATTAAATAAAATCCACACAGCTATCAGAAAAATTGGAGGATTTTTAAGTCTCAGTGGGCACCTCTTTTCAAGCTCTGTTTAAAGAAAACAAAGCACCTGGAGGCACAAGATGGAGTATATTTCCTTGAAGCATATTTAGGCTGTTATTAGCCCTTTTTTTCTTTCAAGTTTGCCTTCTACATGCTACCAGTAATTTTCAGTGATTTCTTTTAAGCAGGAAGTACCTATCTATTTACCAAACCAGGAAACTCAAAAAACTGTTTCATACAACTGTAAAAAAATGGTTTTGTTGACTATAAAGTCCACCCTGGAAATCCCCACAGAAATTCAAACTATGATCAGTGATCCCAGAATTTCCCCAACCATGTAGGTAGAGCATTGCAGAAATCAGTGAACTCTAATCTTGAATAAAACTGATTTGAAATATTTTATATTTTAGTAACTTATGAAGTTGAAATTGAAGAACTCCAAAAGGTATTGTATCTTTTCTCCTTACCAATATTATAACTAAGAGTAAAACTGATTTTCAAGTACTTTCCTTTGTGAGACAAAGTGTTTTGGTTTGTGGTTAAGATTCTGAGTCCTGTAATAGCAGTCAAAAAAAATGTGTAATGGGGTAAGAGGAGACAGTCTGACCTACTCCTAGTCCCTTTTCTGTGGTGGCCAGCACCAATTGGCCTTTTCAGAGGGCAGAGTCCTTTGGTATAATCCAAATCTGTATGTCTTGGGCTTTCAAGAAAGCAACCAGCCCCTAGAAGGCACACTTTCTGACTCCAGCTGGACATGGTGCTAGTGTCACCTTGGAGGGGATGTAGCAATTTGATCAGCCCAAGCAGAATCACTGCTGGCCTCAGTCACTGCTCCTGGCTATGTGATACTGAATCTCCATTTCCCACCTGGAAAATGCAAGAACAAAGCATCTGCATCCAGATTCCTTGTGAGGATGAGCACAAGGTAAAAGCACAGGTGAACAGTAAATTCCTAGAACTCAGCATTTCACTTCTTGGAGCCTCTAGAGTTCTGTCCTCTGTAAAATGCTATGCTCTCCATGGGGACAGGAAGCATGTGTCTTATTACTGTGTCTGCAGTAGTAGACCCTCAGTAAATAAGGAGAACGATCTATTTCACTAAATTACTGTGAGAACTAAGGCAAAGCATGTGAGCACTTAATACAGACTCTGGCACACAGTAGGTGTTTACCTAATGCTTTCATGGGGTCAGTTAAATTTCTATTCTTTCCTCACTGAGTATATTTAGTCTAGATCTTCTTTGCTTTGGTTTTCTTCTGCTTGCTGCTAAAAATTGTTCATTTGTGGATGCAGTTTATAACTGGAAAAGTATGATTTTTGCTATTAATACCTGGCAACTTCCACAGTAATAAACTGTTCTGCACCAGTGACTCTCCAAATGACCAGATCTCATCCCTTTCAAAAAATACAACTTGAAAGCATTTTTAATTTTTAATCTTTTAAACCTCAGATATGTTTTATTGAATATTTTTAAGCTTGATAAGTGGAGCCCAATTTCATCTTTTCTTGGTGACTTGGGATACTCTTGAACGTACATCTGAGTGGGCATAATTCATGCTTTTACAAGATGCTCTTGGAAGAACTAGTAGTCTTCACACCAAACCACCACAACTATTTCCTGTAATTGTTTTCTTTTCTGACAATTGTCATTTCTACCTGTTATCAACATCTTTGTTGGATCCTCCTTCTAGTCAACAATTACACACTAGCATTCAGCCCTCACACTTGTCCTAGGAGCTGGTAGCACTGCTTCCATATTATAGAGGGAAACATGAAGGCTCAAAGCAGTTAAGTAACCTGTAATTAATGTAGCAGAGATCTAAAACAAGGTCGATCTGACTTGTCATTCTATCAGTGCCATATCTAGTTTGCTAGAATTAGATGTAAATATGAAGTAAAATCCCTGAACAAAGGCCTTCCGGGCTCACCTCAAAGGAGAGTATAGGAGCTATAGGCCTGGATTTTGTTGTGGCATTTTGGATGCTTATTTTGTGTGTGTTTTTTTTTTTTAGGGTTCTTGGCTAGCTTCTAAATAATTAATGGAATCAGATATGTGACCACTGAATAAATGAGGGGCTCTGTTATGATCACTGGGACATAATTGTAATGAAACCATGTGTAGAGCATGAAAGGGCTGATTCTGATTATGAGTAAGGGAAAATCCCAGCACTATTTACCTACTTGCCTGTGCCAATTTTGTGCACTGACACATTGCTCAAATACCACACATGCATATTTCCTCACACAACTCATTTCTTCATTTGGAGTCATTCCTAGAAAGGTGTGCAGAGAACAAATTATTTGTCTAAGTCAAATCATGCATGCCCTCAAGTGTGTTACCATAACTTCAGAAATACTTGTTTTCTTTTCTGATTGATCTTCAGCTCCACATGGAACTTTCTGTGGTCACTCTGCCTTGAATATGTCCTGAGACCTCACCCCTCATCTTTTGATCTAGTCTTCAAATAACCCATAACAATAGAGCCTAATTTGGAAGGATTTGTGAATATGACTGTTTTTTTTTCTTTGCTTTTAGCCTTTGAAAAATTTTCTCCATCAACAACTAAGGTGAGTTTTATTTTCAAAAATGAAATCACTTGTTTAAACACTGACCCTCTCAGGACCAAGCTAGTTTTCCTCTTCCAGCCAGTGCCAGGTCTGGTTCTTTCTCCCCAGCACCTTGTAAAATACCTGGTGAGGAGCAGACATTTGGTGATCCCACCCTGACCTCCTCTCTCATCTCAAAGTAGTCCGTGCTGCACTCAGCAAACTGTCATCAAGGCAAAGATAAAGAATTGAAGATAAATACATAGGTAGGCATATTATAATCCAATAAGGTAGAATAAAGTATGAGGAAATACATAGTATGACTACTTTTGAGAAGTAAGGGAAGATTCTCAGAGGAGGGTCTTCTATTTGTCAGCAGTGGGAAAGGGAGGTAGGCGCCAGATCATGTCCTATAGGCAATGGAGACTTAATAGATTTCCAGTAGGAATTGACACGGTGGCATTGACTAGAGCAGGCAGAAACTCATGAAAGCTATCTGCTATCTGTATGGTTGATCTGACCCTGGTCCCTTATCTGAAAAAAAATAGTGTCTGTGTAAATTCATTTTTCTCTTTAGTTTCACTTAGGAATGAGCAACATACCATCATTTCAACACTCTCATCTTCACTTTTTCAGTCCTAGACATGAAAATGAAGATAAAAATATGAAGGAAAAAGAGCCATGTGAATTAGAACCTGAGAAAGCAGGAAAGGATCCACATTCAAACCATCCCTTGAAGGTATCTGTGTGCTAAACTTTCTGGCATATTTCAGACATGTATAGAATCGGTTCACAAGATGACATTTTAGAGACTAAGACAGCAGCTCTCCAGGGAGACAGAATCAGAAGATGCGGGGTGTTGGTGCTTTATCAAGTAAGTGAATGTGGAAAAGCTGAGTTCTACCCATCCATTTTCCATGTGTTACCCAGGAGGGATGCCTTAGAAGCAGTATTGGAACTAGGGTAAGTTCAGCAAGGGTACCATTTGTACCAGGGTACAAAGTACAAAGGTATGCACTCTCAGAAGTTGTCTATCTTAGTCCATTTTTTGTTGTTATAATGAAATACCTAAGACTGAGTAATTTGTAAAGAATAGAAATGTATTTAGCTCATAGTTCTGGAGGCTGAGGAGTCAAAGAACATGGTACTGGTGTCTGAGGACCTTCCTGATGAGGACCTTCTTGCTACATGATAACATGGCAGAGGGTGAGTCAGACCAAGCAAGCCAGAGAGAGCTGCTTTAAGACAGTTACTCCTGTGATAACCCATAATGCTTGAATGGGTCCAATCTCCTCCCAAAGGTTCCACCTCTAAACACCATTAGCATCTGAATTTGGGGGTTAAATCTCCAATACATGAAATTTGGGGGACAAATTCAAACCCTAGAGTAAGAAGCTCCATAAATTTTGTGCCCTAAGGCCCTTCTTAGAAGAATGACTTATTTTTGAATTTGGTCTTCTCCAAAGACCATTCTCCATCTATTAAAAAAGTCCGAGTACGAATCCCTACCCACCTACCATTTCCATTCCCATCCTAATCCTGTCTTATTTGTGATGATAAAATGAAACAATTCATACACATAAGCTTTTTGTAAGATATAAGTTACCATAAAAATGTACCACTGATCCTTTTATGAAAAGTAAACATGTAGATGTGTTAACATCCACCCTGAGTGGACATTTTCCCCTTCAAAGTAGCTGCTGTGGTGGTAAGCTTAAACAATAGAAGCCACAGGGTTACTACCTATGCTTCAGCATTCAAGGTGCCTGATTGAAGTGGGGCTGTCTTTCAACAGCAGATTTTCCCAGTACCATCTATAAGGCTAAAACAGTATGTTGGTAGAGTTGGCCTGAACTGGTGGATAGGTCCATAGGCAAGGCTAGGTCAGACTGGGAATGTAGAGATTACTGCAAAGCAGCATAATTCAAAAGATGTAGTAAGTCATTGTTTAAGAAAGACAGGGGCCAGGGCCAGGGTGGAACATTGGGTGTCAAGGCTAGGAGGTAGAAGGAAAGCCACAGATGGGTGTTAGGATTTAACTCCAAATCCTAGCCAAGAGAACCAACTTCCCTCTCCTGTTTCCATGGCTGTAAGTAATACTTCTGTAAACAGCATCACATTACAGCCTAACTCCTTGTGAGTGTCATCTCCACACCCAGTGTAGGACACAGTCCAGTGAATCTCTACTGTCAGAGCTTTACATGTTGTCTCACCTTTGATAGGAGTTAACAAATGTCAGAGGGAGGAAGTGCAGAAAGAAGTGAGAAGTCAGAAGAATGGTGGACAAAAGGCAAAATGTCAAGCAAACAGAAGGAAAGGAGAAGGAAAACCCAGTCTCCTTATTGTCAAAAGCACAGAGTAATCAGTAGATTACTAATTGTGGGAACAGAGACCAGTTATTTAACCTCCTTAAAGTCTTTATCAAGAGGATTAATAATATTTTCCTCATGGGGTGTCATGAAAATTGAGATGGAATATATAAAGAGCCTGCCTTGTGTTCAGTGCTCAATTATATCCTGACTACCTATCTCTATGCCAGAAATTCATTGGCCATTCGAAAGTAAATGAAAGACATGGAATGTGCACTGTAAGACTGTAAGTCTCTAATAATATAGCATTAAATAATAATAAAAATGGCTGTTATCCATAAGGAATGAATAAGTAAAGAACAGCATACATAAGCGAAGAACTCATTGGGTAAGTCAGAGCCCTGCCTTAGTCTCCTGTTGTGTATCTATAGGTAGGTGACTTTGCAGGGACACCTGGAAAGATTCAGATGACCAGAGACCACCAAGATAGAAGGAGCATTCCAGATGAAAAGCAGAGAGTCATGACTGACATCATCCAGGTGAAACTCTGTCCTGAGGACAGGAGGCTGGCCAGGTACTCCCAAGGCCAGAGTAAGTTGCATTTCTTCCTGATCTTCACTGTTACTGAATTGTTTTGAAGCTGAGTATGAGCAAGATTGTAATTTACTTCACAAATATTTATTGAACATCTATTACGTACCAAGTAACTTGTCCAAGTGAGCTATCTGCAGTAGTGGAAAGAGCACTTGACTTAGAAACTGAGGACTTGAGTTCAAATCTACACTCTAATATTTAATAACTAGGTGATAAGTGACTTCATATTCCTCTGGTTCACTTTCTTCATTTATAAAAGGGAATCATAATAGGGACTTCACAGAGGTTTCACGGGGACCAGATCTGACAGTATATCATATGATAGGTTGATCCTTTTTATATCTATAGCTCCTATTGTCTTTGTAGGCTTCATAACATTGATACTCGGATGTGTATAGCATCATTTGGTAACTTTATTAGGTTGCATTTTGCCTTCATGTTAGCCAAGACTTTTGAGTGCAAACGTAGTAATTAAACCATATTCTGTCAAACCAAAAAATTAAAGTAGAAAGTCTAGGTGTGGCTGAATCCAAGGTCACAGTTAATATCACAAGGATTCAATATCACTTTTTCTCCTCTGACTTTGTTCCTCTCTCTAGTGACTCCATTTTTGTGGAGGCAAAAGGGTAGAATCTGCCTGATTCTAGTCCCTTGGATCTGGGGGTAGAGTCAGTTCTACCAAATGATATACCATTCGATAAGAGCATTCCCCAAGAAAACAAGACAGCTGTTATCAGAAGGAAAGAAGTAGATGCTGGGCAGATGAAGAAAACAGTTACCCACTTCAGCTGATGAGCCATGGCAAGCCACTGATGTTTTACAATGTGTTATAGTCAGAATGGGAAGAACACACCTTCAGCAATCATAAGATGAACTGAAGACCCTTAAAATCTGCCTCCAGTCTCATTGGCCTTTCCTGTGTCACACACCTGCCTCCTTGCACATTCTGTGCTCCAGAGAGTGTCAGTGTCCTGAGCATCCAGTGTGTTTACGTAGCCCAAAAATTTGGCTTGGGTTCCTCTGGGTGTCTTTGCCCATTCTCTACCTATCGGTGTCCTGTTCACCTTTCAACTCTCTCCCAAATGTCACTTCTAAGCCCTGCCTTACCTTCAGTCCATCTTCCTGTTTCTCATTCATTCTCCAGAGACCATGATTCCTCACTCCTACAGTAACAGTAACAGTAACAGTCACCAAATGACTACATTTCCATATTAAGACTGGGAGGCAAACATTTCTGAGACCCAGGACCACTAAGTATTAGCCCTGCAACTTCAGGTAATTTACTTACTTTCATGTACAAATAGAGATAATGCTACTTATTTCCTAGGGCCATTTGTCAATAAAATATAAAGCATCTTCTTCATGTGTTAAATAACTACTAGGTCTCTTCATCCATTTTCTGTTTTTAAAAAGTTGTATCTTGTCTTCCATACAATTCATGGTTTATCTGTGTGTACTTTGACATCCAAATAATTTATGATTATTTTCTGTATCTCTGTAACCCTGGCACACTGTCTGGCACAAAGGGGCTACCAAACAAAATTTTGTTGAGTGTAGAAATGAAGGAATAAATCAAACTTCAGTTTCTGAGAATATGGTGGATTAGACAATCTGAATCAGTCTCTTGATTAAAATGAGTAAAGTGTAGAACAAATGTTTTTAAACATTAATAAAAGCATTGTGGAAGTAAAGAAAGCATCCACAGAGCAGATGCCCTGGGGAGTGAGTGCCAAAGTTTGCATTTTCCCTGGGGGTTTTTGCTGAGATGGAATTCCCAAAGCTCCTACCTGTCTTCAAAGTGTGCAGAGATAAGAGATGTGTCCCCAGGCCTGCCCAAACCAAGTTTATCATAGGAGACTCTTGCATAAAGTTGGGACCCACTGTTAGTTAGCTTCCTGTTACTGTAACAAATACCTGCGATAATCAGCTCTGAGGTCTATTTGAGCCTGTGGTTTCAGAGGTTTCAGTCCATGGTCACATGGCCATTTCCTTTGGGCCTGTGGCAGCACATCATGGCAGGCATGTGTAGTGAACAAGCTGCTCAGCTCATAGCAGCAGAGAAGCAAAGAAAGAAGAGAAGGGAATGTAGTCCCAATAGCCCCTTCAAGGGCACACCCCCACGACCAGAAGACACCCACTAAGCCCCACCCCTTAAAGGTCCTATCAGCTCCCAATAGTGCTGAGGGCTAGAGACTAAGCCTTCAACACATGGGCCTTTGGGGGACACTTATCCAAACCATAGCAGAACGCAGAATGAACAAGTCCTCTTAGGCAAAGGGGATCTCCCATTTGGAACTTGGTACTGAGTAAAAGGAAAATACTGTTACCTCAAAGAATCTGAGGAACATTGGACAATAAGAAAATATCTCAAAAACCTTAAAAGCAGACCAATAGGAAAGACACACAGCCTACAAGGAAACAAGAGGCTTCCTGTTAAATTTTCAACATGAGTGGGTAGCCAGAACACGATATTTCTTTCTTTTTTCATTTCTCCCTTCTCTTCCCATTTCTTTCCTTTTCCTCTGGGGCCTTGTGCACACTAGAAAAGTGCTCTGTCACCGACCTACAGCCCCAGTCCTCCTTTTTCTTTTTTTTTTTTGGTGGGATTGGAATTTGAATTCAGGGCTTTGCATTTATAAAGCAGGTGCTTTATCACTTAAGCCACACCTTCAGTCCATTTTGTTTTGCTTATTTTGGAGATGGGGTCTTGTGAACTATTTGTCCAGGCTGGCCGTGAACTGCAACTCTCCTGATCTCAGCCTTCAAAGTAAGCTAGGATTATAGGCATGAGCCACTGGCACCTGGCCCTCTTTCTTTTCCTCCCCTCCCCTTCCCTTTTCTTTTGCAGTACTGGGGTTTGAACTCAGTACAAGTACACCTTGAGCTACTCTACCAGCCTTTTATTGTGAAGGGTTTTTTCAAGATAGGGTCGTGTGAACTATTTGCTGGGCCTAGCTTCAAGCCATGATCCTCCTGATCTCTGCTTCCTGAGTAGCTAGGATTATAGGCATGAGCCACCAGTGCCTGGCTCTTCTTTCATTTTTTAATGACTGATTTTTACTTTATATTTTCTGAATACAAGAGCATTTATAAAAGATTTGGATGTTCCCTCTATGAGCTCTGGGTCAAATGTATATATACATTATACAAATATCTTCTCCCACTCTGTGACTTACTCTCTCAATTCTTTAACCATATCATTTGATAAGTATGTCCTAGCTCTTCTCACTTTTTTTGGGATAAAGTAAATAGTTATTCTTTTCATAAACAATTAAAAACCTTAAAATGCTTTGACATTATTCACCTTCTCAGTGCATGTGGTATTAATGTTCAGTATTGTACAATATATTAGTCCCCCCTCAATTTGACTTTTTCTTTTTGGTAGCACCAGGGTTTAAGCTGTTTTTAAAATAACATAAAATTTCTCATCTGCCTCAGCCAATAGAAAGGATTACAAAGTAAAAATTATCCCAACTATGTGTTTAGCATCTTTATTTCATGCTGGGGAAATTTTCCAATAACTTCTTGAGAAAAGGCAGGGCCTTTTGCCTCTGGGAGTTGACAATCTTTAAGATGGATGAGCCTCCGTGTTTCTTGGCAGAGAATAAAATCTTGTTTGGTTCATTTAATTCACAGATACAAGTCACTTTGCTTATTGCTTATTTTTCCAATGTACTACTTCTTTCTTCTGATGAACAGTTCATATCTGAAAATGGCTCTGAATCACCCATACCCTAAATATTAGCCTATGCCAACTGATTGGGAAGTGACAGTATTATGGTTATGACAAGTTTATAGCTCTGAGAAATAAGCCAGCATCTCCATTTAGCAGGCCAGCTACCTGGACAAACAAGTCCTATATGTTTTTTTAGCTGGGCACACAATCTTCTGGATGATTCCATCATTAACACATAATACATTTTTAAACACATTCAATTAACTTGCTGGAAAAACTTTTTTAAGAAAAAATAATTGCCACAAAACTGGATAATCCTCTTTAGACCTAGAGGAAATCCCAGGGCTATCCCCAGGAGAACTTTAACATTTGAGATCAGAGATTAAAGAACCATCAAAGGAGAAGGAGTTATTGGTTAACTAGGGAACCAGCACCTGTCATAAATTTAGTCCTTGCCACTATCACATAAGAGTGGGTGCTGTTATCATTGTCCCCAACCTCAGAGTTATAACTGAGGCTGCACAAGATGAAGTGAATTGTCCAAGGATCATACACACCAAGATTACCTTCCGATTTTAACACATTTTATCATGTGCCAGCATTGCTGGTGATGTGTGTTGATGTCTTCCTGATACCAGCTGATGAAATGCTCTCAGGGCATCCTCTGTTTTTCTCACAGCAGGGTATGTGAAGGCTTTGGAGGTGATTAAAGAAACCCCAGACCCTGGGGCCTTGAGGTCAAGTTCCCTCTCAGAGGAGATGTATGATGATGTGGAGTCCCCCAGGACAGATGCGTAAGTACACTCCAGCCTCTCAGCAAATGAATGTGATGGAACTTTAAGGGGCAACAGGTTGATGGTCTTGTACCCTTTCTCCCACAGACCAAAGTTGGACTTGTCTAGCTCACTTGCCTCTGATAGTGGTGAGTATCGGAAGACATTTCTGAAACTGCCAGTAAGAACTGCAGAGCACTTCTGTGACTGATGAGCAATTGGAGTCTTTTAATTATACATATTTTTAGTAATATAAACTGGGTGGGGTGATGGTAAGCTAAGAAAAGCGGTCTCAAAGTGTATGCTAATAGATGCACTTAGGGTAGGGAAGGTGAAGATTCTGATAAGGATGTACTTCTGATAAAAGCAGCTTTGCTGTGAAATTTCTTCCTTCCCTATCTCTTCACAATGTGAGTCGGATTAGTGGAATGTTTTTACTTAAAGTGGCTTCATGGCTTCCTAAAAGTCTTTATTTTTTGCATTGAACATGAGGCCTCCTACTTTCTAGACAAGCATTCTACCACTTCCTCCATACATACCCAGTCCTTTTGCTAAAGTATATATAACTTTTGTCAATTAAAAAAAAAAGATACTCAAAAAAAGAAAAGGTAATGTAGGGATAGTCAAATGTTATTCTGGTTGGTTCTCTCATTAGAATTCCAGAATTTTCAATGGAATTCATCCCTAGAAATGTTAAACACAACACCCTCATTCTGAAAGGGAAACTGAGGTACAGAGAAATTAAGCGACTTTATGCTCATTATGAGAGTCAAGTTTCAACCCTTGGAATTCAGCTCTTTAATCCAGTGTTATTTCCATTAGACCCTATTGCCAGGGTTGAATCAGCATATTATCTGTATGTATGAATCTTCTGTGTTGGCCAGCCTAAAGCCATGCTATGAAAGGAAACATTACTCAAAATGTATCTGGGTTTCCTTTGTATCCCCAGCATTTGGCACAATGTCTCCTGTTTAGAAAATTCCAATTACTATGTAATAAATATGGGAAGGAGGGAGGGTAAAAGGAAGGAATCTGTTGATTAACGTTGTTTGGCCAGACTAGATCAGACTTGGAATCAGGGTGGAAATGAGTCTTCTTTCATTTATACATGCCTTTGTAGAGATGTATGTATTTTTGTTATCTGCTTATGAAAACATGTACAATAAAAACTACTTAACTAAAAAAAGATGAAAATACCAAGCACCTAGTAGGTGTCCATTGATTTTTGGCTAAATAGTAATCTGATGCTGGATGTAGTAGTGTGTACTAGCACTTGGGAGGCCCACAGAATCCTGGGCTACAGAGTGAGACAGTCTTTGAAAAAATAAGTTTTTTTTTTTTTAATTTCAGAAGAAAATAGTGAAGAAATGTATGAAGATATCTACAAAACAAAGAGCAACCACCCCAAAGTAGAGTGAGTTTCTTTTTTCTTGGATTTGTAAATTAATGATATTTCCTGTGTGTTTAGTAAACTAGTTTAAGAAGTGACCCCCTACACCACCACATCCTTCAGGAAATACGCACAAGAGTGACAAGGTACTGTAATTCTACACTGTGATCAATAAGATATTTGTAGTTAGGTATGAGTCATTTTTGGTGGTGAGAACCTTTAAAACGTACTCTAAGCAATTTTAAAAATATTTACTATCTTGTTCGCAATGTAGCAATTGTGTAATCCATCTCCTAGACTCACTCATTCTAACTAAAATTTTGACCGATAATATTTCACATTACCTGACATTATACTGGTGTGTGGGAGGGGAAATGAACAGAAGTTAAGCAACAATCTAGGAGGGAAAACAGTTATTAACTAAAGAGTAACGAAAATATAAACTTAGAACTATGGCAATTAAATACATAAGCCATAAAATTTAAATTACCTTTTTCTCTCTTCTGAGAAAAGTCCATTTCCCAGAGTGGGAAAATTTGCTATTCCATTAAAGAATGAGTGAGAAAAGAGAGTAAACATCTCTAAAACTTGCTTCAATTCTGGTGTTACTTTTCCAGTAACAAAACAATACTGTAATTTACTTTAGACTTCACAAATTAATAAGGCAGTCTCTGGGATTTAGACTTTATTTAATATCTAGTAATTCTCTGCTATCAAGGGCAATAAAATACACATTGTTTGTCAAATGTAGCTATAACGCACACATTTGTGGAAAGAAAAACAGTGGTCAAAAGTGAGAGGTTCAAGGATTGGAGGGAAAAGGGCATCCTGAGCTGGCCATGGGGTAGGATAAGTCTATCAATCCTTTCCCCCTATCCCGCCCACAAAAACCTCAAAAGGGCAACTGGAAAGAGCATCTGGAAGAGTTTTAATTATTAACCAGGAAGTCATTATATTACTGTAAGTCAAAAACAAACAAAACTCAGTGGTGTGAACTTCAGGAGCCAGGAACTCCTCTCATGTATTTCTCACACAGTTTTTAACTGAGTCATGTTCTCCTCTAAAAGGAAGACAGTGCTCCATAAACTCTGCAAGGAAAAGCATGATGGTTGATAAGACACTTTCTTGTGCTTCTGTGAATGGGGTGTGTTTTGGAAAGGAGATAGAAGCCTGTGGTCCTTTGTATAAAACGGCCTTCCATCTCTAGTATTCTCACCAATGTCATGTTATTTATCCTGTGATTCCTCTTAGTTTAGATGGAAAAGAAACACTCAGACGACTACAGCGATTCTTAAAAAAGAAAAAGACAGATTTAAAATGAAGAAAACCAAGTCAAAAGAAAATGTAAGGTAAAAAGTCCCTTTTGCCTCAATTCCTGGAGGACAGTGACAGTGCTGGCCTGGGAGACTTACAGCTTGATGTTCTCCATTCAGTTCTCAGAAACAGTGAAGTGAATATCAGAAACTAAAATCCAAGGCCCTGAGTGAACCACGCCCACAGATACCAATGAGAAAGTCACATGTTCCTTTTGAAAAAAAGTGATGTGAAAAAGTTGTAAGCAAGGGCAGAGGGAAAGTCTTAAGCAAGATCTAGAACAGAAAGTCTGGCATCTATTCAGGTCATTATGGCTAAGCAGTATATTATCAATTATGTCCTTTTATGTGTCACTGGCCCTACAATCCAGTTGTATTATTTGAATATGCTTCTAGTTTTCATTTGTCTCTTTTGAGAGCAGCAATGTGTAGAAGGGAAGATGAGATGCACTGCTGATAGTTTGTGTATCTCAAAGTCTGAGACCTGAAAGGACCCTCTACAGTAACCTCCGCTAACGACACTTCAGCGAGGTTCCCAATCAACTGGCAGTGAAGAGACAGGGGACCATGGTGGGTGCTGCAAAAATACCTGTGGGATTGAATTTAAGTTAAGGCTTTAAAATATCATGTCATATTTCTTTATATGTGATGATCTCAGCAGTGAGATCTCAGCAGTGAGAACACCAAGCAATTTAGCTAGAACAAATATCCTCTCCTACCTAGCAATCCACCATCTTGCATGGGCACCTGGCCTGGATTTCTCCCCACAGGTACCCCTTTGACATAAACAGCCCAGGGTGCAGTGTGCACAGAGGGTCCCCATTAATTCATCTGAAGCTTGTTCTGTCCCACGAATACTTAAGGCACACTGAGTGTATCTTCTGGGCCTCTTAGAAGGTGAACAGACAGAAACAAGATCGTCTGGCTAGACAAGGTCAGGACTGTGGGGCAGCCTGAAGTTATCTAGTTACAAAATGGGGTATAGTCACTCAGTGTGTGTGTACGGAGCAGGTTATCAGAACAAGGTTGCAGGAGGTTGCTTCACATCCTTGCCTAGAGGCATCATCTGGATTAGAACATCTGGCCATCAATATGCTATCTGAGATGTGTCAGCTAATCTTTCTGAACACGGCTTTGCCGTTGACCTTTTTGTGTCTTTTGTCAATCAACAGGCCTTTGTCCATTTCCCTGCCAGACTTAGGTAAGTGATGCTTACTTGCTGCTAACCAAAAGTACTGGTGTTTTCAGCATTGGCATTTTCAGGGGCAGAATAAGAAAAGAAATGTAATCTTCTGCCTGCCCACATTCAGTGAAAAATGGGTCTACCAAAATAACAGAAGCTATCTTACACAGTGGTATTTCTTCCTTGGGAAAGATGAGAAAAGTCTCTCAGGCACCCTGAGGTAGATGCTCGCCTCTTAAAATCCCAGAGAAAGACATGTTAGCCTCCCTTTGTATGGAGGCTCAGGACCCACAGCCATGCTTTAGTGATCTCATGCATTTTGTATTATATCACATGCCTATTGATGGATTTGATAGCCAGATCAATTGATTAAGGTGTAATAAATTGAATATGAACATGTTGCAGCCTACACACTGAATCAAAATGAGTCACTGGAGCATTGTTTGTTTTGCCATTAAAACACAGTGCACAAATTATCACTGACACATAGTATGCTCTCTGTGCATGTCCAATGCATTGAATTTGTCAATAAAAAGAGTACTGTGTGTTTTGTTGTTCACTGTTTTTTGTTTATGGGATGTAGCCATAAACTTTTATTTAACTCTGATTCAGCAGTTCAGATGCATATTATACTTCACAAATCTGAGTTTGTCAAACTAAATAACAAAGACTATGTATATCTGATAAAATTCCAGGTCTCCTAATATACTCTTGGTCTGTGTGAAAAAAAAACAAAAAAACAGCCAACTTGGAAGAGGTGTGCATTCCACAATTTAAATATGAAGCCTTTTGAGTGTTGACCTGACATCTAAAGTAGAAAAGGTCATACCTGACCTCATGTAACAGGTTATAGTGAAAACATGACTTACATATGAAACAAACACATTTAGAGTCTAAATTTGGGTCTCATCCCTATTCTCAAGATATCTGATTATATATTTGCAAATATTCCATAACTCCAAAGATTTAAAAGTCTGAAATTTCTGCTCACAAGCATTTCAAGTAAGGAAGATTCAACTTATGTCCCCATGCAAATTTAAAGGTGTTGAAGAAAATGGCTAAAGTGGTAATCATGGATGATTGAATATGAATATCAATAATTATATTAAAAAGTCTCAAACTTGTTTTAGTGGCACCAACCTGAAAGGCATGGAACTTCATTTAGAGTGCTAAGGAATGTGTATATTGTATACTGAAAATGTCTAATTATGATTATATACTAAGTTTTTCCCTCCATTGGATACTAAGAAAGGCCCTCTCAATATTCTCTAGCATAAATGTTTTTTCCAGTTCCAGAAATATATGAACCTAGTCTAAAAATTATTCTTTCAGAAACTTGTTTTTCTGAACTCTAGATTAAATCAAATTGGTATGGACATATATGTAATGGTATGAACACATATATACTTGAGATACTAGGATACCTCACTATTTAATCCCTCAGTTAAATTTCTTCTCAAGAGAATCTTTTTGTTCCAGCCTATTTATATAATTAGATTTGATAAAACACCTGAATAATTGTGTATAATTTGAAAACCAGCATTTGTATAAAGTATACTTAATAATGCATGATTTTGATCCTATCTTGATCCTAGAACCTAAGTCTCAGGAAGTTATTATCTATGATGATGTGGACATGAGTGAAAAAGAGCCAAAGTAAGTCAATTTACTGGTCATCCCTGCCAACATTTGACCCAATTTCTGATGCTTTATTAAATGCCATCAGAGTCATCTCTCCAGATCCTTGAGGACTGAATGGAAAATGGATATGCCATCCCTGCTACAACGAGAAGACAATGAATAGCATAGATACTTCAACAGTGGTCGTAATCCAGTGGCAGTAGAGTTTCACATTCTGATTTTATTTCATCTTTGAATCTAGAGATTCGAAATTCTTTCTCAACACATTTATTTAATGATCTCCATGAAGAAGGCAAAATGCAAGATAGCAAGGACTTTTTGACAGAACCTCTGTTTTCAAGGACTAAACAGCTATAAAAAAGGAAGGCTCTTTAGACTCAGTGTGCCCTCTCTAGCTACTTGTTATCTTTCTTTTCTTCTCAGCCACATGGCTGACAGTGAAGGTCACCTGCTCATCTTCATTCATCTTTCCCTGTATGCTGCAATTAGACTTCTGCTCCTATCATGCCAGTGCACTAAGCTTTGTAAGAGGATTAATAACTCTTTTGTTAAATCTTGTGGAAACATTTACATTCTTACCACACTTGGCCTTAAAATGTTGATCATGCCATCCTCCAAAGGAAAAAAATGTACCAACTTTATCCTACGTTTCTACGTTATCATTTTTTCTTATTCCTCTTTGTCTACTACTCCTAAAGTGTGTGTGTGTGTGTGTGTGTGTGTGTGTGTGTGTGGGAGAGAGAGAGAGATCTATTTTTACCACTCATGTTTTAAATGTTATGTGTTCTTAATATCCTTTTTTTTTTTCAATACTAGGGATTGAACTCAGGGCCTCATGCATGTTAGTCAAGCACTCTACCACTGAGCTACCTCTCCAGCCTTGTATTTTGTTTTTGAGACTGGGTCTCACTAAGTTACCCAAGCTGGCCTCAAATTTACCCTGCCTTAGCCTGCTGAGTAGCTGCAATCACAGGAATGAACCATCAAGCCGTGCTCCTTTCTTTGATCTTGAATGTTCACACCTACACCCAGGGTTTCCAGTATACTCATTATGTAAATGATATCAGAATGTACATTTTCAGGTCAGATGTCTCCCCTGAGCTCCGGGTAAGCCTGAAGGACAGCTCCATCTAAGGCTCAAGATGCTCCTGACATCTTGATGTCAGTCCTTCCCATCCGAACCTCCTTCTTGTAACCCGTATGGTATGATTATTGCAGTAAACACTGTTGCCCCAAACCCTGGACATTGCCCTTCACTCCTCTTCTCATGCTGGCCCTCCCTGCTGCTCTGTCCCCATAACTCTCATGCTGCTTTTGCTGTTCCTTTCCCACTGCACAGTCATAGTCCTAGATCACTGATAACTCCCTGAGTGGCCATTTTATCTCCAGTGAGGTTAATTCGCTGAACTTTCTAAGGCGCAAATGCGATCATCTCACAAAACCCTTCACCCTCCAGCTTAAAACTGTTTTCTGGTAATCCATGTTATACTACTGGGAAAATTTTAACTCAAAGGCTGTCCTGTATTTCTAAATTTTCACGTTTGTTCCAACTTCATTAATTCATTAGGCAAGTATTTTCTGAGCATGTACTCTGTGCCAGGCACTGTGCTAAATATTGGGTATGAAGCAGTTAATAAGAGATGTAATTCCCACTCTTGTCTGATTGGATAGCTAGATGCATGAATGAAAAAGCTAATCTATATATCTGCATTGGAATATGGTTGCTTTAAAACAGGATATTTTGAAAGTACATGCAGGGTATGTGCATGCCTCTGTGTGTGTGTTTTGTGTAGATGTTGATACAAATTTATAGGTGTTGATACAAATTTATGTCTAAGGAGGTAAGCTGTAAGAACAAAGAACGGTTCTTTTTTCCCTTTTATTTTTTGAGACAGGGTCTCACTATGTAGCCCAGGCTGGCCTTGAACTCTTGATCTTCTTGCTTCAGCACCCCCCAAATTCTGTGCCACCAAGCCTAGCAAAAGAATGGTTCCTGTGTTCCATACTTTGCCATACTTTTTGTCTGATTAGCTGTTTTATTCCTCATTATTTAAAATGAATGCAAATTTTACTTTCCCCAGGTAGCATTCTTTGGCTTTATCTGTTTGGGTTAGGTACATCCTATTTTATTAGAAAAAAATTTTTATAGTTGGAACAGTCTGTTTTCTTGACTGTCTTCTCCTCTAGACTCAGAACTCCCTGATGTTTATCTATTCTCCTATTGGTAAGTGTTGAGGTAGTACTAAATTTTGTACATGTGATCAATAACCTCACAGATATACTTATTCACGTCTCCAGTGAATGTGGAAAAAAAATTTCTAGGCGATATACTTGGAAGGAGAAAGACAAATCATATAGGAAGCATGAGTTCATAAGAAAGTACCAACTTGTTTTCGAAAGTGGTAGTACAAATTCATCCTCAATCCAGCATATAATCAGCATTTAGAATTATTAATTTTTGCCAGTTCAGTGGGTGTAAAATAGATCATATTTTGGTATTAATTTGCATTACCTTCATTACTAACAAGGTTCAATACTAATACTAATTATTCATACTCATGTCTTTCATTCAGTCTAGAAAAGGTCTGTTTGTGGTTTTTTTTTTTCCCCTCCATTCATATCTTTTGCTTACTTTCCCATTGGGTTACTAGTCTTATTTATTTGTAAGAGTTTTTTATTTATTTCATTCTGAATACACTCTTTAGTCAGTTTATATCCATTATTACAAATCTTTTCTCCCACTTCATGACTTGCCTTTGCAACTTTCTTTCTAGTCTTTCAATGGTTTCTTAATCTTAATGTATTTGAATTTATCCCTTTCTTAATTTTAATGTATTTGAGTTTATCAGCTTATCCTTTGTGATTTTTGTTTTGTATATCTTTTAACGAACTCTTTCTCTACTCCCAAATCTATATTCTCTCATATTCTTTCCAGAAGTTTCAGTTTTGCCTTTTACACTTAACCTTTAGATCTAGCTGAACTGAGTTTTGCATTTATAAAGAAATAAAAATCCAATTAAATTTTCTTCCACATGGATAAATGTCCTTGCAAGATTTATTGACTAGTGTCTTATTTTTCCATTGATCTGCAATGCCATGGCGTCATGTCAAGTTTCCATGTAGCTGAAGGTCTGTTTCCAGGCTTTCTTTTCTATTCCAGTGGTCACTTCTATCATTGTACTCTGGTCTCAGAAAGTAGTTGATATCAGTACCTGGACATGTTCTAAGACATGATTCATGCCTAGTGTATGGTCAACTTAAATGATCTATGTATGCATTAGAAAAATATTATTTAGCTAATTGTTTAATACATATACTTGTTAATTCTCTTATTCAAATCTTCTAAAGATTTGTGGATTTTTAGATGTTTGATCCATCAATAATTGAGAGAAATGGATTGAAATCTCACATAAGGATAGTTTTTTTATCAGTTTCTTTCAGAGGTGCTATCATTTTTTGCTTTATATATTCTGATGCTCCTTTATCAATTGCATATATTTTTAAATATCTTCTAGCAAAATAAGTATTTCTTCATTATGTTATAACCTCCCTATCCTTAATATTATTAATAACAAAAATAATACCTCTTACTGTGGGCCAGACATTGTGTTACACATTTAATATACATTAACTCATCAAATTATCACAGAAATCCTGTGACACGAACACTATTATTGTACAAATTTTATAGACAAGAGACTGAGACACAGAGTTACTACCCAAGTTACTCGCCCAAGCTCACATAGCTAGTTAGTGATAAGACCATAATTTGAACCCAATTGCTTGGATTCTTAATTCCTGACTGCTCATTAATACACTATCTCCTGGTGGTATCTTTGTAGTAGTAAAGTTTCATGTGCTTGATATTAATATGCTCACTGGCTTTTATTTTAGTATTTTCCTATCATACACTTTAAACTGAAATTTCTTTTTAACTGATACCTAAAAACATAAAAGTTTAGTTTACATTTTAGTCCTTAATTTTTTGTTTTTCATATTCTCATCCACTCTGACTTGAAAAAATACCAGATAGCTGAATTTAGCTTTTATTTTTTTCTTTTCTTTTTTGTTTTCTGAGATACTAGAGTTTGAACTTAGGTTCAAAGAGGCAGGTGCTCTGCCACTTGAGCCAATCTCGCAACCCTGAATTTAGCTTTTTAAAACAAGCCAGCATGAGCCAGGGATCCTTAGCTCACACCTGTAATACTAGTTACTCAGGATCATGGTTTGAAGGCAGCCCAGTCAAATAGTTCACAAAACTCTATCTCAAAAATACCCAATACAAAAAAGGGCTGGTGGAGTTGGTGGAGTGGCTCAAGTGGGAGAACACCTGCCTAACAAATCATGAGGCCCCTGAGTTCAAAGCCCAGTGCTGCCAAAAAAAAAAAAAAGCCAGTGTGCCCATCTGTCTTAGTTCTTACTTTGCTTCTGAATACTGGGTGCTGATATTAGCACTTTCTGCAGGCTACTCTTGCTTTCGGTGCATGCGTGCTGCTCACTATTCTGGTCTCAGTTGGTTTGTTGGGGTTGTTAAGATACTTTGTAGGGCACTTGGATCTAAGTAAAGCAATTTGTTACAACCCAACACAAAAACGTTCATCCAAGATTCAGCCTTTTTGTGTTAGAAGAGCCCTTTTAGAGTACTTCTCTGACCTACTGCCAAGTGATAAATTCAGAAGACCTATGAGCAGAGGGCAATGTAACCAAAGCCACACTGTGGGAGGGTGACAGAAACCTGCAGAATGCCTTGTAAGGAAGCCGAGAAATAATCTCTGCAGTTGCTTCAGTGAAAATGTTTGGGGCTGAGGAAAGAAAGAAAGGAGAGAAGCTATTTCAGAGGAGAACTACAGTGGTTTATAAATAGTAGGCTCCTTTGATGGAGCCATATCCTCTTCATCTCTCTCATTCAGTTACTACTATAGTGCTTAAGACATGGAAGACATGTGAAGGATATATAGTACTTGATGAATTAATGGCATTCATCAAACCACTAAGGCCTGTCAAAATGTAACCAATAAATAAATCTTCTGTCATTTGGCTTTAGCAAAACCAATCTTTAAAGCACTTGTAGCAGATGGAACAGTAATGAAAAGAAACAGAAGGTGGAATAAGAAAGATGGCATCAGTATTACCATAGCTGGACAGTTTGCATGTCGTAGCGGGTGTAAGATTGGGGCATCTAAACAGCTCTGGATTAAGTTGTTGTGAGGTAATCCAGGCCTTTGCTTTTCAGTTCCTTTTGTTCTTAAATTGTCTGTTAGATAGTCAGGAAGGGAAGGAAAAGGAAGGGGATCCTGGAAAGGACCTTGGAACAGCTTCTACTTTACAGCTCAGTGCCAGTCATCGTCTCTGAACATAGTTTCCTAACCAGGAAAATGACAGTAATGATCCCTATCCTGCCAAATTTGTTGAGTTCTTTAACTAGATCCCTAGAAAACTAAAATAAATTGACAAAGAGCAAGAGTGGAACATAAGGTTTACATGGCCAACGTGGGTATAAAGTGGTATGACTTCTGAAACAGTAATTTGGTAATACATGTCAAAATTTCCCTTTAATATAGTGATTCCAGTTCAAGCAATTAGTGCTAATGAAAAAGATCCATGTACAAAAATGTCTGTTACAGGTTTATTTATTTAAAAAAAGTTTAGAATAACCGAAATGTTCAAATATACAGTAATTTGCTCAGCATATTATATGTGCTTAAAAAGAGTATTTAAAAATATGCTAAATATAGTGGCCAGTTTTCAGTGACAGGGAGAAATACTCATACCACAATGACAATTTAAAAATAGCAAAGTAGAAAATTATTATGTGTAGTATGATCTCAATTCAGTTTTCAAGTGTTTTAGAATGTTCAGAAGAAAAAAATGGATGTCTCTGAGAGGTTAGATGATGTATATTTTGTCTCTTCTATTTCTTATTCCTTTCTACTTCTTCCAGTTTTTAAGTATTCCTGGTATAACATGCTTTACAATCAATAAAGAAAATAAACTTGGAAGCACACATTTGCCTTACCTATTCCTTGCTCTCATGGCTGTAGCTCCTTAACACCTTCATCACAAGTCCATCTTGAACACATGCTAAGTGCCCAGCACCGTGCTGGGCTTGTGGTGTATACGATTGGAACATGTGTCTGGATCCCTTCTTCTGGAGCTTAGAAGAAATGTGTTAATGTGGAACATTTAAAAAGGAAGTCATTGCCAGGCTCCTCCTATGGACTCCATTGATAATTGAGAAAAGACAGGTCAGAGACCCCTAGACAAGTCCTAGAAGGCCTCTTAAAAGCATTCATTCTCTCATCTGAAACTTCAATTCTGGAAAATGCTGAGTCCTTGATATTCTTTTGGATACTTATGACCGTAATCTGAAGGGAACAGTGACAAGATGCCTATGAAAAATAGAAAATTCCTCAGACATAATGTCCTTGTGTTTATAAATTTCCCATTGAGTTACTGAAGTGTTCAGGTATGCCAACACCATACACACATGGATGGTTAAGAGAGGCTGCACCTTTTTTGCTCATGGTGGATATCATAGTTGCTTAGGAAATAAAGGTTTTGAGATAGCAAGTATGGTGAAAGACTGTAGACTTTGGAGTCAGACACATCCACATTTAATGCCACTGGCTATTCTGTGACCATGATGAGTTACCTAGCTCTGTGACCATCCATTTCATTCTTTGTAAAACTTTACGACTACTCTAAAGGATTAATACAGTAATTTCTATGAAAACCAAATGAATTAACTTATGAAAGATGCTTACCAGAAGACATGACCTCAAAAAATATTAGCTCCTTTATAATACTCTCTCTGTCCCCACATCCTCTTTCACACTGATCTAAACACTAGCTCATTTGATCTTGTCACATGGTGTTTAGCAGTAGTAGTCACATTTTATCGGCAAAGAATCTGAGGCTCAGAAAGGAGATAAAATGTGATTGCAAGCAGGTTGATCTCTTCTGATTTCTAATTTGGATCTCTACACATCTTTAAATGTCAGGAGACTGGACAAGGGTGGCCTGCCACTTGTTTCTGTAAATAATGTCACAGAGTGGAGTTGAGTAGTTGCCATAGAAAGGATACAGCCTGCAAAGCCTAAAGTATTTACTACATGGCCTGGTCATATATTATAAAAATATATTTCTAGATGATTTTTAACATTTTTTAAAACAGTTACCTATAAAGTATGGTAAGTTCGTAAGTGTTCAATTGACTTGCTCAACATATTTTTCTCCTCAGAGATGAAGATAAAGTGAAAACTTGGAGGCCCAAATTTTTGATACCAAAGGAAAAAAAAGAGAAAAAAGGTACAGAAGGATCAGCAAGGTAGGGACACAGGTGCACTTATGGTACAACTTCTCTGCTGTCATTTCTACCTCTGTGTAACCTTAGGCAGGTAATTAATTTGATTTTCGGGTTCCTCATCTACAAAATGAAAATAATAATGCCTGTCTCACAGTAGAGCAGACACGATTAAAAGATACAAAAATGTTAAGCTCCACACACATTTCTCCTCCTCCATATTTTTGGTGGGTGGGGAATGAGGATTGAGTTCAAGTTCACTCTTATGAAACCATGGAAAACTTCCAGTCTCCTTTTAAGCTATGAGAACTCCGCCCCCCCGCCAAAAGATAGACTTTAAATAAAACACCAATTAGAACCTACATGAAGCTTTTGAGAAAAGAGAAACTAGATATCCTACAGTAAGACTGATTTCCATACATTGCATAGAATTCTAGTTATGACTATAATTAGTGTTGAATTTTTAAAATTACTTTTTCAACTCAAGATCAAACCTGCATTCACATGACTTAATCCCCACTGGGACTTGTGGGGGATGGGAGTCTTCTGGCCAGTCTTCTCAGTTGCTAAATCATGGGGCAGGATTTGAGGAACTTTCTTTAACAAATGTCTTGTGAAAATCCTTAGCAAATAGTCAAGGAGCTGTGAATAAGCTGTGGTCTGTCTGCTCTGGGAAGCCTGTCCAGGACAGTCTTATGGGGGACACCCCAAAAGTAACCAGACCTCAGTCTATAGCAAATCTAAAATCAGAGGAAGGCATAGGATGGCCCTTCAGTGAGTTTGTTTTCTTTGGGCTTAATGTAATTTCTTTTTCCCAAGTGTAAAGATGTATCACAGACTGGAAAGGCAGATTTTGACATTAATTTCAAACTTTTTCATCCGTTTGCTTAGCATAGCAAAACAGAAGGGGAAAAATAGCAATAAAAAAGCTTTGATTCCTACCCCAACAAAAAAGCTTTGAAGTATGTTGATGTCTACTAACACATCTTTTGAGGAACAATTTTCTAGTGCCTTTTTATTTCTTAAAACAAAGTGACATAATAGTATTTTTTTATTCTCAACTGAATAAATTGGAAAATGTGAATAATGAGGCTATCATTATTCCTTATAGATTGATGAATCAATTTCCTTGATCTTTTTTAAATGGTTTCTACCATAACTCTATCAATATGAAATGCTTTCTATATGATTTAAATCCTCTAATTATACTTTTATTAATCGAAGATGATTAATCAAAGTTTTAAAAGAAGTTGGGAAGGGTGTCTGGGTGTAAAGGCATGGAGGACACAGTAGACTGTGCCTGTATAAGGAAAGAGCAGCTGGCTAGCTCCAAAAAGTAAATTGGGTCAGATTGTAAAATGCCCGTGTAGCATGCTAATGGGTTTGGACTTTTTCTGAAAACAGCAGAGAGACACTGAGAGGTTTTTAGCAAGAGAATGACATGATTGATTGAATTTAGAAAGAAGACCCTGGGCGTAAGTATACAGATGGATTTTTTAAAGGAGGGGCAAGAAGATGGCATTTCAAGCAAGAAATGGGTGATAGTCTGAATGTGGCAGTGACTGAAGTCTGAAAAAAACAGATGTGGGATGCACTTCTGAGTAAAACTGACAGGACTTAGTTGACTTTTTCTTTCCTTCTGTCCATATATTGTACTGCTAAGAGGCAGAACCCATCCACATGTGGAAAGCAGAAGAATGAGAGGGAAGTGTCTGTAACCAGTATCTGGTATAAGTTTTTCCACTTTGATGTGTTAAAATTCTTGCACATGTCTCGTGGCTGCTCGGTATATTTTCTTAATTCTATCCATCTCCAAAATCATTCAGTAAACAGGACAGTCTTTTGAACCATGTAGATTTGCGATTCCCCTTTATGTTTGAAAAGTTGGGAAAACAAATGCAGCCTTTTTACTCATTGTTCTTGGTTTCCATGAAATAATCTGCAGGTGAGCAGATTTATAAATGTGCTTCAGTTTTTCTTTAAAATTTTATTCTAGGTCTGATTCAGAGAAGTTTCTTTTTTCTTTTCCTTTTCCCCTCCCCCCATGGTGCTTGGAAGGCATTGAACTTGTCTTCCCTTTACTAGGCAAGTGCTCTACAACTTGAGCTGTGGCCCCAGATCTTTTTGCTTTAGTTATTTTTCAGATAGAATCTTACACTTCTGCCCAGGCATGGCCTCTGATTGTGATCCTCCTACCTATGCTTCCTGCCTAACTGGGGATTAAATTCATGCATCACCATACCCAGTTTGTTTTTGAGATTGGGTTTCTCTAACTTGTTGCCTGGGCTGGTCTTGAAACAAGTAGTTGGGATTATAGACATGAGCCACTGCACCCAGTGCAGAGAAGCTTCTTGTTCACCTTAAATTGTTTAACCAATCTGATTTTTAATTTGTAATTGAACATATTTATGAGGTATAGTATTATATTGCAATATATGTATACAATGTGTAGCTATCAGATGAGGATAAGTAGCGTATCCATCACCTCAAGCATTTATCATTTCTTTGTGTTGGGAGAATTCAAAATCCTCTCTGCCAGCTGTTTTGAAATACAATTAATTGTCACCCACAGTCACCCTGTTGTGCTACAGAACATTAGAAGTCATTCTTCCTTTCCAACTCCACGTCCTATCCCCATTAACCATCCTCTACCAGTTTGATTTTATTTGAAGTTATCTTACTATCAAAAATATTTCTTTGAGGTTGAAGATAAAGCTCAGTGAATGTATACTTAGCATATATGAGGCCCTTAGTTTGATCCCCAGCACCATAAAAAATACATACATTGAATGATAGGAAAAAGTACTAGGCATTACCTTTTAAGTTGTTCTGAGAATCTGCTCCAGTAGAGGCGTGTACATGTATAAGTATACACACACTGGAAACTAGACTTTATTCTAGAACATTTAACCCTACCACATATTTCTTGCCAGCTTTTCTCCTAGAAATTTCTTCAGAACCAAGAAGCAAAACTTAAAAAAGAATAGAGTGGAAAAAGAAGAAAAACTTTTTAGAGAAAGATTCCAGGTATGATGTCCTCTCAAAGTATGAATTAGCAACACTAACAGTTAGGCAGTTCCATTTTTTAATGACTTTAAGTTTGCTGTGCCTCGGTGTCTCTGAGATAGACATGATCTTTGACTAGAAAAAACTAGTATTTTTATTTGATTTTTCTCCTGATGCAACTCTCCTAAGCTGTGCTTTGTCACTTTGTTCAGATGTTGCCCACTCCAGGCCTTCATTCCTTCAGCACATTTTATACATCTGTTATGTACAAATCTTTACAATACCAATTATTTTATTATACTGCACACACATATGGGTATGTCCTGAAGTAAACTCTCAAGGCCCTTTGGAAGGTGATCCTGTCTTATTCAAGTTGTTCCCAGTTTCCAACATAAAACTGGACATGTAGTATTTGGTGAATTGAATGATGAAATAAACAAATGAGCAATATTTGAATGAATGGGTGAAATAGCAACTTACAGTCTTTGACATCTTATTCTGTCCTTTTTGAGCCCATGGAGGGCTGTGGGTATGGCTTAAGTGGTACAGCACCTATCTAGCAAGAGCAGGGCCCTGAGTTCAAATCCCAGTACTGCCAAAACTCCATGGAGCATTTTCCTACTGTTCTAAAGTTCAAATGATCTTTACTAATCCCATATATTGTCAAAGTGAGCATTTATTAATTTAAGAAACATTTTTAATACCATCCATGTGCCAGACTCTGGATGGAAAGAGACAAAGTGTGAATCCTACTCATAAATTTGTCTAAGTCAATTCTCTACCTAAAACCTTTCAAAAGTCTCCCATTGCCAAATGGGTAAGTTTAGGCTTCTTAACATGGCATGTAAAGCTCTTCATGTCATCTTTCTGGCTTTAGCTCTTGGCACTCTGTCCTTATACTTTCTGCTTTGGCAACAAACTGATCAGAGTTCTGTCCCTAGAGTAAACTCACACTTCTACCTTGTGCTGTCCCCTTCCTCCAGGCATTTGCTGATCTGCTCTGACACTCCAGTTCCCCTTGCTACTTTCTGCATCTGATTTGTTCCTTTATCAGGACCCTCTTGTGGCATCTTCTCTTCTGGTAAGATTTGTCCAAACCTCCTGACTAAAGAAAGTACTCTTCTATTCATCTAAATACCTGAGTAACCTCTAGCTTACTGCAATTATGTGTTCATCATATGAAACTATGAGCTTCTAGAGGACAAGGACTATATTATCTATCCTCATACTCATGTGCAGGACACAGTAACGCTACCTAACACTTTGGAAACATCCTAAATCATTTTTGAATGGACCCAAAAAGAATATAAATAAACCTCTCATAATAACTGATAATTTCTTGTACCAAAGCTGATTAGGGTTCCAATATATAGAAATTATGATCTGAAATTATCTACTGCAAACTGTAATGTTCTTTTATTAGGTAAAAAACAATAAAATAGCAATTGCTTGTTGAAAGGATTCCTACATTCTATCTAGTGTTTTTTTTACCCTGTATTTTTGACTATCTCATATGGGATAGAAATTCCATTTCCTCTGTATGCATATGATTCTTCATTACTTGAAATGGGTCTCCACAGTTACCATTATTAGAAAAACTATGTTATTTTAATAATTGTTATCCAGATCAAATTACCAGATATTGGGTACCTCATGGTGTCAGGCACTGAGGGTATAAAGATAAATAAGACTGTCTTCTTTTTTTCATTTTATAAGGTCATGTGTTTACTAAATTCTGTAACAGGAGTATGTACATAATGCAGTAAAACAGTGAATTATACATGGCAGTCACAAAAGCACAAGAGGTGGAAACAGTTCCAACAGAAGAAGTAGCATGGAGCAAAGGCACGGAAAGATGAAAATAACATGCCATGTTCAAGGATTATCATATAGCTTCATGAGGCTTCAATAAAGGGGAGAGGGACGAGGGACAAAGAATGGCAGTATGCAAAAGACCTTGACTATCAGGCTAAGATCTTCTCCCAAAAGGAATGGAGAGTGTTCAGTACATTATAACTAGAAGGTGACCTAATTAGATTTGTATTTTAAGAAATCACTGTGGACTCACAGTAAATAATAGCCTGAAGAGAGTAAGAAGCCCAGTTATTAGGAAGCTGTTATTTTGGGAGGCAAAAGAAAAATCTATCTTGTACATTGTACTTGTTGGTATAGAGTGATTATATAATTTATCATCCAAATTCAGGATGCTTCTGAGAATAGAAGGAGGCGCTCTTAGTCATATTAGTAACAATTTATAAATGCAGACATTAGTTATAAACAGACAGTGTCCTGGGTAAAGGAAGAGATTCGATAACCATAATTACAGTAGACAGCTGTAATCTAAGCTACATATTCTGGAATTTTTTTCTTGTCAACAGATTTCAATACACTAGAAGGTTAAGTGCCTATAGATTAATAGACCAGCTATTTTATCACAAGGAAACAGAGCTCCTTTAGGGGGTCAGAAGTCAAATTTCTCATTTGTGGCCAAAGGCCACAAATGTGAAGTGGGAATCACTCCTAGACACCAAATTCCCAACCTATAACATGTAAAGCATACATGTTATAGTTCTGTAACATCTAAGCTTACCTGGCCAGGTAAAGAGAGATTACCATCTAGAAGTGACAGGTATTTAAGAATGTTATAAACTCTACGGCATCAAGCAAAGAGGATTTGTTTTTATCTGTTAACTTCTCCTTACTGTCATATTCTCCTGATAATCTCTCATCCACCAGGACTTACTCTACTACAATTAGACTGTGGATGTAAAACCATTTTGCAAATATAATAATGCCAAACAAACGTAAGATTACAGCATTTCACTATTTTCTTAAATGACTTTTCATGTGTGTGTGTATTAATGGGACTTGAATCAGGGCCTTGCACTTGCGAAGCAGGTACTCTACTACTTGAGCCACGGCTTCAGCCCAGATGACTTTCCTATCACTGTATATGTGCCTATTATTTTCTACTCCCTCATGTTATTTAATCAATATGTAGCATTTTGAGCTTATTTTGAGGTTACTATGCCATATCCCCCATTCGTTTTGCTATAAATAATAACACCTATGTAAGGATGGTCTACTAGCAATCTCTCATTTTAGTATGACAAGGAGATTATCATCATCAACAGAGCAGTGGCATGTTCCAACAACTCAAGAAATGGAATATTTGACTTGCCAATAACACCTGGAGAAGAACTGGAGGTCATTGATACCACTGAGCAAAATCTAGTCATATGTCGTAACTCTAAAGGCAAATGTAAGTTTATTGGTTTATTGCTTGTAAATTTTCAATTGTTATCTTTTAAAAAATCTTCAAGCATTTTCTATGAAAGCTTGAGATTAGTGTTTTATCAACATATATTATTTGTAGAGGGTTTCATTGTGATGTTTACATATGTGCTTCCAATGTATCTTAACTACATTGGTTTTTGTTTCTATAGATGGATATGTACTCATTGAACACCTACATTTCAAGTAAGCTTTTTGATTTTATACTTCAACCCATGAGTTCTAAGTACTAATACGGTGTTGTGTGCATTAGCTGTAAAGGAAGACAATTGAATTTATTGAAATTCAGAAAAAGTTTGAAAAATGGGTTTGTAGTGCTCTGTTTTATAAAGATTGTGTTGGAAAAGACACTAGTATTGTGTCCCCTGAATATGATGCCAAATTGGAATACAAAGCACATTTGTAAGCATTTTAAAGGCACACAAAATACCAAATTAGGTAAGGAATTCCCCAGAAATCTCCTCCTCACTCTTCCACTAGCCTCTATTTAAAAATGTCTGTATATTTTTCTTTCTTCCCAGGCACCAAGGTTGGTCACGTTAGGAAGGTCAAGATCAGATGGAAAGGGCTGCAGAAGGATTCCTAGGATCCTAGGCCTATCTCAAGGCAATTTGTTTACATGTCAAAATGAGGTGGACTTTGGAAACTTTTGTTGAGACTCAAAAGAGAAAAACAAAAGCACAACTTCATGTAGATGCTGGTTTTACTCTTCAAGTTCATCTTTCAAGTCTGTTCTGCTAGTTGAAGGTAACGTGAAACAGTCTGTGTTAGTACTTGCTTAATGAGCCACATCCACAGAAGTCACGCCGATGGCACCCAGTCATTTCCGCAGATGGCTGCCTGCTCCTCACATTAGTACAGAGCGTTTGCAATTTCTAGATGTTGTACATTTAAATTTGGCATAAACTCTGAACAGTAAATAATGTAACCACATTCTTCAAAATATTCAAACTTAAGGTGCAATCTTAAAATAATTGTGGCTCACTTTTTTTTAAATCAAATATGTGTCCTTTTGCTTTATCGCAAAAAAGATAATCAGATGAATGCTGTTCAACATTGGTTTCCTTTGGGAACAGTTTGCTGAAAATTTATTCCTAAGTTCAACCAGCATCATTAAGGAAAATCTAAATATATTTAGCAAAATCTAAAAAACAGATATGCTGCATCACCTTAAAACATCCTGTTGCCTAAAATAAGAAGTATGCTTGTGTGTGCCCCAAATACCTATGCAAATAGAATTCTTATGTATTTTCATTTACATGAAAGTAAATAGGAGCTAAAAAGCAGAGTTGTAAGTAACATTCTATTTTTAAATGGTGTGCACTGCATGTTAATGATAAATAAATTCTACATATGCATTCGACAGTTTTAAAGTTTAAGTGGCTTTATCTGCACTGGGAAAGTGGAGAATTTGTTCAGTACTTTAAGCAGGGTGATTCTGGCCTTCAAAGGCAGTGGGATTTATTTCTATGATGGCCTTACCTTTCATACTTTGAGACTGACATACTAAAAGCTGCTAACATTCTTTTATCTTCTGTTGCATGTTCCAAATAGCACTTAACAGTCAAGGCCAAGCTTACCCTAAAAGACAGGAATCCAAGACTCAGAGTTGATAGAAGAAAATAGGTGAGGTTATTACAATTAAAAAAAGAAGTTGTGAATGGAATGGTTAGATGATTAAGAAAGGTGTTAGAGAAGACACTGACGCTTTCTCTTGAACTGACAGTGCTGGAAAACCATGCTCTATCTAGTGACTGTGAGGAAATTCAAGGCAAACAGAGCAGTAAGTGTGGTTGGAAATAGAAGTTGTTTGGAATGGTATGAGTTAGGGCTGGAATGTAACAGAATGTGCCTGGACTTCTTCCTCTAGAGAGTGGGGTGCCACTCAAGGGTGAAGAAAGGAAGTAACAAAAGTTTAGGGGATGGAATAACAGCGATACGGATAATAGAGGGAAGAGACTGGTTTTTGCAATGTTCTAACCAAGGTCTCATTAGACCTTGAGTACAATAATAATAAAGATACATAATAGAGGTAAAGAAAACATCATGTCTTGGTGACTGATTAGATGCAGAGGTAAGTAAGAAGTAAAATTAGGAAATGGCTGAGACTTCTTTTTAGGAGATGAGATTAAGGCTGGTTCTAAACATTGAGAATTTATTACTACTTAGACTAGACACCTAACTGTGCTTGGAACCCCTGAATTATATTTACCGCCCCCTCTCTAGGTCAGGACGTGTTATAGGAGGCACTGTAGTATGGCCTGTGGGCAAGAAGGTGAGTGGGGGAATATATGGCTGTGTTTAGCAAACTGGCATGCGATAATCCTGTCCAAAGAGAAGCACATGCCATATACCACCATTGCCACATCAGTAAACGATAAAATATTCAAATCTTGGACTGCTCATGGGCCTAAATCTGAATGGAGATAACTTTGCCCCATACACTTTTGCCTCACCACAGGGTCTCTGTTCTAATTCAAGGACTACTCTTTTGGGTCTCAACTTCCTCATTAGTAAAATAGGGTAGAAACACGCATTTACTTCACACAGTTGTCATCGTGTTGTAATGTAATAATAGAAGTATTCTGAAATCCTTAATATGCAGTAATATATAAGTATTTTTGCTCTACCTGGTGTTTTCTGTGGCTGGAAGATGGTAAAAACAAACAATTTCAAATTCAAATCCTGACACTTCAAAGAATGGCTGGGCATGTTATCATTTTTTACACAGACACAGAAAAATGTTCAGCGTTAAAATCTTCTAAATATGTTTTTAAAGTATAAACCATCTGGTCTACATAAACTTTTGCCTAATTGTTATTTGTTCATATGGTATTAGGTTTTTAGAAAAAAATAATTGCTTCTATTTTATTCATACTTAATGTATTACATTCTATTTCACTAAGATTAGACACATCTCCCCATTCAGCAGCCTTTGGTAGAAAACTGTTAGCCTGAGGTTTTCTAGGTCTTTTTTTCCCTAATTGATGGCTATGCTAAGCAGAATTTTGGTCTCTGTGACCTTTATCCCCTCATGCTTTGTGTGTGAATATGCGATTTGACTTTGCAAAAGGGACTCTATAATAGAATTCAAGTTGACCTTAAAATAGGGAGA
This sequence comes from Castor canadensis, assembly GCF_047511655.1. Classification (NCBI taxonomy): domain Eukaryota; kingdom Metazoa; phylum Chordata; class Mammalia; order Rodentia; family Castoridae; genus Castor; species Castor canadensis. Next base: position 117,607,407 of record NC_133392.1, read on the forward strand.
CACCATTCTCCAGGTGGGCTCACCTGTATCACATAGGCCCTTAAAACGGGAAGGGGAAGACAGAAGAGTCAGCCAGTCAGAGATGTGGTGGGCCATCAAGGAGAGATCCCAAGCACAAGCTGCTGTTCTGACTTTGGGAAGGAGCAATAGGCCAGGGAATGCCAGAGGCTTATAGAAGTTTTACCCCTAAGTCAACAGCCAGAAAGGAAAGAGAGACCTCGTCCTCCAGCACCGTGGAACTGCCAACAAGCTGAAAGAGCCTGGGGGAAGATTCTCCCCCAGAGTCCAGCCCTATGAACAATTTGGCTTCCAGCCTGTGACTTGAAGCAGAAAAAGTAGTCAAACCCACCACACTTTTGACTGTAAGATAATAAATTTGTGGTGATTATGTGGTTAAGAAATTTCTGTCAAGTCATTTGAGAAAAACCAGTTAAGCCCACCAATCTTCTGAACAGTAAGATAATAAATTTGTAGTTATGGCAACAATAGAATAGTTATACAATTGCTAAAGTTAAAAACTATGGTATGTAAAAACAAGGACAAAAATTAACAAAGATGGAGTAAAATCTTCAATGAGTCATAAACAATCTCTTTGTGAACATTTTCTCAGGAACCATCAGTTGACATACAGAATATTGGTTTCATGACTGAACAGAAACAAAAACACCTTTCAAATTAACCAGAGACTTTAATTTGATTTTGTGAAAAATGCATATGAGCAATCAGGCTGCTTTTGTCTTGTGTTTGTTGCTGAGGAGTTCCACACAGTGCAAACATCAGAGAAAACCTGTGACTGTGAAATGCTGTGTAATTAAAGAAGACATCTTTTCCACATGACCACTGGAAGACAAATCCTTTCCACCATTTAATAGTCACAAAAAATACAGAGCATACAAAACTGAAATTTGAACCTATGGATATTAAATCACAAAAGAACTGGAAGTCTGTTGAATTTTTTTCCCTTGAATCTAATTATAAAAAGTCCCAATTTCAAAAATTCAAAAATAATTTTAAATAGAGATGTGGCCAAGAGTGCCAGAGGGTTAACGTTAGCAGCCTATGGTGTTCACTTTTTTTTTTTTAAAGACAGGCTAAGAATGAAAATGCATGATATTTTTGAAAAAAATTTGATTATCTCTCATCATTCGTTATGACTGTCAAATTTCAGCTTGGTTTGCACACAAAAGTCACTGTATAATACATAAGCATATAGGATAAAGAACACAACCACTCCTCCTAAAACAGTATCAAGATACTTCAAGTTCTATTAACAAATTTACATTAAAAACTCAAAACAGTGTACAGCCAGAGATGTTTGTCAACAGTCTTGACAGAAAGCTGTACTTTGGGACATTAAGGCAGCTTCAGCCAACATTTTAACAAGTTCTGAATGACAATACTTGTTAAAATAAAAGACAAGTTTGATATTTGAGTAGTTGATATTTTCATAAAATCTAAAATGTTTCTTAAAATGAGGACACTATAATTTGTGAAACTATGGTCTCAAACATTCTTAGCATTGTTCTTACCACATAAGACTTACCGAAAAATCAAGATATGCATCCTATCAGTATCAAAGATATCTAATAGAAAAGGGACTTACATTAAATACAGGGATATAAACCCTCATTTGAACAAGGGCCATCAAACAGTTCTCACACACATCTGTGAGGTAGGTTATTATCCACATTTTGTACAAGAGAAAACTAAATGAGGTTATGCGACTTGTGCTGCTATAACAGCCGAACAAAGAATCAGATTCCAATTAGATTTTGTCCTTAGTTGGTGTCATTTCTTTCCTTCATAAACTTTTAAAATATTAAAATTGCCACTCACTGCATTCATTTTAAAAGCATGAGAAGGCAGCCAAATATTGACCCAGGTGACTTTAAAAAGTGAATTGGCATAAAATGAATAGAAAATATGTTTAGTGAACTTTTGATGGCTAAAGTGTGAGGTTTGGCCAAATGAACTTGGAAGCAAACAGGTAGATGCCAGCAATGGGATTATTTGTGGAGGGCAGATCTCAGGAGAAGAAAGAGGGACTAGAAAAAGAAAATACAATTTGAACAGTTTTCTACAATCTGAGAAGGCACAGTTTAGTGGGTTTTTTTCTTTTGTTAGAACAGTGGGTCTACTTTTTTTCATTCTATAAAAATTTTATCTAGAAAAATGGACTTTTCTGGTAACAAATCTTAAAAGGGACTTTTAACTGTGAAAACACGTGTTTAGATCAGCAGAGAAAAAATAATGCAGTTCTCCTAACCTAGAATAGTTCTGTTCCTCCTTGAAATTTTAAATTAACACAAAGTAGCAAACCTTGAATTAAAAAAAAAGCTATATAAACCTTGTCAAAACTATGTATATTCAAATTTGTTCATGCTAGGATATTCTACAAATACTTAACTCTTTTTCCTGAAAAGAGTGATGTACTCTAGGATTTCCTTAATTGCACTTTAAACATGATTGAAATTTACCTACCCTGCTTGTCCAAATAATCATGAACTAGTTACATAAAATCCAAACTGCTTTTAGATATAAACCATACTCAAAAGTCACATCCAGTCAAAGGCTGCAAACCTGCACTGCTATGCAAGCCTGGCATTAACACTGGCTGACAGAGTTAACACAGGCCTGCAGTCTGATAACTTCTAGACAGACCTGATTCTTACCAGGTTATGGCTGCAGAAATTTAATTAAAAGTTAATCCAGTCTAGACCTTGAGTCCTGTTCTTCATGAGATACTGTTCACTGGTATCAGATTAATCATAAATATACGTGGGGAAAGACTGGTCAGGATGCCAGCAACTCATTTAACGTGGACCTACTAAGTAAAGCTCATCTCAAACGCTCTGAATTTCTACCAAGTCAGTAACGACTAGACAGCTCATAAAGCGAGATACACTCTGAAAACAATGTTTTATCATCTGTGAATATTTACACATTATCTGTATATGGAACTTAGATACACCTATTTAGAGAGAGTCTGATAATTTTAGAGACTGGGACTAGTTTTCCTTTTTAAAAAGAGATTGTGCTCTAAGAATCACATATACAGGAACTGGGGATACAGACAGCTTAGTGGTAGAGCATTCGTCTACCAAGTGCAAAGTGCTGGGTTCAATCCCCAACACCCACACACACACACAAATCACATAAATAAAATTACACAAAGAATTACGTCCTAAAGTTTTTTTCAGGATTTTTAAGCACCCTCAATAACTTAAAAGAACTTATAAAATCAATATGCTAATCATAAATATTTCAGATAATTACATCTAGTTAGTACAATCATTTGGTTCATATAATATTTAGTTAAGACTAATTTATGTCACTCTAAGACTTGAAAGCAATACATCTGTGATTACTTATATTACTTGCCTACTCAGATGTTTCATTAACTCCTACTGTTCTGCCCCAGAGGAAAGGTGATATACTTTAAAGGACAACTGATCATCACTGAACAGTTGTATGGCACTCAAGCTTTAGGAAGAACTTTCTGGTCCTGTTTCCTCATCTGGAAGATGGTAAAACACATCATTTCTGATTACCTCCAAGATTACTGTAAATATTAAGTTATATGGAGGGGCAGATCTAAAAATCACTATAATATACACCTTTGAAATGCCTCACGAAACCAAAATAGAATTCAAACTAGTATAAAACCCTAAATATTAAAAAAAAAAAAGAAACCATATGAAAAGGTGGTAAAGGCAGAACTTTAAAGCTCAAAGCTACCTCAGAGGTCTTTTACTCTACCCCTCCCATTTTAGGGTCTCAAATATGAGGCCCCTGCAGGATGCACCTTACTAACAGATTGCACACATCCCTCATCCAGAATTTTTAACATGGTCTCCAAGAACTACTATTAAAGTAAGTCACATTCCCTATTCTAAAAGCATAGGGTGACAGGAAGACCATGTACCAGACAGAGAAATGCCAGACTGAAAAGTTTTGGAACTTTATAAACATACAAACAAAAACAGATAAAACTATGAACATATCTAGCATTCACGTACTGACATGTCACAGCTATTAACAGGATTTTAACTAACCAGCCAGTGCGTAGACAGAGATGCAGTGTCTGTGCTAGGCATCTAAGTATACTGCATGTTAGATGCTACAGATAAATCAAAGCCATCAAAAACATGTAATGATTATTCATGTTTATTTTCTAAATTATGTTCCATTTAATCCAAAAAATCATTTTGTATTCCCTTAGTATAAACTGGCCAGGGAATAACCCAGAATTATGTAAGCATCCTTGAAAATCTATTTGCAGAAAGTGAAAAATTATCTGTGCTGCATATAGATAATTCCCTGGATTCTCTTTATAGACATATCAAGGAATGCAAGCACTACAGTTCACAAAAATGTCTATTCTTAATAGCATTGGTTTTTGTTTCTGTTTTGGGTTTTTTTTTTTTTTTTTGGTGGTACTGGGGCTTGAACTCAGGGCCTCATGTTTACTAAGCAGGTACTCTACCACTTGACTTACTCCACCAGCCCTCAATTTGAGAAAGTGTCTGTTTCTATACAAAAACACAGCAGGAATCAGCTTTAAATCTGGTATCCTAAACAAAAAGATTTTTCATTGATTTTGAAAGAATCAATGAAACAGACTCAATTGTCCACGGAGCCATAATCATGAGTCACTAGCTTCTTAGTTGTTGGTTTTTTTTTTTTCACAAGTTATCTTATTTAATATTTCCAGTCATCCATTAACATAAAAAATAAATGCTGTCCCCAAACAATACCACCTCCTGATGAAGAAAACCAACATTCTATGAAACAAGTTAGTCACAAAAATTCTACTTAGTCCAAGATGAACATGTAAACTGAAAGGATTCTGAATTAAACTATTCTACCCAACAACTGATAAGGGAAAAGAAATGCTGTCTTTAATTTCATTCTTAGCCACTCTAATTATGACAACCAGGGATAATAATTTTCCTAACAAAGAAAATCCTCCAAATTTTCTTTTTCTCATGGGATGTTAATGTTTTTTAATTGTTGCTGTTTTTGAGAAAGGGCCTCAGCCTCCCAAGTGCTGGGACTACAGGTGTGCACCACCCACTTGCCCGTTTTTTTTAAAACAGAAAACCAACTTAGGTAAAGGAGGGTTAAACAAAGTTACATGGTTTTCTTTTTCCACAGAAGGACTTGTCAAAGTCTTTAATGCTCAAATGCATTTTCCTCCTCCAGGGGGAAGAGTAGCAAACAGTATTTTCCAAACTCATTCCATAGGATCTCTTTTTCTTTGGAAAATGCTATTCTAGAACCATATGAAATCCATTTCCATGACATAGCTAAGGTCTATCTACAACCTACAATAAAGGCACTCACCAGGATCTTAATGGCGGGAACTGCTCTTAGCACAGGTCTACCTACCACATCCACAGCTAATATGCACAAGACTAAATTTTGGGGATTCTGGATTAGCAATGGATTCTTTCCTTCTCTGTGACCATGAGCAACAAAAAGTTCTAGTCCTGTTGTGCTAGACTGACTCTCCTGAAGCCTCTCTGAAAACCAATTTACTGTATTACCTAGGTTCGCAGAATAGTTATGTTTTTAAAATTTACGCAGAAAAGTCATGACATTTGCTTCTCCTAAAATTCAAACTGGATATTCATTAATACTGACAAGAATCAGGAAATAGTAAATAAGTTTTGTTAACTCTCAAATAACATAACCATTCATATAAAGTAGGTTTGATATGGGTAAGTTTCTAATATCTGATTTATCACTGTCTTTCTGCCTTCAGAATTGTTGGGGATTTTGTCACTGGGGATAATCCAATTAGTTCCTATTTCTAAATCTGTCACACTCATAATTAGACAAGCATTATAAGGTGGCCTTCCTTGCCCAAGAGGTATGTACACATTTGAAGTAGTCAAAATTACACCATGTTGATAATACACATGGGACTTCAAAATGGCAAGACCACTTATCCCCATTAAAATAACTACTAAAATCACCCTTTTGTGCCACAAGATGGCAGCCTTTCAAAGGTTAAACTTTATCTCAAATGCAACCCTACTCTCTTTCCCAAAGGGTGAACAAGGATTCCTTTATTTTATATAAACAAGTTGGACTTAAAAATATCAAACACTATTTTTTAAAAAAGATCTACAAAGCAATTTGATGTGACACTATGCAACTCCTGACTCAAAAATATTTAAATACAGATAAACTTGACTTCCATAAACACAAGAGAAACTTGATCTAACATTCTCATTTGCTTCTTGGTAGAAAATGTTATTTTTGGCAAAGAGAAACCCGTCAAGGCAATGTCTTTTTTTTTTTTTTTTTGGTTTTCAAGAGCTTGATATTTTCTAGGGTAAGTCAGGTCAATAATTTTGTTAACTACAACATAAATATAACAAATGAATAAATATAATTAGACAAAGAACACATAATTTTAAAATTAAATACTTCTACTAAAATAAAATATAATCATGAGCTATTATTCACCCTGCTATATATATTTTTTCATCTTAAAAAAACTTACACAAGAAAACCTGTTTGGTTTTCAATTAAAAGCACTGGTTTGTGAATACATATATGCATATATGTAAACAACACATATATTTATTCCAGGAGATTTTTTTTTTTTAACATTTAAGGCTTCCCTGACCTATCAGGTTTAACAGTGATGGGCATAGCCTCTTAAACTTTGGAAGTACACAAAAGCCCCTGGGGCCAGAATAGAGTTTTCTAACTACAGATTGAAAAACTAAATCAATCAGCTACTGAAGATAAAACAATGAACAAAGAATGACAATGATTACTGAGGAAGGTGAGGGAAAGAGGTGGCATCAATAAACTAACTTAAACTGCCAATGAAGAGTTAGAACCCTACCACTGAGCCACGTGCCCTGTATACTATTTTATCATCTTCAGTAGAAATGCAAAAATAAACAGGCCAAAAAATATAAGAAAGGTAGTTTTAAAGATATATTTTAAAACTTTTAAGTTTATGGGAAAGATAGAAATTGTTGCCATTCCATGTGTTCCAATACTGAAGAGTATACATTCAGTATACTGAATATATATTCAGGGAAATCTCAAGACACAACCCTGAGATGGTTAGAGCTGTTTTCAAGGAACCTGGTGATCATGGGTACCTACAGGACCACAGCCCATCTGTGAACAGTAGGCAATATTTGTAAAAACTGTCAGAAGAATTTGGTTTCTGAGATTTGGAGAGGAGGCTTTTAAGAGTTCAACCTTTCAATAATATTTTACTACTGGTTATTTAATTTTTAAAATATTTTTCTGTAAGACAACTGGGAGCATAAACACAGCTGAAAGTCTGCTGAAATTTAGCAAGTAAATTGGACTTACGTACGCTAAAAAGTAAAGCAAGGAGGTGTTGCCAAATCACCCTCAGTGAAGTGTGCTGATCAGGTATGGTGGACTCACAACTATAAACTAACAAGCTTTGTCAACATTCACCCATTAAAGATACTGCCTATGGGGATTTATCATAGACACAGTAGAATTCCAGAGTTCTAAGAAGTAAATTAAATATCAGAGTTTTTTGTTTTCAGTAATTTCAATGATAATGCACATCCCCTGGAAATTTCGTGTTTGTCACTATTGCAGAGTACATAATATCCAGAAGTGCAATAATAATCTAAAGAAATATCTAATTTTCACAGTGCAATAACAGAAAGATAGAAACTAGTGGCAGATATCAACGAGCTAGAGTAGCAATCAGACTGGCGCACATTTCAAAAAAATCCATAGTGTGACTGCCCAGGCGAGGGGAAAGTGAAGACCATGTGCTTCCGGTCAAAGAGCCAGGGAGAGAGCCAGACAGCGAATGGCTCTCCCCAGTTATGGAATCCACACTTGATCTTGGTCTGTGTAAGCCAGCAGCAGAACAAGAACGCTGAGGCGTTGAGGAACCAGACCTCTGTTCCACCACCTCATCTGAAATGAATCAAAGAAGAACAATTTACATGAAAAAGTGCATTTGTTCAAGTCATCCCTATGAAGTTGTTACATTCAGAATTTAAGTAAAGGTGTGGAAGCAAGGACAACTTAGTATGGAGTGTCATATTTCAGTATTTTAGGAAAAGAGCAGGCAATACCTTGTCCCACTCACAATCATAACAAGCATTATTAGTCACTCAACCCCCTGCATTTGAAGAAGTACATACTTGGAACTTACTGTCTTCTCGTATATCAACCTGTATGTGTGGATGGATAGATAGATGGATGGATGGATGGATGGATGGATATGTATCATTTCACTTACATTTTGGTTAAGGCTAGATTACTTAAAAAGTAGAAGACCTACCCACCATGTCTTTGAGATGATTTTAACACCTGGTCAACTAGTACCAAGTTTTATCTTCTCAGAGCTCATGCCTGTATAGCTAGCTTCCTTACCATCAATGCTTTTAAAGTCCAAAAGATAACTTCTGTTGTCAACCAGGTAAAGCTGTAAGCTCATTTTCACATAATTGCCAGTCACTGGATTTTTTCTTCTTACTCGAAGATGGTATGCATTCACTACCTACAGCAGGAAATCAGTAAAACAGTAATAGTACACAATGTCTCCCTTTTTATTGCAAAAACAAATAATTGACAGGAGTAGAGTACAGAAGCAATTTTAGAATGACTTTTTTTACATAGTGCAGGTAGTTTATTTTATCATTTATTTAATCTCACTAACAGTACAGTATGTATAAAGAAAGCTCAGAAATTAGAGTCTAGCCTTTAGATATGCATCCATCTACAGTATGAGCAATAATCTTGTTTGTCAAGCAGCCTGTGCCCGAATATTTTTATTGATTAGTAGAAAGTGAAAGAAATGAACAGTGACTAACAGATTAATGAGATAGAGGTCACAAAATTCAGGTATCATGATAATTCTGTGAGGAAGACATAGTTTGCCTTTTAAAGGTTAAAAAAATACAGCTCAGTTAAAGAAGATTCTGGGTTTCCAAACATCTACCAAATTAGTTTCAATTTTTTTTTCAGTAAGAAATATTAAAGACTTAACATCTCCTTTTTAACTAAATAAAACTGCTTCAGAAAAGGGAAGCCTGTTTTTTAGCTTTAAGGAAATATTATTTCATTTATTCATGCGCAAATAATGAAATGAGAGTGACTGATTTATTGGAACATGTCAAATAGTTACATGGTAAATTTGGATGTTCTTCTTCCTTTCAAAAAAACGTTCATAGTCCTCAAGAGAGGAACAGAGTGAAAGAGACATTTGAAATGAAAACAATGCTTTCCCCCAAAATATTCAAACAGAATTAAAATGAAACTGAAGGATAACTTTAAAAGGAAATAAAGCAGGGCTGATAATAAGGAGAATGTAACTATGAGTTAAAAGCACCAGACAATTAGAGGATTCTCAATTTGGAGAAGAACATTTGTTGACTGAATGAATATACACTGATAATTTATGCTGACCACCAGTTGTTACAGCCATATACCCACCCTCACTGCCCCCACAGAAAACGCAAGAAAAGAAAAAAGTTCCTAAATAGAGATGAAAGTAAGAACATTACTATCTGAAGGCTCAGAACTTCTTGTGACTATGGAAGCATGCTGAAGCAGGTGGGCCTTTTTCTCAGATAATTTCAAGTCTGTTGCTTTTTGTTTCTTAGCCAAGGAAGCTATTCTATAATTCAGAATATGTAAGTTTCCAACATTAACAGCTTTTTATCACTGCAGAAGCTTGTTTTTTAATGCATATGTTATTGGAAAGAGTGGAGTTTGTCAGCCAAAAGAATCTGCTAAATTACTATCTTAACCAAAAGTTTTTATTGACCTCAAAACTCAGTTGTTCCCACCGATTACAGGAAAATGTCTTCTACCAATGACCTTAATACACTACAATCTCCTACCTTCCATTCAAAATCCAGTTGCCTCATGGCTCGGTAAACTTCAGCCATAATGTCATATGGTTTGCTCTGGCTGCGGATTCCGAGGTGCCACTTGGCTTTCTTCACAGCTAAAGGCTTAGGCTTAGTAGTATTCAGTGCATCCAATGGGCATCGTGCTTTGGGGCTGTCTGCTATAAGAGGTGGCATCCTTTCTGGATGAGGTTTCAGGCCTGGGGGAATATGCATGGTACTATCATCCATAAAAGAACCAGTTGGAGGACTAGACGCGAGGTAGAACTCACTGGCTTGGTTCATTATTCTCCGATTGTCAATGATGAGATGGTAAGCCACAGCAAGCTGGTCTTGAGGGTCACCACTGTACAAACTGTTCATTACTTCTGATTCTGTACACTCGAATTTTTCACACACTTCTTTCACAGCTTCATCATCAATGACATTAGCATCATAAGACGGGTCTTCTGGAAATAGGTAAGTGGGCAAATCTTGCTTAAACCATTCATGCTCTCTAGGAAAAAACACCACAATATATATCGTGAGAACACGCTTTGGCAAGTCCTAAATAATTTAGACAAGGAGCACTATAATATAATAAACTCCAAAAGACCTGGTCTCCAGTCCCAGCTCTGCCACCTACTAGCTATTTGACCCTGGTTGAGTCAATTAATCCCTCTCTGTAAATACCCAGTTTTCAGACTTGGGTAGGCTGATGTTTCCTTGAAAATAATAAAAGTGAGCACCATTTCAAGGAAAACAATGAGTGATAGTTGTTGCCAATCACAAAATTCAAGTTTTCGAGCAAAAAAAAAAAATGGAACATGGTATGGTAATTTGTACCTGATGACAGGAGTTTGATGGTTTCTCAATACCTATAGACCCTTCTGATGAGGTCAGCATTGACAATAATGTCAATGATTTTTGATAGTGTATAATGAAACATGTTACCACTTGGAAAATCCACATAGATCAATAATGCAAGATTTTCTAATGACCAATGTATGCTGTGACAGAATCATACATGCATAAGATATCCACTCAAAATGCAAGACGCTAGTTGAGTATAATTTAGTAAAGTTCAAAAGTTCATTGGTATGTTTTCTCATTTGATACTTCAACCTAGTATTTTAAATGTTGCTTTAATATCAAAGAATGATATAACCATTAACTGAAAGGTTATTAGAAAACTCCTTGTCCAAACACTTATATGCAGTCAGATTTTCTTCATGCACCTTCAACTGATGGGAAATAGTATAAGGATTAAACAAATATTTATTAAGAATAAAGTGTAGCAAATACACAATTAGGCAAATCCTGTGATAAATGTGAGCATGGAGTAAAATGAGGGCATATGATTCAGAATGGGAGGCAGATGACTCAGGAAGCCACTCTGACTAGCATTTATTTATTAATTTTTTTCAGATTTTTTTTAATTTTTATTTTATTCATATGTGCATTCAATGTTTGGGTCATTTCTCCTCCCTTCCCCCCACCCTCTCCCATACCCCACCCCTGCTCCCTTCTGACTAGCATTTATGCAAACATAAGAATGATTAGAAGTCAGATAAGCAAAGAGTTAGGGGACAGGTGTTTCTTGAGATGTGAAAGTTTTGCCATGTTCTAGGGACTAAACAAGCCCAATATCATGAAAGCATAATGAGTGATGAATGCAGTGGTAAAATCAATCAGATATTTCAAGAGGTGTATCAAAAAATGTCAAAACCAACTTCTGCATAACTCTGGAAATTAATCAAGGGGTCTTTGTTCAAGAAAAATAGCTGAATCTCAATGAGAAAAGAGAGATATGGCTTTTTAAGTTTTCCTACACTTAGCTTCCATGCTTCAGCTCCTCAGTAGCCTTAAAAACCAACATTCTCACAATCACATAGCTGAGAAAATCACTAGGGTGAGGACAACTGAGAAAAGAACAGGTTTGGAGTTCCCCAAAGTCTCATTCCAAGAGAACTGTCGCTATCCAGCACACCTGGCAGCTCCCTGGAAACCTCCACTCACTGACCTTGTCTTTGACATGACAGAATTCAACTCACTGCAAACAGCATTCTCAAAATGCTGTTTTGTCAAAAACAAAACAACAAGAACAACAAAAAAAATCCATTGCAACTCTCCAGCATCCCAGCTGACTGAAGCAGCTTCTTCCTGGATAACCGAGAGGCTGGTGTAAAAACTTAAAGAAAAAGTTAGGAAAGAAGAGTTCCAAAGGGTCCTTTGAAAAGCTTTCATGTATTTGTGGGCCTCAACAAAGTCCAGGAACATACATGCTGGGCTGTGGGCATGCCCAAGGAAGACCTGAGAAGGCCATAATCTCTCATCACTGGCAGCATATATACACACACAGGTGTACACATATTTTGAGACAGGAATCACCAGGAATGCCCAGACTGGCCTGAGACCCACTATGTAGTTCAGGCTAGCCTCAAACTCACAATCCTCCTCCCGAGTTCTAGGATTATAGATATATGCCACCATGCCCAGCTGAGCTTCTATTACATTGAATATTTGAAATTTATGATGTTCAATTGTTTTTCAACCTACATAAATAGCAACTGCACATTAGGGGGAGTATCCTCCCCCTAACTCTGAAGATTTTTTGAGCATCACGCTCTATAACTTTTGGATTTTGGAGCATTTCGGATTTCAGATTTTTGGGTTAGGAATGCTTAATTGGTAAAATCTATGCATATACTCCAAAATCTGAAAGATTCTGAATTCTGAAACACTGCTGGTTCTAGGCATTTTGGATAAAGAATACCCAACTTATACAAAAGTACTAAGAAAGTATTGTCATGGCATAAGAGCTATATGAAGTATTGTGACAGACTGATGTCATGAAACTTGGAATAGTTGAAATGACATAGGTGTTTAATTCAGGCAAGTTCTGAATTGAGCCCCAATTTTTCCTTTTGGTAACTGTAATTTTTAACAAACACAAGTGCACTCAACATTAAGATGCCAGACATTGTGTATTTTTATAGGAATTAATACTTGTTCCTTAATTTAAAGAACTTATAATTTAATAGGGACAAACACATAAACAAATCATGATATAACCTAGGTTTTAGTTTCAAGGTTTGAAAATGAGAATAATAATAGCTGCTTATTAAAAAATCAAGGTAATAAAGTAGTAGCAAAAAGAACTGTCCAGTAATCTGTAACTTTTTTGCCTGCCGAACCACATTTTATCAAATCAGGAATTCTCCAACATTGAAAAGTTGAACATAGATAAATTAAAAGTGGTGAAAACTATAAATTCAAGATATTATAGTAAGTATAAAGATGAATGACACTATTGTACACCACCTACCTATGGGTAAATTAACTCAAGTTAGTAGACTTATGCTGAAGCCTGTAAATATACAAACAACTGCTTTAAAATAACAGAATAAGTGCTTTTGCTATTCTAAATTTATATGTTATGCAAGCAAGTGCAAGTATATCAGCATGTCTAATTTTCTTTCTGAGGAAACCCAATTAAGAGAACTATTTATTCTTAACCATGAACACAAAGGATTTTTTTCCTGCTAAGTTCATTTCCATAACTAAATCTGGTGGCTGTTTTACACTTTTACATTTTTATGCATGGGGCCTGGAACAGTGAAGAAAGGCAGGGGAAAGAAAATAATATGTAAGTGCAAAAGGAATTGCCAGCCCTTGCTTGCAAAAGAACTCTGCAGCAATCACACAACCTACCGCCTCAGTTACCCTCTAATGTTCCAGGATCATGGGTCTCAAAATAGTCTTCCTGGCTTAGGAAGAAAAGAGGAAGCATTCTGGAAAAAGATCAAAAGAATGGGCTTAGGGCTTGGGTGATTGAGTGCTTGCCTAGCATACACAAGGCCCTGGGTTTGATCCCCAGCACTGCAAGAAAACAGACCAAATTAAAAAAATGTGCCTGAAAACAAACATGCATGAAATCTGAGGTAAGGACAAAAAATTCTCTTACAGACATGATTTAAGTAAGGGGAAGTTATTATATCATCCTGCAGTGCATGCTCTGTCAAGGTCACCTCACACTGGCACTAGAATCCACACTGCCCAGAGTCTCTCACAGAGTAAGAGAGCTTTCACAGTAAAGTCACTGGCAGCTACTGGATTCACAACTTAGCAAAACTTTTTTTTTTTTTAAGTGGTACTGGGGTTTGAACTCAGGGACTCATGATTGCCAGACCAGCACGTGAGCCACACCTTCAACCCTTAGCAAAACTTTTTTTTATGCTTCATTTTATCAACTGTCTGTAAAACACCAAACTCTCCCTGTTTTGCATTTCAGTTTTCCTCAGATACTTTCCAAGCATACACTGTAGTGCCAGAACTTGTAACACTGCATATAGAAAGGGAAGTGAGACACACGCTACCCTGACGTATCATAATTTAAGAGAGGAGAAAGACACACTGAAAAACAACCAGGGACAGCACAAGAATGAAACTATAGGTACAAGTAGATGCCGACATCACGGAACAGAGTCTCCCACACCACGTGGGGAGTAGAGGTGATTTCACAAGCAGGCAACATGTGGACACAACAAAAAAAGCCTAAATCCAGGGCTATCAGGTCAGAAAAGGCAGCAAAGCATGACGACTAGCATACAGGAGGACACAAAGGCGTAAAATCTATGCTGGCTATGCTGTTTGAGGATCAAGGACAAGTTCACTGTGACTGAAGCAGTGTTGTACATACAAGGGCCAGGGTGGGGAAGGCAGAAAATGAGACTTCAGGAGAAGTCGAGCCTTAGGAAGGCTCATATGTTTTGCTACTTACACTCAGAAGACAACATAGCATTTAAAAGATAAGTGACACGATTAGGTTTGCATAATTGGGCCAGTAAAAACGTTTTTTCACTACTGAGGACTCAGTCGAGGACCTTGCACATGCTAGGCAAGCATTCTACCACTTGAGCTATGCCCACAGCCCCTTTTGTTTTTAAGACAGGGTCTTGCTACTTTTGCCTGGGTTGGCTTGGAACTCAATCTTACTGCCTCCACCTCCTGAGTAGCTGGGATTATGGGTATGTAGCACATTTTTTTTCCTTTTCAGACAGGGTCTTGCGATATAATAAAGGCTGAATTCAAACTCATAATCTTCCTGTCTCAGCCTCCCAAGTGCCGGGATTACAAGGCGTGAGCCACCATTCCCAACCTTAAAAGACTTGTACAGTGTTACAAAGTCTAGCATACAGCAAGTGTTCAAGTGGCATCACTATTATCACTACAAGAAAATGTGTATAACAGGAGTAAAAAGAATGATCACCTTATGTCTTTGATAGTTGCTCGCTTCAGGGGGTCAACCTGCAGCATATGCATCAGAAGAGTGGCAACAGAACGATTGAGGTATTCTGGGATATAAAACACGCCCCCTCGGATCTTCTTAAACAGTGTAGGTACGTGCTCATCGTCAAACGGGAGGGTGCCACAAAGAAGAGCGTACAGGATAACCCCACAGCTCCAGATATCTACTTCGGGGCCTGCGTACAATCTAAAAGAGATGACACAAACTGAAATGCAAGTATCACTCTTTCTAATTTTTACATACCCTGCTTTTCTATATATGTAGGACAGACTCAGTGTAAGATGATTTTCAAGGCCTTTAAATAAAGTAACTGACTTCTTGCAACACTCACTGGTTATTCTTGATATAGAATAATTAATCTAACCAATTAGTATAGAGTTCTGCCAGGAGAATGTGGTATTTGTGTTTGTCTCAAGCTCACTTCATTGTAAGCTGCCAAGTAGAAATTATATGACTTTCTGTGGTTGATTTTTGAAGGAAACATCAAAAAAGATAACCACAAATTTGAAAACAACAATAGTACAGTGTATAAGCTGCTCATCTTCCTGCAGAACTGTTACCAGAAAGAAAATGTGTGCATAACATTATCTTTACCCGTACACACTTGTTTGAAACAATGAGACATTAAAGTACCTAACAGCAGCTATGCAGACAGTATTTACCCTGTACTGCAATATCTGGACTACCAGCTACCCTCATTCTAACCACTTACTAGCTCACAGGCTAAGATTAGCTTTGCTCCTGATAACCTATGTCTGCAGTAGACTCTTTCTCATCTTATATTTTCTCTCACTTTTCTACAACATTTAGAATTCCCCTAATAGCATATTACCAGATGTAAACCCGGTTCTGAGGTGACAAATTAAATTTCTAAAATTCCAATGAAAAGAATATAACCTGTCTCTATAAAAATTGGTACCCCTGGCCAGGCATGGTGGATCACACCCATAATCCCAGCTAATCAGGTGGTGGTGATAAGGAGGATCACAGTTCAAGGCCAGTCTGGGCAAAAAATTAGCAAGACTCAACAAACAAGCTGGATGTGGTGGTGTACGCGTACAGTACCAGCTATGTGGGAGGCACGGGCAGGAAGATCACAGTCCAGGCTGGTTCAAAGAAAAAGCATAAGACTCTACCTGACAAATAACTAAAGCAAATAAAGGCAGGGGGCACAGCTGAGGTGATAGAGTGCCCACCTGGCAAGTGTGACGCCCTGAGTTCACATTCAGTACACCAAAAAAAAATGCTGTCCTTCATTTACATCATCTGCTATGTTCCCTCAAACTCCTGGCAATAGACTAAATGTTTATGTCCTCCAAAAATGCATATCTTGAAATCCTAACCCCCAACCCACAGAGATCCCTTTTTCCTTCCAATGTGTGAGCTTCATTGAGAAGTCAGTAGACTATGAGGAACAAAATCTTCCAGTGTCTTGATCTTGGACTTCCAGTTTAGAACTGCATGGAGTATGTTTCTGAGTTTCTGAGCCACTCTGTGTACGCCAGCACTCTGTTAAGCAGCCCAGATGGACTAGGACACTTCCAATCTACTACCCCTAGTACCTCTCACTATTCTCTCAGAGCATTCTGTTAACTTTTCAATCAGACACTGGCGAAGGGAGAAAGACATGACTTCACCTGTGACGTGCACAAGCTTTTTGTACTGCACCAGTGAACAGACTACATGAGGAACAGACTCCACTCGGGCACTGTAGATTTCTGTTTGTTTTGGTTTTGTGTGTGTGTTAGGAATTAAACCCCGGGCCTCGTGCATGCTAGACAAACACTCTACCACTAAACCATGTCCCTAGTCCTACTTTAATTTCATGAAACAACAACATTATCTTCTCAAATTTCATTCTTCGAAAGGTAAAATATAAAATAATACTCCATACTTCATACCGTGTAAAATATTAAAAGATCATGTCTGATAAATAATGACATTAGGTTCAATTTATCACAAGCTTACTCTTCTACCTACCCATCTCTAAAACAAAAGACAGGTGTTACATCAAGATCTACTCCAGTCATTTTATAATGGAAGAAACTTCATAATATATCTATACCAACATCTTCAGGAAACTTGAAAAAATGAGCACAATTATTCCCTCTACAATCAAAAAATAAATGAATGATTCTTTGTATTATGTTAAAAATATTTAACTCCAAAGAGAGTATAAGTAAAGGTTCCCAGAATGAACACAAGATGCCAGAAAGCATCTTACCTGCCTGAGATGACTTCAGGTGCAGCGTAATTGGGCGATCCACAACTGGTCCGGAGGAATTCACCGTCTGACATCATGTTGGAGAGTCCTGAAAACAAAAGCTTGATTTACATGCTGCTGGACCTTTTAGATGTAGATAAGAACATGATGAAAACTTTAGTGTCTAATGCGCCATCGATCACAGTTTAAATATTACAAAAGCAATGGAAGCTTTTGTTAGGTTGGAAAGAGATCACTGCAGAGAGCTTAAAGTATCACATACATGGGTAGAGTTAAAGTCCCTTTCTGAATAAAAATGTTGACTCACTTCATAAATCAGCTTAATCTAAATTATATTGTTTCAAAAAACAGAAGCATCAAAATATTATCTACTCTACAGCTGAAACGATAACATCGAGGCTACTACTTTTTTAAACTATGTGTTCACAAGCTGTCTTTAAATATATGTAATTAAAAACCAGACAGGTTCCCATTCATAACCAGATTATTTTCCTAAAGTCTTTTGCTTTTTTGGAAACAGAGTTTCACTATGCTATCCAGGTTGGTCTTAAACTCATGTACTCAAGTGATCCTCCCCTCTCAGCCTCCTGAGGATGTTTTTAATTTGAAAAGCTTTAATTCAACATAGTAAAAATAATCTACAGAACCAAAAATTTAGTTGGACTGTCATACCCAAAGAGTTTCATGACTTACAGAAGAAAGAGAAAGAGTGAAACTAGTCTCCTTGTTTCATTTAAATTAATGACAAGGGATAGAAAAAATTTAAATAAGAAGGCTGAACCTTGACATCTTCCCATCTCACTTTCCTAGGATCTCATGTGCTAATCTCTTCACAACCATCCCACTCTGGCATCCTTTCCCTATGTTTATCCCAGGAAGTGTCTGGAGCATAAAAGTTTCATTTTCTCTTGTTTTCTTACCCCTGACAAAACTCCCATTCTCTCATTAAGTTATCAGACACTGCTCTAAGACATGTGGACTGTCCATGGATCAATTCAGAAGGACTACAAAGCTTTTGTCAAAGCTGCATGCAATTTTTCATGCATTGTTTATGTGCATTTTATCAGATTTTCACAGGAATATGGGACTCCTGTCTTTCTACCTCCCCACCAGAAAAAGTCCAGTATCACTTCCTTAGAGGGAATGCAGAGTAACCGATTTATCACGACACAGTCCTCTATGTGGTTTCTAGATGTATCTTCACTTTTAAGTTGAACAAATCAAGCTAGTGTAGAGAATGCAACTAATCCCTTTTCCTGGTACAGGATTTACAAGGTGGACACTGAAAGTTCTTGGTTCTGTAAGAGTTGTTACTGACACTAACTCTGGCCAAGCCTAGAGTTACCTACCAAAATCAGCAATCTTGGCATTCATATGTGCATCCAACAACACGTTCTCTGGTTTTAGGTCTCGGTGAACAACCATGTGCCTGTGACAATAGTCCACTGCAGACAGAATTTGCTGGAAAAGCCGCCTGGCTTCCATCTCTTCAACCTATCACGTATAAAATAAACTGCATTAGGAATGTCTGGGACAGTTACTTAGCGAGAATTTTAGTTTTATAACCAGTCTAAATATAAGTAAGCAGGTTAATTAGAATAGGCTAATTAGAATTCTCAGCAAGTCAGATAAAACAAACCAACCCAAAACTTGTCAGAGCTCAACATATCACTCAATAGGTTTTGCTTTGCTGTGAAGAAATAATGTTTAATGTTTAATTAATATCATTAAATGTGTACAATGTCTTGGGATCATAAGTAAAACAAACATATCAAAGTGCTAAGAAAAGAAAGTAAGTGAAGCCTCACATGATTTTACAGAACAGATTTTGAAAAGATAAAAATCCTTCTGGAAATTAAGTGGAATATAGTTATCACAATGAGTAATTTGAAGTGTAGTTTTTGAAAAAAAATTTGTTAAATTTTCTGTTCATTTAGTTAGGCATTGAAGATACCTTCATGGTTGGCTATTTTCTAGTAATTTCCTCTTTTCTCACTTAGAGGCTTAGTGTACAAAATAGTATATACTCACCCGTCCATGCTTACAAATGTAGTCAAATAATTCACCTCCAGACACATATTCCATTACCATGAAAAAGTCTGTTGGAGTGCTGATCACCTGGTATCTTTTTTGTAAATGAAAAAAAAAGGTTAATAAAAAATGTTGCTTCTACCAAAATCAATCTTGTATACTATTTTTGATACAATTTTCTGTTTCAGCATTTTACAGTATTTTAAGTATTATCAAAATAATCACGGAGCCATAAACATGGAACATTACAAAAGTACTTTACTTCCTGAGGCTCACAGACTTTCAGATTTCCATTATCTACGAAATCCTTCATTCTTCAACAACTGAGTTAGGCATTAATTTTTTCACTCAAGCAAAAATTTGTTTACAGTCAATGGCAAGGAGATATCATGTTTAAATACAAACAAGAAATAATCTTGGACATGTAAAAAGATACATACAACCAGCAAAACTCAAGAAGTAGATAAATCACCCTTTCTTCAAGAATAAAATGCAAAGAAAAAAGTGAAAGGGAAAGGTACATATTAAAAGTAATCAAACAGACACACTGACCAATCACATTAGATAGACTTATTTTGACTCTGACTCAAACAAAACAACTTTAAAAACCATTTATGAAGCTGGGTGTGATGGGGTCACACCTGTAATCCCGGCAATAGGGAGGCTGAGGCAAGAGGATCATAAGTTAGAGGCCAGTCTGGGCTACACAGCAAACCTGACTCAAATAAATAAAGAACAACAACAACAAAAATCTATGAAATAATCAAGAAAGTCTGAATTTGGACCAGATGGTTGATGAGATTGTTAAGTACTTTGATATTTTAGACGTAATAATGCTACTAGCCTTATGTTATTTAAAATTTGATATTAATCAGTTCATAAACTAAAATATAAAGTTCAGAATTTGCTTCAACTAATGTAGAGAGGAGGAAATGGGGGGAAGCAGATAAAACAACACACTGGCTACTGCTGAAGCTGAATGACAGCTACATAGATGCATCACTTTAATTTCGTAGATGTTAAAAAATTTTTTCCTAATAAAAAATTAAATTGCATATGCATAAGTGCATTTTATAGGCACTCAAAGCTGGGCATATTTAAAAAACAAGAACCTTTGATTTATTTGACAAAGTATGATTTTTTCCCTGAAAACTATAACTTCAACCCCAGACACATGATTTTGCCAAACCAAATTTCAAAAGCTTTGAAAACATAGCTAATGGGCTGTGGGGAAGCTCAGTGGCAAAGCGCTTGCCTAGCATACACAAGGCTGTGGATTTGATCACCAGCGCTGTAAGAAAAAACTGCATTAAATATAATATTAATGATTTAGTTGAAGACATTCATACAAATGAATAATTTTTCTACCTTTAAAAATGTGTGGTTTTGTTTATAAAGTATTGTCTGTGGTCTAGGTGAGTATGAGCAATAGCTTGTGTACACTGAGTTCACACTTGTGGCCACTAAGGATAGCTGTGCAGTTTTTGCACGCCTTAAAAGGACTCAAGAAAAGGCACAGTGGTTGCTGATGCTTCTCTCCAGACAGCACACCCTTGACACAGGATGTGTTAGAAGTAGGGGAATTTGTCTGCTCAGATGGGTACCTTCTATTAGTATGCACAAAAAAAAATATGTGCTCCCTGTTGGGCCTGGTGACCATTAAAGAGGAGGGGAAACTTGGCCAGCAAGTTGATATGTTACATTCTATCTATATTAAGAGAGGACAAATCACGTGTAAATTAAACACTTGAAAAAAGTAAAATGTTAAAGCTGTAGCATTGAATATGATTACAAATTGAATGAGAAATTTTTTTTTCCTTGAGACAGGTTGTACTATGTAGCTCAGGCTGGCCTCAAACTCATGATCCTTTGACCTCAGCTTCCTAAGTGCTGGGGATTACAGGCATGCCCCACCACACCAGCCTGGAGAAAGTTCTAATGGTGATCTTTAGTCTTTGGGAAGAAACAAAATAAGCCAAGTGGCAAGTACTCCATTTTATGTAAAGCAAAGAAATATAACAAGAATAAAGTTGAGACTACTTCATATGAATGAAAGGTAATTTTACTTAAGGAAAATTACTCCATATTACTTAAGGAAATATTACTTACTCCATTACTTAAGGAAAATTTACTCCATAGGAAATTTGTAAAGGCCAACGTGACAGGCACCAAACTGATCAAATAAACCTACAGCTAGGGCAGGAGTGTCTGCTACCACTAATCTGATTTATTAACACTTATGAATCACTTCTGTGCTCTGTACATCCTAGATGGGGCATAAGAGAAAAGAAGTAATAAAGCTCTAATAAATAAAATTAGCTGCTGGCTCTTCAGAGTGTACCACAGGTCTTCAGTAGATCCCACTGGGTGAGTTACTTCACGAAGCCTCTGACGTCACAGCAGTCCCACGCCAAAGGCCAGTCCACAGTACTGAAGGACTTGGCGTGCTCACTGTGTGCCAGACGCCCAGCTATCAAACGGTGATCTTAACACCTACAGAGTACCTCCCTGTAATGCCCTTGGCTAAGGCCAAGAGTTGGTTCCTCTACTGGGAGAGCTTGTAGTGTAGCTGTCAAATCAGACACAAATCTGACTTGAGTAGCCTCCTAAATTAAGGTCTTCAGGGGTTTCCTGTTGCTTTGGGGCCCCTGAGTAAATCAGCCCCCTACTATCTCTGTAATTCTCAACTTTTATTCCCTCCACTTCTGTCACACTACTTTTATAATTAGTAATCACACTGCATTTCCTTCTGCACTAGTTCTTTTACACTGGCCCCTTCCACTGGCTGTGGCCTCCTTGGACTGGCTATAAGTCACCCTTGAGGTCTCAGTTTAAAGTCTGCTTCTTACACTTAAGGCCCAGGTCTGGTTCCTTTTCATGCTCACAAACACTTTCACCTTAGTTTTATAGCACAGACCTTAGTTTGTAATTACATGTTCTGTTATGATCATTTGATAAGTAAGTATGCACCTAGCAAATAACAAAAAGTAGCTATTTTAATAAATGTGCAAATTAGCACTTTTAAAAGATGTGAAGAGCTTGTAGCTAAAACCAGAATAACCTGAGAATGCAAAATTACAGCAAAACTTCAAGTAACAAAATTTCAAGGGCCAGCCGTGGTGGCTCCAATCCATACTCTCAGCTACTGAGGAGATGGAGATTGGGAAGATGACAGTTCAAAGCCAGCCTGAGTAAAAAGTTAGGGAGACACCATCTCAACAAATGAGCTGGGCATGGTGGAACACATCCATAATCTCAACTATGGGGAGCATAGATAGGAGGATTGTGGGTTTTGCCAGTCCTGGGGAAAAACACAAGACTCTATCTGAAAAATAACTAAAGCAAAAAAAAGAGTTGGGGAATGGCCCAAGTAGTACAGTGCCTGCCTAGCTAGTGCCAGGCCCTGAGTTCAAACCCCATTACCACCAAAAAATATTATTTTTCTATTAACCGGGATAGAGTGGAGACAAAGGGAAACACTTTTTTTTTTTTTTTTTTTTTTTTTTGGAAAAGAGGAGTCCTAAGAAAACAACTTTATGTCAGGTACTTAGAAAATGGCAAATTCTATAACTGTTTTACTACTGCCTTCTAATAACTACATTGAAACAACATAAGAAATTCAATCATGAACCAATCATCAATACATGTCAGAATTAGTTTCCTAATACAGCAGAAAAGGAAACTAATGTGCTTGTGACATTTTTTAGAAACAATATTTTTAGTAAGTGAAAATTTTAATTATCCAGACAAACCCTAAACTTTCCCCACCTGGCAAACTTACATGCCTTTTAGGCAATACGCTTTTAAAATCGTATTTAAAACTCAGGGGAAAAAGAAATCCTAAAGTTGACCAAAAATCAACACTCATGAGTACAGCTTCTTGGTGGTCACATCTATCTATTTTTTGGTATTTTTAAGATACTATTTACAAAGTTATATATAGAGAGAATAGATTTTTCTTTAATTAGAATTTCATAATACAGAAATGTAGTAATCATTCTCCTTGCCTCATGATGCTCATCTTCATTGGCCCATGAATGGTCTTTTCTTTTGTTAATTACTACATTTAATAACATATTAATAAGCACCCATGAACCCAGTCATCCAGGTAAAAAGCAGGGCCACGGTGACATCTTCCATCTAACCACACAGTAGTTGTACTCACCCTCTGTGCCACCTTGCCCAAGACAGCTCGGCTGAAGCCCTGCCCACCCTTCCCGTGTTTTCTATTTTACATTTATTTCTACAAATATGTGTGTCCCCTCTCTCCTCATATGGCCATGAACAATTCACATTTGTATATATATATTTTTTGTTTTGTTTAAAATTGGTAATATTTGAGGATTTATTTATTGAGATGTACCACAGTAATGTTTAAGGACTTACTTTATTGAGACTCCTTCACAATGTTGTTGACTATAGTTATCTGATTACTACATAATATTTCATTGTATTTATTCCCTACTCTTCTGTTAACAAATAACCTATTCACCTACTCTACCACAGAGTATTTAGGTTCTTTTTATGATTCTGCTATTATTTGCTGCTGTGAACACTCCTGTATATGGCAAGATTTTCCCTTTGCTATACATTGAGTGGAATTGCTAAGTTATGGTGGATGTGAATGTTCAATTTTGGGATATAATGCCAACTACTTTCCAAAGAGAGTTTAGCTATTCCAACATCTTTAGAAAGCTGGTAGAATCAAATAATTTCCAACACTTGCAAAACATCAGACACATATCTTCTTATAAAATGCTTACTTCTGTCTTTTGCCCATTTTATTGGGTTTATGGTGCTTTTTCATTTATGTATAGACATACAGAATAAATCAATATTTCTATAGCAGTCTAGCATATATGACAAATATGTCCTGGTTACTAATTTTATAAAGTATATTTTTTGACTATCAAGTCACAATGAACTTGCCCTTTATTTTCTCTATAAGTAAATCTGCAATGTCCCTAAAGTGCAACCTCTTAGGATGTATGTGTGTGTACATGTATGTGTGTATACATGTACGTGTGCATATGTACACACGTTTACGCACAGTACGCAAGATCATTAGCGATTTCTGCATAAAATCATGAAAGTTATCAAATATTTACTCTGAAGGCTTTATTTACACAGTAAGACGGTCTCAAAAACATTAAAAAATAGGAAAATAAGCCAAAAAAAAACCCTTCTTCCTCAAAAACCCCACTGTTGACTAAAAGTGTGGCTCAAGCAGTAGAGCACCTGCTTTTGTAAGCATGAAGCTGAATTCAAACCCCAATTCCACCAAAAAACAAAAAATAACCACCCCCCCCAACATACACACACACACACACACACACACACACACACACATACACACTCTCTCACAATCCCTGCAGCACAGGCCATTGCAGAGCACAGACAATGCCTTTCCATGATACGGTCACTAATCAATCTCCTTATTCCTACCTAATGACTTTTTCCCTACTGCTGCTATTGTGATCATTCTGGGTATAAATGATATCCACAGATCTAATACATGGCCTCAACTAGAAATGTTCCTCATTTCTAGTTATCATTCCTTCCACCACACACAGCCAATGCCTCCATGGTCATAAGACTAACTCCTCCAGTTATGCACTGAACTCCATCCCCACACCTTGTAAAGAATTCAGCTCCTGAAATCAGCACCCCTTTTTCTTGCTTGAACCTCTTCCTCCTCTTCACTGAATCACTCATTTGGCATACAAATATTCTATACCTTCTCTCATCTTAATAAGCAAATCATTTTAAATTCTACATTCCCTTCAAGTTGCCACTCCTACTTTTTCCTCTTGGCTACAGTTGCTGCTTCTGCTTCTTCATCTCATGTTCTGTCTTAAACCCTTCATATCAGGATTTTACCCTCACTATTCCAATAAATGAGTTCTTTTTTTAAATGCCAGAAGCCTCTACCTTTGCCAAATCTCATAGTCAATTCCCAGGTCTCATCAAACTGAAGAGTCAGCAGTAAGAAGGAACAGTTAATAATCTCTTCCTTGAACTATTTCCCTTGCTTTGGCAGTAGGACACAAGTTTCTCCCGGTTTTTCTCCAGCATCACTGGCTGCTCATTTTCATTCTCCTTTGCTCGTTCCTCCTTATGCCTAGACACGTCAACATCACAGTGTCCTAGAGCTCAGTCCTTGGACGTCTTCATCTATACTCACATTCTTGGTGAGCTCTATGCAGTTTGGGGTATACTACCTATGTACCTCTCCTTCAAACTATTCAGATACGCAATAGCCTACATACATCATTACTGGAATGCCAAGTAAGCATCTTAACATCATAAAACCAAAATCAAATGTTTGATTTCACCCCAGCATCCCACCTCAAACCTATTCCTCCTACAACCTTTTCCATTTGGCTACTGTCGTTTTATTTGCCTAGGCCACATACCTTGGACTCATTCTTGAATTCTCTCTTCTTACAATCACATTTTATCTGCCAGAGAATGCTGTTGACTCAGTGTTGAAATATGCACAGAATATGCTTACTTCTCAATGCCAGGCCAGCATCGCCTTTCACCCAGATTGCTGCAACTGAAATCTACCTTCTTTCCTTTTTCAGCACTTGCCCAGCTATATCTAATGTAAGTCAGCTCACATCTCACTTCTGACTAAAATCTTCCAATGATTTCTCAGCTTTCTCAAGAGTAAAAGCCAAACCCCTTACAATGTTGGAATTATCCCACATAATCTTGAGGCAGGCTAGAAGTAGGAAAAGTCTGGGGTTTCATGTAGGTTGCCTGGATGCTATCCCTCACCTGGCTGGGAACTGCACACACCCCTCCCCACTCCTTCATTATTGGGTGGGAGTCTCCTGAGCCTGCCCTCCCCATGGGTTAGTGTAGATTTTAAAAGCACCAAAAAGGAAAAGCACGCTCTCTCTGCCTGCGCTCCACCATGCTCCTTTTGTATTTCCTTTCTTAACTTTTAAAAAACCCTATTTACACCCACGCATTCTGCGTGGATTCTTCCACGCAGAACACAAGGACCAAAGTCTTCTGAAAACACTGTTTTGCTGTCAAAACAAAACTGTGCACCAGCCTCACTAGACTGCTCCAAACACCAAATTCTTTGCACTCATTCCTTTGTTCTTGCTTACCTTTGTAGAACCATCAGAACTTTATTCAATGCCACCTCTTTATGGGTGCTACAAGTTAATTATTGAACATTTACTATTGGGCTAGGTGCTGGAGACAGGAGGACACTGCATGAAATCTCCATTTAGATGTCTAACGGTATTCCCCACCTAATTTGGTCAAAACAGTATCCTTAAGGTTTGACAGAACACCATTACACTTCTCTTCCATTCTTCCTATCTCAAAAAGGGGAGCCACTATCATCTCCTGGCTGCTCAAGACAAAAATATAGACTCCTCACTTCCCTTCTTTTCCAACCTTTGCAATCTATCAATAATTTATTAGTTCTGCCTCCCAAATATAAAATGAGTGCATTGATGTCTCTCCATCTTGAACAGAGCTTCAAACAGAACTATCCTCTGTGAGAGAAATGTTTTATATCTGTTCTGCCCAACACAGTAGTTTCCAACTGTATGTGGCTGTCATGTACTCACAATGTGGCTAGTGTGACTAGAAATTAAACTGTTAATTTTAATTAATTTAAATTGAAATAATCATACAAGACTAGTGGCTACTGTATTAGCACAAATCTAGACTATCATTTTGATTAAAGCTGCCATAATACCTCAGCTAGATGACAGAAATAGCTTCTTAGTCTCTCAGTTTCCACTTCTTCCTCCACAATCACTCTATACTAAAGCCGTATGTCATTCCTCCAACACTCCAAAAGTGTCCCTCTAAACCAAGATCCAGATCTCTTATCAAGTCCTACGATATGTGTCCCCATCTACTCTTTGACCTCATGAACCACTTCTGTTCTGACTCCACTTCAGACATTATAGCAATCTTCCTTTCCCTAGCACATCAGAAGTTTGTTTCACACCTTCGAGGTTGCTCTTCTCCTTGCTTTGAAAACACTTTGATCTCCAAATGGCTAGATCATTACCATCCATCATTCTTAGCTCAAACTTTACCTTCTCCACAACTTAAATACTTCCTCCTTTCTAATCACACTCCATGATAACACCAGGCTTCATTCTTCTCACAGCACGTATCATTGCCTAAAATAATCTTGCTGATTTGTTTAATGTCTATCTCTCCCCCTAGGATACAAATGCCACTAAAGAGATCTTGTTGGTTTTCACCATTGCATCCCCAATGCACAAAACAGTACCCATCTGATTGTAGGTGCTCAATAAAATTTGTTGAATAAGTGAGAAAAAGTATAAGAAGGTAGTTCCTGCTCTGAAGGAATTAAATCATGTGTGATATATCAGTAAGAAAATGTGCAATTACAGCAATGTTGAATTACTGTTAAGAGTTTGGAGAAGGTGAATGTTGGGAGCTCTAGGAGCAAAGAAGATGGAGACTAACCCAGACTTAGGGGGCAGGGTAGGCTTTCTCCATGTATTTGCAATTAAAAGCTGAGATCAAAAAGACATACAGAATTTCCAGTCAAGGGAGAGGCAGATGTGGGTAAAGCTTTCCAAGTGGAGGTAACAATTGAAATACAAAATCCAAGAGAAGATAGTAACCTCACAGAACACAGTATAATAGAGAGAATCAAAGAATACTTAGGAAAAAGTATTCCTAGTGACTGAGGAACTTAATGATTAAGTATATGTAAGGGATGAGGGAAAAGGAGTAATTAAACATTATGCTTAATTAAAGATTACCCCTAAGTTTTGGGCTTGCAAAGCTGCATGAATGGTATTTTCATCCAAGAAAGGGAGGAAAGAGAGAGAAGGGGGAGGGGAGAAAAAGGAAAACAGGAGGAAGAGTAAATTTGAAAGAAAAAGAAAAATTAATTCAGTTTCAGGTTTCAGGAGATTGATTTCTGGATGGAAAAAATCCCACAATTCAATAAATGTATGTGGAATTCAGGCAAAATAAAAGGGCTAGAAATACAGATTTATAAATACTTAGCACTAAGAATATAAATGATGCCACAGTAGTAAGGATGACCCCTCAAAAGGGTTCACTAAGAAGCTTATACTAGGTCAGTACACTGAAATACAGTATTTAATGTCCAGGAAGACAAAGAGGGGCCCCTAAGAGAAAGTTCTAGAGGCAAAAATGCAAAAAGAAAATATGGTAGAGGTACCTTCTATACATGTATGAATATGGAACATTGAAGTCTGTCAAAGTCATTTAACAAGGAGAGTGGGGGAAGAGGGAGAATGTTGGAGTAGATAAACCAAACTGGGGTATAATATATGTTTATATGAAAACAACAAAATCCCCTCTATATATCTCACATAATAATAAAAATGTCCTAAAGCAAAAAAAGACAATGAAAAACAGAAGAGTGTATCATGGGAAATCTAGGGACTACAATATTCAAGGTAGTGGTGAACAGTGTTAAAAAGCTGTCTGTAGGTTTAATAAGATAGACTCAAACAAGCAGTTGGGTAAAAACATGTCTTCTAAACCGGTAAGTATTCATCTTAACAATTAAAATTTCCCTGAGAACTATGAAGGAAAGAAAAACAAAAAAATCAGTTCAAATTCTGGTTCATGGGAAAGAATGCATTTTCCTTTAAATCCCATTTGTTTCACTTAATTTTTTACCATTGGGTCTTAGACTGGTAATATACATACTTTCTTTTTTCAATTTGAGTTAACAGAGAAATCATTCAGTAAATACCTATCACTCTTGGTATTTAGTATTCAAACCTTCTGGCTAATTCTTGAGGCAAATTTTGCAATAAGGAAACGATTCTTGGCTGTGAGTCAAGACTGCACAAAACAAGCAAAACCACTCTTAAAGATCAGGTCTCTCTGTGTGTGTTTAAATCACTAACACAGTTATAGGCTATGTCAATAAACTTGCTCAGTAGCAAGAATACATGAGTGCCATTCTCTTTTTAAATACAAATTCACAGTTAAAGAGGCAATGTGGATAAAGCTCAAGACTGACAGCCAGAAACTTGAAACACTGGTCGTTTCTGTCAATGACTGTCTGACCAACTCTGAGAATATTCTATAACTCGTTCAGAAAATAACATAGTAAGCAATTTAATGATTCTAAATTAGAATTAGATAATGAAACAAAAGAAATAATTACAGGAATGGAGATAGGAATACACAAATATTATGCCAAAAGTAAAGTTTTAAAACCCCATGATGATTGTAACTGCTTATTGACAAAGTGTAGTCTATGTTTTTCAAGAATAGAACAAGATCCAGGACACATAACCCAAAGGGGGTCTTTCAGGGTTAGCATTTCACAGTGATGAGGTCAAGGCAAAAGGCATATCCAGACATATCTTTTCTTTCCATTCTCACTCCAGTATATGATACCTTTAGGCTGGGCATTTCAGCTCTCTCCTCTCATAGGAAGGGCCACTCAGTAAAGAAGAGCAAAGGGATTTAGCGTAGAAGTCACTTAGTAACTAGAATAAAGTCCTTATGAACATGGAGTCAAGTCAAATGCGAGCTGTTTCACTTAACTGGAAACCACTTTGTATTGTGAAAAAGGATGAGAATTAGCTCATAGGTTGCCTATTCCTGCTTTGGAGCCAGTGTTCATCACATACTAGGCATTCTGCCAAAATCAACACATTTTATCCTCAAATAACACTATGAGGCATCCCATCTTAAGTTAAGGAAACAAAAGGATAAGAGAGGTGAGTCACAAAGCTCATAGGTCATATTTTATAATAATTTTTAAAAAGAACTTTACATACAAATTCTGAGATAATGTAGCATATAGGTCCTAGATAATAACCTTATATTCAAGTACTGCCACGCAACTTCAGTGGCCTCATTTTTTATGTTTATGATGGTGTGAATTTCACATGACATGTGACGATCACATGATATTGAACCTTTCTATAAGAAGATGTTTCACAGTAGTGGTATGAGAACTGAGTCCTCACAGGCCACTCAATGGCACTCCAAGCGAAAGAAAACCAGCCAGCTCTGAACAGTTAATGGCACATTTGTGCTTTTGGTTACATGGCACTGGGTGGGCCCTAACCTTGAGCATACTAATTTGTAATAGTTCATTAACAGTAAGTAGGGTAGTAAAGACCACAATGGATGTTCCAATGCCAGTAATAATGGCATCTGCCATCATTTAAGGGCTTCAAGATAATGCTATATTTGTTTCTATTGCTACTACACTTAAACTTAGTGGCTTAAAAACCATAAATGTATTACATTACAGTTCTGTAGGTTAGAAGCCTGACACATGTCTCAGTGGCAAAATTAAAGGTGTTGGCATGACTGGGTTGCCTTCTGGAGGCTGTAGTAGAAGAATCTATTTCTCTTTATTTCCCACCTTTCAGATGGCACCTGCATTCCTTCATGCATGGCCTCCTTCTTCTGTCTTTAAAGCCAGTAACAGATAGTTGAGTCCTCTCCCACCTGTCACTCTGACATTGTTTCCATTGTCAAATCTCTCTCTCTGATTCACTCCTTCTACTCTTCTACGTTTAAGTCTCATGGTGTTTATATAGGCCAACTCAAGTAAGCCAGCATAGTGTCCCTATTTTAATATCAGCTGATTGGCAACCTTAACTTCTCTATGCCAGGTAGCCTAACATATCTGCAGGACATGACTTTGGCCGGGGGGGTGGGGGGGACATTGTTCTATCAATAGCTACGTGCTAGCTACTTCATCAGATAAAAAATGAAACACCACAGGGCTATCAAGTTATTGCTCACTAATACTGACATTCAAAGACTGATCACTGACAAAGTTTAGATTAAATATAATTTCTGATTTTAATGAGCTAGCAAAGACTCAAAGATATTAATGTTTTTATATAAGTATACTTAAATAAACACATTTTCTCTGCAACAATATTATTTGATTAAAATACAAATATATTGGATCTTTTCCTATTATTTCCACTATTAAGTCCACTAACAATAATTTGGCTTTGATAAAACACCATATGGAGTTTATACCTAGTTCTTTGTTTCTACACATTTGAGTAATGTTAAAAATAATTGAGTCAAAAGCAGGAATTTACAAGGGATTTATTTAACTGTCAGTTTTGAGAAAGACTCAAGTGTAGAGTAGAGATTTAGATAGCATGGCATTTGCTGTCAGATCTGGACTCAGCTGTCAGCTCTGCAACTTGCTAGCTATAAGACCACAGACAAGCTGCTTATAATTGTTAGGTATTCAGTCCCCTCATCTAGAAAAGAATAAGCCTACCTTATAAACTGATAAGGAGGATAATAAGAAATTATATATGTAAAATGCTCAGCACGGTTCCTGGCCACCATCAAGTTCTCATAAAGTAAAACTATCATTTATTTTATAAAACTATACCCAAGATTCAAAACAAAAAAAAGAAAAGGTAAATTTCAGTGTCTAGAATGTTACATTTTCTCATTAAACTGCAAGTTCAAACAATTTAAAAGAATAATACCAGATATTTACTATCTAAATTTTCTATGGATCTGATCAGTTTTAAATTATCTTTCTCTTTTTTTTTTGGGCAGCACTGGGGTTTTAAATTCAGGGCCTCAGGTTTGCTAGGCAAGGCGCTCTACCACTTGAGCCACTCTGCCAGCTTAAAATATCTTTCAATTTAATTAACTCATTTATTGCTCTTAATATTTAGTTATCTTTTATGTCTGTAACTAATTTAAAAAAATTGGCCTTCCTAAAAGCTTTACATTTTAGTAATTACAGTACTATTTCTAGCTCTACAAGTAATATAGTATGGTGGATTATCTTTAGCTGTTACTTTCTACCTTTCTAAAAAAAAAATACCCTGGGATACATTAATGGAATATGACTAGAAAAAAGTAATAATAACAGACCATCCTAGGAATATTGAATGCCTGAGTGACATTTAAAATGAACACTAAGAGTCAGCTCCGAAGGCTGCATTCATCCGTTCAAAACAGTACGACTTTGAAATAATGACTTTCATTCTAAACCAAGAATGAATATGCAAAAAAGGATTGATGGAAGTGAAATGAATTAACACTGATATGAAAAAAAAAGATATTTTTGTAAGATTAACTCAAAATACATATTGGTACAATTATTTTACAATATTTCCAGACAGTTCTCTCTTTTACATTATCAGGCATAGAAATACTTACAGTTTAATAATATGAGGATGACGAAAGAGTTTTAGGTTTTGAATTTCTCGTTTTATTTTCCCAACAACATCTAAACTGCGAATCTTCTGTCTGTTTAAGATTTTAACTGCTACTTTGTGGCCTGTCAATTGATGTTCTCCAACTAAAGAAAAGAAAGAGAAAAATACTGCTGTCATATCAACGTAATCATTTCCTTCTGCTTCCTTCCACTATGCCCTGGATTCCTTCACTCATTCGTGCCACTTTTATACCACCTGCTGTGCACTTCCCCCCCCCCCCACACCGCTACAGTCTGCACTCCT
The DNA here is from genome assembly GCF_047511655.1 of Castor canadensis. Taxonomy (NCBI): domain Eukaryota; kingdom Metazoa; phylum Chordata; class Mammalia; order Rodentia; family Castoridae; genus Castor; species Castor canadensis. Next base: position 117,640,311 of record NC_133392.1, read on the forward strand.
GGAGCCAGAAGCTGCCTAATCAGCTCGGTATCCTCAGTGTCAAACAGAAATGTTTCCTAAATATCTGTGAAGAGGAATACTGAATTCTACATTCTTACCTAAAAGTACGGTTAACTTCACATCTTTACAAAGAATACAATTCACAATATTTTTCTTTATTTCTTCTCATCTGTTTAATGTCACTGTATTACAGAAGAATAATTACTGTAACAAATTTAAAACTTACAGTTAAGTTTCATTACTATTTCATCGAAAAAACCCACATGTGCCCTGCTTTTTCTGTAAAGCCAACCTGCCTTCCCACTTGACAGTCTCTATCTTTATTTCCTCAAACCCTCATGTATTTTTTTTTTACCATTTTTACCCTATTATAAACATTTGCACTTGTGACAAATCATATAACCTGAACTATTGGCTTATACCTTCCTTAAATAAGACATTAGTACTCATCTGAATCTCCCAGGAAATAGGTGAGCAGTGTTTTGTACATTAAGATGCTAAATAAATTCTATATACTCTATTAAATGAAGCAGTCTCCCCTTTTTCATATAACACATTCATTTTACCGACCCTAATAACGATATCCCTGAATAGTGTTTGGATGACAAAAATCCCTCTATTAGAGAACAAACATGTCTGCCACCTCTCCAATTTCCCTTAGCTCCATGCTAAGTCTTCACTTATCCTCCCAACTGTCTACCGTGATTCCTTTCAGCAAATTTCCTTTACCTCTTTGGGAGACTGGGGGGAAATGATTTCTTTTCTTTTTTTTTTTTTTTTTTTTTGGCAGTACTGGGGTTTTGAACTCAGGATTTTTATCTACCCCTCCTTCCTCCTGCTCAAGGCATCTCAATCTGTTCCCTTGAACAGTTCCTTCTACACTTTCCTTATATTTGGTCTTTTTCTTCCCTAATACCCCTTTCTCCTCAGCCTATTGACACTGCTTCCCCCTGCAAGAAAGCTTACATTTATCTTGTTCCCTTGTTTAGTTTCCACCATTTTGTCTCATCAAAATTGTCTCAAAACCATAGTCTACATTTATTGTCTTCTTTTCCTACCTTATCACCATCCCCAAATTCACTACCATCTGGCTATTGCCTCCATCCCCCCACTAAAACTAAAGTAGTTATCAAGCCATGGGTCCTTTTCCCTTCTCAGATTACTGTAATCGCCAATGCACCATACACCATAGATTACCCTGTGTAGGGGTGCCACCTCTCTCTTGCTTCTCCTACTAACTCCTCAATGGTGTTCTAACCTAGACCCACAGTGGCTAATCAAGTCATCTTGCTCATCTGTCTAGGTTTAATTACCAGCCATACGCCAAAAACTCTCTGTTCCCTCCTTCAAATTCATATAATGTCAAGATTAAACCACCTCAAATTCAGCATACTCAAAATTAAATTCAGCCACCTCTTTACCTAAAAAACCTGTGTTCTCTATTTCTCTAGATGCACACAGCCTATATGCTAGAAATGAAGAAGCCAGCTGACATCATCTCCTAAACATTTCTTGAAGCCAGGTTTTAATCTATTATGACAAAATATTAGTAACAATGACAGAAATGATGAGTGATATGCATTATTATGCACAAGCATTATTCTAAGAACTAGCCAACTTGCTCAACCCTACAACTCTCTGAAATATTACTAATCTTCCCATGTTCAGATGAGAAACCTGAGGCACCAAAAAGTTCAAAAACTCATCCAAGGCATGCTTAAGTGGTGGCATCACATGTACCCAAAGCTGTCTGGCTTCAGAACCTATGTGTTCAACACAACAATGCCCCAGTCAGAGTAACACAAATATGAAAAGGACTAACATAAGAACAAAGTTTCCTGTCACAGGAGATTATTTTTATCTAAATAACTTTCTCAAACAGTAAATTATCTCAAACACTTTAATGAAGCTTGAAAGTTACTTTCCCAGCATATGAAACAAATTGGCAGAAATCAAATTCGAGCTGCCCAATTTACCAACATTCCAAAATGCTTCCAGTACTCCAGATAAACATTGATTTCAGAGAACTGCTATTCAATGAAAATAACCTGAATGGTTGTTTGATGCCTGAATGTTTTATTATGCACCTTTGGGAATTTGATAATACCCAAACACTTGCCAGGATGGCATAACAAGTATGCCTCTCTCTTCAAATCCCATAAGTCCTCAAGGATGGTAACCAGCACAGGCCATCCCCTTATCAGTGCAATAGGGAAGAATAATTCAATTCCTCCTTCCCACTGGATAATAAAAATTATTGTTTACTGAAAACACTCATGATCAAACACTCCAGATCAAAATACTGAAAACACTCCAGATCAAAGAAATAAGACCAAGGGATTCTGTCATGATTAATCTTGACCATCAACCTGACTGGATTAAGAAAGGCCTAGGAAATGAGTAAAGTACACTTCTGGGTATGTCTGTAATATCATTTCCAGAGATCATTAATCATGAGGACTTAGACCTCATCAATGGATTAGTCCACTGATATATTGATAATATGGTCATATTACTGGGAGAAAGTAAAATAGAGGACATGGGGCCTTTGGAGGAAGTAGGTCACTGGGGGTTGTCCTTGGACTGTATCTTTCTCTAGCCTCTCTCTGTTTTACCTTTCTCTTCTTCATGACTGACATGATGTGAACTCAGCTTAGTCACACCCTACCTGCCAAGATGGACTGACACCTCAGAAACTGTGAGCCAAAATAAATAATTCCTCCTTTCACATTGTTCTGAGGTATTTGGTCACAGTGAAGAAAAAGTAACTAATAGCCAAGCAGATGAGTCTTTTTGTTTTTTAACATCATATAGTTAATCTGCAAAGCAAATAAAATGGGTCAATTCACTCAGAGAAATAGAGTGATAAAGTAGCACTTTGTCTATGATATCTGTGGAAATGACTGACTTGCTTCTCTTTATATATGAAGCAAATTTTCTCGATGAAGCACCTTCCCTGGAAATGGTTAGGCATGTTAATAAGCTAATCAGATGTCCAAGGTCAAAAGAGTCAAATGCATTGAGAGCAACCCACCTTTTTGCTAAATTATACTAGCCTCTTTTGCCTAATAATTCCTTAATGTTAGTTCTTACTTAACCATAATTAATTACATCCAAATAATTTGTATAATCACTTTCCACCTGAAAGTCAAATTGTATTCCTAAAAATCTTTTTAAAAATACAGATTTAAGATAAAAAGGTCATATATTAATAAAAACTTTTTTTAAAAAAAGATAAAAAATGTCTTGTGTGTATGTTATAGCCATAAACTTTCCTTTATGTAAATCAAAAGAAATTGGAAGAAAAGGCTTGCAGTAGTCATTCACTTATTCAATCTAAAAGCACTTCCTAAGTATCTTCTATATGCAAGGACTTGATGATCATAGACAAATGAAGAGAGATTTGTCATAGACGTCCAAGTATCAATGGGGAAAACTTGCACCAATAAAATGACTGAACTAAGTTTTCTATGCTATTTAATCTGGCTGAAGGATATCAGAGATACTTTATTCATAAAGATGAGGAAGAACATTATAAAAACACTGAGAATGGAAAATCTGGCAGTAATTTATCATGTATATAAGTAAATACCCAGATCCATACCTATTTTGTCAGGCACAGTAGGAAGCACTCACCCTCTCAACAACTATTTAATGAATGCCTAGTATTGTAAAGTGTTGTACTAACTACACTTATGTTACTGTTGGGATATAAGTGGAAGACAAAGACAACTGCTAGTTGTCCCTCAAAATCATTCTCAAACATGACTCCCAAATTACACCTGAGCACATGGCTACCCAAAGAACAGACGGCAATGAAGTATCCCTTATAATTAAATGTGCCATATGAGTATATGCTGGTCAGTGAGTGTTAGCATAAACGTTCCTAGCAGCTTCTTCTTCATGTCTTTCTCCATTCTAAAGCCTGGATGGAGAAAGCCACCAGAGATGCTGTTCTGAACCCTGAGGCCAAAAGTTAAGCAGCCAGCCAGGAGCCACAGAAGAAAGAAAGTCACTGGACATGACAACAGTCAGAACTCCCTACTCAGAATTTTATAGCAGAAAAAAGTACTCCCATCTGTGTAAGTGCTCTTATTGTGAAGTCTGTTTTCAATGACAGTTTAATCTAAATAACACACTACTGGAATAAAATGCACTTTAAGCCAGGTGTCAGTGACTCATGACTATAGTCCTAGCTACTTGGCAGGCTGAGATCCAGACAATCATGGTTCAAGGCCAGCCCGAGCAAATAGTTGGTGAGAACCCATCTCCAAAATGGACCCCAAAGCAAAATGGGCTAGAGGTTGTGGCTCAAGTGGTAGAGTGCCTGCCTTGTAAGCACAGAGCTCTGAGTTTAAACCCCAGTCCCACCAAAAAAAAAAAAAAAAGAGAAAGAAAAAAAGCAACTTACTTCAAATTTCCAAATTTGCTGACAACCACACATAAGTTGATGGAAATAAATTATAATATATAGTCCAATAACTTCTTGGATTAAAGAATTAAAGAGCTCTACAAAATTATCATCCATTCGTGATCCCTTTCAGTTTTCCTAAATTCTAGCCAAAACACACAAAATACTCTAATTCTATAGAACTGGTGTGGAGGGGGGGAGGATCCACACACTCAAACTGTGCCTTTTATAATTTCACATTTGATAAGGTGAAGAGCTGTACACAGAAGAAGAAATGGAGCCTATGTATAGTATTCTAGAAAACACAACTGGAAATAACTGAAGGAAGTTCTTTCAACTAATAGTTACCTATTCTAAGAAGCCTCTCCTCTTTCCTCAACTCCTTATTCACCACTCTGGCTGATACTGAAAATTCTTTTTTTAGGTTACTACTATTCTTGAATATACTTTTTCACAGGACACATATATAACACTAATACTTGATTCTAAGTTGATCTCTCAACATCAGATGAGAGGATATCTGAGGTTAAGTTCCTTCTGGTCTTTGTCCACAGTCAGCGATGGAGCTGCTGGTAATAGTAAGCCAGGAAAATGAGGGACAGAATGGCTATACACTTGCTCACAATCGCTCAGCTAGTAGTGGTAGGGGTGGGAGGTGAGACCTAAGGCCCGGCAGCACATCCTTAGAATCAGCCTTTTAACTGCATGGCCCAGGATTCAATAGGAAGCTTGGCCACTTGTCAGGATTACCATAAGACAAATTCCTTGCAGAAAATCATAGAACATCTGACACAGATGGTCCCTTAGAATATGAGGATCTAGAGATGAATAAAAATTAAGAATTAACCATATTAGGTAATTATAAACAAGTGCAAATCTAACTACAATACTAAAGGTACAACTTTAAAACTGTTGTTAAATGTATATATCATATAGCTGAGTGTGTTTTCCTGTACCAAGTAGCAGGTTGGACTAGATTAGGCCTAATTTCCCTTCCAGTTTTCGATCTTGCTAATTATTTCCCCAAGGGTCATTCCACACTGACAGGTATAAATCCTTTAAGCCACTCCCATGTCTTGATGATTTTAGTTGCAATTTCTGAATGTTTTTCTAGCTCTCACATATTTTTCGTAATGCACAAAGTACAGAATGTTTACACAGCTATATTGTCAGGTATATATACACTGTTTTGTGTAAAGATTATAATTTTTTTAAATTTCAAATCTTATTCCCAGATGAAATCCAATATCTTTTATTCCAAGCACATGCCCTATAATTTCATGAAGCATAGTTTGAAACACTTCTATAACTGTACATTATTCCATATTAATTCACATCAAATACTTCTTCATTCAATTTTAATTTATAATTTAAAATATTATATCTAACAAACAAGGAAAGGAATGATTAAAAATAAATCGTTATTTAGGACTCAATTATAATTAATTTATCTGCTAGGTTCAAACAAAGCAAAAAATTGCCAAAATGCCTTTCTGCTGTAAAGGGTACAAAAATGTTACATAGTAATTTGAACTATGTTAAGAGAAGGAAAACTTCAATCCACAAAAAGAATCTATTTAATTTCATATTGCTCCACTGGACCAGTCACTGCACGGAGTCTTTCCTACATCTCTACAGTCTCTAACCTGTGTACCAAATAAACAAACAAAAAACATTAAACTACTTTTTTTTGACACCTGAAGATTTTTCTCATTGGAGCCATGTCACCCATCAGGCTGTGGTACTAGGAAATTATTAGACATATATAAGCAAAATCAAGTACATCATCATATTTTTTCTATGTAGTAAAATTGAGTCTTTTAATATACTACACGGTTCAAAAATTTTCTTTAAATCACCAGTGTTTATCTGGGATGCTCAGACTTAAAATTCAGGCAACAAAAATATACACAGAACCTTTAGAAGTGTCTCCAAATAAAGGCACAAGGGAAATTTCAAACAGATGGGACCTACCCTGGCAAGTGGCTACAGGAATTACTTTGTAACCCAGGTCTTTCCCAAAAGCAGGCACATGAAGCCAGATGTAGCATAATTTGTAGAGAAAGTCTGTGTGTGTGTGTGTGTGTGTGTGTGTGTGTGTTGGAGAGGGCATTTAGTGATAATGAATGACTTTTCCATAAACCTGGGAAGAAAAACTAGCTGGTATTGTGTCTATATGTATGTACACACTAACATTTTACATAGCTTGTTTCATTTTAATCTTATAAAATAATCCTGTGGGGAAATTTTAGATGAGGAAATCAAGGTTTAGAAAAATCAAAAATAACCAGTAATGTGCAAAAATCTAAACCTAGATTTGTCTAATTCTAAAGCCTAGGTTCTTAATAATTATACTACATTGCATGCATCCAATGATCATTCAACAAAATATTAACTCATAATGTCTAAAATAATACTATAATACTAAAAGTATAATTGAGTCTAACTACATAATAATAATTTGGGGTTCAACAGAAAAATGCTCAGAATTCTAAGTTTGGAAGCTAGAGACACTGTCTTCTAGTTAGGAGTAAATCTTTGACTCCTCAATTTCAACATTCTATTCATCCACGGCCAAACGTTGAAACTGACTGTAGGTTTAAGGAATAGCCAAAAGAAGAAGCAGCAAGAAGGACAAGAAGGAGGAGGAGGAAGACAAGGAGACAGTGGAGAAAGAGAAGAAAAAGAAGTGAATGGAGTGAGCACAGATAAACTGTGGGCTCTGGCAGAAGACATGTTTATCAGTCCTCAGCCAACTTCATAATCTCCTTTCCTGAAGACCTGAGCACTGGAAATAGTTCTCTTTCCACTGCTTTTTGACCAAGTGCTGGTACATTATGAAATAATTCAGCAAAAATATAGTTTTCTTTACACCCTCCTCCTGCGGGTGAGTTAAGCTGTTCATTGAAATGAAAACAAGAGGAAGACTCAGTAATTCTCTATGATGGTGGTGAACAGAAGTTCTGGGAGTCAGGTCAAATCACAGAACCACATGGCACAGAGGGTCCACTGACACTGGGAAGCTAGAGTGCATCCTGTACTCATAGTGTGTCATACTTGTTAGAAAATTGGGATCAAGGTATAATTAGAATGATTTATATAATACTGGAGTGACTTCATATAGTTACAGGTATTTACCTATATACACAGACCTCTGCTTTCCTTCCCAGAATCATTTTTTCACCATTCCCCCTCCTCAAATGCTATACTCTAGTTATTTGGAGCTACTTGGAATTCCCCATTTTCAGGGGGAACACACACCTAGTTCTTTACAGCATCCAGTAAGTGAAATTTCTCTCATTTTCAGGGACAACACACACCTAGTTCTTCACAGCATCCAGTAAGTGAAATTTTATTCAGAATAACTGCTGTTATATACATAAATGATTTGCATCCCTATATCCAAAGTTTTGCCTGTCTCAGTCTCATTTGTCCTTCAAAATTCAGCTCAATAACCATTGTTTTTCCAGGTAAGCACTCCCTAAATACCACCACGCTCATTCCAACAACTCAACTGTCTGAACCAAATAACTCAACTGCCTGGACCTCAACAACTCCTCTCTCTCGTGGTGCTTAACATCAAGTGCCATTGTCACTATTTTGTTGTTGTTGTTGATTTCCATCTTTATACCAACCAGCTCCTTCAGAGCAGGGTCTACGTCGCATTCATCTTTGATCCTCAACTTCTGGCACAGTGCCTGAAATATAACTGATGCCCAGTAACTACTTACTTACCATATGGATAAAATGCATGACTAATACTAACACTTACTGTGTGTGAGCATACAACTTAGGCTGTGTTAGAATTTAAGAAGGATATGTGAATTGGATGTGCTAACTACTCTCATGTTTGAAGTAAACCAACAAATATCTACCAAAGGAGAGGCATTATCTATACATTCCAAGTCCTCCAAAATTCTAAGTGGTACTGTATTCCACGAACTCTGAAATAAATTTAAAATATATGCATATATATATATATATATTTTAAAAGTACTCATAAAAGAATGACCATCAGAATCAGGGTTACAATTAAAATCTAGTCATTATGGATGAAACTGCATGTCTTACAGGAAAACAAGTCTAGAAAAGATGACATTTACATGGTCAATAAACATGCAAAAAAGTGCTCAATTATTAGGGTAAATTATTATTAGGGTAAAGTAAATGAAAGCCAAATGCAACACAATGCCACAAAATACCCACCACAACAGCCATAATTTTAAAACAAATGTCGACACCACCAATTCCTGGTAAGACTATAGAGCACCTGGAACTTTTAAATGTTGCCACTAGGGACAAACGTTGATATGAATACTTGGGGAAATAGTAAATTGGTGCAAAATGCATCATAACTACTAAAACTGGACATAGGTATATTCTATAAACCAGTGATTCTAACCCTAAGTATGTAACCAACAGACATGCATAATAGGTTCCCAGGTGCCTTGAGATCTTTACAATGTATTCTCAATGTTACTGGCCCATGTACTTAAGCCTTAGATAGCAAAGATTTAAGAAATGACAAAAAAAATTACAATATATTGTAGAAAGGAATGACCTAGAGTTGGTCTCCAAAGCAGGCTGATAGGACCAAACAATTCTAGAGTCTAGGAACTAAAGCTATTTGGAGAAATGCGGTTATAATATCAATAGGAACAAAAAGTAGTTCTGAATAATGGTAATAATGAGTGCCTACTACATACCAGACACTGTGTATATATACACATACACAACTGGACACATACATGTATACATACTTATATGTGTGTATATATGTATTAAGCACTTTGTATACTTTTTTATTTAAACCCTTCAAGAGTTCTTATAAAAACTGAGACTCATAGAATTTAAAAACCTACCCAAAATTCATATAGGAAATTAACATTAGAGCTGTGACTCAAAGCTACATTCTTGCTTTCTCATGGGAACATTGAGCCTGCTCTCCATTACCCATAGTAAACAGACAAGACACATTTGGACTAAAAACAAAAATACAATAAAGTCCTTTTCTCAAATCTATTGGCTTTTAAATCAGACAAAAGGGATTCTTCTTAAATTCAAGTTCTAATAAATCTTTCATATTAAAAAGGCACTTTCTAGGTGGCTAATTGGATTAAAATACTGTATGCACGAGTGGAATACCAAAGCAGAACACCCTCGAACAATCAATATACACTTTAAAAAATGAAGGATAAAAGGTAAGACAGATCCTGTCCTGGGGTGAGAACCAGTGGAAATGGAGAGGGTAAATAGAGAGGGTGAAGGAAAGTGAATGTGGTTGATGAGATATGTTTTTGAAAATAGAGCAATGAAACCTGTTGAAAGTGTTCTAAGAAGTGGAGGAGAGGAGCTGAGAGAGAATGATGGAGGGTAAATCCAGTTAAGATATTTTTTAAGCACCTATGTAAATATCACAATGAATCCCTCTGTACAACTATTATATACCAATACATTTTTTTTTAAAAACTGTAATTCAAAAAAGACATGTTCTAAATTATTTTGAATAAATTATCATGTCTGTATCTGGAACACATATTTGCCTAGAAATATATCAAACAATACTAACACCTACTGAAATCAATTTTTTAAAAAAACGTCAAGGACATGGAATCACTTGAAGAGTGATTTATTTTGCACTTAAAATATGGAATATCATCATAAATAAATCTTTTAAATATTACTGTAAAATTAGCACATTATGTGGTTACACTATGAAGCTCTTATCGGGCTGGACTAAATAGCTCTCTAAGACAAGTGAAAAAGCCTGTAGCTGTAACATCACGTTATAGGTATCTACCTTATTATCACACATGGATTCAAAAGTATCATATTACAATCAGCTTAAGTGGAAGTATCACAAAACAAATGTTGACAAATTTAAAATACTTCTGACCATGATAGACTAAAACCAACAGGAATAAAAACTTTAGAAATTACACAAATACATAGAGACTGAATAAAACTTTTTGGGTCTTTGAACAAAATCAAAACGGAAATTTAAAAATGACTCACAACAAATGAAAATGGAAACACTGCATACTTATGGGTACAGCAAAAGTAGTAAGAGGGAATTTTATAGAAATAAGCAAACACATAAAAACAGAAATATTGCCAGTAAACAACAGAACATGTAGCTCAAGGACCTAGAAAAGATAAACCAAACCCAAAAGTAATAGAAAGAAGGAACTAACAAAGGTCAGAGAAGAAATAAACAAAAAATGGAGAATAAAAAAGTACAAAAGACCAATGAAACAGAGTTGATTTTTTGAAAGATAAACAAAATCAATATACCTTTAGCTACACAGACTAAGAAAAAAAGAGAAGACCCAAATAAATAAAATCAGGTAAAAACAAGGCATTGCATTCAATAGCACAGCAATGCAGAGATTCATTAGGGACTATCTCTCTCTCTATATATATATAATTGGACAACCTTGAAGGAAGGGGCAAATTTCTGAACACATATGGCCTACCAAAATTGATCCATTAGTATATAAAAGACCTGTAAAGTCCAATAAAAAGTAACAAGATTGAATCAGTAGTAATAAGTCTTCCAACAAGAAATATTCAAGACTGGATGGCTTCATGGTGAATTTTACCAAGTAGGACTAACATGAATCCTTCCAAACTATACCAAAGGACTGAAGGGAAGAAAACCCTTCTAAACTCAATGGATGAGGTCAGTATGACACTGTTATAAACACCAGGCCAGGATACAACAGCAAAAAACTATAGACCAATATCCCTGATGAACATACATGCAAAAGTTCTCAACAAAACACTAGCAAATCAAATCCAAAAGCACAACAAAAAGACTATCAGTGTGATCAAAATGGGTCTATCCCAGGGAAGCAAGAATGATGCAACATACACAAATGTAATACATATCAACAGAATGAAAGATAAAAAACCATACAATCATCTCAACAGATGCATAAAAAGTTTTTGGTAAAATTCAACATCCCTTCTGCATAAAACCCTTAACAAATTAGATACTGAAGGATTCAATAGAGCACTGCAAGTTTTATTCAGTTTTATTTATTAGGCAAAAGAAAGAAATAAAAGACATACAAATAGGAAGGGAAGAAGTCAAATTAGCCCTCTTTATAGATTATATGAGTCTATGTATAGAAAATCCTAAATTCCAACAAAAGACTATTATAACTGATAAGCAAACTCAGTAATGTCACATGTTACAAAGTCAATAAACAAAAATTAGCAAAGTAGCATTTTATTTACCAATAATGAACTTGCTGTGAAAGAAATCATGAAAACAGTCACATTCATAAAAGCTATTAAAAAATAAGTATCTTAGAAAAAAATTTAACCAAGGAAGTGAAAGTCTCTACAATAAGAATTTAAAACATTAATGAAAGAAATTGAAGATACACAAAAGAAATGGAAAGACTCTCAGATCAATCCTATACAAAGTGATTTATAGAGTCAATGCAATATCCATCAAAGTATCAATGACATTCTTCATAGAACTAGAAAAAAAAATCCTAAAATTCATATGGAAGAACAGGCATTCCAAAATAGCCAAAGCAATCTTAAACCAGAACAGAGCTGGAGGCATCACAATATCTGATTTCCAGATATACTACAGCGACACTGTAACCAAAATGGCACGGTACTGATATAAAAACTGACACACAGACCAATGGCATAAAATAGAGATACCAGAAATAAACCCCGCATCTATGGCAAACTAATGATTCTCAGTAAAGGCACCAAAAATAGATTGGAGAGAGGACAGCCTCTTCAGTAAATGGTGTTGGGAAAATGGATAATCACTTGTAGAAGATTGAATTTTGAACCCTATGTTTCACCAGCAACAAAAATCAATTCAGATTGGATCAAAGACCAAAATGTAAAACCTAAAACTATGAAACTACTAGAAGAAAACATACAAAAACATTTCAAAACAATGGTATTGTCAATGGTTTGGGAGCCCTAACCCCCAAAATACAAGAAACAAAAGTAAAAATAAGTGAAGGGCTGGGAATGTGGATCATGGCAGAGCACCAGGCTAGCAAGAGTGAGGTCCTCAGTTCAAAACCCCAGTACCACCATCAATCAATCAATAAACAAACAGAGGCATCAAACTAACAGGTTCTACACAGCAAAGGAACCAACAGAATGAAGAGATAACCTACAGAATGGGAAAAAATACTTGCTGACTATTCATCTGACAGAGGATTAATATCTAGTATAAGGAACTCTCAAAAAACTCAGCAGAAGTACTGGAGGTGTGGCTGAAGTGGTAGAGCATATGCTTTGCAAGCACAAAGTCCTGAGTTCAGATTCCAAGCCAACAAATGAAAACCTTAAAAAGTGAGCAATTTTAAAATGGGAAAATCATCTGAATAGGTACTTCTTAAGAAGAAATAAAAACAGCCAATAAATATAAGGAAAATGTTTGATATCATTAGCCATCAGGAAAATACAAATCAAAACAGGAGACATCTCATCCCAGCTAGAATAGCTACTTTAAAAAAAAGTAAGGATGTAGAGTAAAAGTAACTCTTCAGCACTGTTGGTGGGAATGTAAATTAGTGCAATCATTATGTAGAACAGTATGGATGTTCCACAAGAAACTAAAAACAGCACTACCATATGATCCACCTATCCCATTCCTGGGTATATAACCAAAGAAAATGAAATCGGCATGCTAAAGGGATATCTGCACGCCCAGGATTACTGAGGCACTCGTCATAATAACTAAGATATGGAATCAACCCAGGTGTCTATCAATAGATGAATGTTAAAGAAAATGTGGTATATATACACAATACTCAGCTATGAAGAAGAATGAAATCCTGTGATTTGCAGCAAAATGAATGAAGTGGCTGACATTATGTTAAATGAAATAAGCCAGACACAGAAAGGTAAGTACAGGTTATGTCTCATATGCGGAAGCTAAAAACGTGACCTGAAAGTAGAAGAGTGATTACAAGAGGTCAAGAAGGGTGGGGTATAGAGAGGATAAAGGAGATTGGATTTGATCAGTGCTTGCTGTATATGTATTGAAATATTCACCCTGAATCCTATCTGTATGTGCAATAAAAAAGTAGTCCTAGCAATGACAAAATCTGAAATGTGAGTAGAACAATCTCTAAACTAATACTACTGATGTAACTTTAAATACATAGATTCTCTAAAATAGTAAAATAATACAAAGAGAAAGACATCAGAATGTTTACATTATTCATAACCAAAAGGTAAAAACTATCCAAATGCCTACTAATAACAGAATGGATAAATACTGGTGTCACCTTACTGTGACACTGTGGAGCAATATTACATTAACAATGAACAAACGGTAACAATATGCAACAACAGACAGAAATCTCATAAATGTAACCTCAGCTAAAACAAACCAGACACAAATAGGATTCTGTTTTGTATAAAGTTCAAAAGCAAGAGAGAAACAGTAACTAAGCTGTTGTTGGTATCCGTGCCATTTTCTGTGCCTTTGAAGGAGCAGTGATTTTATGGATGTGTTCAAGACTTACATAAAGCTTGCTTAGAATGCATGTACCTTTTTGTACAAGGGTGAAATAAAAAAAAAGTTAGTTAAAATTTGATGGAGACTACAGCAATATCTAAACTATGACAAGCCCAAGGATTGTTTGTTGGACATTGGCCCAGCTTGTTGGCCTCTACTCATCTATATAAAGAGCTTTACCTCTGGGAGTCAAAAGTGATCTGACGCACAAATGTTCTGACTCCTATCATTGCCAGACTCCTGCCAACACAACACAAGGCTCCTTTCTTCTTTGCCCATAGTGAAACAAAACAGTCTCATTGCTTTTCCCCAAATTCCCTTTCCCTGAAAGTCTTTTAAAGTTCTCTAAAGGATAGTTCTAGCAAGGAAGAGACTTTTTTCCTTTTGATCTACCACTTGTTAAGTAAGTACCATATTAAGCACTTCATAAATGCATCTTACTTAATTTCCAGATGTCTATAAGGTAAATGTCATTATATTCAACTTACAGATGAGGACACTAGGAATTAAAGGACAAACATGGAGTGAGAGGACGCTGAGTCAGCTTCTGTGCCTAAGCTCCAACCTCACAAGCCTTTGCCTCTCATTCAGCCATCTCTTTTGACCTAACGTATCTGACATGCTTATCCTCTATGCCCAGCATGAGATCTGAGAAGTGAGACAATTGCACAGGGCTGGAGTTGTGGTGCTAGATTAAGAGAGGAGGGGAGATGGATGAGAATGACCAAGTAAGGAGAACAGCTGGGTTCTGTTACAGAGCAAGGCTGGGGTACAGCTGTGACCTTAGCTGTCATTAGACACGCTAGTTATTCAAGAGCTGCTCAAAATCAAGAAAATACAATATGGACTAAAGAGATCTGGCAATCTCTAAATCCCACAACACCGTAAGGAACATGCATTCAAGGTGAATCAAGAGAATGACCTTGTATATCCCTAAAGACCTTTTCCTCTTAGTTTTTACACTAGTCTATGAATTCATCTGTTTATTCAGTCATTTAGTAAATATTTTCTGAGTGAAGTGTACAACGAATTCCCTCAAATGCAGAAATGGAACTTGCATTCTGGTGGAGAATATAAGTAATAAGGAAATATGCAATGTAATAAGGGATCTGGTGACAAAAAGAGAAACTAAAGCAGAAAAGCCTGACTAGAGGTGGGAAAATGGCCTATTTTAAATAGATGTGCATTTTTAATGAAGACTTGACTCCCACACATAACTTCTTTGATCACATAACATGTTGATTTCTGATTTATTTTCAAAACCAGTGTTTATACTGTTTTTCACTTATTGTTTATTTGGAGGAACTGGAGTTTGAACTCAGGACCTCACTCTTGCTAGTCAAGTGCTCTACCACTTGAGCCACACCTCCAGCCATTTTTGTTTTACTTATTTTTCAGACAGGGTCTTGGGCTTTTTTGCCCAGGCCAGCCTCAGATATCAGTCCTCCTACTTGTGCCCCACATGGCTGGGATTACACTCCCATCATCACACAGGGGTTTAAGACCCACATAAGTAAGACACAGTCTACTCTAGCATACAGGAACCTGAAGCAGGAATCACACACACTGCAGCCCATTCCTGCCACTTCCAGAATCCCCCATAGGTATGCATGAGTGCGGACAGACACCTTAAAAGAAAGCTGGAGATCTGTTTCCCTACAACTTCTATGCAGGTTAAAGCAATGAGTTAATAATGTAGGCTTTGGAGTAAAAACTACGCATTCACAGTCCTCCCAGTCCAGATGCAATGAACCAACCACAGGTCATTTTCACATAAATAATGATGCTTGGTAACCAAACTGATGAATAACATTTATCTTTATAAAATCCAAGTAAGATATACTTTAAACACATATGTAAGCACAACTATGTACAGGTATTACATGCTAATAAAATATTTTTTAAGTCCAAAACAAAAACAGTATTAAAAGAAGGAAAATGTGAGGTTATCTTTCTCCAGAGTGTGGGGGGTGGAACATAAAAGCCTGTAATTAACTTTTTCTATACAGCTTACAATAACATGTGTATTTGACTTTTTACTGTGTTCCAATATATATCTTATACCTTCTTTCCATCCTTTTATGTGGATTTTTCTTCTAATCTACCTTCCACTTCATTAGTTCTCCTTTCGATGGGATCTAATCTGCTGTTAAGCCATCTAAAAAGTTCCTAATTCCATGGCTTCATTTTTCAGTTCTATAATCTCCTTTGCTTATTTTTATAGTATCTGGGCAGCTACTACAATTATTCACCTTGAATATGTTAGTCTAACATATATGCTTGTCTATTTCTATTTCCATGCTCTCTCTCCTAGATTACTGAATGGTATATGTGAAGAACTGGAGTGACTTCAACAATTGTCTCCCCAGCACTCACACTGCTTAGTGCTTGTGTCTTTCAGCTACTGCTATCTTCTGACACTTGTCATCCTTACAACTTAGCAAACTGTCAGACTCACTCCAATGCATTTTTTTTTTCACAAGGCTATTGGCCATGCCTTCAAACAGCTTTAGCCGCCTTCAGTTTGTTTGTTTGTTTGTTTGTTTTTTCCTCCAGCTTTTTTTAGTTGTTCTGGACCAGAAAGTTAATTTCATATAAGTTGGAAATCATATCCAGGACACAGTCAATGGCACTAGGAAAAACATACATGGAGTAACAGACTATTAATGTTCAAAAGAGCTTTACGGATTGTCTATGTCAATCTTTCATGCAAACTAGGAATTCTGCAGTAACAATCTTGAATACCATCTGATATCTGGTACAGGTGTTTGTAATAGAAATCTCGCTCACATGTAGTACTAGCTGTACCAATTCCAGACAAATTTCCTTCATAGAAAAAAATTTCTCAGTTCTATGCCTCCTTCAAACATTCACCCAACAGCCCAGTTCCATTCTTCAAAGGATCACTGATTGTTGTCACTCCTTTTTTTCTAATGATGGTACTTTAGTTGATTAAAAAGTTATTACACCTAAAATATGTTTTTTCATATTGTGAAAAATATCACCTTTCCTCCTTCATACCCCACATGGCATTCTTTTTGGGGCCTCCTAATTATTAAGGTCTTTTCTAAATGAATTAATAATTGGCTAAATTTTTTAACAAATTGTGGTGCCAAGAACTGCACCCAACATTCCAAATTTGGCTAACCCCAAAGTATACCAGAGTTATATTTTGTAGACTACCTCTACAATCACCTACTAATATAGCCTCTACACATCTTTTTTCCACATGGTAACAATCTCCACATTTAAGCATTTGTAATTTATAATTCTTAACCTTGTGGTCACCTAAAACTTGAACAACTTAGAAACTGCTATCAACTATTCCATTCTTTTATGCAACTGTGCCTTGGTTTTGTTTTTAATTTAAGTGCTAGATATGACACGTGCCCCTATCACACTTCACTTTCTTGGTTTTCACTCAGCAATCCAAGCAGTCAGTAAAATCTTAAAATTCTGATTCTATGATTTGTCTATTAATTGTACCACCTAGCTTTGTGCCAACTGAAATACTGATGCTTACTAAACTTATTAGATCTGGGCCGACATTAAAAGCATTTCAAAAACTCAAATATAGTCAATGGGAGGAAGTCCCCTTTATGATGACACCGATCCTTTGAGAACAAGTGTTAGGCATTAGTAAACCATCCAAAGCATACTTCTTTATCTTATCCACAAAGCTACTATAAGAAACAATACCTTTCAGAAATCAATTTACAGTATGCAATGCAACTGTTATATTGCCTAACTGTGAAGTCATGCAGTTCTGAAATAGGTGATAAGAGGACCTGGTATATAACTGAGAAAAAGTGAGCCTATCAATTCATATTGACTTAAGACATCAAATGTAAAATGAAATCACTTAGGCAAACATTTCCCATTTTATTTTAAATTAGTAAATCAGCTATTGTGGTATCTAATGACACATTATTAAATCTAGTAAAAATTACTTGTGTTTAAAATCCAATATGACTAAACACAGCAGATGTTTAATATATTCTGAGGGTATCACCCCATTAATAAAGGCTGGAAGAGCTGAAGTCAGCTCTGGAATGCTGTGTAGTACAAACTCAAACATATTACAAAAGAAAACGAAAACAACAAATACTAATAGCATTGCACAAGTACAGTAAGAATTTTTAAAACAAAACATTTTTGTATATTTAAACATTTAAATTCTATTATCAATTATGACAACCAAATTTAACAGGACTTGTAACGAACTTAAAATTTAGAAACAGAGATATTTAATGAGAACACATTGCCACCGGGTTTTTAATACTATACAAAATCTATAAAATAAAGCAAAAAGATTCTTGAAAAACAATATTTTAATAAATTACATTAATATTCAGAACAAGAGCTATATTATAGCAAGTTTTGAAAAACTGACTTTACTCACATAAAAGGCTGTTTTTAAAATCTACGGACAGATATTTAAAAAAGAACTACTAATACTTTAAAAGCAAAGGCATTATGAAAAGAAACAAAGTGAAAACTTGTCAGAGGCAAACACTGTCAAACATAAGACAACACTTAAGCAAGAATACTGCTCCCTTAAAGGGGTGAAGGCTTCTATTATTAGCAGAGATTAAAAAAAAAAAAAACCTGCCTGAAATTCTTTCCTTAATAACATCATACTAAAAATAAAGCAGTTAATCACATTTGAAAATAAATACATGGGGCTGGGATGGAGTTCAGTGGTAGAGCACTTCCCTACAATGCATAAGGCCCACGGTTCAATCCCCAGCACTCCACCACAAAAAAGAAAAAGAAAAAAAATTGTTTTGCAATATACATTTTAGTGGCTTAAATAACAAAAACAGAAATCTGACTGGAAACCTTTCTCTTAGATATGCATCTAAGTAGGCTTGGTAGATCTGTTCTCATTTTTATAACACATTCAACATTGTGACCCATTTAACTCTTAAAAGGATTTGAGATTAGATCTTTCTGCTAGGTCAAATTAAATTATCTGCTTGACTTCAAAAATTAATTTTTCTGCAAAATATTTTCCCTATCATCAAGGAAACCACAGGAATCTTAGAATAAATGGGGTGTATTACCATTACAAAGCAGTACCAGGCCCTTTCAGGAAAGCTAGGGAACATTTTGGAGTGGTTTTTTTTCAAAAAACAATGAAAACAACAACAAAAATGAAATAAAGGAGTGATGTATCAGCATGGCAAAGAGAGAAAGATCCATGGAACTGATTTGAGGAATAATTACTTTAGCACATGAACAAAGTACAAAAAACATTCTACTTCACAAAAAAATTAGCCTTGTTTTTGGTTCTACTTTAAGTAGACTGTGCCACACAAATGAACCAAACATGCAAATGGCCTGTGGCTGCCACACTCGCCCTCCCCAGCTTCTTCCTCCTAGAGTCCCTGAGATCTCTTCTAGTTTCTGGAACATCCATGTTCTGTGTGTAATGTGTACGCATATTTACCTTGAGAGTGGTGCACAGGAAAGGACGAAGTTTCTGAACATACTCTTTCACACAAAAGATAGAAGACAGGAAAACATGGTAAGTGACAGTAAATTCTTCCTCCCTGTCATCAAATAGTACAGGTCTCAGAACTAGATCACAGGTTATCATAATTCAGTTCATTATGAGTTTAAGTACACAATAGGACCCAAGTACACAAAAGTACTTAAGTTCTTTTGAATATCTTTCACCTACATACATACATTTTCATTATGTGTATAAGAGAACATATGATGAGTTAGAGTTATGGTCACAAAACTGGCTCATGACACAGCAAAAGTGTCACACCAGGTCTTTGAATCCGATATTCTCTATACTAAAGAGTATTTACATATTACAACATGCTAACCTTGTGTACTTACCCTAAACCTATCTACCACGTATACCATTACTTCTACTGAAAAATACTTTTTGAAAGTTAACTAATTACACAAAATAAACAAAACCTAAGAACAAAATTACCCAGGTCAAAATCATATAAATAACATATGTCTCAATGAAAGAAATCTAAATAGCACATCACTGATTTACCTAATTTGTTTAAGAGATATAACTGAACTGATTTTTATTTAATCATTAATATGGAACTATTGACTTTCAGCATCCATGAATTCAACCAAGGATCAAAAACATTTGGGGAAAACTCATATTTCTATGGAACCTACATAGATGTTTTTGTCATTATCCTAAATAATACAATGTAACAACTATTTACATAGCATTTAATTGTACTAGGTATTACAAGTAATGAAGAGGTGACTTAATGTGTATTGGAGGCCCTTATGCAGATACTGCTCCATTTTATATAAGGGAACCAATCCCCCCACAATTACAAAAAGATGGCTGTACATGACTTAGCCAAAAAGGATGCTATGTTTTAATGTAAACATTACTAATTAAGCATCATATAATACAGGTTAAGTAGTCCTTAAGAACGTTCTTCACCCCAGGAAACCAGAAACTAGGGGCAGATTTTTACACTTGTCTCAATGTTGGTGTCAGAATTCATGGCATTTCTAAAATTTTATTGCTAGTTCTGCCACTTACTAGCACAGTGAAACTGAGCAAGTCACTTAGAAGTGTCTGATTCTTAAATTTTTATTTGTTATATGGAAATAATATTTAACTAGAGAATTACTCTGGGGAATAATACAAAGAAAATCAAAAGCACATGTGGTACAATGATTAGAATACAGTAAAAACTTAAGTTGTAGCTTTTATCACTAAAGCATTACACAAATGCATTTCCATTTTCTATTTTGTTTTTGTTTGTTTTTAATCTCACTATGTAGACCAGGCTAGCCTTGAACTCACGACATAGCCCCGGCTGACCTCTAACTCCCAATGACTCTCCTGCAGCTGCCTTCCAACTGCTTTTAAACAGCCCACATAAAATCTGTTTCTATAACGCTACCTAGAAATCTAACAATACAACAGACCAATGAAATAGAAAATTTAATTTTGATCACTTTAAATATTGCTTTAATTACTTAGCAATAAATAGGATTTGCATATACTTTTTAAAAATAACTTGAAACTCATGTTATTAAATGAAAAGTATATCATTTTTAATTTTTCCTTACTATGCTGTAACTTTGGTCCATAATTTGATACAACTAAAATTAAATTATCAAGTAGCATAACAGTTAAGAAAGCCCACTGTTCACAACTAAGTTTTTTTAGTAGAAGTGGGAATTTTACAAAACCTAAATCTGTAACAATTAAAAATGCATCAGTTTTTAACAAAAGATGCTGGACATCCACATGGAAAAAGTCAGTTTTGGGGCTGGAAGCATGGCTTAAGTGGTAGAATACCTATCTAGCAAGTGTAAAACCCTGAGTTCAAATTGCAGTACTGCAAAAAGTCAACCTTTAACTTTTCATACCAGACACAAGAATTCAAAATGGATCATAAATATAAGAGCTAAAACAATATAAAAAAAGTTCAAGAAAATATGTTAAACCATAAATCTTTGAGTCCTTGGGTAAAGGAAAGATTGCTTAACTATGACACCAACAGCATGATCCATAAGAAAAACAACTGACAAAGTGGACTTCCTGAAAATCTAAAACTTTTATACTTCAAAAGGCATCATTAATAAATGAAGACAAACAAAATACTAGGAGTTTTACTTGAAATATATATTCAATAAAGGACTTACACAGAATTCTTTTAACTCAACTTGTAAGTTGACAAGCAACCTGTCTTAGTCCATTTTCTATTGCTGTAACAGAATATTCGAAACTGGGTGGTTTCTTTTGGCTACTGGCTACAGAGACCAGGAAATCTACAAGCATGGTTCCATCATCTGCTCAGATGTGGCAAGGATCACATGCTGTTGAACTCATGGCAGAAAAGCAGGACAAGCAAGTGCATGTGTTACCGATGCTGGTGCAATCTGTGATCAGAAGATCCTAGTTTTTGTGCTCCAAATGGAAAAATCCAAGCAGAGCATGTGGGTGGGGTGAGGTAGGGTAGCTTTACTAAGAAAAGGGGAGTCACCTGTTCTGCAGGCAAGGCAAGGGAAGAAAAGATGAGGGCACGGTGGGTGCAGGTGGAGTCTGCCGGCAGAGAGAGCATGCTTTTCTTTTTCAGGTGCCTTTAAAACCTACACTACCCCATGGGAGGGCAGGCCCAGGAGGTTCCCACCCAATAATGAATGAGTAGGGAGGGGCATGGACAGTCCCCAGGCAGGTGAGGATGGTCTGGCCCATCCTCAGGCAACCTACAAGGGCCCCAAACTTTTCCTACTTCTAGCCTGCCTCACCTGGGAGGCAAATTACCAAGGGCACACTTGCTCTTCAGCCAAGCAGACTTGAGAACACACTGTAACCTACAATAACTCACCCACTCCCATGAGAAAAGCGTAAAATCCTCTTAAAGATCTAATTACCTCATAAGGGTCCTGCTACCTCTCTGGGAACCAAATTTCAACACAAGGCTGAGAGGGGACACCCTACATAACTCCATCAGAAAATGAGCAAAGAGGGCTCATGGAGGCATGGCTTAAGAAGGAGAGTGCCTGCCTAGCAAAGGTGAAACCCTGATTTCAAATCCCAGTATCATCCTCGCCGCCCCCCCAAAAAAAAAAAAAAACAAAGAATATGTCCAGAAAGCTATGCATATAAACGACAAGTAAAACATGAAAAATGTCCAACATCATTAGTCATTAGCAAAATGTAAAGTTAAAGCCTCAGTGAGATACTATTTCACATCCAAGAGAGTACCTGTAATAAATCAGACAATACCAAATGTTTATAAAGAGCAGGAGAAAAGAGGACTCTCAGACATTGATGGTAGGTCTATAAAATGTTGTGACCATTTGGAAAACAATTTGGCAGTTTCTCAAAAAGTTAAATATAAAAAACTGTGGTGTGAGCCAGCAATTCTACACCTAGATATTTACCTAAGATGTAAGAAAGTATGTGTCCATACTGGTATGGTTTGGATATGAGATGTTCCCCCAAAAAGGCTCGCTCAAGGGTTGGTCTCCAGCTGGTGGTGTTACTGCGAGGTGATTGAAATATGTGGGCAATGCTTTGATTGATTCATAACATGACACTTTATTGAGAAGGGGTGGAAAGTAGGAGACAAGGCCTACTTGGAGGAAGTAGGTCACTGCAAGCAAGCCCTAAAAAGATACACCTTGTCTCTGGCTATCTCTCTGCTTCCTGTCTACCGTGATGTGAGCTGCTCTGCTCTACCAAATGGTCCATGCCATGATGTTGGGCATCACCACAGCCCAGGAGCAACAGAGCCAAATGTTTGTGGACTGAAACCATGAGAAAATAAATCTTTCCTCTTTTTTAAGATGTATTCTCAGGTATTTTGTCACAGTGACAAAAAAACTAACACACAACAGAAACTTAATGTGAATAGTCATGGTGACATTATTTGTAACCGTCCAAAACTTAAAACAATATCCATTCATGTTGGACAAAATGTGGCATTCCATACAATGAAATAGTATTCAGCAATATAAAGGAACTAAGCAATAGCACATGCTCTGTCAGGCATGAGCCTCAAAAGCATTGTTAAAGAAGCTACACATAACAGACTCCAAGAGGGATGAAGATTAATTATTTCCTTGGGTCAAAGGTCGGAACTGGATTATCTACAACTGATCGCTAATGATGACTGCCATATTAGATAAAGTTTGCTAAAAGTTGAATTGTACAGTTAGAATGCATGAAATTTTGATGTGTAAAATATACCTCAATAATGTTTTTTTAATGCCTGCTTTTGTTTTATCTGTCCCTTGAAGAATTAAATGAGTAATTTCAGATTGTAGCAATTTCTATAATTTGTATTTTTACAAAAAGAACAATTGTACTGATTCTAATTTTAGCTAGGAAACCATGGTATCTTTAGCCAAGATGTAACATAGTGTCAGGTATGTTTTTAACCAGCTGCTCATTGGACAGGGTTCTCTAGGAAAAGGATTTCTCATAAATCAAAGTTCTTGCTGTTAGTTTGTTTTTTAAGAAGCTGGTGCCTGGAAGCAGCGTGGCAGTATATTGAAAGGAGATTTAAGTTCTCCTTCAACAATGGGTGGATTGATCTGATGGGTACTCTAGTCTGCATTGAGCTCACCATAGAAGAATTTAAAAAGACAAACAAGAACATGTAACACAATCTGAAAGGATGTTAAGGTTAAACCCTAAATGCAAAGGTGCTGTTTGCTTGAGTAACTGTATATTGTGACACAATAATCCTCAATAATGATATTAACCAAGTAACAGTACAGACAATTCAGTCCCTGAATCTTTATAGATTCATTCTAAATACATCCTCCTACTTATGTATTCTGCTTACAGATCTTCTGAAAAGATCTGAAAATCTTCTGAAAGAAGATTTCTGCTCGGGAGGCAGAAATCAGGAGGATTGCAGTTCGAAGCCAGCCGGGCAAAGAGTTCATAAGACCCTAACTCAAAAAAAATCCATCACCAAAAAGGGCTGGTGAAATGGTTCAAGGTGTAGGCCCTGAATTCAAACCCCAGTACTGCAAAATAAATAAATAACAAAAAACAGATTTCATAGCTTTCACAAGACTTCAAAGAACTTTTAGGTCTTTACACAAATACCACTTTGCTTGTGAGTGCCTGGGAGGCCATGTCTGACCACCTCATTGAAAAGTGCTAACCTCACAAGAATCCCTACTCTCCCTTTCTTGATTCACTTTTCTCAATTTTACACATACATTCTGATTAGTGTTTACCTTCCCTACTGAAAAGTAAGCTTCACCAAAGATTTGGTTTTGGTTCTTCCTAAATCTGCATTGCCTAGAACTGTACCTAGCATGCTGTAAGTGCTCAATTAAGTGTTTTCTGTTCAAATGAAGATTAGGTGGAGGAAAATGGAAGCTGATCTTCGCCACAGGAATGAACAATGAGTCTCTCCCATGGACTCAACAGTCTTCACTTGCGGTTAAAATGTGAATTTTACAAGGAATTAGAAGTCAGCATAAAATCTCCAGACTGCCTGCCCAGCATTAATTCAGGAAAGAAAAAAAAAAGAAAAGAAAGAAAGAAAAAGGAAAACAGCCAATGTTGCACTTGCGATTCACCGTTTGCAACACAGTATTTAGAGAGGGCAGGTTAATGAAATCCCATGTGACTCTTATTAACAAATACGAAAGCAAGGAAAAGTTTAATACTTAACAAGTAAAAAGTACTGTATAAAATTGCAAAAGCAGGCTGATTTTCTGCACCCTTTTGGTGCATTCTGCAGGAAAACAGACCTCAACAACATATGCCTTAGCAGTTCTGCTTTCTTCAGCCCCAAATTCCAACACCAAGGAACCTTCTCTCTCTCTTTCTCACCCCAGAAGCCTTCCTAACACCATTTTACACACCAACTGACTTGCAGACCTCCCTATTCCAATACCTCCAGGTCAGTCCTGATGCGTTCCAGCGCTGCATGCACCTAGCAAAGGACCCACTACACTTGGCCCCTGGGACATCCCCAAAACAGTTCCAGCGAGGGTCCAGAGACAAGAAAGAGTTTGTAGACAGCAGGGACCTCCCAGCAAGGCCAGAAGTGGAGGACATCTTAGACTTCATCCTGGATCGGCCAATCCTGTGACCTTGGGCGTGTTACTAAACCCCAAGAAACCCCACTCTCTCATCTTTCAGGTGAGGATAACGTGTAGACCAAGAAGCTGTGAGGATCACATGAGGTCGATCACAAGTCGCAGTCCTCACAGGGCACCTGCCACCAAAGACCAACTAGCCCATCAATCAGCAGTGTGCACTATTCCCCCATCCTTGTCCCGGCCTCAGTGCCCCACCGACCCGCTCCAAGCTTCCAGTTTTGCGGGGCTGAGGTCTGGAGAGTGGAGAGGCGCCTTGCTCCGCCCCCGCCATGGCAGGTGGGCGCTGCACCTGCGACCCTGGACGCTGTCGCCCCCCGCCGCCCCTCGCCCGGCCTGCGCCCCGCGCCCCGCGCGCACTCAACTCTTCACTTTGCCGAAGGTGCCGACGCCAAGCGTGTCCCCCAGCACGTAGTGCCCGATCTTCACCCGCCCGTCGTGCTTCTGCTTCTCAGCCATCTTCAGCGCGCGCGGCCCCGCTCCGCCGCCGCCGCCTACCCACAGTGCAGCGGGCCCGGGGGGCGGGCCGGGACGCGGTGGGGCGCGGGGGACACAGGGGGCAGGGATCGGGCCGGGGACGCTGGGCGCGACCGACGCGCGAGGGGACCGAAGGACTGCTGGAGCGCGCCGGGGACGCCGGGGGCGCCGGGGACGCCGGGGGCGCGGGCAGCCAGGCCGGATCCGCGGGCGGGTGGGAGGGCGGGGAGGCGTGCGGGACGTCCGTGGCCGAGCCCGAAGTGGCGATGGCCGCGTTGGACCCCGGCGCGGGCGGGGACGGGGCGGGGCGAGCCAGGTGCGCGAGCGAAGTCCCGGGCGGGTCGCCGGCGGCAGGTGCTGCGAGGACCGAAGGGAGCGGCCTTTCTGAGAACAACCCACCGCGCTGAGAACGTGGGGTGAGACGTGGGCGCGACCGCAGGGAGCGGGGGGCGGCGGGCAGAGCCACGCGCGTTCCTCCAGCCACCCGTCAGGGCCGAGCGCTTCTCATACAGGTCAGGGCCCAGAGAAGCCAGGACTGCGTTCTTCAGATGGTCTCTGCCGATTTTCGAAAGCGATTGTGTTGTCCTGTACCGGTGGAAGAGACCTTCTCTCGTCCAGTGCTCTCCCTGTTAACCGACTGAACCGACTTTCCCAATAAACCACAGCCACAGTACTTACAACTTAACACACGCTGTGTAAACATTCAGTGTAGAAATGCTATCTGTAGAGCTGGACAGAAGAAAACTGAAAGAAGGGGAAAAGGAAGTTGAACGTAGTGGAGAGAAAAGCAAAATACATAAGGGACAAAGAAGTGAGAATTAGGGGCAATATAAAGACACAAATGAAAGAGTGAATGTGATAGAAATAGAATTGAACAAATGGAATGAGGAAATTAAAAGCATGATTCTCAGAATTTGGTGATGAAGCGACCTCTGCCTCCCTCCTCACCTCCCTACCCTCTCCCTTTAATGTTCTCCCATTCTTTAGTGTCATCCTGTCTTTCAGTGCCTAAAGACTGTTTGCTTTAAACTACCAAAAAACCATGTGAGCTAAAGCACATATTAAATTGGTTTCATTTAGCCATTCTCCAATGCATATATTTCAAAATATGTACATGATAAACACGTGCAATTTTTGTCAGTGAAAAACTTAGTTTTTTATTTAAAGAAAAACAGTAAAAGAGATTATTTGCTGTTTGGTAATAAAGTATTAAGAATTAGTCAAACATATGTAACACTATTCCTGCCAATAAAGTTTCAAGGTCACATTCCTGAAACATGAAGTCTCACATCACACTGTTTATATGTAAAGAAAACTGTATTAATCAGAAAGAATGGTGTGTAACAAAATTTTGTTTTCTGAGAAGCACTGAATACACAAATGACACCTGTACATCCATTCTTGTGTATACTCCAAGACATTCTGAAGACAGATGATCACAGTTGATAAATTATAGACATCACAGCTGTTGAACACAGGCTATTTTTGTTCATTCTTCAGATCACCTTTCTTGCTGACAAGAAGTATTTAAGAATCACTTTCACTAGCTGGTAATTGTGAGAACACAGCCAGTTATTTTTAATGCTGAACTTTTACTTGGTTAAGGGCACTCCTTCAGTATTCATTCCAGTGAGTTAGAAAAAAAACACTTATTCTGTTTTTAAGATAGAGATGTGTGTGTCTCTTTTTCTAACATCCCAGTAAAAGATGTTGAAAAGTCTTCAGTTGAATTAGAAGGCATTCTAATTTTGAAGCAACATGGGACAAATTATAAATTGATATTTTAAAGCATGTTGCACTTACTTAACTATTTCCTGATAACTACAAGTTACATTTTTATACACTTCATAGCTATGATTCTTACAAAGCTATTAGTGGACTACCTTGTAACTTTATTTTTATGTCAACTGTGTATGATACTTTGTTAATTAAGAGTTCACTTAAACACAATTATTTGTCATAAAAGAAACTTATTATCCACATTTTATAGATGATAAAAGTGCTTCCCTCCCTTATTTGCGCAGGGCTAAAAAGCTAATCAAAGCCAGACTCATATCCAGTTCTGACTTGTCCTTTTCTTACTCTACACAGCAGCTGTCTATACAAAAGACTATACGGTGCTCACAGAGTTTAAAATATTGACAGTCATAGTCCCATTCATACATTTTCTATGTCTGGAGAAGGCCAATAATATACCTTAATTTATTTTTGTGTTGTTTTTTGACTTTTATTTAGAGAAAAGATTGAATGATGAAGATGGAGAAGGGCAAGTCTTACTGGCAGGGTTCTATTGCCTTGAACGCTTCCTGTGGTCCCACATTTGCCTCATCCCACTCACCCTACTCAAAAATTAAACAGACGAACTCTGCTCGAGAATTGTGGCCTTGGGGATCTCACCCAAGAATATCGGTAAATGCAGTATTGCCTGTTTTATTATTTTCCAGTGGTGTGTTACTGTCTCTCGTTGTTCAGCACCAGTTTCTAGTAAGACAGGTGCCTCAGGCAGCTATTCAGTCTTGAGCCCTGGTTTAACTGTTACTCCCATGGCTCCTGTTCTTGGAACATTGGTATTATTTTCCTTCAAATATTCTAAAGTAGGGCCTGAACAGATGAATGGAGTGCCGCTAAAATAATGGGCTGTACTAGTGTACTACATTGGTATCATCGATGACGAAGTCCTTCCAGTCTTTGTTCAGATTCACCTCTTTGAGTCAACCCTGATGACTGTTTAAAATAGTGCTTTCATCTCACCCCTGCTCCCTGCCCACACTCCACCTCCAAGCCTCCATCAGTCTTCTAACATGCTATTTAATTTACATGTTTATTATTTTGTTTTCTCAGTCTCTTCCAACTACAAAACAGAGAGGGGTTTTTTTTCCTCCATTTGTTTACTCATGTGTCCTTTGCTCCCAAAACAGTGCCTAGCAAGTTACAGGCATTCAAGTGAGACTCAGGTTGTATGGCACCTGAAGTTTATGTAATATGGGGAATATCTTTAAAGAAAGGAGTGTAAAATTGGGAAGTGTTTGAAAGTAAATATTTATTTATAATAAAAGTAATTGTCTAGTCACTGTTAAAAGCTGACAAATATAATCCCCAAATCCAGAAAACAAAAAATATGTTTATAAATTAGCTATTTAACATACCACTGTAATACTTGTTTTCTGCACTCTTTGGTTGTCTCTTCGCATTTTGAAATTTGTTTCTAGAGAAAACACACAGATAATTCTGTCATCTTTTACCATGGTTGAACAAGATTTTGATTACATGTTTCTCCTTAGAAGTCCCATTGCACATTTTTCGTATTGCTAATATGGCATATATCAATTCTATTGTCATATGTATGTTTTTATAGTTTTAGATGTGTAATTTTAATATATTTATGAAAATGAAAATGAAATTTTCATATCTCATCTGTTATTTCTGGAATTTGGTATATCATTCTAGGAATATTTGTTCAATTTTAAGGGGCTGAGGAGTGGCTCAAGTGATAGAGCAACTGCCTAGCAAGCATGAGGCTCTGAGTTCAAACCCTAATACTGCTGAAAAATTAAAAAAAAAAAAAAAGGAAAGAAATTTTAAGAGTTACTAAGCTGAAAAATCAAGGAACAAAAATACCATGAAATCATTTTATGTATACTTGAGAACTTAATTATCAACTTGATTAGATTGAGAAACACCCAGCAGATTAGTGAAGCATACCTCTGAGTGTATCTGTGAGGGCACTGTCTAGAGAAGATTCACTAGAGGGGAAGACCTGCCCTGAATGGGGTAGCTCTATCGCATAGGCTGGAGAGGCCCACATGGAATAAAGGGGAAAAGGAGAGAGCCAGCAAGTGCAGCCATTCTCTCTGCTTTCCGGCTGCAAGTATGTGAGCCACTCACTTCTGCTACATCCTCCCCATTATGGTGGACTGAAACCAGGAGAAAATAAATCCTTCTTTTAAGTTGTTCTGTCAGAGGAATGTAAAACAGGTCATGTTAAGGGGAAAGCACCAGTGGGGGTGGGGAGGTAAATGAATAGGGTAATTCATTTTGAATATTGTATTTTGTGTATATATGTATGACTATGGAACACTGAAATCTGTTGAAGTTATTTTAAGGGGCGTGGGGTAGGAGGAAGAATAATGGAGGGGATGAACCAAACTGGGGTATAATATATGTATATATAGAAGTGTCACAACAAAACCCTCTGTGTAACTATCATATACTAATAAAAATGTTTATATATATATAAACAAATAAGTTGTTCTGTCACGTATTTTGTCACAGCACTGCAAAAGTAGCTAATGTAATAGTCATATTAAATACAAAGTATAATTTTACACATTGGTGTGGCTGTCATTAGGAGGTTGAAGACAGCGTGAGCCAGAACCCTCAGAACTTTACAGTCGTGATATTGTGTTTCTGCTCTTGTTCTCTAATTTAAAATAAAAAGAAAGTTGGACAACAAATGGCTTGATCCTGGTGGTTAATGATATTGATGGTGTCTTCTTTGTAGTATGAGCTCAATAAATACTTTAAAAATTTTTATGAAAAAAAATTTAAAAGCCAGGCATGGTAAGTAGCACATTCCTGTAATCCTAGCACTTGGGAAACTTGGGCAAGCTATTGTGAGTTCAAGATCAGCCTAGGCTACATAGTGAGGGCCTGTCTCAAAAAATATAGTATTTTAAAAAAATTAAGAAAGAAAGGAAAAAAGAATTTGAACATACGCCATCATACAGTAGTGTGAGTAAGTCACCCTAGCTCTACAGTTAACAGCATTGTCCACGTCTATCAACATGTCTCTGCACTCTTTAATCTGTTTCCTGGAGTATTTTGAAGCAAATAACCAAATATACTATTTCATGGGTAAATACTTAAGAATATAACTCTAACAGATAAGGATTTCTTTTTAGGAAAACCATATTACTGCTTTAATATCTAATGAAATTGAAAATAATTCCTTACTGTTACGGAATACTCACCGTATGTTCAGTTTCCTTTGATTGTCTCAAGAACGTACTTTTGCATTTGGTGGATTCTAGTTCAGATAAAATAAGTCATACTTAGCATCTTGTTGATTCGTTCCCTATGTTTCTTTTAACCTATGATTTTTCTCCTTTCCCCTCTTGTTAAAATGTTGTTTGTTGAAAAATTGAGTTATTTTAATCTATTTAATGTACTAAACCATGTTGGATTCAGTTTAAGTATTTCTGACCATAAGAGATTCAAGACAAAGCTCAGTGTTCAAAATAAATGATCCTGGGCTCATGTCCCATCTTAGCCAGATCGCTGTATGCCCATAAGAGATCATTTCACTTTTCATTAGTAAAACTAGTTTTTAATTTAAACTGTGTTTAAATTATGTTTCAGTTGTTAGACATTCCACTCCCAGCTCTCACTCCTCCCTTTTAGAACAGAACTATTAAAGGAAAAAGATAGGGGAATTCCTATAAAGTAGTGTGAAGTCATAGTTCCAAGTACCTCAATAATGGTTTGATCCTGGCATATTATTTCATGATTTTCCCTATGTACCCTTTACCTCTTGGCATTTATTACTGCTGGATTTTAAGGTTGAGAAAATAATCCACCTCCCTTAAAAAGACAAGTAGATGCACGTGACAATACCTAAAATCCTTTGAAGGAAATGTAATATATGACTTTGAGATGTTATTTTTAGCAGGTACTCTAGTAACAAATGTCATACTTAACATAATCTATTTTCATTTTGTAGCTGAGTATACTTCTAAGTTGCTTCAATATGAGTCAACATTATAATTTTCAGTAGATGAGAAAAAGTGGGACATTTTGGATCAGACTCCTTTCATGAGCAGATATATTAATTAGAAAAACAAAGGTTGTTTGCTTTGCTGTCTAAACATTAGTGATCTGACAGCATTTTTAGACTCTTGCTTTCATGTGTGTGTGTGTGTTGACAGCTCATCAGAACAAAAGCTCAAGCACACTTTCAGATCAGTTCAATCAATTTTGCACCTCCCACCCCCCGCATGGATTCAGTGACTATCTATGCTGAATACTTTTAAGCTGGTAAGAATTGAGTAAGGAGACACCAATGTCACCTTGAATTGATTATCATCTCTGTTATGGCTGTCCTTTTGGAATTATAACAACCCCTGACAAAACTAACAGTGTACACATCATTTGAAGCTTTTGTAATGC